>NC_092348.1:82373803-83573803 GCF_963676685.1 Mytilus edulis
GTTTGCCAACTGCTCATCCTGCCCTTTTAACCCCACCGCAGTTCGCGCCTGTCCTAAGTCAGGTACCTATAGCTTTTGTTAGTCTTTTATATTTTTTTACTTTTAGTTCATCTCTGTGTTTCGAAGTGAAGAGTGGCGTCCATTTTCTTGATCTAGTATACATTAGGATTTCGGGGCCTACTCAAGACCTCCTCTGGGTGCGGGATTTCTCGCATGTTGAAGACCCATTGGTGGCCTTGAGCTGTTTTCTACGTTTTGGTCGGGTTGTTATCTCTTTGACATATTCCCCGTTTCCATTCTTATTCATTATTTTTTTACTCGAAACTCCTGTCTGCCTTTTTTTTACACTCAAAACCCCTGTCCTCCCTCTTTTTCAAATTTCATTCTAGCCCCCCCCCCCCCCCTTAAAAATCAAATGGAAGCTCCCTAAGGCAAAAACATGCCCATATCGTTTCATGTTTGGAGATCGATTCTTTACAAGTTCTTCTTATAATTTCTTTTGCGTATTGACTCTGTGTGAAATATGACGTTTCATTATTTTTCGACGTTTTTTGTCTCATTGGACATTTTTTCTGATTTTTCTTTTCTTTATTTGCGAAAAGGATAAAATATAAAAACAGCCAGTATTTATATTATCATGTTCAGTATTTGTTGTAATTTTTGAAATCTGTATCAGTATTTTTCTTCTGATTTAATCGCGATGCATCGTAGATCCCGAAATCGTCAAAATGGAATATTTGTTTGGATTTCAGATGATACGGGACATTTTTTCTGATTTTAAATTTTTTCAATAGTTTTTTTTTTAAACAAGTAAACTCAAAAAGTTTGGTACCAATTTAAACAGAAATGTTTGTAATTTATAAATTATAAATATAAACGATATCCTTTTAAAATTACCTTCAGTATATGAATTTGATCTTCAAAGTTTGCAGTTGGAGTCTAGATTATTTGTCACCATTACAAGATCAAAAAGTTGCTATGACGTCATTTTTCTACATGTATGACGTCATATATGTAAGTAAAATTATGTAATTCAAAACTTTACATATGGTTCTTAATTCCTTCCAAATGAGAACTACCTTTGGCTACTCAATCCATATTTCATTCTCAAAAATGTTTGGAGATCTCAATGTTCAATGTTACGCATTACACGGCAAAATTGCCTATTTCATAAAATTTAGCGCTTCAAATCGAAACCTATTCGTGAAAAAAATATCATGAAAAACAGATATTTTGTTGCCATTAGATTGGGTAACGAAAATTATTTAGCGATTCTGCAAATTGTTGCGTCCTAAACGGACAGTTAGCCTTTTCGCCGATTTTTCTCGAATCACCTTCAAATTGTCACCAGTATCTTGCGCGACGTCATATATAAATGACGTTGTGTCCATCTGTGTCCGGCTGATTCCAAGGCCTTTTATAATAAATAGCACTGGGTTTCTGTAGCATGGCCACTATTCATTGAATGTTTGTATATAAATATACAGTTGATTATATTTGTGCTCTGTTTGGTGAAGCCATACACACGTGTCCCTGGACACAAAATGCATGCCAACTATACTTTGCACCGAAAAATATGACATACCTTGGGGTACACCAGAGAGTACTGGTACTTGTTTGGAGACAGCTCCGGGTCCCTCTAGTATTACGCTCTGCAGTGGCGGATCCAGAACTTTTCCTAAGGGGGGGAGGGGGCGCAGACTAACCTAAGGGTGGACCGCTCCAGTCATGCTTCAAAGACGGATTTCCTATATAATCAAACAAATTTTTCCCACAAAAGGGGGGGGGGGCGGATCTTACCGTGCTTACCTATTCTGTATATTCCACCTATTCCATGCAGATGAACCACTTCAGTTGGAAAATTCTCTTGAAGTGTAGATTTGTATATTTTTTAATATATAATTACTTGGTTTAGTATCTAATAATTCAAATATGATTGATTTAGTTAATACAGTGAATATAAAAGAAATGTCCGTTTAAAGAGTTTGTTAACTTAATATTAGCAGTTCAGTGTCTCCCCATGTGTCTCGAATAGATTGCAGATCATTGATCCTGAGACTGCTATAACCAAGGGATTTTATATTTAAATATACAGTTCCCTGCTAAAACTACACAATAAGATAAGATAAGAAAATTTTGCCGACATTACAATAACAACACAAACAATATTAAGACATATAGGACATATACAGCACACACAATAGACAATATAGAGACAGCTATATTGCATAAGTATAAGCAAAGTTAATATATATATAAAAGCAAGCACAAGCAATTAAAGCACTAAACTAGATTATAAGCACATGCAAAGTAGACAAATAAATAAGCTAAACTAGTTCTAAAAGTAGCATGAAAAACATATTTAAACAAAAAATCAAAAGCTTTAAGATTTGCAAGAGCCACATCTGCATGAGTTGCCTTTCCAGTTGTTGATCATACTTTTAAACTGGTTCAGGTTCGACTGCGCACGTATCGCGTCAGGCAGCTCAGAGTCATTCCAGAGTGTAGCTCCAGCATACCTTAAAATAATATCATGGAGATACACTGGTGATTCTTTGTGTAATATTTTAAAAACTTCTATTGCCATTATACGTAGACGTCTTATTTTTAAAGAAGGTAAACCAGATTTATCAAAAGAGTTTCATAGTCACTACTAACATCTTCATATATGAACCTCAATGCACGTTCTTGTATTTTTTCCATTTTTTTTAGTGTTACCCTCCCCACAAACATGCCAAACAACAGGACAATAGTTGGAATTTGACATAATATATGAATGATAAATAGTTAATCGTCCCAATTTAGATAGATGTTTCCCAATTCTTTTTAGTACATTTAACTGCCTTGATGGTTTTTTTACAAATTTCAGAAATATGTGTTTTAAACTTGAGTAGATAATCTATTGTCACTCCCAGGAGCTTTACCCCAGTGTCACATGAAATTTCATTCCCATCCGAATGGAATTTAATATCCCCACTTTTAGATTTATTGCCAATGGCAATAGATTGAAATTTATCCGGATTAGCTGTCATTTTGTTATTAGCAAACCAATCTATTAAAACTGCACTTTCCTTTTCCAAAGATTTAACTAATCCGTTTAGATCTGGTCCTAAGTGTGACAATGTATTATCATCTGCATAGTTGTACAACTCATTTTCATTTACAAAATTGAAAATGTCTTTTATCAAAGTATTGAAAAGCATAGGACCCAATATTGAGCCATGTGGTACACCTTTATAAATGTTTTGCCAGGTGCTAAAATATGCACATTTACACATTGTTTTCTGTTCGACAGATAGTTGTCGATAAGTTTAAGTGCCTCATTTGACAGGCTATGCCTTCAACTTTAATTACAGTTGTAACATAAAATATGGTCCCCCATGAAATATTGTATATGGGACAAAATTTCTTATGAAATATTGTCCACTGACAGTATTTCATAATGAAATATTTTTTACAATATTTCATTATGAAATTCTGTCCTTGTCCATGAAATTGTGTCACCTCCTTTTGGACAATATTTCACTATGAAATTCTGTTGATGACAATACTTCACTATGAAATACTGGCTTTAAAATTATTTTTAATCGATTTATTACACAATTAGAAGTAGAAAATAAGCATGCAGCATGTACATTAATTTGTAGATTTATAACTGAAATGGTTTTGTAAATAAAGGATCGTATTTTATTACTAATAGTGAGTTTCAAATTTGCATAGATACATTGCAAATGGTTAATTATAGATTAAAGAATTGTCTAACGTAGGTTTCATTGCATTACAGTATGCTGTACAAATATAAGTAATGTACTGGAATATTAATTTGTGCTAATTTGTTATTATAAGTCAAACAAAATATCAATATCTAACATGAATATTTGTTGATACCCCCCCCCCCCCCCCTTATTGAGACGAAATTCCATGACAATATGTTGATAAAATATTGTCTTAAAACTCACAAAATATAACCAATATATAACCTCCCTTTAACAGGACAAAATTCCATAGTATTCATCTGTGAAATATTGTCTCAATTCACACAAAATATAACCTCCCTTTAACAAGACAAAATTCCATAGTATTCATCTGCATGTGAAATATGGTCTATATACAGACAAAATTTCACTATCAAAATGTGTCCTTCTCTAGACATTTTTCCATAGACAGTTATGAAATATTGTCTTGTGGGACAATATTTCATAGGACAATATTTTGCTTTACAACAGTCTCAGGTTACAGTAGTTTCAGATTGAACTGAGAAACAAATGACGATACATTTTTTGAATTAATAAATAGATGTGAGGTTATTTACTTGTGCTTATGTTTCAATTATAGTTATTTGTATAGTGTATTTGACAAAAGTTCAGTTGTGACTGAGTCAGAGGCCGTGATACTTTTTTACGCAATCCTCTTTCACGGAATTTAGTGTCATCACCGGCTTTAGCTCTTTAACTTATGAATTTCCCGCCAAAGCATTCCAGCTGCTGAAATAATCAAAAATAAGATAAGAAGTAAACAGGTAAAAGGGCACACATGAGCTTAGGGGACGACCATTTGATATTCTGGGTGGGGCTGGGGGTGGGGTGGGTGGCTAAAAGGATTTGTTTTTGATCGGTTATTTATTTTTGTAAACTAAGAGGACAGATTATTATTCATTTTCATTAAAGCAAGGGACTGCATGATTATTCATTTTCAGGGGCGGATCCAGCCATTTTAAAGGGGGGGGGGGGGGGTCCAAACCCAGGAAAAAAAGGGGGGTTCCAACTATATGTCCCCATTCAAATGCATTGATCGGCCAAAAAAGGGGGTTCAACACCCGGACCCCTCCCCCCTAGATCCGCCAATGATTTTACAACTATATATTTGATATTCTAAACATACAATTTTTATGCTGTTTTTATGCAGTTAAGCTGCATTATGCGAGCACCCTAGATTTGTGTTCTATCCAATAAATGCTGAAATACTTGCCATTGTTATTATCTAGCTTGCTACTATGTTATATATAACTAATTGAACACTTTTTTAATACTTTTTATTCTGGATTACAAAAAATATGACCAGAAAAACCTTAAATGATCGTCGATTTATCCAAAAGTTTTGAAGTTACACATAGGAAGTAGTGCTTATTAAGTATCCTTGTGTAGTGTATTATGACTTGTGCTTTTAGCTAAGATGTCAAAGAACAATTGTCTGAAATATTTAATCGTCGAAAATCACTTAAGACAAGTAGTTTAGATTTCCCGAATAGCAAAAGTCGTAGGGATATTGTTTGTCATCAATACGTAGTACAACTACGTCAGTAGTCTATTATATAAAAAGTTCAACTGTTCATGCTGTTGGCGCCAATTTCAAATTAGAAAAAGAAATTTTCGTAGCTTTTAAATTTGGAGGCAGGTGTGCAAATTAGCCGTATAGCGGTGGTCCGAGGTCCGCGACCTTCCACTTTTGCAAGCGGAATTTCGACTAGGATAGTTGGTTTCTAGCTACGTCCTACGTAGTCACCTTCCACTTGAAAGAAAATAAGAAATTACTTTGCAAACCTTTTCAACTTGTTCACCAAAGTCTCCAATCAAACGAGCTAAAAACTTATTTTTATCATTATTATTTATGACAGCGATGTTCATTTTGTTCAACCGCTAGCTTTATACAGAAAATCGACGACAAATATTGTATAAATTCGAGTAAAATCGTATCTGATTGACAAAAACAACATTGTAAACACATAACAATGGCGGCTGTGAAGACAAAATTTTACAATATCGGATCCAATTCCGGAAGGGGATAAGGATAATTCCGGGTTTGGCGATCAATTACTAAATAAATCAAAGCAGGTGAAAAAATAAATCTATGCATGGTAAATGAATATAAACACTAGAATTGTAAACTAAAAGATATATGTAAAAGAAAGAAAAAGCAGAAAAATATTTTATACAGAAACTCAAAATTACTTTTTGACAAAATTTAAAAATCCAATGCAATGTGACAGCTGGGAACAGTATATCTAACAATATACATGTTCATGGTCCCAGTCTAAATTTTCTTTATCAGTGATAAATGATGATAATGCATGTGAGATGCTTTTAAAGTGTAAACATATTACTGCAATTTCGAAGGGTTATTTGTTTTTCTCAATTTTGAAGGGTCAATTAAAGTAGCTGAAAGTTTCTTTTTTTTTATTTTCACAAATAATGCAACTATATTATATATACCTAAATGTAAGTAATTCATAAGATATATAGGTGGCATTCTTTGGTCCACTCTACCCCATCCTGTTTGATACCTTGGGAAGGGTCGAGCTCCCCACCCCTAAACCATATGAGGGGCAGATCCAGGATTTTAGGTTAGGAGGGGGGTAAACTTAACTTTTTACCGAGCAGAGCGAGGCTAAAAAAAATTTAAGGTAAAATTATCAGAATATTCTTCATTAAGCTGAGAACAAGCCATGCTTTGCAAATTTAAGGGGGGTGCAACCATATATATTCATGTTTGTGACAATATGAAAAATCAAATGAAATATAGGAAGAGTCGCTGGGGGTCACCGCACCCTTCCTGTTTTAGAATTTAAAAATGGTCCAGATCCCCACCCCTAAACCTATATTCATGTATGGGACAATATAACAAATCAGATGAAATATAGGGGGAGTCCCTTGGGTCACCCCACCCCCTCCTGTTTGAGAATTTGAAACCCGTTGAGATCGCCACCCCTTAACCATATATTCATGTACGGGACAATATAACAATTCAAATGAAAGATAGGGGGAGTCCCTGAGGTCACTGTACACTCTCCTGTTTGAGAACTTGGAAATGGTCAAGATCCTTACCCCTAAACCATATATACTCATGTATGGGACAATATATCAAATAAAATATAGGGGAAGTCCCTGTGGTCACCGCAACCCTCCTTTTTGAGAACTTGGAAATGGTTGAGATCCCCACACCAAAACAATATATATATATTCATGTATGGCCAAAATTATAACTAATTAAATGAAATATAGGTGGAGTCCCTGGGGTCACCCTACCCCTCCTGTTTGAGAACTTGAAAACCGTTGAGATCCCCACCCCTAAATTATATATATTCATATGTATGGGACAAAATAACAAATCATTTACATTTACTATATGGGCAGGTCAGTCAGACCTCACCTTTGATTCCTGTTGTAGTGAACATTTGTCTTGATTCATTTCTCATAACTTTTGTACTGTAGAACACAAACTCAGTTTTCTTTCCAGGGGAAACCAGTCCATTCATACAATTACATGTTCATACTAAGTCAACTTGAACTTCTAGCAGTCAAATAAAACCAAGGTTAACTACCAAGTAGAACAACTGCAATCATTGTACCACTGCAGACTCACCATAAAAAAAGCTCCAGTCTCGCTTCAGTGATTCTCTATATAAGCAACCAATTTTTTTCCCAAAAAGGGGGCCGGGCCCCCTGCCCCCCTAAATCCTCTGCCTACTCCTACCTGTTTGAGAACTTGAAAACCGTTGAGATCCCCACCCCTTAATTATATATATTCATATGTATGGGACAAAATAACAAATCATTTACATTTACTATGGGCATGTCAGTCAGACCTCACCTTTGATTCCTGTTGTAATGAACATTTGTCTTGATTCGTTTCTCATAACTTTTGTACTATAGAACACAAACTCAGTTTTCTTTCCAGGGAAACCAGTCCATTCATACAATTACACGTTCATACTAAGTCAACTTGAACTTCTAGCAGTCAAATAAAACCAAGGTTAACTACCAAGTAGAACAATTGCAATCATTGTACCACTGCAGACTCACCATAAAAAAATATACATTGATATATGCATTGCTTTTGAAACCTTGATAACATATAAATTATTTGCCTCAATAAATAAATCATTAGATAAACATGAATGTACTATATATGAATGTTTAATGTTGAGGCAAAATTGCCAGTTTTCATAATTACGGTTGCCTTGGTTTTTGGTTAACTGCCTTCAGCACTTACAGCGCTTTGATTTTAAACTCATGATCAACTTTATAACAAAATTACTAGAATGCAAAAAGAATGCAACACTAACAGAATACAGAAGGACAATCAATGAAAAAAAGACAAATAAGAAACATTGATCCCGAAAAATTAGGGCTATAAGTCTGAGGGAAAACAGAACTTTCTTCTTGCTAGGCCATGTACACAATTTGATATAGAGACAAGCGTTTTATTTGAAATTTCCTACATGTTGTTACGGCCCTGTTAAATTATAAGTGAGGTAAGGTTTCCTGAGACAATATACCTCAAGTTAAATGAAACCAATTTTCAGACATTTCAAGTATATTTAAATAATATTTATACTTTTGTTATCAAAAAATTTCGGAAGAGTTTCTCGATTTTTTTTGGGGAAAAAGATGAATTTATGAAGAATATGGTGCCATCTGATACTTTCAATTAGACCTCCTGAGTTATTTATTTTCTATACATTGCAAGTCAGGTAATTTATTTTCAAACTACCACAGAACAAACCATTTATTTTTGTGATTATCAAGGCTGAGTTATTTATTTTCAAAATCCTCCTCATCCCCCCCCCCCCCCCCGACCCAGAATATCAAATGGTCGTCCCCTAAGACAACATGTCCACATAAAACAGCAATGCAAATTAATACTCAAACTAATCTTACCATAAAAAAAAAAACCATATTCAGTCCCCCTTTATTATGAGAACACAATTATTTATTATTAAGAAAATAGCCAGTTTGCAATATCAAATTGATAATCAGACATCCTACAGGCTAATTTGATGCATCTTCTGAAAGTCGTACTTAATTAATCAAAATGGCCTAAATGGTTAAGCCCTGATGGTATTTCTGGTAAGGGCACATACATGTAGTAAACTTTACCTGATGAAAATTCAAAGCCCAGTGCATATTTCAAAATATTTTTTTAAGCTGACATTGCAACTGCCAGTCTAGCTTCAGAACCATGGCTCTTAGGGACAACATCAAAAGATCAATGTAAGATCAAAAACTTAAATCAAATAGTTTGGGGGTGGGGTGGGGGGTCAACATTCCTGCTAGTTTTCAAGGCCGTAGCGCATGTTTAAAGTGAGGCAAATTGGCGAGCGAAGCGAGGAGAGAAATTTTTGAGCCTTTTTTCAGGAGGGTTCGGGTGCCTGAACCAGGAGAAGCTTATTTCAGCATTACTATTTATAATAAAAAAAAAAAAAATGTATCAGAAATGCGTTTTTTTTATTAGCTAGCCTAGTAAGTAACAACACAAGTTTCAATATTAAAGTTAATCTCTATTGGTCAACCAAAACTTTCCGATTATCCTGTGACCTGGACCTTCGAAAAGCTTCAACACACGTTCTTATGTATATGTGTAGGACTCTAAAGTGCGATGGGGACCCTAAAGTGCGATGGTCCGCGAAAGTATAGACGTATAAAGACATCATTCGTAAATATAAAAGCTCAACATGCAGACTTCTAATTGGTTCAGGTATTTCACATCCAATTTTTTATGGAAATATTCTTTATAAAGCACAAAGGTGTCAGTATTCACCTCAGAAACTTACAAAAACTTTGAATAGACTTATTAAGAAGGGATATAATTACGATGCTGTTGTCAAGTCATTAAAGATTGCATATTTTGGCGTTAATATTGAGTCACTTATAAGGTCTTTGCATCGGAACTAAACACATTTATTCTAAAAACAGTTGTTGGCATGACATGGGTTATGTTCTTCTCATATATGTTATGATGGTATGATACTAAACCCCTAACGGGAAGGATTGTGCCTGATGTTCATATGATGAAATCATAATCTTTTAGTCAGTTTAATTGAAGTCTGGAGCTGGCATGTCAGTTAACTGCTAGTAGTCTGTTGTTATTTATGTATTATTGTCGTTTTGTTTATTTTCTTTGGTTACATCTTCTGACATCGGACTCGGACTTCTCTTGAACTGAATTTTAATGTGCGTATTGTTATGCGTTTACTTTTCTACATTGGTTAGAGGTATAGGGGGAGGGTTGAGATCTCACAAACATGTTTAACCCCGCCGCATTTTTGCGCCTGTCCTAAGTCAGGAGCCTCTGGCCTTTGTTAGTCTTGTATTATTTTAATTTTAGTTTCTTGTGTACAATTTGGAAATTAGTATGGCGTTCATTATCACTGGACTAGTATATATTTGTTTAGGGGCCAGCTGAAGGACGCCTCCGGGTGCGGGAATTTCTCGCTACATTGAAGACCTGTTGGTGACCCTCTGCTGTTGTTTTTTATTTGGTCGGGTTGTTGTCTCTTTGACACATTCCCCATTTCCATTCTCAATTTTATGTAATAAACGTACTATGGATTATGACGTGAACGGTCTTTTATACAAACAAAAAATGAACATGCCGAAAGAAAAATGTAGAATATTTGATTAACCACTTTAAACCAATTGCGACAAAAGGCGAAAGCTCGGAGAACATTGCATTTCTCTCTCGTTTAAATTAAGAATGTTTTAAACAAATAATTGTTTCACAATGAAGGATTTGTATTTGTAATTTACAATGACAACTTCAAGGGGAGATTTGACATTAGTGATAAACTGTGTGAACAAGTTACGCCAATTATCCAAATATTTGATACGCCCGATTTTTTTTAAAATTTATATACAGGATATATAGATTTTTGTCACACCTTAACTACCATTTTAGCAATTATTATGTGATCGTTCTTCTTAATTTAGAAAAAATTAGTTATGCCTACCGGTAATTATAAAGCCTAGTGCTATCATGTATGTTATAAAACCTTATCATACTAGCTTTTGCAAAAAGGCTATTTATCATCACATGCGTGTTCTTTAAAGCTTTCAGCCCTTTAACATTACCCTTTTGGTCCATCGCACTTTAGCGTGATAAACAATCGTACTTTAGCGAACAAACAGCCGTCGCACTTTAGCGTGATACACCATCGTACTTTAGCGTAGACCATCACACTTTAGCGTGACCATCGCACTTTAGGTTACCATCGCACTTTAGAGTACTACATATATATATATATATTTATGTCCAACAGCAAGTTATAAGCTTCTAAAAGAGGAGGACTTGTTATAAGCATCAATTAGGATATATTTATTATACATAATCATTAACCATAAGAATAGGTACAGAGAAGACTAGACCAACATTGTTACTAAACCGGATTTTTGACGTTCTGATGTCACAAGTTATCTGTAAACATTCCGCTGGAAGACATGTCCACCTACCTGGACACATTATTCTACCAATTTTAAGTCATTGGTTTGACCTACCGGGGTTCGAACCCATGCACAACCTACAGCATTGGAATCAATGGAACACACTAGACAATGCTGATCATAATCAGACAAAGAAACACGAAAAAAATATTTTCAAACAAAACCTAAAATATATTTCATACTTTTTTTAAAGATAAATAAAAATGAATTGCCTTATACATTAAAGACTTCCATAGAAAAGGCACTTCATGATTTTGTTTAAATTAATTATAAATAATGATTATATTTTTGGTCAATGAATTATTTTATCGATTAGCATTTGTTTCAGTGAGTTGATAGTATAAACATTGGTAACTATAGCGTTATCGATTCAAAAATAAACCAAGGAAAGTAATAAGCCAGCATACTTATAGGGGGTGTTTATACTCATGAGTTACCTTTTTCATCTTTTTTTCTCTTCAAAGAACCCGTGTTTCAACCAGTTTTGTAACGACATTTAGATTTCGGAACACTTATTTTTTTACCGTCACCGCTATGGTAAAAGCGGCAATCGCTGCTGCAGATTGGACACACTGTATCACCCTGTATGTAGTGTGGTGGTAGAGAGTTTGAAACTCGAATATTGATAATGTAAAATACATAATTAAAAAAAAATGACACTTGTAAAGTTTGGTCCTCGTTTCAAAAGTGAGGCATTTGCCTCATTTGCCTCCATTACGCTACGGCCCTGGTTTTGTTAATATAAAATCGATTTACATATATCCCTATTGGTCAATCAATTTTTCCCAAATTAAGTTAAGAGGGGGGTGTGGGGGTCAGTGAAAAAACTATGTGAATTAAGTTTTTTATCCCTCATTGAACTTTTGATGTTGTCCCTAACTTGCTTATATCAATTCTAAATAGTAATTCCCCAACAATATTAAAAATTGTTGTCAACTATTTGAATGAATGCTTGTTGGTGAGAAACTCATTATTAAAAGGTACTTGATTTCGGTAATAATGTATATGCTTTTCTTTTATTTTTATATATTTCTCTCATAATTATCCACTGTCAATCCTTCTTTGTATATACATTATTGTAGTTTGTCTTTAATTTGTTGCCATAACAATTTATTATCAATGCGTTAGTGCTAATAAAGTTATCTTATCTTAACTGATAACAAAAATCTGTAGCTCTATGATTGTAGATAGTAAAAAAATAATATAAGGACCAAAAAGCTTCATATTCCAGAACTAATACATATTGTTTGCAACTATAAAATTCCATTTTTTGAATAACGTTTATTTTTTAATGGAAAATATGGTAAACATATAAATAGCTTCTTCAAACAGACATTGTAGGTTTATTTTTAAGACACACTGGCAACAAATTTGTAAAAATTAAAATAATTTAGTCATTGTATTGCCATTAACACTTTCACAACTGATTTTATTTTTTCCGCGGGTTTCTGTGGCCGAGGCAAATTTGCACGATCAGATTCCCCAGCCTGAATTAATTTCGTGACCAGTGCTTCAAGAAAAGTTGCAAATTGAAAACGTGCTGTAACTCGAGAACGCAGTCTCAGATCGCCTAAACAACTAATACAGAAGTTCAAAAGGTTGCTCTGTAAAAGATTTTCCTAGTGAATTAAAATAAAACAAAAAATAATGTCTTTACAATGCTTGAAAGATCGATTTTTGTTACCTTTTTAGCTCAATGTTGCCAAAATGTCGACATTCTGATGTACTGTTTTACGTTAAAAATGTGTTTAAACGGATATAATTCAGCAAATCATTATAACCGAGTCTTCTTATTTATCTTATCACTCGTTTTTTGTCATTTAAACATCATTTATAGCAAAACCGAAGCTTTTTATCTCTCCTAAATTAACCGTTTGACTTTTCGTTTCCGACTGCCATTTGTATTGATGAAAAGACAACTCTGTCAATCGACGAACGATTACTCGTTTTCAAAGTGATAGATCATGATACGATCATATACTCATATACAGATACCACGGATACGTTGTTGATGTTGTAAACACTGGTATTAAAGAGTGTTATTAAACAAACAAGATATGTTTGTTGTTTCATTTTCCCTGGTAAACATAACAATACTTTATAAAAAAAAAAAAAAAAAAAAAATCTGCTAAAAAAAAATATTTTTGGTTCAATCAGACATATACGTCTCTGGTTCAATTAGTCCATGCTGCATATTTTAGAAGAATAAAAAAGCAGAATATAGTTGGTCATGATTATCTTTTATAAGTAGATAAACAAAATGGATTAATTATTTACCAGGGTCAACCATTATATATAAATATACAAGTATTTTTGTAGTTGGTCTTTTTTTCAAAGGTTTGGTGTTTTTTCAACTTCCTCTATTACCATGATTACCAATATGCAACAGCTTTGTTCTAGATTTTCTGATTATGTAATTTGAAAAACTTTTAATCACTGAGTATATAAAATATATTAAATTACTATTTTAATTATGATAGATACTTTAGTTATCATATATATGCATGTACATTGTCATCATGTGAAGAATAATCACTTACACAATGAATTTCTACTCTCATTACATATGTACACATATCTGTCATATGTTTCATCCTTTCTTGATAATTCTTTCCCATATCAAGTCACAAAACTTTAGATTTTGATAAAAAATTAAGCAATATTTTCCCATTTATATAATCAGTATTACAATTAACTAAGAGAATTTGATAACTAAATTATGAACTTTCAACAATAAAATTTTAACAAACAACAAGAACAAATTAAATACAGCAAACTTGACTTCTCTCTTTATTGTTCCAGTTTGAAGGCATGTGTGTGAACTTATGTCTAGTAATGGCCTTACCCTGCTAACCCCAGCACAAAATATCTATTTATCAATCCTTTTTACCAGCAAACAAGAAAACTAAAGAAATTTTAGGTTGGATGAATGGTAAATAATATGTAGGCATTACAAATTTAACTATCCCAAGTAAAATGAAATATACTTTTTTGAGCCATTGCATGGTTATTTGATAATATCAATAATACTAGATGTATTGGTCAGCCACCCCTGTTTGAAGGGTAGTCAACAATGGCAAAGGGGTAGTTTAACCTCTTATCTTGCTAACTGGCCAACATTTATTACACATTGAACTTGACCAATATATATATTATATTAACAAGATTGAGACATTTGTTTTGTTCTTCAGAGTTTCAACTAATGAAACAACAGGTTTAATATTACAGAAAGGATCAACATTTTGTTCACGTAATCAAGTTTCATTTACTATGATGGTCAGAGAAATGAAGGTACCATAAAATATGGGCATACCTGTCCCTAATCATTGTACAAGAAAATATTGAGGTGACCATTATTGGATCTGTTAACCAATACAACTTAGTAAATGGTATGCAAGACCAAAAAATGCTTTCATTTCTGATTTGTAGCTCCAAGGCATTTTGTTGTCATTTGGCCTTTGCCTATGTAGTGAATATGAAAATAGGGAGATGAGGTATGATTGCCAATAAGACCACTATCCACCAAAGTTCAAATACAGTGGATGTAAGCAATTATAGGCAACCATATGGCCTTCATCATTGAGAAAATCCTATAATGTAAAGTCAGCTATAAAAGGCCCACCAGACATGAGAAATATTAAACAATTCGACTGAGAAAACTAACTACTTATATATATAGCTACATGTTCTTGATTACAAAACAATTTATCTAAAATGAAAATGACAGACATGAACCAACAACAACCAGTGAACTACATGCTCCTGACTTGGGACAGGCACATAATGAGTGTGGCAGGGTTAAACATGTTTGTGAGCGCTCAACCTTTCCCCCTTATCTGGGATAGTGACATAACAGCACCTTTAAAAATCAGTGGAAAGCTTAAAGTTATCAGTTTTGTTGATTTAGAATGCATTCAAGAAAAGGATTGTCCATATAAAGTTGCCCTAAATCTGACACCTCCTTTTCAGTACCCATGACATGACTTAGCCTAGTATTCCCCCAAGGGGCAAATATATGTGTAGACTTTTTCAACACTACTAATCTCATTGTTTGTGCCACCAATCACCACCATCTCCTCACCAATTAATATTAACCTCCTGCTCCCCTTTGGCTTCCTCATTGTTTGACTCATTATAGCCCTCACTGTCATCTTTCCCCTACCCATTCTGGCCAATTATTAACCTTTCCTCATTAAGTAAGTAAGATCTATTTTCCGGCATTAATAACATCAGTTTCACTGAACCTGCAAATTCTACATCAGTTTCGTCTGACGACATTTTCACACTGAAATACTAGCAGACCAAGTTGCACTTCCTAGACTGCTTTCAATTTCGTGCATTGTTCTCCCGTACATTCACAGCCCTTTCCGCTTATTTCACCCGATACTCAATCAAAGTGTATGTGTCACCCGAGTACCAGCTTTTCAAAGCCATATCTCTGTTCCCTCGAAATCGAGAATTGTTTTTGTAGCAAAGCCATGAACGCGAAAAAAACTTACTTGTCTAGTTCCGATTTGTTGGGGGAATAAAAAGATCGCTATCATATTTATTTAAGATATATTGAACCATTTATTTTTATTGTATAGTTAAAACTACCTAAGAATAATAAAGGGCTTCATCAAAACACAGAAAACAGCTGTACTTCCACTCCTCGTTATCGAGAGGAGCCATTTTGAAACCCACATGACCTCAAAACGTGTTTCCGGTTCTAATTTTAGAAAATAAAATTTTCCGATTTGATTTATTTACCTTTCACGATGTTTTTAATGCTGTTGAAGAACTGAAATAATACCCTCAGATATCGTAGATTTTAATTGAAACATTGATTTCAACTGTTAAGAACGGCAAATAGCGTAAAATTGCGGCTTTTATTGGGACAATATTTATGTATCCTGAAGGATACACTCGCCCTGCGCATCGTGTATCCTCAAGGATACATCCACCCTGCGCATTGTGTATCCTCAAGGATACACTCGCCGCGAAAGGGTTAAACAACTTAACATGCCATTTTGTTGAGATAGATGGTGCTTAAAATCATTTTGTAGAAAAACTGCAAACTAAGGGATCAAAATAGCAATAATAGATTTGAAATGTTACCACGAATAGCTAATTGTTAGCTAAACCTTTACCATAATGTGTATCTGGTGTATTTTTTCATGAAATTATTGCGACTTCACATGCATGCCATCAAACAACCATCTTTTAGGTAAAGCTGTATATAAAACATTTGATCATACTCTTTACTCTTACAATATTGTGTGTAATATAAATAAGATAATATTAAGACATATCTTATATAATATAAATTAGATAATAATAAGACATATCTTATATAATATAAATTAGAAAATAATAAGACATATCTTGTATAATATAAATGAGATATTATTAAAACAACAAGGGAGTGAATCATCAGGTTTACCTGCAAGACCTAATAAATCTTAATTTATAGAAATTTTTTTTATATTTTATAATATCACAGTTATGTCCCTTTGTATGAAACAATTTATATATTATTATAAAATGAGAAAAAAAATGTATCCATGCTTATATTATTTTTATTTCCAAAATTGTGGTCATTTCTCTGCATATTTTATAGGAATGGATCTTCATTTCTCTCCATGTACACCGTGAAGGTTTCATCGAGTGTTTCTATTTGGAGTTTGGTTGTCACTAGAGTAAGGCTGTAATGACCATTTACTAATTCTTGAAGAGGAAGCAGATTAACTGGCATTTCAGGTATTAGACCGTTCCAGGATATTACATACATTTCACTGTCTACAATACAAACACTAAATATAGATATAAGAAGATGTGGTATGAGTGCCAATGAGAGTACTTTCCATCCAAGTCACAATTTATAAAAGTAAACCATTATAGGTCAAAGAACCGTCTTCAACATGGAGCCTTGGCTTACATGGAATAGCCAAATGAATGGTGTACCAACTGTATGTTCACTGAACATCAGGTTCCTGACTTAGGACAGGTACAAACAAATGCAGGGTGTACCAACTGTATGTTCACTGTACCTCAGGTTCCTGACTTAGGACAGGTACAAACAAATGAAGGGTGTACCAACTGTATGTTCACTGTACCTCAGGTTCCTGACTTAGGGCAGGTACAATCAAATGCAGGGTGTACCAACTGTATATTCACTGTACCTCCTGGGTTATTATGTTCTGATCACTAGTTTTTAGTACCAAAATTAGCAAAATATCTTAAAAGTACATAAAGAATACACAAAATAAAAGTTACAACCTGAAGAAATTGGATAAATCATGAAAAATAATATAAAAAAAACCAGTTTAGATTTAAAAAGAAACTGAATTGCTATGATATTTGATGAAAGTTAAGGAGTGACTGTTTTCTTGTAACATGGAGATGTAATTTACATTTAAAGAAAATGCAGGATTATATTTTCTTAGAAGAAAATTGTTGTTTAAAAGGTTGATAGAAAAATAAACATAAAATACACTTTTTAATAGGTACCGACTATATGTACCCTTTACTTACTTGGTTCTTATGTTCTTATCACTGGTACAATTCAAAAATTGATACAGTAGCAAATTATCTTAACAGTGCAAAATAAAACTCTGAACAAAAGTTAGTACCTGAGGAAATTGGATAAATCATGAAAAATAATTTAAAAAAAAACAAAAAATAGTTTAGATTTAAAAAAAGGAGAGTGAATTGCTATTATGTTTGTTGAAAATTAAAGAGGGAATGTCCTCTTGTAACATGGAGATGTAATTTACATTTAAAGAAAATGCAGGATTATTTTTTCTTAAAAGAAAATTGTCGTTTAAAAGATTGATAGAAAAATAAACATAAAATACACATTTCCTTAACTTTTATCAAATTGGACTCCTTAAAACATATGTAGCCTTTTATCCTGTTATTATCTAAATGTGTTCTGCATGATAGAGATAATTATGTTAATGTCATATTAAATGGTATACAATCTTGTTAATGTTTTCTTTCCTCTAGAAATGGGATATTTTCTAATAAATACAAGTATTGATGCCTAGAGAAATGCCTTTACATTTTGGTAATGGGATTTTTTCTATGATTAAGATTTGACTATGCTGATGTAATTATATTAATGACTTTGTGTTGATTGAAATGCACTAGATCATATTATATGCCTTTTGGATGTGGAAAGCTGATAATTTCTGTGAGATTTATAATGTTTTGTTTATTTCTCATTAAATTACACCTCTTTATCATCTATCCGTCTTCCATGAGAATCTGATTCAGTTTTAGTTATGGGTTGTTTGCATACATTTTTTTTGGGTTGAAGTAGAGTGCAAGTTGTTTTGAACTCAATTCTTAAAAGGGACGTTTAAAAAGTCAGTCAGTGAAAATTATCAATATTTTTATTATTTGACTTAGAAGAGATATTTCATTCAGAAAAATATTGAAATTAAAAAGTTATTGGTTGAGTTTGTGTTATGGTAGACACGAAAAAAATTATGGAAGTTGCAAGGCAGGAAGCACAACTATATTTTTTAGGACCTGATAATGAAATTTGGTGTTGATAAGAATGCCAAATATTTCTGAATTTGGAATATGAAAAAGTCTATTTTTACATACACATATAGTTATGTAGACACACAAATCTACAAACTGCACCTGTGTATGTTTGAATGAAAGGTTACAGAGTTTACTGAATACTAAGATTACTTAATCTAAATTTTAATTACTTTAAACCTTAAAACCGAAATACATGTTTTTTGTAATGTATAAAATAATGTAAAAATTATACATAAAATTACACAATCTCCAGAAGTAATTGAAATCCTCATATTACAATTATCTCCCCTTTTTAATGTAATAAATGAAATTGTCATTAAGCACTGAGTGGCCTCCCCTTTGTCATACACTAGTGACAATATCAACAGCTACAAATCATTTTAATGTATGTTTAACATTAAATATGGAAAAATTATTCTGCCATGCATCATTGAAAATAGCTTAAATGTTAACTTTAATGTCTTGTTGGACAAATGTGAATAGAAGTAATTGTAAATTTTACAAAATCTTCACATAAAAGCTTTGTCTACAAAAATAAAGAAAAAAATTGAAGAAAAATTGATCTGTTTTTAAACACCTGTATACAGAAGACTTTGTACGGTCCTGAGAATTTTACATCCGAGCATAACTTCAAATCGTATCTCAATAAAATATGATAATTAATCAACATTTAATAAGTTTTCCCATTTTAAATTAATCAATGTAGATTAAGGAGATAAGTGTTCATTATGCTAAGCCATGTTTAGAGAAAATATTTGAGGTCAGAAGTCAAACCAATATTGATATATACATAATTAAAATTAATATTAATTGCTTTTTGTAATTTATATTATATATGAGTAATTCTTTAAAGGCCTGACATAACAAATGTAAAACAAATTAAAAAAAAAGAAAAAAACTATTAGTTATACACTAACAATGATATACCGGTACAGCAACAAATGTCAACCACTGAATTACAGGCTCAAGACTTTCGACAGACACATACAGTATTAGATATAAAAATGTTCTTATTCATTTATATATCAGTTTTCCCCCCTTGTGAGAAATTAGGATAATTCTTAAGAAATGACTATCTGTGAAAGAAAATTCCTGATAAGATTTACAAGTTAAACTGCAAATATGTACATGTATAAGTTTTCTGTAGTAACAAGACTTATGGATTTTGGAACACCTGATATTTGCATGACCAGGGGACTTGGTCAAGACTTACTGGAATTGTTAGACACCTGATAATTGCTTCAACTTAGGCTTCTCTATCCAAGACTCTAGCTTAATGAGTTGGACAATGGATATTTGCAAATTGGCTTAGGCCATTCTAGCTAAAGATATTAGATTTTAAAGCACTTGATATTTGCTGGGCCTTAAATATGACAAGCTGAACTTAATTTTATGACACAAAATATTGACTTTGTTTCTGTACTTTTAGAGGTAGACCTGATTCAAGGGAGTTCATTCTTATAGCCAAATAAGAATTTCTCTTAAGTTACTAATATTTGCACCTTTTTATGCAGCTTTTGAAATAATTTAAAGATGTTGAGATTATATTGTCGAGTTAAAATTATTTTTTTGAAGTTTTATGAATGATGTTCATTCTGTTTTGTAAAATTTATGACTTAAGATTACCATATAAAGAAAATATAACTAATGGAAAAGTTTTCATCATTGAAAGAACAGTCCATCATTAGATAAATGAACATTTTAATTGCTTCAAAAATATAAAATTTGACTGGATTTGTGTTGTTGATTTATTTGCCTGCAATCGGTGAAATGAAGTTGTAATAAAATTGTAAGCTGTATAATTGTTTATAATGGATATTATACGATGTGTATTTTATCATCTTTTGTGTTCCGAGACAAATATTAAGTGATATACACCAAAGTATTAAATCAAAGTATTGTTCAATAGCTATTAACATTTTTTAACTGTAATATGATTCATAGAACCCTTCCTTTGGGACAGAAATATATCTGTCCTCTATTTTAAAGAAATATTTATTGAATTCTTTAATCAATCATGCTACTGAAATATTTTCACCATTTTAAAGAAAGCAGCCAGTTTTCTTATCACGATTCCCTGATCTATATTGATATATAAGGTGATATACATGAATTAAAACAGGTGCTTTAGTTAAATTACGATTACCAGCTAACCACTGAATACTTTAACCATGTTGACGCCGTACTTTGACCTATAATGGTTTACTTATTACAAATTGTGACTTGGAAGGAAATTTGTCTCATTGGCACTTATGCCACATCTTTATATACCTAATTATTAGTTCTTATAATTAATTTATGATCCATGGCCACCTACCAAAATTATGGTCTTGTGTTAATCTCTCCCTCTGAATATTAGTCCTGTATCAAGTTAAAGATTTGGTTATAAGTAGTATACCATGAAGTTGCATTAAAATCAACTGGAAAATTAGTAAAAAATGTTCTTTTTGGTCTGAGAACAGAGTTATTGTTCTTTGTTCTTCACTGTAAACAAATATGGCTAGAGTTTATTTATAAGCTTGCAAAATATCTGCCTAAATTTTCCCCATTCATTTCTGAAATTAGTGAAGAGATTCGGGTTCACTGTACATGGCATTGAGTGTGATTGATTGACATTCTTCTTTGCATCTAGATAAGAAACGTTAGATATTTTCCTACAAGTATAGTATACCAATTGAAGTGAAAGATTACCAGTACATTTAGGCAATATAGTACTTTACTTGGCATAAAAAAATAATAATAAAAAAAGCAATAAGATATATGTTTAGGGCCCTTGGTTGTAAATTATTCTTTGAGCTAATTTGTATGGTTCAGTGATTTGGAATCTCATTTTCTCTGAATTTCTAGATTATTGAAGTAGATAGAACGTAATATTATTTGTGCTGTTAGTTAAATGGATGTCTAAGAGAAAACCATGCAAAATAAAAAAAAAAATTATGAAAGGGGTTGTGGAATTTTCAGCTGATTTTGGGTTCCTAGTAAAGTATTAAGTACATCTAATAGTTCTATGGTTAAAAAATGACAATTTATCTCAAATTATGTGAATACAGGGCAATTCTAGTTTAGTACCAAATTTGCTGGAAAATGTTGTTGAAAATGGACATTTTGGGGTTTTTTTTTTTTAATAGTTCAAAGTATTATATGACAAAAAAAATTGTTTGGCCTTAAAACTCAGACTTTCTACTAAAATAAACTGTAATTTGGATCTTATTTCAACCTTTATCTTTGTTTTTATTTTTATTGACATAATTGTGTTTTTTTTAAATTTGAATTCAGCCTGTACTGAAAATGTCCATAAAACCTCAAAAGTCACTCAAATTGAAAAAATATTTTGTTAAACGTTATGGTTCACTACAAACTAGTATTTCTTAACGGGATTTTGGTTGCAAATTGATATAAGCTTATTTGAATAAAAGATGAAAAACTGAAAAATATAGCTAAAATTATCTCCCTTTGTAAAACTCTTCACAATAAAAGGTAGATTTAGTGTCAATAACAGAAGGAGGGAAATCAACAAATGTGCAGAAGGATAGGAAATAATGGTATTTTAGATGAATATGGTGTAGCCAAAAACTTATTTTTATTGAAAGAGTGCAACAAAGACATAGCAAACCATGTGGCAAAGACATTCCCACTGCCACTGGGATAAGTCTGATCCTGATCAGATCGCTATAGTCTAGACATGACTCATGAAGCTAGACTATCACTATCATGTCTAGCCCTAGGTTTCAGACTCACATTTTAAAATGCATATGCTGCAAACATGGACAGGAGTTGGATTGCAGTAGACAAGAAGACAAAATGAGTTGCTGCCATCCTTTCATGACCCTTCCAAATCTAGCAACGGAAATTCCAAAGCAAAACTTTCAGTTTCAGTTGGTTCTGGTAAGTTTGTTAATTTTTTTTGTGGTTAGAAAAAGCAATTTGACACCATAAAAAGACCTACTGTAGAAACATCACATCAACACATAAATATAGGAAGAAGAGCATAGACTATTTCTCTTTGGGGAAAAAAAAGGGGGGGTGGGTATTTACATAATTTTCTTGAAGCAAACACTGATTTAATTTTCATTGACATACATTTATAATGATTTAAAATTCTTCTGAAACTAAAAGATTTATGTGTTTGCCTTCTAAATTTTAATAGAAAAACTTTTTTCTCTCTCAGTCTCTCAAGAAATCTATAATAATCATGATAAATATATAGTCTATTACAAAGCCCCCCGGTATTAGGTCTGTTCGCCCTGAGTTTGTTTTCCATATTGTCAATAGAGTCCATTGACTCTGTTTTTTTTCTCCTAATTTAAAAATAATGGTTGCTTCAAATCCCTTTTTAGCTCACCTGGCCCGAAGGGCCAAGTGAGCTTTTCTCATCACTTGGCGTCCGGCGTCCGGCGTCCGTCGTCGTCGTCGTCGTTAACTTTTACAAAAATCTTCTCCTCTGAAACTACAGGGCCAAATCAAACCAAACTTGGCCACAATCATCATTGGGGTATCTAGTTTAAAAAATGTGTGGCGTGACCCAGTCAACCAACCAAGATGGCCGCCACGGCTAAAAATAGAACATAGGGGTAAAATGCAGTTTTTGGCTTATAACTCAAAAACCAAAGCATTTAGAGGAAATCTGACATGGGGTAAAAAGGTTTATCAGGTCAAAATCTATCTGCCCTGAAATTTTCAGATGAATCGGTCAACCCGTTGTTGGGTTGCTGCCCCTGAATTGGTAATTTTGAGGAAATTTTGCTGTTTTTGGTTATTATCTTGAATATTATTATAGATAGAGATAAACTGTAAACAGCAATAATGTTCAGCAAAGTTAGATTTACAAATAAGTCAACATGATCGAAATGGTCAGTTGACCCCTTTAGGAGTTATTGCCCTTTATAGTCAATTTTTAACCATTTTTCATAAATCAAAGTAATCTTTTACAAAAATCTTCTCCTCTGAAACTACTGGGCCAAATTAATCCAAACTTGGCCACAATCATCTTTAGGGTATCTAGTTTAAAAAATGTGTGGCATGACCCGGTCAACCAACCAAGATGGCCGCCACGGCTAAAAATAGTACATAGGGGTAAAATGCAGTTTTTGGCTTATAACTCAAAAACCGAAGCATTTTGAGGAAATCTGACATGAGATAAAAATGTTTATCATGTCAAGATCTATCTGCCCTGAAATTTTCAGATGAATCGGTCAACCTGTTGTTGGGTTGCTGCCCCTGAATTGGTAATTTTGAGGAAATTTTGCTGTTTTTGGTTATTATCTTGAATATTATTATAGATAGAGATAAACTGTAAACATCAATAATGTTCAGCAAAGTTAGATTTACAAATAAGTCAACATGACCGAAATGGTCAGTTGACCCCTTTAGGAGTTTTTGCCCTTTATAGTCAACTTTTAACCATTTTTCATAAATCTAAGTAATCATTTACAAAAATCTTCTCCTCTGAAACTACTGGGCCAAATTAATCCAAATTAATCCAAACTTGGCCACAATCATCTTTGAGGTATCTAGTTTGAAAAATGTGTCCAATGACCTGGCCATTCAACCAGGGGTAAAATGTAGATTTTGGCTTATAACTCTGAAACCAAAGCATTTAGAGCAAATCTGACAAGAAGTTAAAATGTTACTCAAGTCAATATCTATCTGCACTGAAATTTTCAGATGAATTGGACAATCGGTTGTTGGGTTGCTGCCCTCCAATTGGTAATTTTTAAAGAAATTTTGCCGTTTTTGTTAATTATCTTGAATACTTTTATAGATAGAGATAAACTGTAAACAGCAATAATGTTCAGCAAAATAAGATCTACAAATAAGTCAACATGACCTAAATGGTCAATTGACCCCTTAAGGAGTTATTGCCCTTTATAGTCAATTTTTAACAATTTTCATTAATTCGGTAAATTTATGTAAATTTTTACCAAATATTTTTCTCTGTTACTAATGGGCAAGGTTCATTATAGATATAATTGTAAGAAGCAAGAACATTCAGTAAAGTAAGAACTTCAAACACATCACCATCACCAAAATACAATTTTGTCATGAATCCATTTGTGTCCTTTGTTTAATATGCACATAGACCAAGGTGAGCGACACAGGCTCTTTAGAGCCTCTAGTTTTTTAAATACAACCCATTGAAATAGAAAACATTCAGTAGATAGATATAGGAAGATGTGGTATGAGTGCCAATAAGACAACTATCCATCCAAATAACAATTTGTAAAAGTAAACCATTATAGGTAAATGGACGGCCTTCAACACAGAGCCTTGGCTCACACGGAACAACAAGCTATAAACATGATAAAGGACCCCTAAATTACTAGTGTAAAACCCTTCGAACAGGAAAATCAATGGTCTAATCTATATAAAAAAAGGAGAAACAAGAAACACGTATAAATTACATAAACATACGAAAACTACTGTACATTTATGCCAACTAAAAAGTATGTGTGTTAACCGCACTACCCTTACCTACCTTTATTTTTATCCCTACCCTAAAGATTTTTGTGACAGGTTTTGATTAAGTACTGTTAAAGTCACAATATAGGTCCCAAAGAGTTGTGAATTTCCTGTCTTTATTCATTCCTTTACCAGTACTACATGTACATTGTACAATGCAGCTAGATTGATACAATATATGGTTCTCAAACTCAAAAAAATGTTTTACAGACTATTAGCTGGGTTTTTTTCTCTCTAAAAATTGGTTACTGTGAGACTTTTTCTTTACATTTCCTTAGTGCAGGTCATGTATCACAGTTATAAACATGGAAAGAGAACTTGTACATGTCTTTACTTCTATCGTTAAGAAAATAGAATCTGAATAGAATATGCTTACAAATGTATTCCAAATTAAAGGGCCCAGAAGGGGCAACATGAGATTATAACATTACAGATTACTCAGATAAAACAAATTCAAAATAACAATACTGAAGAAATAAATTACTTGATGATGTGATTGATATCATAGCATTTATGACATTTACACAAATGAATTATCATATCTACAAAACTTTTTTTTTCAATGAACCAATGCATTATGTTGAGCCAACTTAATGTACAATGTACATGTAGATGTAACTCACTGTACTGATCATGCAAATGTACAAATATACAATATTTTATTTCTTATCAACAGGTTAATGTTGAAGATGGAAAAGCACAAAAATAATGTTAAAATGAAGCAGATATGATAGGAGATCATATAGGTAAATATATGATATAATTATAAAAAAAATGAATCAAACAAGTCATAACAAGAGACTACTAAATAGACAGCAAACAAGACCTGTGTTGTGGCATTATTTGTGAAATATAATCATATAATATAGAAATTGGAAATTGACCAGTTACATTTTTTATTGTAAAAACATGATAAATAATCAATAAATTAGATTAACCCTTCAATTTTAAAAGTTCAATCTGGTAAACAAAAAGTAAAAATAACACACAGAACACTCAAATTATTATTTTATGATCAATTAAGGGCCATATCAGTACAATTTACACAACAAAATTTTCATTACTCATCATTGGAATTGTTCTCTTTATAAGAATTAAACCTAGAAAAAAATATGTGTTTTTGTCAGCTTGACACTGAGATCCTCATTTATAGTATACATGCATTTATGGTAAACCTGAAGACTACATTTGTATTTTTCATTTTTGAAAAAACACTTTTACCATTATTACAGCTATTTTCCTAATGCGTGTAGAGTAAAACTTTGGTAGGTTTGCTTGCTCTGTTTGTATAAATATTAATTCAAGCTTTGTAATTAAGGTTGATATCTTCAAACAATAAATATAGGCATATTTGAACCTTTATGGAGTACTTTTAAATTTGATTAGACGTTATGTCAATTGCAATTGTACAATATACAAACCAACCATGCAAGCTAACCAAAGTCTTAGATTTACATGCCTTAGAAAATTAGCTGTAAAATTAATTATATATTTGTTTCCAATGCTTATTGTTTTACCAATTTCAAATGTTTTGGCTTGTTTTTAAATTGGTCTATATCAGCTAAAGGGTCAAAAGGGTCCAAATTTAAACTTGATTTCATAAAACAATTGAATAATTGGTGTTCTTTGATATTATGCAAAATTAAACGGTATATTGTACTTTTTTGGGTTAAATACTTCTTATACATGTTATATGTTTAGATTGTTAATATTCGTTTTCAAATTGCAAAAAAGACCACGGGGGCAAAAAAACCTTTGTTCGTTTATTAAAATATTATTGAAGGTTTTTTTTCTATGCTAAATGTTATCATGCATTTAGCATGTTTAGATTTATGATTTGGGCTCAGTTTTCAAGTTGATTCAAATTGGGGTCCAAACTTAAACTTTGTTTAAATTCATTAAAAAATTGCATATATGGGGTTTTTTGATATGATAAATCTAATTATGTCTTGTAGACTTTAGATTTTGGATATTGGCACAAATCCAATTTCAAAATCATCAGTTCTTTTACCACATCTATTCTGTGTCAGAAACCTACATGTATGATGTGTCTAATAATTCATCACAATCCAAATTCTGAACTGTATCATGTGAATCAAGTTTGAATGTAGTGTCTATATAGTGTCCCCCCCCCCCCACACCTAATGAAGGTGCAATCTCTGCATTTGTAATATAATGTACCCTTGAGCTGTTTTATTCTCATTGTTGAAGGTTGTACAGAGGCATTACATTCATTTCATTTGAACTTTTGCAATCAATACTCATCTCCCTATTTTTGTATTGTCATAACGTCATAAATACAAGATGAAATCTACAAAATTAACCTCATAAAAATTAAGTTTGCTGCAGCTTGGAATAAGAAAAAAATCAAATTTAGGTCCATTTTTAGCTAGTATACTTTATTTCTTATTCTATGTACTGGAATGTCAGAGTTGTGATAATGGAAAAACATTTTACACTAAGACCAAGGTAATAATTAATTTCTTTTTAGGAAATTTCAATCATTTAATGGATAACAATTGTTTTCTTATTATTTTTTACAGACATTTGGTGATCCAAAAATGACTGGAGTTCATGAAAGAAGACTGATTGCTGAGACACATTTTTGTTGATAAACATGTTTATGATGAAGAAAAACTTAGATAATATTACTGATACTTGAATAAGGCCCTGATCTGTCTTTGAATTTTCCTGTTGATGTTAAAAAATTGCAAGCTCAAATAAAAATAAATTGAAATGGAACTCATATGCTTTGAAAAAAAGGAAAAAAACGGCAATGTGAATCTCGCTGAAAACCACCAAGTCAACACACAGTTGCAACACAAATCATGCAAATGAGAAGAGAGAGATATTTGCTAGGAAATAGAATGTTCTCACTGTCTCACCATCAGCAAGGCTTTCTCATCAGCGAATAAGAAGTCTAAAATTACTTCTGTATTAAAAGGTCATCAGTATTGAAGACAATCAAGAAGATTACAAATGTACTTGGCCATTTGATAAACATAATAATATTTTCATTTGTCAGAAATTGTTTCTTAGATTGACTAACTAGTTTTATTGATTGAATTATTAGTAAATTACCTTTCATAGTTCATGTAGTTACATGTATATAAATTCTTATAAGATAGTATGGAAACAATTTAATACTTCCCTAAATTCCATACCTTATGCAACAATTGTCTTGTGCTGCTAAGTCAATTCGAATTAACTTTTATGTATGTTTATAATAATCTTATTCTTGCATGTAAGCACCATTTAGTGTTATTGTATTATCTTCATTGATTGTTAAATATAATACTAATGCTATAAAAAATAATAACATTTATGATCATTTATACAGATTGAGATATTTAAAAATTTATCAATGCTAAAAGAGAATTTATAAATTTAGACATTTTTTTAGGCGAATTTTAGAAAGTACTACAACAAAAGCAAACCAATACTATATGCTCAAATGCAATATTAACTCTCTCTCCAGATAACCAAATAGAGATATGTTTATATTTTATTAAATTGATGAAGTGTATGTTAGTTTAAATTAATATGTACATGCAATTTTAAGGTTTTAAAAATCAGCATTTTTATTGGATTATCTCCCTTTGTACAATAGAAATTCAGGTTTTATCCACACTGTCTCAGGTACTCATGATCAAAATGACTTATATGGTAACCAGCATGCAAGTAAAAGGTTGCAACGTGTCTTAATTTTGTTTACCTGTCAGACACAACTTCTGAATGTCAATACTTTAGATTTTTCAATATGATGAACTTGACATTGAATTTCATATAATTTTTCAGTAACCAGAATACAACTTTAGTAATTAGCAAGCTACATTAACCAAAAATAGGATTACTAGGAAGAAATGAATGGATTTTACTCTTTAAAGTAATAGGGACAAGTGAACTAAAGGAATTTGGAATAAAAAAAAAATACCAAAAAAAAGTTGTCTTTGGCAGCTCCCCCCTTTTTTAAGCCTAATGCTTACTATTGTTTGAGACACAAAAATCCAATTTTCTATTTGATTTACCTATATTGCATGTTACAATCTGTATAATTCAAGTATTTATTTTTGAATGCTTGGTTTCATTAAAATATGAGACATTCCTCAATTTATTGCAAAAATACAAAAAAAGGGGGGGGGGAGGCTATCTAAATGATCAATAAAATCTATAAAATTAATTTGCAACCGAAATCCCTTCAAAATATTTTGAACCAAAGAAAATGCAAAGCATTTCTGAAATTTAGGGTAAATTAAAGCGACTTTTGGGCTGTAGTGTCTGTTTTAGTGTGATTTGATGAAAAGGCCATATTTTTTATCATTTTATGTGTTTTGCCACACCCTTATTTTCTATATATATCATTATGTTTAATAAAATTATGTGATTTATACTTCATACACATCCTATCTGTGCTATTAAAGTATTTAAACACTCAGAAGTATTATAGTATTTATTTCTATTTGAGAAATTTATGAAATCTATGCATTTCAGTAAAAGCATCTATAAATAAACTCGAAAATACCCTAAATCCCTATCGTTGCCATGGTTACCAGCAGTGTAAGGGCTTCAAACTTGCATGACTTTCATATGAGGTCAACCTGAACATGTCAGCAAAGTTTCATCAAAATCAAACAACTTTGCATGGAGCACCATCTGCATGGTTTTGTCATAGATGTCCATTTAATGCTAGTGCTGAAACTCTGAGCCAAGAAATTGTTTCTCTTTTGTATCTAAAATGTTTTGAATGTATCTACAATTGTATTAATGGCACCTTGTTAATGGTCATTTGATTTTACGATATATCATAATATCAAGCTGCGACTTAATTACTTTTTTGTATGTCCCGAACTAAGTAAGTCCAACATTAAAAAGAAACACAATTAATCTGGCGTGATAAATATCTCGTTTAGTTTTTAAGGGCACAGGAAATATGATTCAATTTCTTAAATTCGTTTTTTTAATACGCAGAATTCCGTACCTGTGGAGCAGTTATCAGGTTGCACCATCTACCTCTTACAGTTAAATATATTTTAAATGATGATGGAGTCAGCCTGAGACCCATTAAGATTTAACATTGTCAGTATTATTTATGGGGAAAAATAATATTCGTAGCTACCGATTGAGAAAACACTATATTCTCCTAATGATTTCTGTCAACATGATAAACTCTTTGAAGTTATGCAAGAGTTACATGAAAAATGGATTCTTACTGTTTTTACAAAACATTAGAATTTGTTTGATATTTCAAAGAAAAGAGCTCATTTTCATATTAATCAAGCAGTTGTGCTTTTATTTTTGCAAGATACAAACTTTTGAAGTTCTAAGTTTGTATGGAATCTAGGTGCATAAATGTTGATACAATTTTTTACATGATTTTCACGTTAAGATTTTATCATGTCCATACACTTCTAATGTAGTTTTGTTTTTCCTATAATTTATGCACATATATCAAAATTGTCAGTTTAAGCTTTAGATGTGATAGATATTCATAAAATACATTATTATAAATTATTAGTTTTCTGTCAAAAAAATCATTAACTAAAAGTGCATATTTTTATTAAGCTCTGATGTGCACAACATAAATGATTTGTTGGAGTTATCCCACTTAGAAGTACTTTAGCAGCTCCACTCCATGAGGTAGATTTAGAAAAAAAGATAAATCAGTTTTGAGGACTTTCAAATACTCATTTTCAGACGTGTGTCTTGAGATCATCCCCAGTGTTTGATCGGACTCGTGTTGCTCAGTCTTTAGTTTTCTATGGTGTGTCTATCTAACTGTTAATTTTTGGACATCCCATATATGTTCCCAAACTGATCTGTGAATGTTTTGAACATCCCATATGTTCCCAAAGCGATCAATGAATGTTTTGGACATCCCTTATGTTTCCAAACTAATCTGTGCATGTTTTGGACATACATATGTTCCCAAACCGATCTGTGAATGTTTTGAACATCCCATATGTTCCCAAACAGATCTGTGAATGTTTTAGACATCTAATATGTTTCAAAACCGATCTTTGAATGTTTTGGTTATCCCATTTGTTCCTTAACCTATCTGAGGATGTTTTGGACTTCCCAATTTTTCCCAAGCCTCTCTGAATGTTTTGGAATTCCAGTTTTCCCATTTGTTACCAAACCTATCTGTTAATGTAAGACTTGCCCATATGTTCCCAAGAATGTTATGACTTGCCCATATGTTCCCAAACCTATCTGTTAATATTAAGGACTTGCCCATATGTTCCCAAACCTATCTGTTAATGTTTAGGACTTGCCCATTTGTTCCCAAGCCTATCTGTTAATGTTTAGGACTTGCCCATTTGTTGCCAAGCATATCTGTTAATGTTTAGGACTTGCCCATTTGTTCCAAAGCCTATCTGTTAATGTTTATGACTTGTCCATTTGCTCTTAACTTACTTAAGCCTATCTGTTAATGTTAAGAATTTGCCCATTTGTTTCCAAGCCTATCAGTTAATGTTTAAGACTTGCCCATTTGTTCCCAAGCCTATCTGTTAATGTTTAGGATTTGCCCAATTGTTCCCAAGCATATCTGTTAATGTTTAGGAATTGCCCGTTTGTTCCAAAACCTATCTGTAAATGTTAAGGACTTACCCATATGTTTCCAAGTCTATCTGTAAATGTTAAGGACTTACCCATATGTTTCCAAGTCTATCTGTAAATGTTAAGGACTTACCCATATGTTTCCAAGTCTACCTGTAAATGTTAAGGACTTACCCATATGTTTCCAAGTCTATCTGTAAATGTTAAGAACTGACCCATATTTTTCCAAGTCTACCTGTAAATGTTAAGGACTTGCCCATTTGTTCTCAAGCCTTTCTGTTAGTTTTTAGGACTTGCCCATATGTTCCCAAGCCTCTCTGTAAATGTTTAGGACTTTCCCATTTGTTCCCAAGCCTATCTGTTTGTTTTTAGGACTTTCCCATTTGTTCCCAAGCCTATCTGTTTGTTTTTAGGACTTTATCATTTGTTCCCAAACATATCTGTTACAGTAAGAACTTGTCCATTTGTTCCTTATCTGATTCAGTTTAGTCTAGAATTTGTATTTTGCAGCTAACTCAAATTGATACATTATGGAAATATTCAATAAAATTGAGAATGGAAATGGGGAATGTATCAAAGAGACAACAACCCGACCATAGAGCTGACTCAAAACATTTTCTTTCAAGGACATGATACATTTAGCTTTTTATAAGTTTAAATTTTTAGAAAAGCTTCTGTCGTTCAGTTCGACTCAATTAATTTTTCTCATATGTTTGTCCTTATCAATATCTTTATTTTTCATATGGGGAGGTTTACCTTATAAATAAGTAAGTGTTTTACATATGGTCAAGTTTACTTGAAGAGGTCAGTAGTTTGTACGAATAAAAACTGACTTCTGTCATAAAAATGGTGTTAAATGTAAGAAAACTCGCACACACATGCATCGGAACATTTCATATTATTTAGTTATTTTACATATTTTTCAAGACTAGTGTTTTATGATGGACTTAATTTTAATACAAACTCTGTTTTTATGGCCCTGCAAAGAAGTTGTTGGTGCCATATAGTTTTACCCTTGTCCAAAATTCCGATATTTTGTACTTCGGAAATTCCGTTTTTCTGTCATTCTGCAACAAACCATTATACAGAGTTTTTTTTCTAAACACCTTCAGATATTGAGCTGATTTTTGGTATGTGAGTTAACCATGATGAGTTACAGATCAAGTTTAAGTTTTGTTCCGCTCCACTAATTTTTTGCCGAAATTACGGTCTTTGGACTTTGAGAAATTGTTGAAAATCACAGTTATACAGACTTTTTTTCTATACGCCTTCAGAAATTGGGCTGATATTTGGTATGTGAGTTAACCATGATGATTTACAGATCAAGTTTAAGTTTAGTTCGGCTCCACTAATTTTAGCGGAAATTACAGGCTTTGGACTTTGAAAAATTGTTGAAAATCACAGTTATACAGACTTTTTTTTCAAACGCCTTCAGATATTGGGCTGATTTTTATGCCCCACCTACGATAGTAGAGGGGCATTATGTTTTCTGGTCTGTGCGTTCGTTCGTCCGTTCGGTCGTCCGTCTCTCCGTTTGTCCGTCCGTCCGTCTGTCCCGCTTCAGGTTAAAGTTTTTGGTCAAGGTAGTTTTTGATGAAGTTGAAGTCCAATCGACTTCAAACTTAGTATACATGTTCCCTATGATATGATCTTTTTAATTTTAATGCCAAATTAGAGGGTTTACCCCAATTTCACTGTCCACTGAACATAGAAAATGATAGTGCGAGTGGGGCATTCGTGTACTGGGGACACATTCTTGTTGATATATGAGTTAACCATGATGAGTTACAGATCAAGTTTAAGTTTTGTTCGGCTCCACTTATTTTTGCCAAAATTACAGGCTTTGGACTTTGAGAATTTGTTGAAAATTCTGATTTTTGGTATGTGAGTTAACCATGATGAGTTACAGAACCAAAATTACAGGCTTTGGACTCTGAGAATTTGTTGAAAATTGTTGAAAATCACAGTTATACAGACTTTTTTTCTAAACGCCTTCAGATATTGGACTGATTTTTGATGTGTGAGTTAACCATGATGAGTTACAGATCAAGTTTAAGTTTGGTTTCTCTCCACTAATTTTCGCCGAAATTACGGTCTTTGGACTTTGAGAAATTGTTGAAAATCACAGTTATACAGACTTTTTTTCTAAACGCCTTCAGATATTGGGCTGATATTTGGTATGTGAGTTAACCATGATGAGTTACATATCAAGTTTAAGTTTAGTTCCGCTCCACTAATTTATGCCGAAATTACTGGATTTGGACTTTGAGAATTTGTTGAAAATCACAGTTGAAACTGTCTTTTTTTCTAAACACCTTCAGATATTGCGCTGATTTTTGGTATGTGAGTTAACCATGATGAGTTACAGGTCAAGTTAAAGTTTAGTTCTGTTCTGATAATTTTGCTGAAATTACAGGCTTCACAGTTATACAGAATTTTTTTTTCTATACATCTCCAGATTTTGAGCTGATTATTGATATGTGAGACCACCATCATGTGTGTGTCCACATGTGTTTATATTGAAATTGCAGATTTTTCAACTTTTTGGGACGGGGCCATTCGTGTCGCTTTGACACATCTAGTTTTTTTTTAAAATTAAGTTTATATATGAAATTGGAATGACATGATGTACAAGTGTTATGTTCATCAATATGAAAAATATTTATGGCATCAATTATTTGTAGACATATTTTATAAGAAAAATAACTTTTGTCAGTGCATTCTAAGACTTCTTTGGAGAGAAATGGATTTTAAATAGATCATGCAGAAATCGTCTGTTCTTGTGTCAAATCCAAATTTCCAATGATATACTGGCACAGACTTTTGTTGAAGTATCATTACTACGATTTAGATTTACCAAGTAACCAACATATCTTCATAACTGCTGCTTGTTTACTGCACCTCATAAAACAAATGTTCTTGAATGATCTTTGTAGTTCTTGAATGAATCATATTTCTGTTTTAATGAAATATGAGACAAATATTCTGCAACCATGAAGATGTAATATTTAAAGAAACTTTATGGTATTATATTTTTACAGTTTGAATTGCAAAAAGCTGCAAAAAATTTAAGGAAATTTTATGGTATCATTTTTTTACAGCTTGAATAACAAAAAGCTGCAAAAAATTCTGCCAATCAGTCTTACTAACAACAAACATCCATTTAATTAATGAGTTTACTAATCACACCTCTGTCCTCACAGTATAGGTGCAGTTCAGTTTCTGTTCTGGCAAGACAAATTTTCTCAAAAACCATTTGTGCATTAATGAGTTAGCTCCCCTAAATGTGCATGCTGTACCGTTTATCAAATAAAGGAATTCACATTAGTAGCTGTGATAATTACAGCATGTATATCTCCAAGCTTTGTGATGTCGGCTAATGTGCATACAACTTGAGATTTATGGGTCTAAGCTTGGCATGTGATTTGTAACGGCATACCACTATTTAATTAGCATTGCTTTGCACTAAATAGAAACATTTTAAAGATGAAAACATATTTAACAGTGCTGGTGTAATTTAAGTAATGAAATGGCTTTGGCTCTCTGTTGCTGTTATATTTCTGTTTTTCTTTCAGTCTGGATGACCATGTTGACATGTAAAGATCTATTAATAAGTTATTACAAAGATGGCGCTTTTGACCTGTAAATATCTTATTAATATGTTATTAGAAGTCAAGATGGCGCTGTTGACCTGTAAATATCTTATTAATAAGCGTTAACCTGAGGTAATTATCATGTCAGTTAATGATGGCACCATAACATTAGGGCACCATAATAAAGCAGGCATTTATTGCTAGATGTTGCCATGTTTTTATAGCTCTCCATATTTTTAGGGGCGTTAAAATTGGAATTCTTAAATTTCAGCTCTATTTAGATATATTTAAATTGGCATAATATTTGTAACAATTGCCTTTTTTTTTTTGAGAAAAAAAATATCTAAAGATTGAATTTAAGTTAAACTAAGTTTAAAAGGTTCAGAACTTTCCAGTGTTTTTACTTGTGAGATTTTTTTGTGAAAATAATTGCAGCACTTTCAGCTGGGGCATAAGTATGAACAATAGGAGATCTTGCATACATTTTATAGAAACAGCAACACCAGACCTGCCAACTATCCCGATTTTTGCGGTATCATCCCGATTTTCATCCCTCAACCCGAATCCCGATATCGGGATTCTAAAACAAGTCAAAATCCCGATTTTCACAAAATATACCTGAAAAAATTATTTGGTTTCCGATTTTGAAGTTTTTCTGATAATCTATAATTTTACCTGGGGACATATTATGACAAGTTTACAATACTACGCTAATCAACGGTCACAACAGGTGTCATAATTTGTTGTTGCAAGTAATCTGATGGGTCATAACAATCCTCAAAATTAATTAATATTATTATTTGTAAACAGAAAGTCGGTCGGTCAGTTGGCCTTTCATTTTTAATCAGTTTATCATACGAGCACAATTTGCAACGTTTACTGTAGTTCCATAACGAAATCGTAATTAACTTAAAGATGAGAACTGTATTGAACTATTAAAAAAACATCGTTTATCTTGAAATCCATTTAATTTTTGAAATCAGACATGTGTCTGTTGATTTAAAATCGACGCCATTTTGTATTCTTCTACTGTGAATAAACCTCCGCCGGTAGGAGCACCTCCGAACACAAAGAAAAATAACTCAACTTTTATCTATTTTCTCATTAATACTGATAGACTTAATCAAAATCTGTATTTATCCTTCTAACTTTAGGACATATAGGTTTAGGTCTTTTGAGTCATGGTCCAAAGATAAGAAGGTTTTTGGAGGGGGAAAAGGGGGGTTTTCACTAAGTATCCTTTATTTTTTAATGCCATTTTTCTCTATTCTTAAGTTATTTTGTCAATTTTAAAATAAGTACAAGAATCATGCAAATAAAAGAAATCAAGGCTTATAAGATCATTATCAGTATACCAAAAGAAAAAAGAAGAGACATGAGACTATTTTAAAAGTAAAAAACAGTGCACACAGAAACGCCGCAAAAATTGTCCCTTAAAAATCTGGTCGCGCACTAAATCCCCCATGGAGATTTTCAAAAGTTGGCAGGTCTGCAACACTAACAACTTGAGGAGGCTCGCGGGTGTAAGATTTTCAGAAAAAAATTAAACATTAATTTTTCATTACAAATTTCATTTATTACCTTAAGTAGTTGTTACTTTATCATATGGTACAAAAATAATTCCAAAAAATCAATTCGTGTTGGCCCCAGCGAATTTTTGAAATGTAGTTATCATTGAAAAAGCTCCAAATTATCTCCCTTTGGTGCAAAAATGCCATTTTTTGGCATTAAAATTGAAATATCTTTTTTAACTCATCGGTGACCTATATTTTTTATTGTTGTTTTCGAATAAGCTGTACATAAACTAAATAATTGTAAAATTTTAGCGATTTCTGTAATTTAGTTCTTTTTTTATATCAATATTACCGCTATTTCTCCTATTAGTTCAACAGAAAAAAAGGACATTAACAAAAATGTATGCTTCTTTCGAAGGCAGATTGTGAGCGTAAATGAACGGTGACCCCATTTTTTTATTTCATTTTTCCATTAAGTATAAGATAAAGTTCATTTATAGAAAAATATAGAGAAATCCTATATTAAATAAAAAATTTCATTTAGACCCGCGAGCCCCCTTAAAGACAGGTGTCTTTGCAGTATATTCATAAGCTCTTAGTAAAAAGTAAGTGGCCTAGGTGGTCTAAGAATTTCTACTACTGTAATCAATGTGAATTCAAACCTTGCTTGTGCAGGTACACCTGGCTCCAATCTTAATTGACTAGAATTGTCAGTTTTCCTATCTCCTGGAAATCTGGCTTTCTCTACAAATAAAAACTGGTTGCCATGAAATAGCCCAAATGTTGAACTAAAAAGTGTCGTTAAAACACTGGTCAACAAGCAATCAATCGAGTCACAATTCTTATGGAATATAATAAACAATAAACATAAATGACATGTGAATCTGATCAGCATCACAAAAAGTCTTATGACCAAAGTTGATAATAAGTGTACTTAAGTTTTTTTTTTTTAAAGTGATCACTTGGAAAGCAAAGTAATTAACTACAAATAATTCAAAAGCCTGGAACTGAAATTACAGATGAGCAATACAGGCTCTTATGAGCCTCTTGTTGATATTTATCTTAATTTTCTGTTAATAGCTTTGTTATAAAAAGAGAAATAAAGTTACTGAGACAGTGACAAAGAAAGAAGACACAGAATTGTGTATTTCCCAAGACAATCTGAATGAAATATGGAGCAACACAGGTGACAAGGCAAGCCAAACTATTTTTATGGATCAGTTGTAGAACAAAAAACGATTAAAAATAAATATGGCATGCGTGTCAATGAGACAGTAACCCAAGAACAAAATCAAAGCTAGAAGTCAACACTTTCTCTTCAACATAACAGTTGTCTATACAGTAAGAACAGGTGGCTCGGTGGCCGAGTGGTCTAAGTAGTTACTACTGTAATCACTAGCCAGTCAACACTTAGGTTGTGAGTTCGAACCCCACTCCTGCAGGTGCTTTTGACTCCAATCTTAATTGACTAGGATTGTCATTTTTTCTAACAAAGGTCAGTGGTTTTCACCAGGCACTCCAGCTTCCTCTACCAATAAAAACTGACTGTCACAAAATAGCCCAAAAGCAGTGCTTAAAAGTGGCGTTAAAACACCAAAAATCAATCAAGTACAGTAAGAACACACATTGAAAATTTACTGAAAACTTGAGTACAAATACATTTACGGAAAAATAGTAAGAATATCTAATGAGCATTTGAATGTTAACGAGCAAAAGAGACGAAAGTTAAAGATGGTGTATCTGTTACATGATACGGTAAAGGAATTAGACTAAGTACTGTGAAAGAAGTTTGTCGCTCACTTTTAAATAATTTCTATCAAATGTTTGTAATCATATCTATGGAGACAAATTTTTGTTTACATAACAACTTGATTATGACGGGTATTAATAGTAAGAAAACATTCCCGTCTATAGAGATAGTACTTTTTGTTATTCCCCGTATCAAATTATCAGGTCTGAGATATGATTTATGTACATTATGTGTTTTGTAGCCACCCTGATAACAATAGTATTTAATATGCAAAATCATGCATACAAAATTATCCACAGGTTGCTTATAACATTTTCACAATTGAACAATAGGTTTTATGTAACTAGTCAAATTTCCTATCCAGCTGATACGATGAGCTATGGCTTCATCCTACAGTTTTATATCCAACCTGTCGTTCGGTAAAGAATTACGTTAGGTCAGTAACCTACGGTATCCCTAATTGAATATCAACTTTGTGCTCATGAATATTTCAGATTTAACTGAAACCAATATAAAGCTGGTCATAATAAACAATACATAGTTCCTTTATGACAGGACATATAATAGTCTTATAAAGATACCAGTCATATTTTATGGCCTATTTTTGGAGCCCAAGATCTGTTTATTGGAAAAGAATAGATTCAATCTTTTTGTTCCGTTTGGTATAAAGTTATAAAGGCATCCTGTTGTGTGGAAATTGAAAATATTTAGTTTCATCTTACAAAACGTCTTTTTATGTAAATTTTTACTTAATATACATTATTTGTACATTTCCTACCTATTAGATTTTTGTTATACAACAGTTAAGGCTTAAAAGTACTAATGTTGGCTCTTAAAAGCTGGTGAAGGTTTGAAGAAATAGATATATTTGTTATGTGGTGAAACTTATATATTTGTCAGGGTATGACTGAGTGAAATGGTTTGGATATACCACATTCATTTTGAATCAGTTGTTTATTTTTATTGTGAACTAACGTTTTGATTGATTGATTGATTGATTGATTGATTGATTCATTGTTGTTTGCTTATTAAATTATTTTAGACAATTAACCAACTTGGCCCTTGGGTAAAAACAAAAAGAATGTATAGATGAATGCAAGTAATTCCCTGATATCTTGAAAACTAGAAAATTTGAAAAGGGTTGAACTTTTTAAAATGTCAGCAACATTTTCCTTTCCTCTTAAATTTTCTAATGCCTTAGGGACCGTTCAATATTTACCAGATGGATGGGCCAGTGCATTCTTAATATTGTTTCATTAAAAAAGCTAACGCCCATCCTTTTAAATTCTGAAAAAAAGTCCTTGCCCATCTAAAACAATCTATAAAAAAAGTCCTTGCCCCTCTAAAACTATAACACAATCAAAAATGATTTAGGTTCTTTTTCTATTTTAAAGTTTTTAAATTTTATGTCTTGAAATTAAAGAATAAACTTTGGTGTTAATACAAAATTTAAAATGTGCTAGTTAATTCCATATATATGTATACATTTAGTTCAAATATGAATATTCCTTTATCTGTTCTACTTTTGGAAAAAGAAATTATGGTCCTTTTTAGCAAATATAGGCAGACATGTTTTTGAATTTGATGCAGCCTTTTTCGCCTATTAATTAATTCCCTAAATTTGACAACTAAACACCAAACTATCAAAAAACCTAGCATTCTGTAAGATTGATATATAAATGAGAAAGCTGTACAGTTATACGAAAATCTAAGTTGATTTGAAAAAGTTAAAAACAAATTTAAAGGTGACCAGTCACCATCCAAATTTGGTCCAAACTTAAAATTGCAGCTTTTTTTAAAGCTATTAACTAAATCCATAAAAATGACAGCAAAAAAACAAAGTACTAAACAGCCTGGCATTCAGTAAGATCAATATAAAAATGATTTAGCAGTAGAGTTTTATGAAAATGCAAGTTGATTTGAAAAACTTATGAACAAATTTAAAGATGACTATCTTGAAATAACCAAAAACAGAAAATTTAGCTTTTTCTTAAACCTTTTTATTAAATCCATAAGAATGACAACAGCACACCAAACTACCAAACAACCTGGCATTCTTTTAGATCAATATATAAATGAAATAGTTGTAAAGTTTTATGGAAATCCATGTTGATTTGAAAAAGTTATAAAAAAAATTAAAGATGACTATCTGGATTTAGCATATACTGAAAATTTGAGCTTTTTCTTAAACCTTGTTATTAAATCCGTAAGAATGACAGACATACACCAAACTACCACTCAACGTGACATTCTGTAAGTTCAATATATAAATGAAAAGGCTGTATAGTTTTATGAAAATCCAGGTTGAATTAAAAAAGTTATAAAAAACATTAACGATTCAGCCTAAACTTAAAATTCTAGATTTTTTTTACCTATTTATAAAATCCATAAAAATGACAGCAATACACCAAAGTACCAAACAAACTGGCTTTCTGTAAGATCAATATATAATTGAGATAGCTCTTGAGTTTTATGAAAATCCAAGTTGATTTGAAAAAGTTATAAAAAAAATTAAAGTTAACTATCTGAATTTAGCCTAAAATGAAAATTTGAGCTTTTGTTCTTACCTATTAATAAAATCCATAAATTTAACAGCAATACACCTAACTACCAAACACCTGGTTTCTTATAAGATCAATATATTAATGAATAAGCTGTATAGGATTTTGAAAATCCAAGTTGATTTGAAAAATTTACAAAAAAATTAAAGTTGACTATCTGAATTTATCCCTAACTAAAAATTTGAGCTTTTTTTCTTACCTATTAATTAAATCCATAAATTTAACAGCAATACACCAAACTATTAAACAACTTGGTATTCCATAAGGTCAAAATAATTTATAAGATAGTCCGAACAGAAAATTTTAGCTTTTTTAATCCTTAATTAAATCCTTAAAGTTGACAGAAAGCTACCAGTTTTTGAGTGCCCGCAAAAGAAATTTCTTACACACCGATGAAATGGATAAACAAATTTCCTATAAAATATGTTCTGGCCCATCCACTAAATATTTAAAAAAAAGTTCTCGCCCATCCAAATATTTCCACAAAAAAAGTGCTTGCCCCGCCCCATTTTGCACCGGCCCATCCATCTGATAAATATTGAACGGTCCCTTAAAATAGGAGTTATCAGAGGCGGATTTAGAGGGGGGCTCGGGGGGCCTGGGCCCCCCCCCCTTTTTGGGAAAAAATTTGGTTGCTTATATAGGGAATCACTGAAGCGTGACTGGAGCCCCTCTTAGGTCAGTCAGTTGGCCCCCACTTATGAAAATTTCTGGATCCGCCACTGGTTATTGTTCTTACCCTTTATAGTATTTTGTCTATCAACTTGAAAACTACAAATGTATCTAAGAAAATGTTCAGAAAACGACATCTATGATACAGGTTCAGCTGGTTGGTCTAGCAAAGCAGGGTTCATATTCAAATCACATTACCATGAATTCTGAAATGCAGGTAATATTTGTCACTGGATTTTTATCTGAAATGTGCATCACCACCATCTTAAATTTATTTATTGATGTTTAATAATAAGTTTTTAGGAACTTTTTTTTTTATGATCTTGAAAACAATGATGGATAGACAATAACAGTATGTTTAACAGAGTCAATCTCTAGATTTATGAGAGACAATAACAGTAAAAGTTACATATTTACAAGCAATAAAGAGAAAATCATTTCATTGATTGTTAATATTTTGCTGATCTCATAGTGGAGGGAAATAATGCACCCCCTCCCCCCCCCCCCCCCTCTAAAAAAAAGAGGGAGGTAATGTGTTTTCAGAAGGAAATGAGTCAGCTTCATAATTCAGATTTTTTAATAAAACATTTATAAAAGTTAAGATTTTAGTAAATTAATAAAAGTGAACAAATTTTGGTTTGTCATAATTTGTCAGATTTCTTCATAATAAGACATTTAGGTTTTTTTCATCCTTTATATTTTAACCAGTTTTCAGTTGAAATATTATTTTACATCAAATTACATGTAGCTTGTTTTAACTAGTAAACACATATTTTATATTTTAGACACATTTAACTCCTATACACATTGTATTTATCATATGTAATTTATCTACATTCATTACAAGTTTGACAGTGTAATTCCCTATTGTTAGTTACATTCATGGACATATGGTGACATATATAGCACTATAAAAGACAAAAAAGGTGTTATTTATGTCATTGGAAAAACACAAACAGTCATTTTAATTTTGTCTGCATGTACATTTGGTAATTAAGTGGATATTAAGAAATTTTGTTTCAACATGGTCGTGTAACATTTTTCATTTATATAAATGATAATAATCATAATTTGCCACAGTGAGAGATGCAGCTCAAAGAAAAGTGTTGATTATTGCTTTGAAATGTGAACTGCCAGAAACAAAATATTTCCATAGTGCTTGATCATAGGGAGATTTTTTTTTTTTAGGGAAAAATTTGGTTTGCTTATATAGGGAATCACTGAAGTATGATTGGAACCCTCTCCTAACTGGGAACAGTGAAGTTACAGAACGAGACAAGAACAAAATTTAAAATTAGTTTGAAATTGCTTGACTCTTCTGATTGTGAGGAAACACAATCACAAATTAATATTAAAGTTGCTGAAAGCTCGTTCAAAGACACTAAACACTAATGAAGAAACCATGTTTCCCAGTCTAAATTGTCAATCAGAACATAGTCAACAGATTTAGTTTAGGATGTCATAAACACTCTGTAAAAAAAGCATGACCTTGTACAATGCCAATGGTTTGCTCATGACCTTGTACAATGCCAATGGTTTGCTCTAATGGTTTTGTGAAACATAGATATAAAAAAGAAGATGTGGTATGATTGCCAATGCGACAGTTCTCCACAAGAGACCAAAATGACACAGAAATTAACAACTATAGGTCACTGTACGGCTTTCAACAATGAGCAAAGCCCATACCGCATAGTCGGCTATTAAAGGCCTTGAAATGACAAGGTAAAACAATTCAAACGAGAAAACTAACAGCCTTATTTATATAAAAAAATGAACGAAAAACAAATATGTAACACATAAACAAACGACAACCACTCAATTACATGCTTCTGACTTGGGACAGGCACATACATACATAATGTGGCAGTGTTAAACATGTTAGCAGGACACCAACCCTCCCCTTAACCTGGGACAGTGGTATAAGAGTACCTACCACATAAGAACGAACTATAAATCAATATAATACTGAATAGTCTACTAGAGGCTCCTTTGGGATTGAAATTAATTCCTTGCAAGAAATCTCATCAACCCCCTGAAATCAATTAGAGACATTTTATGTCCCATTTTTGGGCATTATGTTTTTCGGTCTGTGTCTGTCCGTCTTCAGGTTAAAATTTTTGATCAAGGTAGTTTTTGATGAACTTGAAACTTAGTATACATGTTCCCTATAAAATGATCTTTCTAATTTTAATGCCAAATTAGAGTTTTTACCCCAATTTCACTGTCCACTAAACATAGACAATGATACTGCGAGTGGGGCACCATGTACTTGTACACATGCTTGTTTAAACTGAAATAATTTTTTTTTATCTATTTCTAAGTAACTTTTTGTGGGTTATAGAGATTGATTAAGGGAAATTATTTTCATTCTCAAATGAGTCTTTGAGTACATAGGACCTTAAGATGCTAAAGAGATAAGTTGAGAGGAATTAATTTTTCATTTCTTAGTAAACCAGAATTCTGCAGACTGTCCAGAGTGTAATTATTACTCATTGATGTATACTTTACTCTGGGTTATCATATGTAGATATAAAAATGTATTAATCTTAACAGTGATGTAATACTGCAGATAATTATGATAATCCGATCCAACTTCAAAGTTAGACATAAATTTACTTTTGGTTGTGTTTTGTAATTGATACTATATATTTTATTTTATTTATTCATTCATTGCCATTACACTCATATGGGGTCAAGGCCAAGCAAAAAAATACATGTGTACTATTATGGAATTATATATGTTTTGTTTCCTTGAAAAAGATTATTATTTTACTAAAAATCCATAATGAATTGCACCTTAGCCTTTTTGCACCCATGATGCCATTGTAGTTATTTTACGACCAGTCTAGGAGTGGGGCTATATTGCATTTTCATTGTTTGTCCAATTGTAATTGACTAGGTTTGTCAGTGGTTCTCTCTGGGCACTCCAGCTTCCTCTACCAATGAAAGACTAGGTTTGTCAGTGGTTCTCTCTGGGCACTCCAGCTTCCTCTACCAATGAAAGACTAGGTTTGTCAGTGGTTCTCTCTGGGCACTCCAGCTTCCTAGACTAGGTTTGTCAGTGGTTCTCTCTGGGCACTCCAGCTTCCTCTACCAATGAAAGACTAGGTTTGTCAGTGGTCTCTCTGGGCACTCCAGCTTCCTCTACCAATGAAAGACTAGGTTTGTCAGTGGTTCTCTCTGGGCACTCCAGCTTCCTCTACCAATGAAAGACTAGGTTTGTCAGTGGTTCTCTCTGGGCACTCCAGCTTCCTCTACAATGAAAGACTAACCACCACATAATAGCACAGTAGTGCTGAAAGTCAAACTGTAAAGACATCTCTTTTCTTGAAGACTGAATACATTTGCTGCCTGGTTCACATAACTTATCAGGTCTTGGATGTATAGTATTACTATCAAAAACAAAGTCTCAGTTATATGACAAACAGTTTGAAAAGTAACTGTTAAAAGTGGAGAGTGGTCTCATTGGCAATCATACAACATCTTCTTTTTTTATAGTTGTACATCTATATGACTACAAAAATGAAGTCAAACTTGTTATATGTCATGATGTAAAAACGATGAATCAAAGAATTCAACTTTCTATTAAAAATAACACCATTCCTGGTCCTTTTTATTTGTTTTCAACCTAAATAATATTACCAATAAATTCCAATTCCATGTGGAATCTGATACTGATAGTACCTGTTACATAATCTGAACATTCTGCCTCTGTCAGGTGCACAACCCAATGATATATATACAAGGGTCATAATCACACCTGAATTTGAATGCCTTTGTCATTACATACAGATTAACACCACTAAATTCAATCGTTGACCAAATAAAATAAATCTACAGATTGCCACCACTAAATTCAATCGTTGACCAAATAAAATAAATCTACAATGACTTCAGTATTCAGCTAACAAGCAAGTACCTTTACCTACACACTCAATGCAATCAGCTGTAAGTCACTTTGGAATTTTAAGAAGGTCCTTTTTAAAGTATTTTATCTTTTTTGTAGTTCCAAAACAATATTTATGTTTAACTTCTTATTATGTATCTAGACCATGAAACAATTTAGATATATTACAGCATCTGCTCCTATACTAAACAGTGAAATTAAAGAATCTAATTTTTTAAATGAGTTATGATACTCATTTATTCTGCACAATGCACATGTTCATAATTTAAATGCATTTGGTAATTTATTTGATGTGTCAGCGTTTTACAGTAATTTATTTGAATTTCTTTGATTTATTAAGGATTAAATTCTCAAAGTAACTGGTGTTTCTCATTGTAATTCTAATTTGCTGTTGGAGATTCATAATGTTGTTTTTATGCTTTGAGTTGAAGTGTGTTAAGGATAAAAAATAGAAATATTGGAATACAATTTATGATAGAGAAAGAAATGTTTCCTAAAATAAATCACGGAACCATTTGACAAAATTTTGTTTGTAATTGTATTAAAAAATGGTTGCTAAAATTTTCTCACATTCTTGTTTATGGTATTTTCATTATTAATTTGTGTAATATAGGCAATATAGGAAAGATGTACTGACATAAGTGGTCTCTAAACACATTAACTCCAAATAGAGCTTTCGTTAGTAGAAGCCATGTTAACTATGTGTATCAGTGAGAAAAATGTAAAAGCATAAAAATATAGTATATATACCAATACACATAATTAACAGTGGAGTTAATGGAGTGTTTTTGAGGATGTTTGTTTTGGGACAGATTTTAAACTTTAATTTACAAAAAAGTAAATTTAAAAAGCATTTTATTTTAAGTACAGAAAGTTGATAATTTTTTCTGTTGCTAAGTTGACCTCTGATCTTACATTATACTCAAGACTGAATTACCTTAATGTTCTACAGGTTTGAAAGCATACTATTAAAACAGAAATATAAAAGAATTTATACAAACCAAGCCTCAGTTGCAGACAGGAATTCTAGCCTGGTATCACTTATAGAAATGTTAATGTTTGGCAATTATTTAAGTTTGAATGCTTTCAATTGTTTTAAAAATATATTTGATGGCTGATTTGTGGTAGTTTCTGTTTGATATTCATTAAGAACTATTTTAGCCTCTGGAGGATCAAACACTTTAAATATGTAAATACACCTGTCTATAAGTTAAGACTTTCAGTACGTTGAGCTATACATGTCCTTTGTTATTTGTGTTGTTTGGATGCTGTCACATTGAGGTACATCTTCTTGTATTATATTTCATGAGCTTACAGAAAAAGTCAAGAAAACTAGAGTTATTTCCCTTTCCTTGAAAAAACTACACACCAAATAGTTAAAAAGTTTATTGAAAAATTGATTTGTTTCAATATATATTTTAAATATTTATATAGAAAAAATTTTGAATCAACATTTTTATTCTTAGATCATATTTTTTCTTCTTTTAAAATTACAGACTTTCAGCAGGGGGTTAAGACATTGTGGAAACTTATTCTTTATCTCTTTCATAAACTTTTTAACAAAACAAATAAAACATTTCAAAAGTTTTTTTCTTAAATAGATAATCAATTTCCTACATTATGATTAAAGTAGAATTTTCTTTAATAGGTAAAAAAAATAGTTTGAAATACTATTTGCAGTATTAGAATAGAGTTTTTGAATAAGTACAAGATAAATATTTGTGTTTTCGTAAGTCAAGATAAATAATAAAACAGACAATAATAAAAGTCCTTGATAAGATAATTGTGTTCAAAGAGGTTTTTTACAGAGAAATATGAGTTATGGCGTAGATTATGAAAAGAATATTCTATTTGTTTATTTGTTTTACAAGACTGCTGTTTGTAGTCCGTGGCCTATATACTGGATCTGCACGTTCTGACTTAGACTGGCGACAAAACTGGGAGCTAGCATACAATTATATGTTTAAACTTATTTTACCCAAAGAATTTTATAAAATATAATTATCTCTTGGCCTCAGGTCCCTGTTTTAATTCTGACTTAAACATTTTCAAATCTACTGCTAGAGATTATTTTACAAAAGGGATCTGGACATACAGTTGCCTATAACTACTTACATCCACTACATTTGGACTTGTGTGGATAGTGCTTACATCCACTACATTTGGACTTGTGTGGATAGTTCTTACATCCACTACATTTGAACGTGTGTGGATAGTGCTTACATCCACTACATTTGGACTTGTGTGGATAGTTCTTACATCCACTACATTTGAACTTGTGTGGATAGTGCTTACATCCACTACATTTGAACTTGTGTGGATAGTGCTTACATCCACTACATTTGAACTTGTGTGGATAGTGCTTACATCCACTACATTTGAATATGTGTGGATAGTGCTTACATCCACTACATTTGAACTTGTGTGGATAGTGCTTACATCCACTACATTTGAACTTGTGTGGATAGTTTTCTCACTGGAAATCAAACCTTATCTCCTTATTTTTATAGGGACTAATTAATCTTTTAAAGGGGCATTAGTTTTAAAAATTCATGTTCACCTATTAAACTCAAATTCTTTTATCTGATTTATAGCATACTAAAACATCTATCTAAATTATAAAAACTCCAAAAGAAACAATTTACAATGCATGGACTCGTTTAATGGATCAGTTTTTCATGTGTTTTTCACTTAAACTTTTAACATGCATCTAAGCCCATATCCAGCTGAGGGTTCAAATGCAGGTTCGATGAATACTTATTAGCTATAACTTTGATACTTATTGGCCAATTTTCTAACATATTCTCCACTAAAACTACCAAGAGATATGTCGTTAAGGAAATTGATGATCAGGAGACACACTACAAACCAGGCTCATTTAAAGTTGATGGAGAGGAAGCTTATTACATAGTTTTCTCATTGAATCCATATGAAACTTTCTATATATAAAATTCTTATTGTTAGAAATGATGAAAGGAACATCCTCTTGGAATGTTTATAATTTGGTTCCAAAGGATAAAAGATGATATCTGCCAGAGTCAAGCTTTTATTCTGAGAGGCCAATAGAAGATTCCTCCTTCCATCAGAGATGTTTGACAGGAGTTAAAGTGTCTCTGTTTCCATCAATAAAAGTGTTACCTGCATATTCCCAAACCTGAGTATTCAAACATCCTGCTTTAACCAACACATTTTCATGGTCCAAATATATATGCCTATCCTTGCAGAAAAAAAACTGAGTATTCGGACATCCTGCTAAGTGCTTAATCCGGTGTCTTCCTCGAATGCCAACATTTTATACGTTACCTATTCCTTGAATGCCAACAAAAATATTTCAATAGATGTTTATATAATAACAATAGGTGTTTTCATAAGTATTTAACTGTTAAAAATAATTAATGAACTGTATAGAAATGCAACAATGTTTGGAATGAATATTAAAAATTTTAATGAAATTTTAGTTTAATACAGTTATTTAAGGAATGACTGTAATATTTTTTCTGTCTATGAAGAAATAACATAAAAAATTTGGTGCACACTGAATAACGCGCATAGCGAGTTATTTAACAGTGTGCACCACATTTTTTTTTTTATTTTGAATAGGCAGAAAAAATATTACAGTCATTTCTTATAATTTAATTCTAAATTCCATTTTAAAACCGTAGAAAACCTTGAAAAAACGTTGATGACGTCACGGTCACATGCCTTAATTATGTCTATGGTCTGATAACAAAATAACGTCGGCCAATCAGAAGACGTGTTACATCCAAAATTAAATTATTTCCAACTAAATAAAGGATATAAGAGATTTGTTTAGTTCCATATCTATTTAAATATTTTATTAGTTAATATAAACTATATGAAGATTTCAGTTGTACACCTAATTAAATTTAAAAAATAATTAAGTTAATTTGATAACTTCTAAGCTGGAAACTTTGCAAAAGTTTGAAGAAAACTCATAAATTTATGGATAAAAAGAATTCAGATGAGTTGCGAACATGACAAACAACTAAACAATGTTATTTTACGAATCACTTACAATAAAAAAAAAGAGGGTGTAATTGTGTAACCAAGAAAAATTTCCTGAACAAACTGAAATAAACAAAATAGTAATCTAGCATGAGATACAAAGTTTCAAGAAATTTAATCAGTAATATGGTAGGATATTACAGTACACACAACTATAGAAATATTGAAAAAAAAACGACTTCAAATCCAAAGAGTCTATTGTAGAATTTGTGCAAACTGGAATTCCTTACAGTCCTGACAATATGCATATATTGACTTTGTGATGCAACACTTTTGAAAGTTTTATTTTCAGAGAATCCATATTTGTTCAAGCAGGAGCAGCAAAATATGATTTTTAACAACTTAACAAACATGAACTAGATTTAGCTACCTGTATTTACCTATCTGTTTAATTAGTATGATTTTTTTTATAAGCATGCGGGCGCACTACGTTTGCGCGCATTTGGGGATTAAAATGTTTTACGTTTGCACGCAGCTTTTGATTACATTTGCGCGCATTCATTTAACAGGAAAACTCAGGTAAAAATATAAATAAAAATTAAATTAAATTTTAATTGACTATATGTTTTTTTTTATTTTCATAATAAATATGACTATCACTTTTTAATTTTGAAAGTATTTCTTAATTCAAATTATATATTGTTCATATTGAATTCTAAAATAAATTATAAAGTGATCATCATTCACGTAGTATAGCTTTAAAAGACATACATGTAACTTCATTGCGAATATTTCAGAGTGAAAAGTGTTTCAACGAATAGTGATCGTTTTTAAAATTAGTAAATAATTTAAGTTGGTTAGTAAATTAGACCAAGACACAAACATGGAGTTTCTGCACGTACCGAAATGTAAAGTAATGAATTTATCAATACTTTTACCTTTAAGATTAGCTATGTTTTAGAATTTTAACATTTTTATCTGTATATATTTCTACGATTTAGTGCTTGTGCATAACAAAACGGACTCACCTTGCTCGATATCCCACTTCCAACTCATCATTGGTGAGCAGGGGACTAAGGGGACTAACGGAATGAGTACTTATACTTGTAAATAATTGAACAAATTATAAATAAATAAGTAGTATAAGTATTTTACCTGAGTTTACCTGTCAAAAAAATGCGCGCAATAGTAATCAAAAACTGCGCGCAAACGTAATGCTTTTTGCGCGCAAATGTAATGGTAATGCGCTCAAATGTAATGCACCGAAGCATGCACTTTTGTTGTGATAGCTACTTGCACCTATTCCTTGAATGCCAACATAATTTTACAGGTTAATTGTCGGTAGATCAAAGGATGTTGGCATTCAAGGAATAAACCCTTAATCCAACATTTGTTCTGGTCCCCAATTGTGTTGGATTACAAAGGTTACATTGTATATCAAAGTCATTAAGCAATAAATCTGTGAAAAAAATATATATAAGACACACATGTGCACCTTCTCCTATGTGATATGTAAAGACTTTGCAGCTTTATTGAGAAATTCTCCATTTTGGGGCTGTAAAATATTTTTTATGCCCCACCTACGATAGTAGAGGGGCATTATGTTTTCTGGTCTGTGTGTCCGTATGTCCGTCCGTTCGTTTGTTTGTCCGTCTGTCCCGCTTCAGGTTAAAGTTTTTGGTCGAGGTAGTTTTTGATGAAGTTGAAGTCCAATCGACTTCAAACTTGGTACACATGTTCCCTATGATATGATCTTTCTAATTTTATTGCCAAATTAGAAATTTTACCCCAATTTCACGGTCCACTGAACATAGAAAATGATAGTGTGAGTGGGGCATTCGTGTACTGAGAACACATTCTTGTTTCTTAGTAAATTATGAAAATAAATTCATCTTTGTCTTGTATAATTCTGATCAAAAATCAATGAATGATCACTATGAGTTAATAGTTTCATACCTCTATTTGAACATAGAAAAACCCTCAAATCTCTTTATTTATTGGTCCAAGAATGTATTCTGTATAACTTAAAATTTGAAACTAAACATAATTTCATAAATATGTTAATTTGCAATTGAAAAGAACATGTATGCTAATTTAGTGACCTCTAACTTTGGCATTTATTAAAAAATGATTATCTGTCTAAAACTTAATGTGATAGCGTTATATGCAGTTTTCATCCCAAATTGGGTCAAGTGAGCTATTTAGTACTATCCTCAACTTATTTCACACTTACTGAAAATTTCTTTTTCACTCAAAGTGATAATGGTTGAATTCTTTTTTCTTCGCCATTTATTTACCATTTTTTTATTTTGTATACCATATTATGTCATAGGCGGATCCAGGGGGGGCCCTGGGGGGGCCAGGCCCCCCCCTTTTGTGGGAAAAATTTGGTTGATTATATAGAGAATCACTGAAGCATGACTGGAGCCCCCCCCCTCCCCCCTTTAGGTCAGTCAGAGGGCCCCCCTTATGAAAAGTTCTGGATCCGCCACTGTATGTTGCCTGAGTGTTTTAGTAATAGTAATAAACAGGCAACACTTGGCGACCTTTGGCGTCCGTTGTCTATGATTGTCTGTTTAATTTTATAAGATTTTCTCTTTTGAAACCTATTATACTACTTGTAATGGTCCCAGCTGAAACTCATCTGTAAATGGGACCCAAACTTGACCACAATCATCATTGTAGAAAATGTGTCCAATGATCCCATCTGCCAACCAACATGGCGGACAGACTACAATGTAATCTGCCTAATCCGACACCTGAGTATTCCAACATCCTGCTTTAACAAACATATTTTCATGGTCCCAAAATAAGCTGATCCTTACCGAAACAAAACATGAGTATTCCGACACCCTGCTTTATCCGACATGTTTTTTTCTGGTCTGCCAGTGTGTCTGATAACACAGGTGACTTAACCCTTTCGCTGCCAAACAAATTGTTTACAAAACCCCTTCAGTGCCAATGCTTTTTTTGATTGTCTTAACGAGACCGCAAAAAACGTCGACATCATAGTAAAGGTATAATAGCGCCAAAAGATGTTAACTGCGAGTGGCGGGAAAATTAAACTTTTTTTACTAATAGTCCATTTTCCTACATATAATATCAATTTTTGACTCCGAAGTTATAATATTTAGACAAGTTACGTGTAATAAGATATTCTGGTCCCGGTTCTAGTAAAAGCAACAAGATAAAGTAAAATATTTTTTTTTGAGGGAGGGGTAACTATTTATGTTTTCCATGAAACATGACAAACTAATTGCACCGATTTTAAGTTTGACTTAACTTCTTTTAGTTGCCCTCACTTGAACTAATACCAGAAAATCCCTACTATAGAGACGGTAACCTGTCTAAAAATCATATACTCCTGAGTCAAAGGTCGGTAATACGAAAAGAGATAATGCAAATTAATTTGTCACTACTTATAAATTAAAGAAAGTTTGTGATTATTTTGTGTGAACAACTTCATTAAATGAGCTTGATACAAAATTCCAGATTCATATTAACATTTCTCAAGAAAGATATTTTATTGGTCGGTGTTACATCGTCTGTCGTGTTTCTTATATTTACTACATGGTTTATGAACAATTTTACGACAGAGAGCACACATGCATATACATGTTTCGGCCCTTTGCTGCAACCAGGCAGATGCGGATTTAGACGGGGGCCAGGGGGCCCGGGCCTCCCCCTTTTTGGGAAAAAATTTGGTTGCTTATATAGGGAATCACTGAAGCTTGACTGGAGCATGCCCCCTCTTAGGTCAGTCAGTGGGCCCCCACTTATGAAAATTTCTGGATCCGCCACTGCCAGGGACATTTCGTACAGAACACACAGAACAGTCTCTTCTTTTCGACCCGGCAATTTTCTCAAATGTCGTTTTGTTCTTATTATATGATCTTCGAAAATGTCACCAAACAATTAATTGTATAAAATAAAGACCTGATCTAACATTGTCAGAGTTCTTTTAATGGGAATTTTCTATCGTATCTTAATATGAAAAATAATGTGTTCATTAATTCTTGACAACCGTGATTAACTGTGATTGTAATTTTGAATGTATAATTGTTCACAAAGTTTTCAGGTTGTTTGCGGTTTTGTGATTGTAATTTTGAATGTATAATTGTTCACAAAGTTTTCAGGTTGTTTGCGGTTTTGCTATCTTTTATTTTGGAAGACAAATGGAAGAAGGGATAAATAATAAATGAGTACAGACATGCACCGATCAAAGAACACGTAGTTTACTAGGAAACATGTTACATGTATCAATTAAAAGTGTCATGTTGACCTGGAATGTTAATTTGGCCGGCACAATCCGGCAATACTCTTTTTTTACGATGCTTTACAGGACATTGCATTTTCACACGATAAATAAAATATTAAATATTTTCCTTGTATCTCTTGTATTATTCATGTTTAACTGTTTTGCCTTTGAAATTTATTTAAACGTATGCCGTATAAAGCCTAGAAAAATTAAACGCAGCAAAACAAAAAGAAATTAACGAAATTTGTTCCATGCATTAAAATTCTCTGGTGGCGTTTTAATGGAACATGGGCATAAATGTATGTTATCAAGACAAACTTCTTCGTCGAATGAATTGTGAAAAACAGCACGATATAGGCAATGGTTTTGAAATTTCCCTGCAGTATTCTTTTATATGGCCTACATTCTGGTTAAATAATGTGTGATCCCTCACTCAGGAGGATAACCACGGATAAGGATTAGCAAATAATCCGATGGATGCGTTATAAATGAATCACGTCATTAGATTAATTACGTCATTAACATGTAGTGCACTTTTTGCGTACTTTTTCATCTTTTTAAGTTTTTGATTTTTTTTGCGCTTTTTCTAATCCGTTCTTTGTTAAGGTATTTGAATAACTTCTATCTTCTATATTTTATGTATGTAAAATTTTATTTTTATTATATTCTTCCAATTTTGGAAAGTAAACGCTTAAAAACTTAAGGCAGTTTAGGAAAGTACGTAAGCCTAGAAGATATAAATATACTAAATGGCCTACTGCAATAGCGTCGGGACAAAAGAGTGGATTTGAAACTCTATAGTTCTAAATATTAAATTTTTTTATTTATATTTATAAACGCATCCTTACATAATTTTATTTTCATAAATTTCATAAAAAAGCTCCTCTTTCATATCTTTTAATATTGGTAAAAAAAACGCGTGAATGTTTCAAGACGGAGGAATTAAATTTATCACAAAAACGGCGACGTCATAGTACATTACGTAGTTCATAACATCATTTCAATCGGCCGATGAATCGGCCCTTTGGCACTGAAAGGAGTATGACTTTAGGCCGATCATCGGCCCTGTGGCACAGAACTCGTTAAAAGGGTGTGCTGTTTATTCATGAATATAAATTATTGCAAAATTTTATTCCTATAATGATGACTTGTTGAATGCAACAGACATGACACTGAAATAGAAATAATTTTGATGACTCAAACTTGTAATTTCTTAGAAATCGACAATGATACTGCAGTCTGAGACAATGAATAAAGACTGGAAATCTCAATATGATAACGAAATATGAATGAAATTTGATTTATATTACATGTTTTGTTTTACTATATCAAGTGGGAGGAAATTATTGTATTTTATTTTTCATTCTGTTACTAAGTGTTTTAACTGATTATTGTTATGCAACTGTTTCAGACTTGTGAAAAAGGATTCAAATCTCATACTAGTTCAAAAAGGGAAACACTTTCATGTATATGTATCCTTAGTATACAGTAAATACCTTTTCCATTACAATTATGCTTTGGTTTGTAATTGTTGAATCCATGCTTCAAGGGAGAAAGTCAGGTACCATTGAAACGTTTAATCCCGCTGCAAATGTTTGCACCTGTCCTAAGTCAGGAATCTGATGTACAGTAGTTGTCGTTTGTTTATGTAATTTATAAGTGTTTCTCATTTCTCATATTTTATATGGACTAGATCATTGGTTTTCCTGTTTGAATGGTTTTACACTAGTAATTTTGGGGCCCTTTATAGCTTGTTGTTTGGTGTGAGCCAAGGCTCCATGTTAAAGGCCGTACATTGATCTATAATGGTTTACTTTTAATTGTTTATATTTGGATGGAGAGTTGTCTCATTGCATACCTGCCAACTGTCACTATTTGCGGGGTATTTCCCCCATGGAGGCTCCCAAATTGAAATTTTAAAAAAGTAATTTTGTCCACAATTTTAAACAAAACAATTAATTTTACAATGAATTTAAGCTTATAGAAGTATAAAGAAGCCAAAAAAACAACATTGAAATGTATTTGAAGCCCCCCTTGAAGGTTTTTTAGGACTAAGACAGCCAATTTGTACGCAAAACCCCCCATGGCCATTTTGAAAAGTTGGCAGGTATGTATTGTCACTCACACCACATCTTCACATATCTATTCATCAAGATGCTTCATATTAAACAATGGGAGAATGACCATTAATAAACATCTAATCAGCTGAGGTACTCCTTAACTTAAAAAAAAACAACTTATGTTATACTGCAACACCACTGTCTCAAGTTAGGGGGAGAGTTGGGATCCAACTACCATGTTTAACCCCTCCACATTCTATATGTATGTGCCTGTTCCAAGTCAGGAGCCTTCAATTCAGTGGTTGTTGTGGGTTGCTGTGTTACATTTGTTCTTCGTTTATTTTTTGTATGTTAATTAGGCTTAATGTTTGAATTGTTTCACATTTTTGATATCCGGGCCTTTTATAGCTGACTATGTGGGACAGGCTTTGCTCATTGTTGAAGCATGTGACCTATGAATGTTAATTTCTATATATGTCATAATGGTCTCTTGTGAAGAGTTGTCTCATTGGCAATCATTCCACATCTTCTTTTTAAAACTCACTGAAAAAAACTCTGCTCAAACTTCAAGTAATTTTGAAAGAAGTTTTGATCAAAAGGGTCTTAATAACAAAAGCCTAAATTACAGATTATAAATACATAATTGTTTTTTTCTGCTCGCTGAAATGAACTACTTGTTCCAGTAGGGGACAGTGATAACAAGTTATGAGTGTTTGCGTGGGACTCCTTTTTTACAGAATTAATTATTATATAGTGAATTCAACTGCACTTAATTTTAATCTGCAGCCTCTTTTGTGTTTTAAACTGACATGCATATATTGTAAGTTATAAAACACTTGAGTAATAAAAAGGAATTATATCAGTACAATGCTAGCACAATACCTTTATGTGATAACTGTTTGAAATTTTTTTTTATTGAGTTTAAAGTGTTTTTAGTTTGATTTTTTAAATATTTTTTTATAATATTTAGTTTTGATTTCTATAGATATCCCCTGGTATTATGCAATGACTCCTTCCTAAATTTTCTGATAATTGAATATGGAATTTAAATTGAATACACTATTAAATGTCTAATTATTAAACCTTACACAACTCTTGCTTCTTAAGACTGACTTTACAAACATTTTAGTCAATACAGTTTGTTTGAAAATTGAAATTAAAAATTAGAAATTGAATGGAAACGTACTGAGGAACCCTAAGTGTTTTTGTAAAAAAAATCGTCAATTTGTTGAAAACTGATGAGAACATGGGGTTTCTTTCACATAGTATGTTTTGCCGTGTTTTCTTCTTTTGAAATAATGATGGGTATTTAGTTGTACCTGTAATTGTCACCAGTGTTGAACAATACATTTTAATATCATGGGTCTACCAGCTTAGTATAATCCTGTTTGAATTTTGATTTTTTTTGTGTTTGGAAATGAAAATTTAAAAACTATTAAGAGTATAATATTGTATTTTATTTTATAACAGTTTGGACTTGCAGTAATTGGTTGCCCTTTGCTAGAGGAGTTGTTTTGATCTTTAGGAAAATAAGTTCAGACTGGATTAAAGTTTTCTGCATTTGAAAGCAGACCTTGCTGCCAGATTAGAAAGAGCATTTTGAGATTTTTCCTGTTTTTCATAGTTGTTATATATACTGGTCTTGATTTGAGTTGTTGAGTTGATCATAAATAAATTCAATAAGTTAAAAAGAAAAGGAAAGGAAAAATAGTAGTTACAAACTTAGGGAATACAATTTTGTTTTTTTAAGTGTATGATATTTTGATTATTATTTGATTAAGCACTTGTTTCTAAATGCTCTTTGGTTGCAAATTGTTTATAAAAAGATATAAGATGATGTGGTATGAGTGTCAATGAGACTACTCTCCATCCAAGTCACAGTTTATAAAAGTTAACCATTATAGGTCAAAGTATGGTCTTCAGCATTGAGCCTTGGCTCACACGGAACAACAAACTATAAAGGACACCAATGATTACTAGTGCAAAACCATTCTAACAGAAAAAAACTGTTCTCTCTTTCAGTTTTCAAAATTCAGAAAATGGGACTTTATCTCTTGTTGGCTGATGCAATTTTCTTTTTACAATTTGAAATGTGATGTCCCTAATTTCTAAATTGTGATGATTTTCAAATTATTTTTGCATTGAAATTACTGAATACTTTGTTGATATTAAAACCTATTTCATAAAACACTTTAAGTTGCACTTAACTGTTTAAAAAAAATGCAGTTTCATGATAAATGGTGTGATTATAGGGTGCCAGGGTACTATTTTAAATCATCTGTTAATTATATTGTCTAAAATCTAACTTTTTGATGAATCAGTGTGTACTTTATTGGAATTCCTCATTAAAAATGAACTTCTAGACCTATCAGTTTTCTCTAGTAAAGGCTAGTGAAAGACTCAATTAGCCTCTCTGGCAGACATAACTGCATTTATCTTTATAACTTCAAATTATATAATAACGACTATAATATTTAATTTTTGACCCGCAATCCATCAGTGTTAAAAAATTGAATTAACCTGAAATATTACTAAAAAAATTTCTCTTTTTTTACAGGATTGATGGAGAAAGTCAGATATTTCAACACCATCAAATCCACAGGATACCATCCATCACACTATCTTAAGGTCAAGGATACAATGGGGTATGACAAATGACCAAAAAATAACAAGGTTTATTTATAATGGAAAGTATTCATAAGAGTAGAGTTACAAATGTGGTGGAACATGAGTGTTATTTTTGTAACATATTCTTTTCTCAATATTATATGTACTGCCACAGATGATTTATGTACATGTATTATATTATATTAAGTGATTAAATTTGAGAATAATACTCATATTAAACAATATTTTCCATTGGCAGCTTGTGTCACTAACATTATAAATTGAGTCAACTTTCATGAATGGAAATTTTCAAATTTTTTTTTTTACTGTTTTAAGATTTATAAAAATTTCGTAGGGAAATGTATTGAAAAATATTCTCCTTGAGCTGGCCTCAAGGTCATAACACTTTTGAGTATGATTATCGTACTTGACTCATAAATCAACCAATCAAATTACTGGATTTTGTGTTTCAAATTTGGCTTGAGAATTTGATTGTTCTTAGTTCAGTTTTATCAGTCAGGACAACCATTTGATACAGTACATGAATATGGGAGAATTGTTCATTCATTAGTACTGATATTGAACTGTGCCGTTGATGCCATCAACTGATCAATTTGGTTGCAGCTGAGGTTCTTGCGTTTTCCAGTCAGGCATTTGTAAATTAAAAAAATGTTTGGTATTTGACCTCAAGGACTTATTCTTGTACATGTTTATGTCCAGAATCATTTCTTTTTGCCTTTGTTGATGTGCTGACTTTTTTGTTGTGGACCATTTGAATTAAGAAGTGGATTTGGAGGCCTAGAGGAAGATTTTGACAAAAGCATGATCCAGATGTTATTGATAATTTTAATATTATGATTCAGGTTTTGAAGAAAAATAATAACTTTCCCTTGATTAAACTTGAATACCCTTAAAAAGCTTATATTTGAAAAAGTAATTAGTTTCATATAAAAGTTTTTGATTGTAGTTTTTTGCAAGGTGATCCTCTTGGGTTTTTTTTAACTTCAGGGAACCACATTTATCTTTCGTGCAATTCAAAATAAGGCAGAGTATCTTAGGACCAGGTCTTATTCAGAAAGTTATCAATTTTCAAAGGAGATAGCTGCTTTAGGATTTAAATTCAAAATGCAAAGCACCAAAGTTTTTATTTTGAGAATGATGCATTACACATGATATAGCAAAGGGACTTGAATAGGTAAATTAAATTGTCTCCCCTGGCTAAAGTTAAGCTTAGATTAGGAAGATTTTACTGTACATAGAAAGCAACATTAATAGCATATTAAATCAAATCTGTTTGGAAGTGATAAAACTGATTTATTGTAGAATTTTTTTTTTTAGAAGTCGTGAACTTTATCCTTTACTGTAAGAAATTTACGAGTGTAGAAATGATTAGAAAGTGGAAAACATACAGAACTGATTGTTGGTTATAGTGGAAAACATTTGGAGAACTCTGACTTTACTGTGACTTTGAAACTTAGAAAGATCAGTAAGATCCAGGTATTTGAAATTTTAGGGAGATAACTCATTAGATATGAACTATTGTTTCCTTTATGGTGGAATACATTTGGAGAAATCTGACTTTACTGTGACCTTGAGACTAAAAAGATCAGTAAGATCCAGGTATTTGAAATTTTACTGGAGATAACTCATTAGATATGAAATATTGTTTTCTTTATGTGAAATTAATTCACGATAGACAAGTCATTAATCTCACTTTTTATCTTGAGTTGAGATATTTATTCAGTCATAATTTTTGATACATTATTTTTTAATTTTTTGGATGAAATATAACTCTTTTCTATTAAAAAGATCATGATTTATAATTTTTCTTCAACAAGAAGAGAAATTACACATGTAATAGTATGATTTTTTTTTGGAGAAACACACCTCAAGTGTGCCGTCAAAACCAACATTTAAATAAATGTTTGTTTTTTCAGTTCATCTTCAAAGAGAAAAAATGGCCATTTATTTTTCTATCTTCAATTACATCTAATAAATGGGCCTATTAACATGATAGGGTATAATGACTACCAGATCTTTGGGTTCTAGATCCAGCCTTACCTTTTGATAAATTGTCTAGTTGGTTATACTGATGTATATTTTGTGATAATTTGGTTAACGTTATTTGGTAATGGGAAATGTCATATTTTGTGGGCAGAAATAGTGAGAAATGTGTTTTTGAAGGGTAAACCATTAACTTTACATCTCCTAATTATCTGCTAAAAGTCGTTCCACATTTATCTTTCAAATCTGAAGACTTTTTTTTACTAAGGTAAGTTTTTAAATCTTGATGACATATTATATATTTTATATTGGGGAAAATGTTTTACATCTCTTTATAAACGATATGGGTCCAGTTCTGTTGTCTATTTAAAACAAATTTAAAAACTGATTTCAAGGTTTTCAAGAGACACTGCATACATCAAAAATACAAATATGCATTAAGAAGATTAATTTCTCTTTATGAACATTGGTTTAGTCCATTTAAAACAAATTTGTTCTTCATGTGGGCTTAATTTTAATTCCTGTCTTAGGGTTTTGATTATTCAATCTTTTAACATCATAGTCTCATGCTTTTTATATTGATCAGAATGCATTTGATGTTAGATATACCCAGCAAGACCTTTTTCTGTTGTCCATTTAAAACAGATTTACGATTCTTGTTCCGATGGAATTATTGGGTAGAAGACAACCTAATATATTTTATATTGATCATGTATGTCTGTCTGCCCTGCAGGATCATATCTCTGTTTTGTTTGTTACATGCTGATGAAATGGGGTGTCTTGGCAAACAATAATTAATCAATCATTTCATGAAAAAAGTTACAGGAGAATATAAGTGTCTCTTTGTCCTTTCTTCATGCTTGTGTAAGAAACAAATGCTTTCCTGGCCTTGTGGTCGTAAAACTTTCAAGTACAATTTTTGTACTCAGACTCAGAAATCAACCAATTAAAGAACTGGATTTGTTGTATCCTCAATTGGGCACACATTTTGAACTCAAGAGTGCTGAGTAAGATTTATGACTGAGAGCCTTGATAATTAACCTTTGATAGATTGGAATGAAATAAACAGGGAAGCTATAGGGGAGGGAATAAAACATTCACTTTTACTACTAATTAGAATATATTTTTGCCTTATATTAAACCAGTTTGGACTGTTCTCATCACTAATTCTTTATTAGACACTTAGACACTTACCCACTATATTCTTAAGTTATCCAGTATAAAATTGTATTCTTAGAGTTTGTGTTGTTCAACCAACCTTAACATTGCCACGCTTTTTTGTACCTTCAAGCTGCTAACTATGAATAAAAGGGAGTTGTGTTCCGAAGGTCCTTAAAAAATGTGATGGAAATATTGGTTAGATGAGCCGACAGGCAAAGTGATTGTAATTTAGCCCTAATACAATAATAGTATTAAAAAAATTGTTGCTAGCCCAGTGGCGGATCCAGGGGGTGGGGGGTTCCAGGGGTTGGAACCCCCCTTTTTTTGGCCGATCAATGCATTTGAATGGGGTCATATAGTTGGAACCCCCCTTTGTCCTGGGTTGGGAACCCCCCTTTTTAAAATGGCTGGATCTGCCACTGCAACCACTATATTTTTCCTGGAATAGTCCTGACCTAATTGTTATGTTTGTCAACAATAAATGTACATATTGGTTAAGTGCACATTCTTATTTTAAATGTCAAATGAACAAGGTATTTGATCTGATATCACTAAAAGTGTACAACTTAAAAGGATGATCATGCTTTTCTCTTAAACAATGCTGCGGCAAATGCATATGAGTATAAATAAGTCATTTCAACTGGCGACACCAATGTGGATTCAGTTATTTTCGTTAGTATTAATTTTGGTAGATTTCTAAAACTTACATATTCATGATTATTTGATTTCATGTTTTTGCCAATATTTGTATACAAAGCCTATTAAAAATATGTTATTAGTAGATTATTTGAAATCGTGGTTCACCTGTATCCACGAAAACAACAATAAACTGGTATCCAACGAATAATAATGAATCCACACTAAACTATAACAAGACAGTCACTTTAGGCAATACACATGTTTGACAAGTAATTCTAGAACTTGAGTGATTGATTATAAAATCCAATATGATAAAAATATATGATCCTGGGTGAATGTCTTGCTGAAAAGGATCTGACAACACTCCATTCTACTTTATGTTCTAGTAATTATTACATTAGCGAAAGAAAGTCCTTCCTAAAAAATTGTGAAGGTGTGTATCATTGCAACAAAGCAAGAAGATGCCCCAAAAAATCTTAAGATTGGAAGGTAGAACAGAGGCTTGTCAGATTCTTGTAAATGTGGACACAGAATCTTTAATTTAATCACGTTGTAGAAAGCAAACATTTTGAAGTTCAATCCTTGGTTAGGACATAGTCTTATTTGAGGGATATTTGTGCTGAAGGTGGTACCAAACACCTTGAGTCAAACTAATTTGATGGTTTAATTTTTATAAAATCTTGCCAAAATATTTACTCTGACCCTTTGACAAAAATAAAAAAAAATCACAAAATTTGAATCACACACTTAACCTTTATCAGAAAAAAAAATCATTGGCAAACACAAATTTTGTTTATTGAAAAGCTGATTGCTTCTTTAACTATAGAACATGATTAAAATGTTCACCTGAATTTTATAGAGTTATCTCCCTGTAGTGTTATGTCATTCCTTAAGTTTGATCATTACTATGTAGTTCCTCAGATAGAGTTTTCTTATACTTTACCAAAATGTAGATTTTACAATGTTTTTTTTTCAAAAAATATTGTAAAAAATATGGGTCAATTATAAGCTACAAGTTTTACAAAACTGTCCAATTTTGCAAAGGTTATTTGTGAAGAACCCCCCACTTTTTACGAAAAGAAAGAAATCTATGAGATATAATTTGAAATAAAATACGAGAAGACTAATTTTATGATATGCTTTTAGAAATTAAAATGAACAAATGATGCCACCAAACTTAATTTCTTACTCAAAGTAGAAAAGTATGATTCCAATATAAAATAATATTACTATATGAGTTATCTCCCCTTATATGAATAAGTTGAAAATTTGATTGAACAGAAACATATGCGGCTATTGTAAAATCAGTAATGCTTTAATCATTAAATTGTGTCGTAAATATGCAGATCAAATAACTGGACTGATTGTGTTCTGCTATTTTACGATTCAAGATGGCGGTACAATAAGTTGTTAAACCTTTCCTCCTTGATTTTTAGGTCATCTGGCCCTTAGTGAGCTTTTCTTGTCCGGCGTCTGTAAACTTTTACAAAAATCTTCTTCTCTGAAACTACTGGGCCAAATTTTACCAAACTTGGCCACAATCATCATTAGGGTATGTATATTAAAAAATGTGTCTGGTGACCCGGCCAACCAACCAAGATGGCGCCATGGCTAAAATTAGAACATAAGGGTAAAATGTAGATTTTGGCATATATCTCTGAAACCAAAGCATTTAGAGCAAATCTGACATGGGGTTAAAAAGTTTTATCAGGTTAAGATCTATCTGCCCTGAAATTTTCAAATGAATCAGAGAACCCATTGTTAGGTTGCTACCCATGAATTAGTAATTTTAAGGAAATTTTGCCTTATTAAGTTATTATCTTGAATATTATTATAGATAGAGATAAACTGTAAAACAGCAATAATGTTCAGCAAAGTAAGTTTTATTAATAAGTCAACATGACCGAAATGGTCAGTTGACCCCTTAAGGAGTTATTGCCCTTTTGTGGTAATTTTTTAACAATTTTTCATAAATGTTTGTTATCTTTTACTAAAATATTCTCCTCTGAAACTACTAAGATGAATTTAACAAAAGTTGTAAACAATTTTGTTATTATCTTGAATATTATTATAGATAGAGATAAACTGTAAGCAGCAAAAGTGTTCAGCAAAGTAAGATCTATAAAAAAGTCAACATGACCAAAATGGTCAATTGATCCCTTAAGGAGTTATTGCACTTTATAATCAATTTTTATCAATTTTCATAAATTTTGTAAATTTTTACAAAATAATTTCTACTGAAACTACTGGGCCAAGTTCATTATAGATATAGATAATTGTAATCATCAAGAATGTCCAGTAAAGTAAGATCTACAAACACATCACCATCACCAAAACACAATTTTGTCATGAATCCATCTGTTTTCCTGGTTTAATATGCACACAGACCAAGGTGAGCGACACAGGCTCTAGCCTCTAGTTGTTTTACATGCTGTCTCACAAAGTTTATATACCCTAATGTATAATCTTATTTATGACTTTTTAAACAATAATTTTGGAATTTAAAAAGTGTAGAGAATTAATTGGGGGTAGAGTCTCAAATGGCCTGAAAACACAGTTATTTAGTAGTGCATGTATTTTAGACAATAAATTCATATTGAAAAAAATTGCACCTGCTCTATCTACAAAAGATTTTGACAGTGTAGTGTACTACTGGTGTGACAAATAATGTCAAAAGTATAGATAAGTCTACCAGCTTTAACTCAATATATAGACAATTCTAAGTTAAGGGGGTCTAAAATTCAGTTTGACAGCTTCAGACATACTAATTTTTTAGCTTTTTTAACTGGACCAAATTACTTCTGAACATAAAGATTCAGCATCCAAAATTTTTTTAACATGTAATTTCATCCCCCTACTTAATATTTCATGCATAAAATATCGAGATTTTGGGAAAGTTTATGAAAAAAAATGCAAGTTATACACTGTTCACAATAGGGACTTCATTTGTAGAAAACGAAAACCAAAGGATGATAACTGTGTCTTTGGATCAAATTAAGCATAATTACTTATGACAATTATTTGTACCAGTTTTAATGAACAAATCACTGATGAATTTTGTTTGAAAGTAGATATATGGATACAAAGATAGCATAAAAAGCCTTTTGTTTTTTCTTAAATTTTGAAAATTCAATAATAATTAATACTTTCAAAAATGTGTTACACAAATTTAGAGTAAACATGTATGAAAAGAAAATATTCCAATGTTTTTACTTGTGCAATAATATGTGTGCGTTAGATATGTCTGTCCAATGGAGAGAAATTGAGTATAAATGTCTAAAATTTTAACTCTTTTACCTCTTAAAGAAGCGCATAAAGGTATATTTTGTCATTACATATTTGCATAAACTGGATTAAAATTAGCTTGCATGCAAATTTCCCTGGATGGTTCATCGAAGGAACAAAACTGTAACATATGTATATACCTTAAGAAAATAAAGATCTTGTGAGGCAGGGTTATTCTTACCCATGCTTTTGCACTGCCTCATTTCTCTATTAAACTATTCTTTTTACCGATTATACTTTAAAAACCACAGTGCTTTGGGAGGTCTTGGAAAGATTTGGCAATAATTTACAGAATTGGCAAGGCTTTCGCTGTGGATAAATGTCTTTTTGTAATTCAAACTGAAGTACCTAATGTACAGAAGGTTCATGAAAAAGATAAAGTGTAACTAGAAATATCTGTCATTAAAAATGAATTTGTTTAACAATTGATATATCAATAGTCTTTCTCTAAAACTGATGACTTGTTTTGGTCATTGATGATGGAGGACGGTCGTGGGATATTTTTGATAAACTTATGTTTGATTACAAAACTTAGGAATTGAAATATATGTTGATAGGACTAAACTGAATTTTTAATATCTTTTATTTTAAGTGTTTAGGGTAAATATTCTTTTATTCCTCAAAATTATGGAAAAAATAATAATTAGACTAACAAATCTTCATTATAGATATTCTGAATCTAGCATTTTGAATCTCCACTGCATCTTATAGTGCGTCTATATGTTTTATACATGTTTTTTCAATGGGTCTCTTGATGCATATGTGGAAATAGCATCAGTTAACCTATAACAATTGTTTTTAGCCAACAGGAAGTCATTGGCCAGGTGTAAATGTTTTTTTTAAGTTTAATTAATCAGTGTTTGTTTATAAATTATCACCTGTCATGTGTCATGTAAGTTTTACCTGTGTTTTTTGGTGTTGTATTTTTTATGAGCCTTACAAGAATACTTAAAACAAAACCTCTACCATGTTTAGCATTCTCGGTAGAGCAAAATGTCAGAATTTGAAATTTTAATGTGTAACTAAGGCAGATCTTAAACTAGTTTTTTGTTTATTTTTTATAATCCACTCTTAATTACTTCTACTGTACAAAAATCAGTGTCCTTGATAGATTATGAAATAGCACTTTTTTATATATAATTACTTGTGATTCACTTGAGTAATGGTTTTAAAAATTTTAAATCTTGTTTCTGATGACAAATTAGAGGTCAAGTTCAATACTGATGATTCTTACATTTGCCATTCAGGAGTTCGGGTTCCAGTGACTGATTGCAAAATGGCACTTTATGATGCTTCTTTCTGATAAAGCTTGATTCAATTTTGGTATGTAATGTCTTGTGAAAAAAATGAGGACAAGGTTGTTTTTCATTTTTTTACTGCAAGAGTTTTCTAGATGGCTTTTAAAAAGACTCAATTTGGTGCCATTTTAACAGCTAATTCATGACAATAACTTTTATCCCTTTGTCATGGACATGATTTTGCTAGTCTTTGACCAGTTTTATTTAATCCCTTTGTCATGGACATGATTTTGCTAGTCTTTGGCCAGTTTTATTTAATCCCTTTGTCATGGACATGATTTTGCTAGTCTTTGACCAGTTTTATTTAATCCCTTTGTCATGGACATGATTTTGCTAGTCTTTGGCCAGTTTTATTTAATCCCTTTGTCTGTGGACATGATTTTGCTAGTCTTTGACCAGTTTTATTTAATCCCTTTGTCATGGACATGATTTTGCTAGTCTTTGACCAGTTTTATTTAATCCCTTTGTCATGGACATGATTTTGCTAGTCTTTGACCAGTTTTATTTAATCCCTTTGTCATGGACATGATTTTGCTAGTCTTTGACCAGTTTTATTTAATCCCTTTGTCATGGACATGATTTTGCTAGTCTTTGACCAGTTTTATTTTCATGTATGAACATTTTAGTGCACATGCTTCTTTAGCTGATATCTGCCTACTTTCTAAAACCACTTCATAGCACATAATATTTGTACATTTCTGAAAGATTTGTGTTTTGTTCCATTGTTAAAGTCATTGTGGCTGATGAACTTCCTCATTTTTCTTCAACAGTGCATTTTAGATATGTAAAGTCAAGTATATGATGGAATAATTAAAGTGTCATATATGCTTTCAATGCATCTCAAGTGGACCTCATATTCACATTTCGTGTTATTCTTGTGTGCTTACTTTTCTGGTTAGATTATGCCCAGATAGTCTTTTAAGGTAGCACAATACAAAGATTTTTTCACTCCCAATCAGACAACTTTAAACTGATGTAATTCATTTCATCCTTCTTCATATTTTAAAAATGAGGTACCAAAAGAAAGAAGAAAGATTACTCTTTCAAATTGTGATAATTTCATTATGACATAATTATTGCATAATTAATTATTATGTAATTAGTTGCTATATTGTGATGTCCACACTTGGATGAATTTAGCATCTTTGTTCTTTATAGCATCCCAAAATATTTTATAGATTCTTGTACAACACAGCTTGACCTCCAAAACTGTGTTCCAAAAACATCGATAGAACAAATTTTATACCCAGTTGAATTTAGTGGTCTCTTATGAATTGATGTTGCAAACTTTATTGAAGATTTATGAGAGAATGAAATGCAATAGGAAAAATCTGAGACACAGTTTCGGAGGTCAAACTGTGTTGTGCAAGAATCTATAAAATATTTTGGGATGCTATGAGTAACAAAGAAGCTGAATTCATTCAAGTATGGACATCACAATATGGAAACTTATTACATAACAATTAATTATGTTATAATTATGTCATAATGAAATTATCACAATTTGAAAGATTAATCCTTCCTCTTTCTTTTGGTAACTCATTTATAAAGTTTAAAGAAAGATGAGTGGAATTACATCAGTTTAAAGGTGTCTGATTGGGGATGAAAAATCTTTGTATTGTGCTACCTTAATTTGATATAAACATAAAAATATTGGTATTGTAATAAGTACAGTATATGCAATTGTACAACGATGATTAATCTAGCTAGGTTTGTTTTGAGTTTTTTATGCCATAGACAAAAATATATATATGTAAATGGTATCAGAAGGATTTGGTCCATAAATTAGAGTTCTTTCTAGTGGCTACTTTGTTTCACTTTTAAATGTTGACATTCTCTTCTTTTTGATAACCATACAATCTTTAAACATGCACAATCCATCTTAAGCTGAGGTAAAATTGAAAGCTGTATAATTATGGATTCAAATGTTATACTTTTGATCTGCAAGCCAATAATAAAATATATGATTTCTTTGTACCAATGCTGCACATTTCAGGAGATATAGAAACACTGGGTGCTTTCTGTCCATCTGGTGTTTTTATTGCTCTGACATGTACAATACTTGCCAGATTTTTATGAATCTAAGAATATATCACAGATTTAAATCAGCAATGTCGTCAAAGAGATTGAAATTAGTGCTATCAATGATTTAAAAAAGAATTATGTAATGCCCCTTTGATACATTAGCACTCTCATGTGTTCATTTCTTACCAGAATTTTATGAAACTTAAATCATAGGTTTATATCAGTAATATCTTTGACAAGGCTGAAATTCCATGCTGATAAATAGTTTTTAAAAGAGTTATGCCTCCTTGAAATATGTGTTGTATGGAAAATTGTCTTATGAGCGCTCATAAAATGTACAATTCTTGCCAAATATGTATAGAATAAATATATGAGTTTATATCGTCAATGTCTTTTAAGAGTTCAAAAATTTGTGCTGATCAATTATTTTTAAAGGAGTTATGTCCCTTGGATATATTGAGTTTATGGAAAATTGCATTGCCAGTGCTCTCATGTGTTCAATTCTTGCCAAAATTTTATGAAACTTGTATCATAAGAATATATGATCAATGTCTTTGACTTTTTCCATGCGAAGGACTTTTACAAAACTCACTGTTTTAAGAAAATTTAGCCACAAAAGTTTTCTTGGCTTGTATGAAAGGGAATAATCAAATTGCTCCAGTATATGTGATACCTCAATTCCATGCTGATATGCAGGGCCAGACCTGGAATTTGTCTTTGTTTGCTAAGCCTAAAAATTAAATATGAAAGACATACACTCTTTCTGGTATAGAATTCATTATTTACAGTGTAAACCCAACATTAAAGATAATTTGGTAGTCCCTTAGTCTTACAAAAATTCAAATTGTGCTTGAAATTTAAATTCTAGATTTTTTTTGTGAAAAGCATGATATGCTGTAAGTGTAACATTATGTCTGACTATAAATTGAACCATTTATATTATAGTAAAAACTAAAAACAGCATAATAATTGTGTTTTATTTTTATGTTTACATTTTTTTCTGATGAAAATTGTTGCATGTTAATTGTTTGAAAATTTATTGAACACGTTTATTTGTTCTTGTGAAACACATACTTAGCATAATGTTACTATTTTTGATTTTCAAAAACATTATTATGTTAGTTTATTAACTAAATATAATATAATGTTCTCTCCATGCCAATAATTTTGAAACATGTAAGATTGTTAAAGGTTAAAGGAAATTTGCCGTTATCTAAAGTATAATGGGCAATATTTTCTCAGAACTGTATAATTCTGACGCCATAAAATACTTATACAATCAGAACAAAATGGCTACATAGGAAATTCTTTAGGGAATTCTCAAACATGTTTTCTTGTCAATATTTAATAAATCTATGATATTAAAAAAATTCATGGAGTACTTTAGTAAGTTGGGGGAGGTGTAACGTCATTAAAAAAAACTGTTGATGCTCTAAGTCAGATCGTCAGATCATGGTAACATGAAGTACTAACATTTTTTATTGATCCATGGAAAGAGATATATTCTATAAGTTAAGTTCTATAGTACTTTGTCCTTAAAATATAAATGAATCTTATTCAAAAGGTTTTATTCCAGGTAAGTCAAATCTTTCCATAATAGTAGCAAGAACATCTACAAAGTAAGCACAGTTTTGTTGAAATTTGATGATTTTGTGCATTTTTTTTGGACAAAAGAGCTGTAAAAAATGAGGCTGCAAACCAAAAAGTGCAATAGATGATAACAATTCCCTAGACACAAATATTTTCTGCATTTCAGATTGGGCCAGACTAAATTAAGCCCTAACAGTGCTCAATACACATCAAAGGAAAACAGCATTTATTAGATTGATTTTAAAATTAGAATGCCTGTCATAAATCAATCATATTTTATATGAAGTTGCATTGGTATCAGTACTTTTCAGTTTGATAACTATTTTGAGGTCATATTCTGACTTTAAATTAATAAGCAATTTCCAATGGTAATTTTTCTGCTTTAATTAGATTGACGGGCACAATAGACAATTACACTTCCTATAAAGTTACCTTCTTCCAGTGAAGAGACTGTATTGAATTTTTAAATGTACACAATTTTATTTAGGGGCCAGCTGGAGTGAGATTTATCTTGCTGCATTGAAGACCCATTAGTGGCCTTAGGCTGTTATCTTCTCCTTGGTCAGGTTGTTGTCTCTTTGACATAGTCCCTATTTCCATTCTCAATTGTACCATTACTGTTTGTACATCTCAGTTTGTTGACCATTTTGTTGGCCCTGTTTACTAGTTCATAGTTCATGGACTTTGAATTGATTAGCAATGTCCATCGGACTATCTTTTTGTGAATATTATGCCTATAGGAGAGACATATCTCTGTGTCAACAGTTTATTAATATTTCATGTTTGACTTTGTTATCAAGAGTACATGTACTGATGATCTTATTAATTTGACCTTGACACAAGTTTCAAAGTTGATATAACTTAAGAATATCCAAGCATATTTGACTTAGTATACAAAAAAAGTAGGTATGAAGTTTTATAAAAGCAGTGCATCCTGTTAATTGATGATTCCATTTGACTTTTTGGTCCTTTGTCTTAATTTCCTATGTCTGTCTCCAAAGAAGTTTTTATGCCCCACCTACGATAGTAGAGGGGCATTACCGGTATGTTTTCTGGTCTGTGGCTCCGTTCGTTCGTCGGTCTGTGCGTCCGTTCAGGTTAAAGTTTTTGGTCAAGGTAGTTTTTGATGAAGCTGAAGTCCAATCAACTTTAAACTTAGTACACGTGTTGCTTATGATATGATCTTTCTAATTTTAAAGCCAAATTAGACTTTTGACCCCAATTTCACGGTCCACTGAACATAGAAAATGAAAGTGGGAGTTTCAGGTTAAAGTTTTTGGTCAAGGTAGTTTTTGATGAAATTGAAGTCCAATCAACTTGAAACTTAGTATATATGTTCTCTATAGTAAAATCTTTCTAATGTTCCAAATTAGATTATTACCCAATTTCACGGTCCATGGAACATGGAAAAGGATAGTGCAAGTGGGGCATCCGTGTACTTTGGACACATTCTTGTTAAGGTTCCAAAACAACAATAAGTTGCATACAACATGGAAATATCTAGGGCAGATTGTGAAAACTGTTTGTTTTGGTATATAATAATTTATACAGAAGATGGGAAAATAATGTAAATCAATCATGTCAGAGAGGTTGTTTATCATTGTCATAGAAATCGCTTTAAAATGAACAAAATATTCCGTTACTCTGTTGAATAAACACAACTTTTTTCTCTTCCTCAGCAGTCGAAGTCAAACTTAATGGATAAAACAGGCAATATTTGGAATGAAACTTTATCTTTGAAATGAGAAAAATGTTTGCAAGAACATTGTAATCAAACAATTCCATAAAGACAGTCAAGAACATTTCTTCGCAGTTGTCATAAATTGGTAATGATCCGTTACTTAATGTTTTTTACCCAGGGCCAACACATTTGAACATTATAATGGAAAAAACAGAAATGGTGAATGTTGATTTTAGCATGGCAGTCTATTTAGCTTTTCATCAGACTTTTTAGATAGGAGTTGTCAAGATTTTCCACTGTTAAGAGAGTGCCAACCACACCCTTGAAGAAATCATTCTTTTATTTTAGAATGTGAAAAAAGTGGTTTTACCAGCAGAAATTTCAATCTGATTTTTTTCTCATTTTATATCAAGATGGGAAGTTGATCTGACAGTAAGATTTTGCTAAGCTCATCAACAATAGCTTTTTGTGCCATTATTCTTACTTTATAAGTATTTACAGGGCATTCCAAGGGACCTTCTTGTGTCCTTTGCCAACTATCCAATGTAATAATTCATAAAAAATAATGAGTATTTTGGATATTTGGTAGATATGCCCTATCAACCATTTTGTAATTTAAGTCCTCAAAATGACTGATGATCAATCCAGAAAAAAATAAATTGGTGTTTGACATCTGGTCAAGTGTCAGAGAATCTCAAGTAGCATTAAGGTCAGTTGTATGAGAAGTAACAGATTCACAATGCCTAATTGTCTATCTAATATTTGTTATTTTAGTTTAACAAAACTTGTGCCAACCATATTCTGTTATCTTAGAAAAAATCCTAATTTTTCCATGCATACCTTTTGGATTATTGAGGCTTTCCTATCTTTAAAGGATTCCTACATTTGCTATGTCTATCTTTCTATTGCTAAAGGTTTCCCAGTTATGCCCTTTGTACTTGTCTATCGTCAAATGATTCCTGGATGTGCTATCTACATTTCCTTTATCAGATAATTTTTAGATGTTACCTGTCTACTATCATAATTCCTAGATGTGCCCTGTCTACCTGTCTACTATCAGATGATTCCTAGATGCACCCTGTCTACCTGTCTACTATCCGATAACTCCTATATGTGCCCTGTCTACTTGTTTACTATCAGATGGTTCCTAGATGTCCCCTGTCTACCTGTCTACTATCAGATGATTCCTAGATGTGCCCTGTCTACCTGTCTATTACCATATGAATCTTAAATGTCCCCCCCTCTACCTGTCTATTACCAGATGAATCTTAAATGTCCCCCCTCTACCTGTCTATTACCAGATGAATCTTAAATGTCCCCCCTCTAGCTGTCTATTACCAGATGATTCCTAGATGTACCCTGTCTACCTGTCTATTACCAGATGAATCTTAGATGTCCCCCCTCTACCTGTCTATTACCAGATGAAATCTTAGATGTCCCCTGTCTAGCTGTCTATTACCAGATGAAATCTTAGATGTCCCCTGTCTACCTGTCTATTATCAGATGATTCCTAGATGTCCCCTGTCTACCCGTCTATTACCGGATGATTCCTAAATGTGCCATGTCTAGCTGTCTATTACCAGATGATTCCTAGATGTGCCCTGTCTAGCTGTCTATATTATCAACAAATCCTAGATGTTCCTTGTTGACCATTATAAGACAATTCTTAAGTATGCCGTGTCTACCTATCCTTTATCAGACGTTTCGTAGATGTGCCCTTCAAACCTTTCTACCTGTATAAATTATTAAGATATGCTTGGCCTGCAGTTCAATGAGAGGATTCAAACAAATGCTTCATGAAAAAACTAGATTGCTGGTCTAATTTATCTTGTGCTTCTTGTTGGTGTTTACTTTTATTTTTTTACTCTAAATACAAATGATATTTTTGATGAATGTCTTGTATTTATAAATAAATGTGACATGATTTCCCTTGAGAACAGAATTTTTGTTGAGTATGACAATTTTTCAAACTTCAAAATTTAAATTATTGTCATCAATTTTCTAGATAGTTGTGACACAAATTTCCCTAGTTTCAATCATCGTCTGCTTAACAATCTGACAATAATGACAATGACATTTTAGGTCAACAATCTAGGTCCTCTGTATGTTTTACCCCCTTCTAGAATTACAATGGAGCAGGTTTTGAATATGGCATGTGGACGCTGAGATGACCCATTCAAAAATCACAATACCTTCTGTTCAGGTACTATAACATGCCATAGATGATAAATGTTATGGGGGATAAATTAAACATTTTTTTGACATTTTTCACTTTTTAAGAATGCAGATGTGATTGGTGTTTTATTGATGCATTCTTATCATTACAAAAGATGCAGGTTCCATATTTTCTCTTTTGAATATCAAGTATTCCATTAAATTTATTCAGAACCATATGGGTTATCTGATTTGAAGAAAAGTAAAAATAAGTTCCTAGGAATAAAAGTGATGTGCTTCAAAAACCCAATGAATATAAAATAACCTAAAAACAAAATCAGTAAAAGAACTCTAGCAGACAATAAGAAACTCACTTCAGTCTTAATTGTTCTCAAATAAAGTGGAGCATACATATATTGGCTAGTTTTATGTAATTTTATGTTTAAAGGAATCATTGCATATATTAAATTTTGACATTATGAAATATAAGCTCATGAAATGTTAAGATCAAATTTTTAATGCATTTGTATAAAGTTTTTGACATTATGAATTATAAGTTTATGAAATGTTAAGTTCAAATTTTAATGCAGGTTTGATTAATTCAAAAAACGTCTCCCCTTTAGTTAGAAAAGAATTTTGTGTTGACATCATAGTAGGAATTTTTTTTCCAGAAATAAAATTTGAACTGTTAGTCTAGTTTCCACCAATTAAGAAATAAAAAGGGGGAAGTGTTAGAGCTCTAAACATTTAATTGGCCTTTTCAGAATCTAAAGGACTATGGGTAATCCCATTGTTCGTACACCAAAATGAGAATAATGTTACATCATTGGTTGAATTTCTATTGTTTATCTCATTTTAAACCAATCACAGTGCTTAACGGTGTACGCTTTTGGAAATATTACCTAAAATGCATTAGATTCTGTAACAGCAAATTGGATCATGGCACATGTCAGGACAGATGTTGTCTTTGCTAAAATTGAAATAAAAACAACATATTTAATTTAATAACAGATAAAACAATTGAATTAAATTGTTGAATTTTACTTGATATGTTGTATTTGAATTATATTTCAGATATTTATAGACACTTTATAAAACAAGAAGACATGGCATGATATCAAATGAAACAACTATTTATTTAAGATATACCTAGATGTTAGAAACTATTGGTCATCTTCAATATAGAACAAAATGTATATCCTATAGTAAGCTAAATAAGGCCCCAACATGACAAAATGTCAAACAATTCAAACAAGAAAACCCAAGTACAGCAACAAATGACAACCACTAATATCACAGGCTCCTGGCTTGGTACAGGCACATAAAAAAAGTTGATTTTCAAACAATTCAAACAAAAAAAACAAGTTAACCACTAAATTACAGGCTCCTGTATGGGCACATGCATAAAGTTGCTTGTTTGTAGAAAACAATTTTTAAAAGATGTTTATTTTTGCTTCATTTCAGATGACCAAATGCTAAAAATACAGTTTTCAGCTTAATAATGAGATTTTGGAATAGAAAAGAAGAGAATTGAAGTGACTGGTAGAAGATGTGACAGGAGGCAGTATTAGAGCTAGTAAGATTAATGTATTGATAGTTAATAGGAATTTTTCTACAAAGATGAATGCATGTTTTGTTGGGGAATTTAAGGCTTGGTTTAAAATATTTTGATAAATATTTAATCAGATGCCAAAAAATAAAATTATATTGTAGTGACTGCTTTAAAAACTAATTTCCGCCTTTTAATGATAATTGCAAATTTCTTTTGAATTACACCGAGAAAAATTAATCTGTTTTAAAATATACGTTTGAAGAACATGATATGCAAAGTTGATTCGTTTAAAACTTTTAAAATTCTTTCTTTTTTTTCACATTTGGAACCATAATGAAATGTTTTCTAGAACATTAGCTAAACAAACAACAAAATTCTGCCTACACATTTACAAAGAGAACACATTTACCTAGGGCCCTAGATTCTAATGATAGGAAAATATTAGAAAAACATGCTAATTTGTATATAAATCATACATCACTATTTAACACAAGAACATTACCAGTTTTTGTCAGATCGAGAGTCTTTGTATGTCCTATATTCATGGTTATACTTCAGCGACTTTCAAATCCATTAGGATGACTTTTTGGTGTTTTCTTTAGAGGTGGATAAAAGAAAGATGTCATAAATCAAATATGCATTGCTTTTGTGAAAGTCATTCTTAAATAATGAAAAATTATAGAAAAATTAATATGGTAGGGTTTAATGTGTACAACACGGAGAATATTTCTTTCTTTAAATTATTAAAAGAGGTATAGCAGTAATGGTGAATAAATGGTTTGATATTTGTAGAGAAAAGTTTTTTGGTGAAGTAGTTTACCTTTGATGCTTTCATCTATGTATGAATTTGCTTAATTTTGTACAAATACCGTAAAAATGTGAGGTCAGAAAATTCTATAGGTTTAAATATTGATAATAGCTGAATCAAAGAGCCTTCCATTTGCAACAGAGCTGGATTTTTGAATGTTTTTAAGAAGCTTGTTTAATATTGATAATAGCTGAATCAAAGAGCCTTCCATTGCAACAGAGCTGGATTTTTAAATGTTTGTAAGAAGCTTGTTTAATATTGATTGATTGATTGTTGATTGATTTACGCACTCATCATCACAAAAAGGCTATATTATGGCAAAGTTAAACATTGATAGTTTAATCTAGGTATGTCCTGCCAGTGTCTTGTAGTAGGGCGGTTAATTCTTATTCTTTGCATCAGTATTGTCAAGTTAATCCAATGCATTTTCCTAAAGTTTTATTCAATGTAGTTTATGAAGCACTGTGAAATATTCATATACTGTTACATCAGAATATGAGCTTTTTATGTTATAGGTTACAGTGGGATGATATGACCTAATTTATATGGTTCAGTGATCATAGTTAAGTTTTAAATTTCAGTTTTATGTTTGAAGGTGGTATTTTGATGAAAAAAGATATCACAATATAAACTCTTTACAGAATACATATAGATATAAATTATCCAAAATAAATCTTGATTTACTTATATGAATTGTTACTTGGATGGAGAGTTATCTCATTGGTACTCATACCACATCTTTCTATGTCTTTATAATAAACCTTAGGTGCACAAATCTGTCTGGCAGGCATCATCTGACATTGACCTCATTTTTATGATTCTATGGTCAATGTTTAAGTTTTTGTGTTTCAAATACTAAAAGGTCAGCTACATGTATATTTGGTGTATGGAATAATTGTAAAGTGCACATGTCTGTCTGGTAAGTTTCATCTGACCTTAACCTGTTTTTGTAGAGTTCATTGGTCAATGTTAAGTTTTTGTGGTATTTTTTCAATTAGCATATGCAACTATTTGGTGTATAAAAAAGTTGTAAGGTGTATATGTCTGTCTGACATGAATAATCTGACCTTGACCTAAGTCTTATTGATCGTTTGCTTCTTTTTCATAACCTTAAGTCAAGAACAAGAAAGGATGATTCATGAAGTAGCAGTGCCTGGTTAGTTTAAACTGCCAATTGTTTACTTTGGATGGGATCAAACTGGATCAAGTGGTCAAATATAATCAAGGAAAGTTCTCAATAGAATGAAAAGATAATGATGTTGACTTTCTTAATTGCAACATTGCAGATACTTAAAACATACCTATATTTTTTTATTTTTTTTTTACAGTATGGTCTGATTACACAGTTATCGTCCTTTGATTTTCGTTGTCCACGAATATAGTCCTTAGTGTGGACAGTGTGTTACTTGCCAATTTTTGTTATACCCCTTCCAAATTTATTTCTCCATGTTTTATGCCTCATATAGCAAGTTGGGGGGTGAAATGAAACTGTAAAAAAATTTGGGTCATAAATATTAATGTAAAGTAGTGATTAGGTCCAGCTGAAAAAGGTAAGAAATTAGCACTTCGGAAGCTGTCAAAAGATTTCAAGACCCCCTTAACACGAAATTGTCCATATTTTGAGTTAGAGCTGATGAAGTTTTCTATAATTTTGATATAATTTGTCCCAAAAGTAGTACAACACACTGTAAAAATATTATTGAGAAAGCGCAGGTGGGATTTTTTTAATTTTCATTTATTGTCTAAAAGAAATGCACTACGAAATAACTGTGTACTCGGACCGTATAGGGGTTTCGAAATTATTAATTTTGAATCTTTCATTGAATTGGAGTCCTACTTAAATCTATGGTCATGTATCTGATTAGGGAGGGGAGGGGTATAAGAATCCTATTGATCATAAGTTCAACATTTCCAAAAGTTTCGGATAAAACAAAATTGTAGAGTTTGGGATGGAAACTTGAAGGAATGTGTTTTAGCCAACTGGATCAGGGTTAAAAGTCTAAAAGAATAGATCAGCACTTCCTGTAATGGGAAGAACCTATTAAAAAGGGGGTTAGTTGATCAACAAATTTGGTTCTTAGGAAAATAATAAATCTATTTTTAAAGAATTGAAGGATGCAAAATTACTCTTAGCTTCACATAACAACTGTAAGATACATGTGTTATTCCTTAATTGTTTTCTTGATGTTTCTTGGATTTTGAGTACACAGTTCCCCTGATATTAATGAATTCTGTCGTTATGACTAAGGAACTACTTAAAGGGCAATTTGACGCTAAAATAATCATCCATCTTCATAAAAAATGGTCCAGTATTATTCTGTTAGAGTTAATGGCCATATATCTTCATAAGTGGTTAACTTAATTTGGTAAAAGTTTAGTAACAACTTCTCACAGAATGCAAATAAGTCTCATAAATAACTAATCTGTCTTGTTCTATTACAGGCAAATGCTAAATGGACAAAATAAAAATTAACACGATTTATTATTCTCATAAAATTTAGAAATATTGTTTATTTAGCTTATTTTTAATTCAACATATGATACTAAAATATATGTAATTAAGCAATTGAGAATAAAATTAAAAAATGACAGAGAGGTAATTTAATGTCTATCTACACCTTTTTCTCTTAGCATACAAGCTTATCTCGTCAGTTGGCATCCATTGTCCTTGTAGTCTCTAAATATTTAAAAAAAAAACTACTCCTGAAAATTTTTGACCAAATTTGATAAAAAATTCATCATTAGGGTATGTCTGATGACCCAGCTTGCCTACTAATATTGCTGACATGGCTAAAAATAGAACACAGGGGTAAAATGCTGGTTTTGTCCGTTATCTAGAAAACGCTTTTGATATACAAAATCTGAAGGGTAGAAATTTTGAGAATGTTGAGATCTAACAGTAATATTTAACACATACAAAATGAATAATTATTTCAAAACGCAGATCAAGTGAATTTTAGTGGCGTCATTAAACAGTTCTAGAGTTATGTCCCTTTACAAATGGAAAAATCCTGAATTTGTCATTTCTGTTCTCTCACTTAAGTTTGCCTTAACCAAATGTTAGGAAACTTACACACATTGCTTATTACCACAAAATACAGATAAAGTGTGTATTTTAGTGGTGTCACTTTAAACGTTCTCGAATTATGCCCCCTTTACAAATGTAAAAAATGCTGACTGTTTCAATCCAACTTTAGTAATCCTCAACCAAATGCTAAGAAACTTAAACGAAATGCATATAACCACAAAAGAAAGATCAACTTTGATTTCTGATGGTGTCATCTTATCTGTTTTAGAGTTATGCCCCTTTACAAATGGAAAAGTTACTGATTTTTTATACGCCCGTCAAAATTTTGACGGGACGTATTATGGTATACAAATGTCCGGTGTCCGTCCGTCTGTCTGTCTGTCCGGCGTAAACATGTCGCACCGTAACTTGAGAACGACTTATCTAAATTTCATGAAACTTGATATAGTTGTTTTTTATGATGGTCAAATGATCTGTATTATTTTTGGTGAAAATAAGATTTAAACTTTTTGATTTACAGCACTTTGTAACTAAAACAGGGGTGTTTTTTTTTTCACATGTCGCACCGTATCTCAAAAATGATTCTTGATTATTGCTTAAAACTTTACACACTTCTTAGTTATATTAATCTTAATATCTGTATACTTTTTGGTGATGATTCAAAATTTCATTTTTGAGTTATTGAATATTTTGTAAAAAAGGGGGAGGGTTTTTTACATGTCGCGCCGTATCTCAAAAACGATTTATGATTATTATTTAAAACTTTACACACTTCTTTGTTATATTAATCTAAAGATCTGTATACTTTTTGGTGATGATTCAAAATTTCATTTTTAACCAGATTTTTGTGACAAAAATGTCAGTTATTGATTTGGGGATGTACGGCGGGCGGGCGGGCGGGCGGGCGGGCGGTCGGGCAGTCGGTCGGTCGGGTGGGCGGGCGGGAATCAAATGTTGTCCGTGCATTAACTCATGAACCGTTCAACCAAAGCTTTTAAAATTTTAATATGTTGTTACTGACAACTAACAGGGATGATTCCACTATAAAATTTAGGGCCGCAGAGCGGCCCTTAAATTGGCCAGCGGCCCCAAAAAAATGTACATGAAAATGAATTCCCAATTCAGGGAAATAAAATAAAAATTGATATTTCCGGAAAAGTTTCTGTCACCGATTAAGGCAACTATAATTTTTCATAGTTTGTTGTCAAAACGTTTTCAAATCCGGATAAGAATGCTGTTTACGATCGCATCTTAGTAACAACGATTTAATTATGTCAACATGTGGGAAACAATTTTAGCAGCCGAATACAATTAATTAATATGTTATGGGAGTATTGGATCTTGTAAAAGCAGATCGCCCAGCAGGTTGATAAAAATGGGTGTCAAAGCAGACTTCGGCAGAGAGCAAATTCAAATTTTGATATAACATTGATGGATAAGGTTTAATGGACGCCGATCTCGTAAAAGCAGATCGCCCAGGCCTAAATTAAAATATTGTTTGTTTGCCCTTTTCCGACCCTATGTTTTGAAACAGGGTAGGAAGGCAGGTAAAATATTTTATTTTTTTCCCCAAAAAAATAACTTGGCTCGGTATATTATTTGTCATGGGTAGGCAGGTAGGTAAAATATTTTATTTTATAGATACAAAATCTGCATAATGTCATTTTTTTGTCCGTTTGTTTTTGCAAATAAGTTTACCGCTGGGACTATTAGTTTTGAAAAAAAAATATATAAGAGATAACTTTGTACTGGTAAGATAATGTCCGGGCAGACATAAATTACTAGAAGAAAAAGTCCCTAGAGTGTTACAAATTTCGTGTGTGCCTTTTTTTCCAATAAAAATGCTATAAGACTTAAAACTCAATTGTCACGTATTTTGCATCACATTTATAAATGATCTGTATGGAAAACTTGGCGATTTTACTGCCAGATATTCTCCACTTTACAGGGTTTTTGTCACTTTTGGTTCATGTCAGATATAAATAATTTAGCGGCATCGTTAACATAATCATTCTGATATGCGGATCACAAAAGGCCATCCCTACATAGAATTCAATACAACGTCCGTTTACAAATTAGTTTGAACACACGTAAATACTTTTGTATCAAACGAACTTTTTTGTAAATGAACCCTGCTCTTTAAGTTTAAAGGTACAGAGTAAGGCAGCAACCATTTGATTTTCTGGGGGGGGGGGGGGGCTATGGTTTTTTTTTTGGAAAAAAAAGTTTGTTTCCAGTTTTTTGAGAAAAAAATAATTTGTTTTTGACTCTGAGAAAAAAAAATTGTTTGTTTCACCCTCTGCTGCCACTATATGTAATGCTAAAATTGAAAGAAAAAAATTGTTTTCGACTTGTCATAGGCGAAAAAAAAATTTTGTACAGAAAAAAAACCATAGCCCCCCCAGAAAATCAAATGGTTGCTGCCTAACGTACTTCATATCATGATTTCAGAAAGCGTTCAACATCGATTTCAAACAAATGCTGTTGAAACTTCAAATGCAAGTGTTCATGTCAAACGCTCAGGTGATACCAAACGGACTGGACCTTATACGTAAAGATAAAACCCGAGGATTCCGGTAAAAAAGTTTTGAGCGGGAAATACAAATATAAGATTTTTGGTAGGAACAAAAAAATAAAATAAAATAAAATCTTGCTGGTAAATACAAATAAAAGATTTTCAGGCGGAACGAATTGATAGGGTCGGTCGGTAAAGGGCAAACAAACAATATTTTAATTTAAGCCCCAGCAGAGCCGGTAATATAATATGATGAAAACTTGTTTTGTAAAAAAAATTATTTCCTCAAAAGACAAAAGTTTGAGCGTTTTTTGAAAATAATGTTGATGATAGACCATTCATGAAATACGATGTCATCATTATTGAACTATTTCAAAAGTTTTGAAGATGATCCAAATAATTTTAAAGAACACTGGTTCAATGCTTTAAATATCTTATCAATCAAGTATATGAACCTTTGTAATTGCTTTTCTGAATTCGACAATTGACCAGTTCAATTTGAAATCCATTTGAATTCAGGTAAATTTATAGAGATGACCTGCTGTTGAAAAAATACCAGATGAATGATTTTTTTCGGTGGTTTATGTTAGCTGAAATATATGTTTTTATAATAGGTCTAGGTAACTATAGCTAAGATGATAGACTAGTGCATCATGTTCAATGATATTCATGTAATAACAGTAGCCCATCCAGAATTATTAAAAATTTACATGAACATCAGTGTACCGGCATGACAGGTTAAACTTAATAATATACATTTTCTGTTTTTCAGGAAAATAATGTTATTTCGTCTTAGATTTTATTCTTAAAAAATTCCCAATTAGAATAAAAATTCCCAATTTGATGTTCAAGGGACCCATTTGAAAACACCTGGAATCATCCCTGAACTAAATGAAGGTCAAGTTCAATAATGGCGATTTTGACTTTTACCGTTCAGGAGTTATGGTTCTTGAAAGATTGAAAAATGGAGTTTCCAGTCGTGTCCCTGCATTTATGCATGAACTGTTCTACCTAAGCTTTCCAAATTTTAATATGTTGTTACTGATGACAAAATGGAGATCAAGTCCAATAATGGCGATTTTGACTTTTACCTTTCAGGAGTTATGGTTCTTGAAAGATTGAAAAATTGAGTTTCCAGTCGTGTCCGTGCATTTACGCATGAACTGTTCTACCTAAGCTTCCCAAATTTTAATATGTTGTTACTGATGACAAAATGGAGGTCAAGTTTAATAATGACGATTTTGACTTTTACCGTTCAGGAGTTATGGTTCTTGAAAGATTGAAAAATGGTGTTTCCAGTCGTGTTCGTGCATTTACGCATGAACTGTTTTACCAAAGCTTCCCAAATTTTAATATGTTGTTACTGATGACAAAATAGAGGTCAAGTTCAATAATGACGATTTTGACTTTTACCGTTCAGGAGTTATGGTTCTTGAAAGATTGAAAAATGGTGTTTCCAGTCGTGTCCGTGCATTTTCTCATGAACCATTCAACCAAAGCTTTTGAAATTTTTATATGTTGTTACTGATGGCAAATAAGAGGTCAAGTTCAAAAATGACGATTTTGACTTTTACCGTTCAGGAGTTATGGTTCTTGAAAGATTGTGAAATGGCGTTTCCATTCACGTTGTTGCATTTACTCATGAACCATTCAATCTAAGCTTTTCAAATTTTAAGATGTTGATACTGATGACAAAATGGAGGTCAAATTTGATATTGACGATTTTCACTTTCACCATTCATCAGTAATGGTTCTTGTGATATTGCCAGGACACAAATAAATATTAATAAATCCGGTTTGCTGTCATTGTGACAGCCTCTTGTTGAGTTATTGAGTATTTTGTAAAAAAGGGGGAGGGGGTTTTAACATGTCGTGCCGTATCTCAAAAACGATTTATGATTATTGCTTAAAACTTTACACACTTCTTTGTTATATTAATCTAAAGATCTGTATACTTTTTGGTTTGATTCAAAATTTTATTTTAGTGATATTTGTAAATAAAAAACAGGGTGGGGGGGGGGTTTCACATGTCCCGCCCTGTCTCAAAAGCAATAAATGGTAATTGCTTAAAACTTTCTCAGAAACTATTTATGAAATTGCATAAAACTTTCACACAAGACGTCGGGCGTATCATGCGCTCATGGCGCAGCTGTTTATTTTAATCTGTTCTCTATCTTAAGTTAGATGCAACCAGATGGTTTGAAATTTATACACAATGCTTATTAAAACAAAATACAGATGGAGTTTGGATTTTGGCGGTGTCGCATTTACTGTTTTAGAGTTTTACCCCTTTACAAATGGAAAAATTGCTGAATTTTTCGTTTCTGTTCTTACCTAAGTTTGCCTCAACCAAATGTTATGAGACTTATAACCAATATTTATTACTACAAAACTCAGATCAAGTACACATTTGTGTAGGGTCAATTTTACCAGTCGCTTTCATGTCAAATTTTACTGCTTTTTGTCAAGCCTTGATTTTTGTCTTAAAAGCTAGACATAGCATTCCTACATGCTGTTGTCTGCAGCATCCACAAATATTCATTCTGTGGTTAATGTTTTGAAATTTTATTAACTTTCTGATTCTATCCTGGATTTCTACCAAACTTGGACAGAGACTTGTTTATGATCATAAGATAGTATCTAGAAGTAAATTTTGTTAAAAAAAATCTTTTTTATCCGTATATTACTTATAAATGAACTTTTCTGCCAGTAAACATTATATACACTCTGTCTTAAAGTTTTAAAAGTTTCTGAAATTATCCTGGATTTTTACCAAACTTGGACAGAAGTTGTAGTTGTTGAAGATGCACATAAAACTAGATATGTAGTACAAGCTCTTAAGGGTCTAATTTAACAACTGTCATGAACATCCCAAACAGTAGAGTCAATATTTTCTGACATTTTATGCTTTAATATGAAGGATTTTTGTTTTTGTTAGATTAAAGACAACATTTTACAATGGAACCAACATTTTTACAATGGAAATATCTCATTTTACAACTGTATAAAGAATGTGAAAGCAATTCCTTACAGCATTGCAGTTTTAAAGTTTTGAAAAAGATAACAGGTCATAGTTTAATCTTAATGTATAAAAATTACTTTTGTTTTGAACATAATGAAATTAGAGATTTTTTTAAAGAAGATTTGTGATTTTTTGTAGGAAGAGGGTGTGGAATCTGTAGCTTGTATCATGTAACACTCACTAGTTTAGGAGAGAAGCAGGGAAATAAAGTAAACTGCTATGATCACACTATAAGAAAAAAAGTACACTGCTATGTCCATGCAGTTAAAAAATAAACAGCGTTCAAATTGTAGGTATGCCACATGAAATTTTCAATAGAATTTATAGATAAAATCAACCATTTTATTTGATGAAGCATAAAACACTGAAATCAGAACACTTTACATTTTAAAATTATCTCAAATGGTTCAAAAGTTATAATAAAAGAAATATTTTAAACGGCGGGGAAAAAAATGAACAATTCTATCCAAAATAGCAGGTTTTTTTTGCTCACCTGACCTGAAAGGTCAAGTGAGCTTTTCTCATCACTTGGCGTCCGGCGTCCGTAAACTTTTACAAAAATCTTCTTCTCTGAAACTACAGGGCCAAATTTAACAAAACTTGGCCACAATCATCCTTGGAGTATCTAGTCTAAAAAGTGTGTCCGATGACCTGGCCATTCAACCAAGATGGCTGCTATGGCTAAAAATAGAACACAGGGGTAAAATGTATATTTTGGCTTATATCTTTGAAACCAAAGCATTTAGAGCAAATCTGACGAAGGGTAAAATTATTGATCAGGTCAAGATCTATCTGCCCTGAAATTTTCAGACGAAATCGGACAATCTGTTGTTAGGTTGCTGCCCCTGAATTGGTTATTTTAAGGAAATTTTGTAGGTTTTTGGTTATTATCTTGCATACTATTTTAGATAGAGATAATCTGTAAACAGCAATAATGTTCAGCAAAGTAAGACCTACAAATAAGTCAACATGACCAAAATTGTCAGTCAACCCCTTAAGGAGTTATTGCCCTTTATAGTAAATTTTTAACAACTTTTCGTAATTTTTTGTAACTTGTACAAAAATCTTCTCTGAAACTACTTGGCCAAATTTAACCAAAATTGGCCACAACTATCATTGTGGTATATAGTTTAAAAAATGTGTCCGATGACCCCACCTACCAAACAAACTGGCCGACATGGCTAAAATTAGAACATAGTGGTTAAATGCAGTTTTTGCTTTATATCTTTAAAACTAAGACATTTAGGGCAAATTTTTCAAGATTTAAATGTCCATCAGAATTAGATCTATCCCCTCTCAAATTTTCAGATGAATCCGACAACCTGTTGTTGGGTTGGTCAGGTTGCTGCCCTAAAATTATTAATTTTAAGAAAATTTTGCAGATTTGGTTATTATCTTGAATACTATTATAGATAGAGATAAACTGTAAACAGCAATAATGTTCAGCAAAGTAAGATCTACAAATAAGTCAACATGATCAACATTGTTAGAGGACCCCTTAAGGAGTTATTGCCCTTTATAGTCAATATTGAACAACTTTTCGTCATTTTTGTAATTTGTACAAAAATCTTCTTTTCTAAAACTATGGGCTAAATTTAAGCAAACTTTGCCACAATCATTACTAGATTATCTATTTGAAAAAAGTGTCTAATGACCCCGCCTACCAACCAAGATGGCTGACATCAGTAAATACAGTAACAGGTCAGCGACACAGGCTCTCGAGAACCTCTAGTTTATTTAATATAAAAAGCATAAAAGTTTTTTACCAATTTGTTGCATGTAAGTTTCTTCTGTACCAATTCTTGAAACTGGAAAGTAATTTTAAATACTTAAATTTAATATTCAATTTAAACTATTCACAGATCTTCAATGTTTTTGCTTATAAATGAGACAATAGAAAAAGGACAAATACGTATTTTGTAGAAAACAAAAGACTAAGAATCTCAAAAACAGTCCCCCCTTTTTCAGCTTTTACAAGGAACAGTAAATAGATATTTTATTACACTCATAAACAAAAAGCTGCAAGAGATTCTTTGGCAGCATTAAAAAGTCATTTCCACGTTAAAAACAGCACATTTCAGTTAGCAACTAAAATTAATTAATCATATTTATGAGAGATAGTTAGGCCTATAAGATATGTCCTCCCTACTTCAAGTATAATCTTCCCTATAACTTCATCTGAAAAAAAGAAACGCTAAAAAACGCATTAGTACAAGGATTTAGCCATATTTGGATTCTATCTAATTAAATTAATAAATTTCTCATTTTTCATCCTCCAAGTGTCAACACTTATTTAAATATAATAAATTATATTTTTCTTTGAACAATTGGCTTGGTTGGTTGAACGACTAAAGCCGTTGAGTATAGAGCTATTTTTCTCTGTCATTATGTAGTGGTACGCCCCAGTGGGCAGAGCGCTATGTTATACTACAGCCATACAAAATGGATTGCTTCAGTATGTGATCTGTATGTTATTCTGAAGGTCTGCAAGCATTTATTGTCAAATTTTATGACTTTTAGTGGATTTTGTGACTTTTAAAGCTTTTTTGTGGATAAATCTTAATTTTTGTCTTGATTAAGGTAAGTAAGTATTGTATGTTTTATTTACATCGTAAATACAGCCAGGTAAACAATAACTTACCTGTAATCTACAAACAATATGTAAAATGATAAAAAAAAACTTTCATCGACCTGTGAACTATATATTGTATCAGATTGCATCTTACTTATATCCCTACTTTTAATTTTTACAGTTTATAATAATTAATGTCAAATTAAATTTTGCTAAACTTTTTATTGTGCATGTTTTCATTCATTCATGTGGAAAAATAACATTTAAAGAAAACGCTATAAAACCTATCAATTTACAGTAATTTCTCATATTTTCATTTTAATACCTCTCATAAAATGTTTAAATATATGTTTACTAGCCCTAGAAAACAGTTAAAATTGACTAAGGAGCATATGGAGTTAATACTATCAACATCCTTACGCTATAGCCTCAGCAGAGAAATACAGTTACATAAAACTTATCAATACATACTCATAGTTTGTTACCAACATAAAACAAATTTTATGTGTTTTTTATCATCCCCATGTGGAGTGAGTGTGAAATTATTTGAATTTGTGTGTAAACAAATTAGAGAGGTATAAGAACATGGACATATGATCTCTCTTATCAAAATGTACTTTTATTTCACGCCAAATTCCAATTTAGAAAAAAACGCAAATAATTTATTCTCTTGTAATAAAAACTAATGGATTTTGATTGAAGAATTTCTGAATGTGAAATGTTATCTTAAAATTTGAATTCGGTTTCTGCTTCCATTTTTAATAAAAAAAATCAAAAAAAAAATCCCATCCACAGAGAAAACTAGAGAGAATGAAAAACAAAGAAACAATATGTCTTATATGATCATCAAAAAGAAAAGAATATTTGAAGAAAAAAAACTGATTATGAAACTAATTCATGTGGTCAGGTAATAATAGAACAATGTAAATTACTATTAAAATCTACATCATGTTAATTTTACATGTCACAAAAACTCAAACGAGACATAAATTATTCATATTTAACATGAATTGAATTACATTACAGATAATTATCATTACTTTACAACAAACAGTTTCATTTCTGACAGAAGTGTTTTTTTAGCCATGAATAGCTTCATACCATATACATGTATTTTTTATTTTCTTTGATATTTCTTTATTGATTTATTACCTATATTGTTTTACTTTATGAAATAGAAAGATTTGAATTGATTGGAAGTAATAATTTATACATGTAGAGGTTTTAGAAGTGATAAAAGTGTCAAGCTTTGGGCAATACACATCATTTTCCTAGTCATATCAGTTTACAAGTAGTTAATTAAGATAAAACCAGCTGTGAACAGATTTCTAGTAATGGTCCTGATGCCTCAAATTCTTATAATTTTTAAAAATGATACGAAATTCAGTGTTTAGTTTGAAACCTAGTGTCTGTGAACAGATTTCTAGTAGTGGTTAGGATGCCTCGATTTCTAAAAATATTGAGAAATGATATAAAATTCACTGTTTGATTTAAAACCTGCTTCTAGAGATCACATTTGACTCTGTTTCTAATATCTTTGAGAAATGATATGAAATTGCACTGTTAAATTTCAAAACCTGTTTCTAGAGTCTGTGAACAGATTTCTAGTAATGGTCTTGATGTCTCTGTTTCTAATATTTTTAAGAATTGATATGAAATTCACTGTTAAAATTTAAAACCTGTTTCTAGAGTTAAAATTTTTTCTTTAGATAAATAATTTCATATGAGGAAACTATAATTATTAACATGTGAATTTTTTGGGGTTGTTTATCCATATTATGTCAAATATTTCAGAAGATTTATTTGAAAGAAAGATAAAAAGAAGATAGATTACCCGAAAGGTTATTAATTCTAACGTCTTTGAAGTCTGTTACCGATACATAGAATGAGTAAAAGCAGGATTTTTTTGCAAGTTTTTCTTTAGTATTTATACAAAGTACATCAACAGTTTGCAGTTTATCTGTGAAGAAGTTAAATACATTTAATATGAATATAAACCTCATACTTTAGGAGATTTCATCAAATTTCAAAGGGGTCTAACTTCTGCTACATTCATTAGTAAAGTGCAAAAAACTTAAATCCCACAATTCATAAGAAAAGCGTGAAAAATCATATTAAAAGAAATACTGTCGTGGTTTTTAAATTTTTGTTTATGGGCGTCAAAGATGAAAGAGAGAATTTAAAATTCCATTTTATTGATGGCTATTAAATATATTTCTACTACACAATGCCCATTTATACTGACGGGACAATTCTCTGCCTATGTATCCCTGCATTCAACATAACTTCTTACAATAAATCTATTTTTTCTCAGTTAGATATTAAAATGATTTTCGTAGGGATGTGATCCATCAATATTTGAAGTTTACGAGTTCTCCTGTGGAGGAAGCGTCATTTGTCTAAAATACAGAATATATTTGGTAGATTTTTGGTCTGCTGTATCAATACATCTAATAGGAAATGGAATATTTGTTGGCCCATAAAATCTTATATTTTAGTCATAATTGTAAAATGGTCAGTAGCTAGAGTTTATTACAAACAATTCTAATTTCTACTTAACCATCCTACCTTTGAATATTTAATCAGAAAATTTACCCATTTTAAAAGCTGTGGTTTTATAGGGATGTTATATTTTATAAAAGTTGAAAGAATACAAATCTTATTCAAAAAGACTGAATCACTGAAGAACTATTCTCTCTTCTGATGGGCAGATTTACTGTTCATATTTTTTTATAGAAACAAATATTTAGGACTTTTTTTTATCTAAAACATTTCAAAAAGGTGAATTAATAATGATAGTGATTCATTTATTTCATATCTTTTAAATTTCCTGATATTAAATTCTAATTGTACTCATTTAAAAAAAAATAACAATGCACAACTGTCAGATATCAAAATATTTTTCTGTAATTAAATTGCCAAAACGTTTAAATGGAGTTTGAGAAATCAATAGTCAAAATTTCTGATTTGAATGTGGAAAGAAAACGCTAAATACAAATTGATAAAGAGAAAAAACACACCATTGAATACATGGTGCATTTCAGTCACTCTCTGACAAAAACATGATATAAAAGAATTCAATCTATTAAAAAGTTTGAATATTGGCTTCACAAAATTTCGTAGTTTTGATTTTGACTTTTCTGACTTACATATTAGTCATGTTTTCAATGATATTTTATACCTTTGATAGAAATAAACAAACAAAAAGACAGAAGTTATCACTGTATACTTGGATCATTAGTTTAAAAAAATTATCATTAATGTAAAAATCAAACTAGAAAAATTGGTTAGGTCTCCTTCCTATTAAATCAAGCTGTCACCGTCGACTTGAAGTTTCAATGATTAAATGACTTTTAGATCAGATTTAATTTAAAATTTTAGAATTGATTCAGGCTTTTGTCAGGTAGAGAGACAGGAGTCAAAATATGGAGGACATTTTGAATATTAAGGGATAGACCTTACCAGTCACGGTTATCATTAAGTGGCAGTCTTTTTGGAAACTGTATTTTGATAAAATTAGATTCTGGAAGTTTTCCTAAATAGTGATTATATTGATACGTCTGTATGATTGTTACAAACTCAGTGACAAAGGTTGAGATTTGTATGTCAAGTACCTAAAGGTGTTATTCACTTTGACATCAGTTGAATAGTCACATCACACTCTACAATCCCTCATTTATTTTTATTTATGAATGAAATGCATTTTGGTAAAAAAATGTGAAGGAATAAAAGAAATATTAAGAAAATAGAGTTCCAACTCCCTCATTTTAAGTTAACCTTTGCTGAATTTGGTTGTCATTTTTCGGTCCGTGTTAGTCATTTAGCTCCTGATCTTTTTCTGTATTCAAATGTCCCTGTCTTTAACTTTTTTTTTAATTAATGTAATTCCTGATGAAGGTGAAATTAGAAAAGATATTTGGATGCACAAAACTTATAAAGAGTTATTTTCATTGTCAGAACATTTTTGGTTCCCTATAAATTCTCAAACTCTTTATTCTGATGATAAATAAGAATAGACTTGTGTTTCCAAAAGATAGCTGAATTATATCTAAAATCCTGATAATTTTATCATGATAGTGTTATTTTGGTAATAATTTTGCAAGAGAATCAAATTTGTTTCTCAATTTAAAAAAGATTCAATTGCCAGAATTAAAAAATCTACGGTTCCAAATTTATTCTAAAAATTTGGGAAATACACTAATTCTCTAGCTTTCTTTTGACTAGATGCTTATATATAATATCCATACGATGTTCCCATAGAAATTTGTTTTTGATGTCTGTAGACATCATTCTGGCTTCCTCCACCAACAAAAACTGGTCGCCATGAAATAGCCCAAAATTGGCTTTAAGACATAAACAATCAAGCAATCAATCAACCTGTAGACATCTTGTCCATTTAGAATTTAGAAAATTCTCCAGAGGAAATCTTGATTATTTGCTTCTTATCTGAAGATTTTGACATCATGTTCCTCTAGGATGTCCTATGTTGCCTACTGTTCCATTCAAAAGGTGCCATATGAGTGATTTGACTGTATCCTTGGGCAATCTGTTCATATCTCATCAGTTATAATATTCCAAAGGACTTAGTTGAGTGATGGGACCTTTTCCATTTCAGAACTGACAATATTGTGAAGACTTACTTACTAATGAAATATGATTCTCTTGTAATAGAGGTTTATGATGACAGATGATAATTATAAGGAAGATATACTCAGATATAGAAATATTATATGTAGCAGAAACCCCATTTTCTTTGAACTTGGATATATAAGTAGGAGAAGGAGTAAGGTTTTTCATCTTCAACTCGTTTTCTCAAAAACAATATAAGTCTTTATCATTAAAATTAAGCCTGGCTGTTGGTCAATATCTTCATTAATTTGATTGACCACTTTTAAATATTTCTGTAACTGAAATTGTTTTCCAAGAGTTGATTTCAGTCTTCATATCTAATTTTACTGGAAGTAAAATACAATGATCAATGCATTTTATTCTATCTATGTTTAATCTTTCATAGTTATTAAATGTGTTTTTCATGTGACCACTGAGGAAGTTTTGATTTGTGGTTTTTGGTCAGTTTTTGGTCACTTAGATATTGACTTTGTGGTCACTAAGTGCTGGCTATTTTGACCATTAATGATGACAAATGAGATTTTATATTAAGTGTAAATTACCATTTCCTTCAGAGTGGGACTTAATATGTTAAAAAAGTGATATGTCGTGTGATTTACTGAAAAAGTGACCTGAGGACACGTCCAGAGTCTGTGACAATACTTGTGATCTATGGCTGCTTTAATTTTGATATTAGCATTGGTCATTTGGTCATTTTGTTTGGTACATGATGATCTAATGAATAAACCAATATCATAAATAACTCATGCAGACATCGGCAGTCACATGGTCCAGTGACCATTGACGTTGGACCAGTTGACCGAACTTGATGAAAAAGAAAGTGATCATATTTCTTAAGTGACATGGACGGCTATTATCATTGATATGAACGGTCACTCCCATCACCGATTTAATTACTGGCTTGCTGTTCGGTACAATGTCTATTGTTGGATCCACAAACCATCAATTTAATTATAGAATTGATAGAGAAGATTGAATTCCCCCTGTATTACCCAATTCTTGTTACAATACACTATTATTGCACTTTAAAGTAGGGAAATATTGAATTGAATTATACTGGAAAGGGAGACAATCTTGCGAGTGTCTGAGAAGCTGTGAATGTTGGTCATTAAGATTTTATTGTCATACGACCACAATTTAAGCAAGGTCTTTTGACCGTCTTGTTAGTGTCACTATGAACAGGTTATTGTTGAAGTAATAGAATTATTGTTGACTTGACTTCTTGTGCCCTTATCATGTCCAAAAAGTTGTAATATGGCCAAGGTTCTTAACATGTCAGGTTGAAGGGACTATTATCTGTCATAGAAATTTTGTTGAAACTGAATTTATGTGAAGGTATCATGTCACTTTTCTATTAGACCTTTGACCTTGTTCATTTCGTTTTGAATGATTTAACATTGAAAGCATATGACATTAAGTGATAGCTATTTGAGTAAGATGTTAGTCCTTGGACATAATTCTTAGAACCAATCTGTACTAGTTAGGTGTCTGAACTACCACTTTAGGACTGACTGTTGTAGAGGTTTCTCTGTGCTCTGCCACTCTGGTTAATTGTCTCAAAAGAGGAGAAATTTCAATAGAACAATATGTAATTTATGCTTCACTTGAATTAACAGTGGTAAAAAATAAATACAATGATATGCAATGGATTAATTTATTTTCAAGGTACATGTACTTATTTGACTTTTACGAAAACTTGAAGCTTTGTGGATACTTAAGGATATATTATTTTAGTTTTGTGAACACTTGATTTTGTGGTTTTAACTAGTTCAACAAAACTGTCCTACAGAAAATCTATATTTTGTTAGCTTCAAGCCACTAAACCAACAAACATTAGTATCCTGTTTATTATAATGGATCCACTGTACTTGGAAACAATCAAAAAGCAAGAACAGTGTTCCTATCCTGGGGACATTTATAGCTTACTTTAAGGTACGGTTTTTAGCCATTGTTGGAGGCATACAGTGACCTGTTGTTGACATCATAAAATTGGCTTTTGGTGAATAGCTCTTGCAATTAAACCTACTTATTTTAATATTTCTGTGTGCATTCTACAATATTACAAAAATGGGGTGCTATTCCTTAATTGAAAGGTATTTGTACTTTGCTGAAGATGTTTATGGACATTAAACTTTAATTTAAATTTTATTTTAATAAAAATGCCTTGGGAGTTTGGGGTTGTGATGAGGTAGTATTAAATTACCAACTCTGTTTTATGAGGAGTTTTATCTACTAATTGTTAATAGGGTAGGCTGACAAAATACTCAATAAAATTCACTATTAAACCATCAGACTAAATCTGTGTAAGGTGAAGTAATAAAATAATACAAGCTCATAAAATCCTAATAAAATGACACAATAAAGGTTATGATTACTGTATAAAACTATTATCAGGGATCAAAATTTTATTGCTTTTTGATTGGCTATTTAGTTAAATGGAACTCAATTTTCTATGGTTTGATTGGTCTATGTTGAGATATTTTTTATATCAAAGTGATTATGGAGACAAAATGATGATTTGCAGTTTTTTTCTTGGTCAACTTACAATTGAATTTATTTTTGTTATCATTTTTCATATTTATAAAATACATTTTTTATGTGACAATTAAATAAATTGAAACAGTAGAAAGTAATTTTATACAACATTTTTACTGGTGTCGCCAGAAATGAAATCAAGGATGAAATGATCATTGTTAGTTAGACACTTAACACGCTACATCATAAAGATATTGTTTAAAACATAGTTCTAACCTTCTGATCTTTCAATAGGATAATAGTATATCCTTGTACAAGTATTGGTGTCATCTGAAAAAAATGACATGATTTTATCGTTGGCTTTGTCATCACTGGTATAAAATAGTCTTATTTTGGTTTCGTTTTTTGTCTAACCACATTGTCCATTGTTAAGTTCATAGCACATTCTACATTCTTGGATACATTTTTTAATTCTTTTTGTTAACTATAATTTTCATCCTAAAAGTTTACAGATAATGCCTTGGAGAAAGAAGCTGCTTATAGAGATAGGATTATAATCATTGCTGAAACTTTAAGATAGCTAGACTCTTTCCATATTTGATTTTGAGCCTTTATCAGCCCATGTTTTATTTCAGTACAAATAAAGGCAGAGAGTGTTAAACTAACCATGTTTTTTTTTTCATGTTTCATAAACAGCATAGGACAACAATAGCAAAATAACCACCATCATTGTTCCATTTCTGTCATGTCGATGCACTTTCTTTCAAAATATGGCCACCCACATTCAACATGCTGACCGCTGCAATGAAATCTAATTTCTAAAATGTCATTTAAGTTGTCATAGTGATTTTGTTTTGTATTAGAGGTCTTAGTTAACAATGGACGACTGACAGATTGAAATTGTTTGACATTGAACTTTTGTTATTGAAACTGAAAGGTTGGATGTATTGTCATGTTAGATGTCCATACTAATTTGGATGAAAGTGATGAGACTTTTTTGCTTGTTTTTTTTTGTACTGGATTATTGGTGTAATATGAATAGTAGTAAGTAGATTTTGTTCATTCATTAATTTATGCATCACATAGTTATTTGTGATTAGGTTATATATAAATTTCTAAATTTTTTCTATGTTTACCATTTAAATTTATTTTTTTATCTGTTTCTTTTGAGCCTATAAAATGTTTCTTTTTGACATGCACATATTACATCTTCAGTAGGTATTTGCTTCTTTGAATACATGAAAGGGTGAACTCTTGGGTGTACTGTATTCAAAGTCATTTCGTAAATTAATATTAACCAAGGGAATTCAGAACAAAATGCTTCAAGAGATAGAGTTAAAAACCAATATGGTAAGAAAATTGTAAGGTATAAGCTTTGTGATAAAGATTGTTTTTACAAGCCGAACAATGAGTTGTCTAACCTGGATACTCAATACTTTATTAATCATTGTGATAAAAGATGGTATTACATGTACATAGTCCAAAATATTCTATGTTAAGTTCCTAAAATGTAAGATATAAGATTGCACCAAAGAAGTCTTAATGCTTGTTATTCTTTTGCAGTAAGCTTTGTTTTGTTGACTTGGTTTATTTGTATCAATTCTATTTTATTTGTTTTATACACTACATAGTAAGTGTAGTTGATGGAATTCAATAAATCCTTTGCTATCAAAATAATGATTTCATGAGGTTTCAAGAGCTACTTAAACTTATATATACTGAAGATAATTCTGTGGAAGACTTGGGGTCTGTATGGGTACTCAAGAGTGATTTTCAGGCTATTCCCAAGTTTAAATTCAACACTTGGACTGCTTTTAAAGTCATTCAATATTAAAGTAATGGTCTCTAGTCAGACAATTGATAAAATAAGCACCTGAATAAGAATGAAGTAATCTTTTACAAGGAATTATTCCAACTTAAGTCTAATAGTATTGGTTGAATCAAATGTTTGTTTGGTACCTTGCAGCTTGCCAACTAAACCAGGTCTGTAAACAGATATTGTGAAAACTGCACAGTGATCTATAGTTACTTACTAACAAATCTATACCATTTGATCTCTTAGTGGAATATGGTCTCATTGGCTATCATACCACATATCTCATTTATTTCAAAAAAATTTCAAGCTTTGTCCATCTGGATGAAGTCTAGCTGATGTGTATGCTCATTCCTTTTAGTCATTGTTTTTAGAAAATTTGATGTTTGAAATTCTGACTTTTCATCCGAGTTTTGATCCTAGACCCTCCTATTTATTCTATTAAATCCTCATTACTTCAGGTTTAATTATATCTGTTCTCAATAACCCAATATTATCAGTATGTCTTGTATCATAATTTGAACAATTTGTAATGATAGTGTGTATATATATTTAGATATCCTATAGGCCTATAATGTTCTTAGAGAAGGTGATGCACTCAATAACGCTTTCATAAAAATTGTGAAACTTCTCACACATGTAATTAGTTTTTAAGGAGTTATGCATCAGACATTAGATATTGCTGAATTTTCTTACATTATACTGAAACTGAAGCATTACGTAGACATAGACATGTTCTATCTGAGATTTTAATTTGTATTTTTGTTATTTTGTTTAATATTCTATCAAAAATAATTTCTATTTAATAAAAAGGTATATTAAAGTTAATATGTATAAGAGGAGAACAAAACTGCAATATTTTAAGCATTACCAAAAATCCAGGGAAAAAACATCAGTAGCAGTTCCAGGAATATGAAAAGGGGTTAGGGAGACCTGAGGCCACCAAGGTAATGTTAGGAAAGGGACAGTAAAAAGTCTTATGTATTAACCAATAATCCATGTAGCCCCATAAGTTCTCACATTCAAAGCATTCTCAGAATATCTCATTCTGGTATAAGAGCCGACTGTGCAAGGGCTGTATAGCCAGTCAAGGTTGTTAAAAACTTCCATTTATTGGTATAAGATTCATCACTTCCATGTTTTTGGTTCTTTTATCTTGATCATTGTGAATGTTGCTTTACCACTACCAGCATGGATGGCATGTCATGAATATGAACTTCTTTACTCAGTATAAAGACATAACGATCTTTTGTTCGCTCGTCTTGTGGTCTCAAGTACTGTTTTATATCTGTTTACTTCGTATCTCTTCATTGATACACTCTGAAAACATGTTGTTTAAACAGCTTAACTTTCTTTCTCTGCAGCAGATATTTTGATCAAATGTTAAGTCTCAAAATGTTAAAAGACAAACCATTATTTCTTGGATTCAAGTGACACCTTTAGACCCTCGTGTCTTTGGGTTCTTGAAGGTCGTGCACTTGATCACTTTCTGATAATAATTGTGCAAGTTTTCACACATGTATTCAACAATTACTGACAAATACTGCAAGCATTGCCCAAGTGTTAAGATCATGCTAAATAAACTTGACTTTTGTGGATCACAAAAACACTCTTAATTTGTCATTTATAGCTTATAGTCTTTTTCAAATAACAAATCATGTATGTCTAATGTTTAGGCACTTTTTTCTGTTAGGCTTTGACAAAGTCAGACAAGTAGATAGGTTCCATTTAACCCAGTATAAGAACTGTTGCCCACAGAACATTTGTACTAGTATCTCATTGGCAGCTGCTGTTCAGAGTTATCAATGAAAACCTGAAAAAAAAAGGAATTTAAACAGTTCACTGCCATAAAGAAAAAAATGCATAGCAAACAGTACTTAATAAGATTTAAAAAAATCTGTTGATGGATTGGTATAGAGAAATTGTACAGAATATTATAGATTCCTATGATATAACTCAACACAAATACCTTTGACAATAAAAAATCTAGTAAATTCAAGTTTAAGAGAGAACAAAAATTTGTCTGTTTAAAAAAAAAGTCCACCCCTCTTCCCAATCTCCCAAATATACCTAAATTCCTGAGGGGATAAATTAATAGAATTTCAGTAAAGACTATGGCATGTCACGATGTGAATTACAGAAATGATCAGAATTGTACATTACTGGCAATTACATAATGGATTGTTTGTAAGAGAGTAACTATTTAATCTACGTTGATCAGATATATAAGATTTCATATGTTATTTTCATAGCTCGGCTTCTCTGTCAGATTATGAGTTGTGTTACACTTTTATAAGATATTTACTGACATTTATGTGTTTTTTATTAAAATTGAGCTATAGTCTGTTTCACAAATGTTATTTAATGCTTGGTTGATTATAAAGGAAGTAACTAAGATTTCTATGATATCTTTAATTGGATTTTTATAAAGTTTATAGGCATTGAAATCATAATCTGTAAACTAACCGAAAGAAAATTTTATTTTGATAAAGAATTTGTTTTTTTTAAAGGGAAAGGATTCACAAAATTTGTAATACAAATCTAATTATCCTGCAGTGGTCACAGATGTTGCATGCTATTAATTAAACATCTTGTGCTTATTTTTCATTTTTAACCCAAAGAAAAGAGTATAAGAACCAAGAAGTTTTGAAATTTTTGAATAAAAATTAAATTTTACAAGTGCTTAATTGGAAACTTTTGAACAATGTATAATGTTTGTGTTGGGGAGAGGGGATTTGTGGTGAGGTCATGACTATAGGTCTGGTCCTCTTTTAACAGATTTTTATCTGATTTTAAAAAAAATTAGAAAGAGGGTTTGAAACATACTCTTTCTTTGTTTTATATGGCATTTTTTTTTATCTTTAGCTATCTTTCGCCCTTATTTTAGAAGTTATACATCATCAAGTGCTTTTAGAATTATGAAATCTGGCAACTAAAGTCCAACCAGGTTGAAACTGTGTTTCGTCACTGTCTGAATGCTTGAAACATTTCTATTTTGAAATAAAAAAAATCATGGTGCAAAATTTGCATGAACCAAGACAATCAGTAAATTAGCTTCATTAGACACGTTTATTTTGGAATTTATCAGAATTTCATTTCTGAATCGTTACCATCATTACCTAAATATGTTTACAGTTCACAAAGAAAATAAGGAAATTAGCAATAATTGAATCACATGACATTTTCAATCAGACAGCGTTTCTGTCAATTTGTTCGAACCAAATGTAACTCAACATCAGTTATCAAAATAATACAAACTAGCGAGTATTTAGTTAAATAGTCATGTACTGTATGGAAACATGCTGCTAAAGTAAAGAAAAAAATAGCAAGTACTTATAGTTAAATAGTCATGTTTTGTATGGAAACACACTGCTAAAGTGAACATTATTGCTAGGATAGTTTCTTAAAAAAACACAACAAAGACGGATCATTATATAATAACGGGTGTATGAGGCTTTGTAAAAACATCACATCAAATGAATGTAGTTTGGAACTTTAGTAATGTTAGTAACAGAAGAATCAAGTTTACCGTATCTATAATAAATAAAGCAATTTACAACAAGAAGCATTTGTAACACATTTTTTGCATTATTCGATAATATCATAAATATTTATTTTCCCGTACTTATCAAGTTGATTTTTTGGCACCTGATCCCATCCTTTACATATCAAGATGAAACATATCAAAATTAGACGGAAATTGGAAATGATCCGTAGATCCCAGACGAAGCTCTGTTTGAATATTGTTATATATTAATATGCATGGCACAAATGTTGCATGTCCGCGTTGTATCTGGGAATGTATGAACAAGGTTATACCATGTTGATGACATGTGTTATTAACTGGTGTTTGATTGACGTAGTTACGTAACATGGTAGATATTGTTTTCATTGCAGTGGCTTTTATAGGATCATTCTTTGCAGTCATTCAAATCTAAGTACTGACTGTTTTTGGTACAAAAATTCAATGCACATTAAATTTTTCTTGTGAAATAAGCTACATATCTAAATGACATAAATGCTTAAAATACGGTCACAAAAAAATGTAAGTTTGGATTATAGTTGTATGATAACTGCTGTTAGCTTAAGAAAAGAATGGATGCACGCTATAGTGATCTGCTAAAAGTTAAACATAGTAAAAATATTCTAGAATCAAACAAGCATTTAAAATGAATGTTTTCCCCATTGACGGAGACATTTTTCCGTATCATAAGCATGATTACTCCAGGTTTTGTGAATGTTAATTCTAGTTGATTGGATACAACAAACAGCAGTGCACCGAACAACCCAGTACAAATTTGTCAAATTTCACACAGTCTTTAATTTTCAAATACTCTACTGAAGAACTTTTTTTCTAGAGTATTTATCAAATTTGTATTAAATTTTATGATTTGATGTTTAAAAAACAAAATTTAATTATTGCTTTGTTAAAGGATGTATTTTATCAATACCATATCAAACAGCGAAAGGACAAAGAAAAGATTGAATATATAAAAATGAATATGTTCGTCTTTAGAAATAGGGAACAAAGCCATTCGGTTGTTGTTTAAAGAGAATGTAGCAAGTCTGTCAGAAATCCCATGTCCAATTTGTCCATAGTATGTAGACATAAAAAGACCTATTTTCTGTACTAGTAGGGGGCTATTGGTTCAAAGATTGCCATTCAAAATATTTGTGTACTTGTGAAAGGTTACAAATATCATTGGTATTTTCTTATGTGTTTAAATATGTTTTAAATGTTTATCGATATCATTAAACGATTAAAACAGAAGTGGGGATCTTGATAATATTTTATCTTGAAATTATATACTTCATTATGATTTTTGTAAACATTTACATAATAAACATTGTGTGAATGAGTACTTAGAAAATTGAATATAACATTTAATTTATGTAAACATTGATAGATATCAGGCTTGTAAAATTATAAGTATGTTAAAATATAGCCAGAGTGGAAAGATAAACATTATTGTAACCCCCTTATGAATAGTTCTATCCATCCGACAGAATATTACCGTAACCATATTTAATGCTGCCCAGCTGTAAGATTTGTTTTATATAAAGCTCCTGTCATACAAGGTTTATAAGTCCAGGCAAGGAAATCAAAGGCAGGAAATATTAAGATGAGACCTGAACATGGCAAAGTTGTCACTGAATAGAATTTTCTTCATAATATAAGTTTCAAGTGGATGAAATATTCTGTAAAATTGTTTCCACTGGAACAAATATTTACAAAATAAATGTTATAGAATGTTTGTTCCAAAAGGAACAGATATTATGACATTGTTTATAACAAAGTTTCCAGGGGGAATTCTTTTGGAGGTGACAAAGTAAGGGTACCAGTAGAGAAATCATAAACAGTAACCTTTGACTTGTGTTAACTCTAAACTTGATCTCTGACCTGTGTTAACACTTAACTTGATCTCTGACCCTTGTTAACTCTAAACTTGATCTCTGACCTGTGTTAGCTCTAAGTTGATCTCTGACCTGTGTTAACTCTAAATTTGATCTCTGATCTTATCTCCAGTAACCCCTTCATATCACAGGCCAGGATGTTAACAGGAGCATCATTATTTTACATTGCAACATACTCTAGTTGCTCAATACATCTGAATCATTTGTTCTAAGGTGGATAGCTGTCTCATTGGCAACCATGCCACATATTATACTTATTGAGTTTGTTTTTTTTTAAGGGAAGGTTTGCCGTTTCAAATTTTGTTATGTCAACATTTCACCTTGATCTACAATAAAGAAAACAAATGATGGCCTTTTGATTGGTCATTAAAATACCAGTGATAGAATCTTCAAATTATTCACAAAATCACCTTAATAGACTTTAAAGTTCAGGCTGTCTAAATTTCACCCTATTTCTATTACATACAATGTTGTGTCACAAAATTGAAATAATACACAAAATATTAAATTATCTATTGACAAAAATATAATTATATGCAATCTTTAAAACTGCAATTATATATTTTATAGTAATACAACCTTGGAGGAGAGGAATTACTGCAAATATTATTTGTAATTTAAAACTGTTTAATTATTGTATCATTAAACAATTTGAAGACGACTCCAACAATTATTTGTCATTCTGAAAATGTTTTAGTTACACCAGTAGATATGACACGTGGCGTAAGGTATTGACAAATTCCACTTATGTAGTAAATTTTCAGATATCCATGCTGTTTGTTCTGTCTCTATCTGTATATTTCGATGACAATTTTAAGTATTTTGATAAAAAAATTTACGAAGAATTTTTAAGCAAAACTCCTTTTGTTAACACTACTATCTAAAGGTGACACAGAAAAAAATGTTAACTTGATCTTTTACTTTTATTTTCTGCTGACCGGTAAATTTTACAAATTTCCTTTGTGGTTGTATTTTGTGGCCGAATTTGTTTGTCATGGTTACCGGTCTGGTATTGATACCAGATTGTTAACAATGTTATATCAGTTTGAAGATCTATAAACCATTGTGTAACCCGGTGTCTCAATTACATTCCGAGTCCATAAATGAGCATTTAGTCTGTTTTTATTGCCGTATCGACACCCGACTTGAAATAGTTTAGCACGATATGCATAGAGGATTTCTATGGACTTAGTTAAGATATTTTTTTTAAAACCAAAGACGCTTAGTAAAATTGAATTGACGTTTTTTATGATGACTGAAATTCTACTCCAGTCACATACAATGGGTCTTTACGAAAAAATGTATCAGTTTGAATAAGACGGGTGTGTTTTCAAAGTAATTAGTCATGCTAAATAACCCACGGTGTCTAAGTTTGAATGGAAATCTTTACAAATCTTTAAGATTGTTTTTATTAGATTGCTTGAAATTGCATATTCAGAAAGGTGTTATATTTAGGGGGTCAATACTCTATACATATACTCTGCTAAGTTTGGTTTTTTTAACGAAAGATTAGTAATACAAGATATTCTTTAATTATTTAAAACAGGGTAATATTAAATCATTGCTTTAATAATATGGGTAGTAGAGTGGAGATTTCCTCTGTATTGAGATCAAAGACTTGTATTTTACAAATTTATTAGGTTTTATTTTTCCGCTTTATTCTTTTCTCTGTTGATTAAATGTAGTTTTGAAATATTAACATTGAAATTGATTAACATATGGCCATCTGCTTTTATGGTTCAAATGACCATATTAATTTTTATTTAATGTTCACAAGTGAGTTTTTCATGGTAGATAGACAATTTATTTGTAAATTTAACTTGCTTCTGTTTGATATTTAGTGTTTAAATTTCACACCTAAACTTTGAGAGTCGTCAATCTATTTCTTTCATAAAAAACAATTTTGAAGAAATTGACCATATAAATGCATAGTTTAAAAAAACGAATATTCACAAAAGGGTGACGTATAAAATACTTCTTTCACAAACCTTCCATTGATAATTTATATGAGCTATTTTGTGATTCGAAATTGGTTTAGAAAAGCTGTTAAAAATGATGGATGGAGAATTAAACTGGATAGCCAAGTACAGTTCTAAGTCCGAAGTTTCATTTGCATCCATATCCTTACAAATATACCAACTATTGAATCAATAAAATCATTTATTCCAGGTGCTGATTTCGTTGGAAAAAGGATTTACTAGCCATTTATATTGTTACCTTGTCGTGAAGCAAATAGAAAATTTGTCAATATCTTTAGCTTTTATTTTCCGTTTAGAAAGCAATTATATGACGGTAATGTTTTTGAGTACACTTGACTTTATTCATCTTGCCGTAGATGATTGTCCCATATCATTGTGATAGACGTCCACACGGAACAAAAGTTTGTAACATATCGTCAACATTACCTAACTTTCTTCACCTGTTTCTTCGTCAGTACAACACTACATGCATACATCAATCATTTTACCAAGCTTTCATACACCTTTTTAAATCTTGTGTATTCATTGGCCTTAAAATAACGTCCAACTGATTGTCATGACCTGTTGCACCAGCTTGAGATACAGAAATAAATGAACCGTTTGGAAAAATCAATTCTAAAATATACTTTGTCCATATTTGTCTCAGTGAGAGTCACTTGGGTGCAAAATTACCTTTAAATTTGCTAACTCAATTGAAGAAGAAAATCCTTTTTCTGCCAGAGTGAATTTGATGTATAAATTTAGAACCAGGAGGAGGGAGTACACATTTTTCTTTGATATTTTTATAGTTGTGATTTATTTATTTGGAAATATTATATAATGGATAGTTTGAACTGTATTAATACCACTTTAGGAGGGAAGTACTTTTGTATTAAGGGGACATAACTTTAAAATTGTTCTACATTTGTCATTTTGGGGCCTGTTATAGCTGACTATGTGGTATGGACTTTGCTCATTGTTGAAGGTCGTACAGTGACCTATAGTTGTTATTTCTGTGTCATTTGGTCCTTTATGGAGAGTTGTCTCATCAGCAATTATACCAAATCTTGTTTGTATAAGTCAATCAATCAAATTCAGCTATCCTATAGCTATGTAAGCAGGGATATGACAGAGCCTTTTATGTTAGAAGTCATTGTGTTTTTGATTTAGAAAGCATGCCTTCAGTTCGGCTATTAAGTGCAAGGCCTGCTATATTTAGCAGAATTGGGCAAATAAATAATCCCTACCTCCAAATTCTAACTGATGTCTGATTAGAACTTCCTGTCTGTTGCAAGAGTTCGACAGAAAACTAATAATTTCTAATTTAAAATGTCTTTTTGAATGAAACCCATTTAATGATGATGTATAGTAAAAAAAAATAGTAGATAATATTTTAAGGATAAAGCTCACCATAAACCACTATATGTTTAGCATGAATCAATTTGAATTTAACTAGAATAGTAAAATAGTCAACAAAAATTCCTTATCTAGCATGTAACACAACACACACTATCCATGGTGCTCAATTTGTCCTGTATAAGGCATTGGAAGCTCCTATTGGGAGTGTTGCTTTCTAGAATTAGTCACACATACTTAGTTGTTATTGCAGCAATACATTTGGTGTAAAATGCTAAGTATTTTCTTCTTCTTTTTCAGGTTTGAGTTGATAGTGAAGAGTTCAGAGTTCAGATAGTAAGTAAACAAACAATTACAATGAAATTTAAGAAATTTAAGAATTTTATTAATCTAATCAAGAACCCATAAGGGCATCATTTTACAACACAATATACAATGTATATAGTTTTCTAATCACATGAAAATTAATTGTTATTTTTAATTCAACAAATATTGCCATCCAAAAAAATCTTATAACATCTCGAAACATAACAATTGAGGCTTAAAACACAGGTAACCTAGCATTTAGAATTATTTTTACGTAAAACTTGAAGCAAGCACACTGTGTAGTAAAAATTTACAGACATTTTTGTGATAAAACTATGGGAAAATTGTCTCAGAAAAATGTAAAACAAGTGACCAGAGATGTTTGTTCAGTAAGGACATTAGTTACGGACTGAGCTGTCGTGTTTGTACTGGTTTGACATCGACAGTTTCCTGGAGTAAACATAAAAACTTCTTTGATTTTGAACTAACAGTCCAAATAAGACAAGAAAACATGGTGATATGACATTATGTTAAAATCATGTACTTCATATATGTATGTCAGTTGTCATGCAGATTCTTTACATTTTTATAAATGTGTCGCTATTGCTTACAATAAAAATGTTTTCTGATGTGGAAAGTAGTTAATAACAATGAAAACTATTTTAAAGTGGCTAGGGGAAAAGTCTTATATAAACTTATTTTGATTTTTTTTTTTTTAAATTTGAAATAAGTTGTCTTCTTTTGTCAGGAAGTGAATAGGAATGGAAACACATTTTCCTTTAAAAACAATTTTTGGGTTTTTTTTGTTTTTTTTTTTTGCTGTAATGACCCTTTTCAGTAGGAGTTATCTCCCCTGACTTTATGTGGTGTTCATTCAGAATTTCATTTCTGTAGTAGAAAGGTCCATTTCTCAAATGGCTAGTCATATTTTCTCAAGATGTTAAAAATTGATTGAAAAAGTAAAAGATGTTGGAAGTTTTTTTCTGAGGAAACAACATTTATAAAGATAAATTCTTAATGTATTTTTGTTACCGTGGAAACATAAATTATGAGGGACAGGTGGTAATTTTATCAATTGAAGTTTATTACATAAAACCTATAGCTCCTAGTTTTGCACTGTTACTTAATAGTTTTATGCTGAGAAGTACCTGGAGAATTTGTACTAATGTTCTCTCACACCTGGTTAATCACTTACATCAAATTTAATAAATGTATTGTTATTGAAATTCTTTTTTAGACTTTTAACCTTTTGCAAGCCCCCATAAAGTGATGGGAAAGGGTGTAGTTCTGTTACATTAAAATCCCATGACATTGGTTTTAGGTCCTGAACGTTTGTTCAACTTATGTATTGGTTTCTGTTCCTTTAAAGTCAGTTCAAAGGTATTCTTGGAAATTACTATTATTTATATGGGAGAAGGATATATCTAAGCTATTCTTTGGTAACATTCTCATGAAAAACCTAAACTATCATCACTTTTCGTTATATTGTTACATGCAAAATTTGCTTGTGTTAAAGTATAAAATTGGCAGACATAAAAGTAGGATTTGGTATTGGTATTGTACACTATCATGACTGAGCTCTCTGTCATAATAAGTAAAGTAATTGTTATGAGCTATATGTATAGAGATATTTTGCTAAACATATACAATAAACCTTGCTCAGTCCACAATTACTGCTGTGGCTGATGGTGTCCCTCTGATTTTTCTCATAAAAGTTTCCATGCAGGAGGATAATATTGAAAAATCATTAATAAGTTTAAAAAAATATCATATGACAGAAAGTTGATGTGTTTTCAATGTTCTGTGAAATTATTCCTGTTTATGATGTAAGGTTAGAAATCCTAGTATACTCCCTACTGTGTCTAGATACATTATAAATAATGAAAACTGTCAGAAAAATCTCTTAGATTCATCTTTGTTGCAACAACTTGATTTTGGACAAAATGAGCAGACTTTTTGAAATCAGGTGTCAAATGCTTTTTTTAGCAATGTAATTGGTCACTGATGATTTTGGACAAAATTAGCCAAACAGTTTGAACTAAGGTGAAGGTCAAATGTTTTAGCAATGCCATTGCTCACTGATGATTTTGGACAAAATGAGGCCAACAGTTTGAACTAACGTGAAGGTCAAATGTTTTTAGCAATATTATTGGTCACTGATTTTAGTTATATTTTTGATATGTCTTACTAAGGTTTGGTTTGTTTATTAAGATATATGAATTTTGATGTTGAAAGTTCTAATATCATTTCAACCTGTTTATATAATTTCAAGCATTTCTTATTATTGAAAAATAGAAACTGTGTTAGACCAGTCTAAGCAGGATGGGTTTTTGGGAACAGTATGAAGTGAATTTTCCAAACATTTTATGGATGGGATTTGATGTATTTATCACAAACCTATGTTTCTTTAGCTGGATGTCAAAATATCGTGATTTTTTTATGCTTCTGTTCCATCTTTTTCTTTGAAAACCAAAATCTTCCATTAAAAAAAAAATCATCAGTTTCCATTAAAAATATTAGAATTAAACACACCAGTCTCTTTGATGGCATTCTAAGGATGACTTTAATCTAATTTTATCATTGCGATGGTCCAAAACCATGTCAGTAAGTTATTTGCAAGTTCAAACTGATAATTTTTATCAAAGCAACAAAATTCTATATCCATCAAAATTTACAATTATAGTGAATTTGATGAAAGATTTGAAGAAATTGTGTGTGTAACTGATTCATGGCTATGTCAGTGAGGAATTCTGGATATCTCATGGGTACTTCATCTAACTGTCATGTACAGGGTCACAAAGCTAATCAACAAACAATTCTAGTTTATGTGATAATAGATATAATTCTAGTGATTTTACTAAGATGAATGGATATAAAAGAATACTGTGGATTCATTTATTTTGGTGGGTATCAGTTTTTGTGGATTCCTGAAAACTTGCATATTCATGGATATTTGATTTTGTGGTTTAGCTGTACCCACGAAACCCAGGAAAAATGGTATCCAACAAATAATGATGAATCCACAGCAGGACATTTCTTTGGATTTTAGACAGGATTTTGGAATATAGGAGGTTTTTGGAATTGTAGTTAAGACCATTACCTACTGTTGACCCAGGAATATATAACTTTCCAACAGGTTACCAACTCTGTGGTAGGATGTTCTGGTTCTTGGTCTTTGAGGGCAAATAATAGAAGAAAATCAAGCTATCTATTGGTGAAATTTGGGGGGAAATAACTGTTGTATATAGAAAGCATAACACCTTTAATTTTTTCATAAAAATTCACAGATTGATAGCTTAATTTAAGTTGCTCCTCCTGTACTGAAAACCAGAATATTCTGCAACAGAGAAGGTAAGCTGTCTGAAAGTTATATACTCAGGAGTCCAAAGTCATAATTTCTTTTGAAAAAAAAAATCAGTTATGAGGAAAATAGAAAACTAAATATGGTAATGTTAGACAACAATAAAACATCATTTGCAAAGTCCATACTTTAATCAAATACATGATTTTCCTACTAAAATAAATGTAAAATCTTTTTGTAAATCTGCCCAACTTTATAAAGAAAAAATAATGTAACAACTGATACCTTCAATTAATGTGGGTTGACTTGTCTTAATTTAGAATCTTTACAAATACCAAAACGTTTTTGCCAAAATTTTTCAAATTTATCAGAAAAAATGATTATAGACGAGAGACGCTGTGGTCATAAATCTCATGTCAAAAAATTCTGTTTGTCGAAAAAAATGTTCAAATCAAAATGTGATTATTTATTTGGTGTATCTGTTGGTTTATTTAAACTGTCAGATTCCCTCTGCTTGCCATTCATCATGTTCTCCAGCTATAAATACAAACATTTGTATCATCTACCAGTAACAATCATCATCTATACAGTTGTGCAACAATATATATTTGTTTTAATATCATTCATTTTTGTCAAGAATTTGGCATTATGCATCCTTGTTTTGTCTTTAAATTATTTTTTCTGGAGAAAGGAAAAAACAGAATATTAGTCTTTAATTACTATACCATCTGTTTAGATAGAATTGTAGTTTATTATACAATCATTTTTCATTCAAGTGAAAGCTCATTTTTCATTGTTTCGTGCTAAAGAGATGTATCATGAATCTTAGATTCTATATAATTTTACTCACAAAATAAAACCCACTACTAAGATTTTATCCAAAAAAAAAATAGTTTGTACACATCATCATCAAGGACTTTATTTACAATGTTTCCCATAATCTTTCACAAGTAGATTTTTCAGTAATTTCTGTATTCAAAAAGAAAAGTAGCAAAATATTATGCTATGGCGGCCTGGCTCAATACATATCAATGAGTTTATCATTATACTTTTAAAGCTGACCATAGCTCACCTTATATAATGATTTTCTACCCTACCCTACATACCCCCATTTTTTTGTGATAGTCAAAATAACTTCAAAATCCCTCGCTTTTAAAAAACTATCTAATTGATTTATTGAGTTTATGATACAATTTGTACTCATCTAAAGGTATGATACAATTCATACTCATCAAAAGGGGTTTCTAGTGGCACAAAGAAATCACAGAACAGTATGTAAATTCTGTACAATTTCAAACTTATTAGTAGCTCTGTAAATATTACTTCGATTTATCAAACGAAACAAAATGCTAAAACATTGTAACATCTTCCTATTAAGAAACAATAAAGCCCAAAGTGGAAATAACTGCGGTCTTTTTGTAACATTCAGTGATAATCCATGTCATGTTTCTCCTTAAAAGAACTATATATTTCCAAAAATAATTTGAGGAATGATATGTGCATCTCAACTTTGAGCATAATTTTCAGGTCTATGATCTATACATGTTCAATTAATTCAAATAAGATTCTTTTACACCCCTCCTTAAAATATGTGATAACTCTCCCTGAACAAGTATATTGCATATTTTTTACCATTCAAGATAACACATAAATACAGAAAGTATAATGTGTTACTATAGTAAATAATATTAATATTGAGTCAATATTTTCAAAATTAAAAAAAAACATGAAAGGAGGGAAATTTCTATGGTTATGTCAAGTTTACCTTTACTTGCCATACATGGCATTCACTTTGAACATAAGTTGTAAGGGATAAACCCTTTCCAAGAAAGACTCAATGATAAATTTACTGTAATTCTATACAAATAACTAACAAATTAATTTTTGTAACAGCATATCATCAATCAATCATTCTCAGATTTTGACATGCATTTTTTTTTTTAATATTCTTAAAGGATGGTTTATTTTTGAAAAATTTCTTGTTCAGACATTTAACTGGAATGATATTTTTCTTCCTGAATGTTTCTGATTCTTTACCGTCAAACCTTTTCCATCCTAGAATGAATTTGCATTGCCCCCAGTTCCCCCAATCATTACATTTGTTGATTAACATCTATATGGTGTTATAATGAGATAGATTTTGGTATGTTCTGCAGGTAAATATCTCACCTGATACATCATCCTGTCACATTTTTATCTGTAACCCCAAGGCAACTAACATTATCACTGGTTAAAGGGAAGTAACTCTAATGCAATAAACTGGTTCCATTCTTTTAAGCTAACATAGAATAAGAAAATTTTTTTTAACTGTTGCAAATAAAATTAAAAAAATTATGAAATGAAAACTAAGACTAAAATAAAAAGTGGAGTAAAGAAGTTTTTTTTATAGGAGATTCATTATATGCAAATATATTTTTTGCTTTATTTCAGTTATTTGGCAAATAAAAGACCCATGAAAATGCATGATAATTTTCCTGATGTGTCAATATTGTTTAACCAATGAGCCATAATATAGTTAAAACTTATAGGACTGTCCTTCTCATGAAATGAAAAAAAAATGTTAATGCTTTATTTTCCTATGATTTAAAAGATTATATTTATTTTGTATAAATATTTCAGAACGATAATATTTCTTCTTATATCTTCTAAATAGTTTTTTGTTAATATATTGATGTCCCAATAATCATATAACTTTGATCCTATCTTTCAAAAACTTTTTAAATGCTTATCCTGTTACTTATGTCTTGTACATCTCGATCATAACAACATTTCTTGTACTAATTTCACAAGTCAGACCGTGTTAAACCCATATCTGCAGAGCTATGCAAATAGTAAAGATATTAATTTTCTTATGATTGAAAAATCAGAAATATGTTGCAAGAAAAGAAACAAAATACCTGTAAGCTATGATAAAGCGTTACATAACTCTCCGCTTGTCATTACTACTTATCGGTAAATGTAATTATTGTAATCTATTCTCTCATTTCACGTATTGTCCAAGTAAAAGTGAAAATCAATGAAAGATATGCACATTGCATTTTAATTACGAAATTGACGGTTAGATTTTTAGTTCATTTATAAACATTTTAATGATATAGATCTGGCACATTGTATCATAATGTTGTAAAATTCAATAACAAATAGAACATGTAATTAAGTACAGGTCTAAAATTCTTTATTGTTTCATACTTGGATGATTTTGAATACTGCGGACGTCAACCGTGTAGAAATATTTGCACCTTTAAATAAGCTACCAATACCCTTCTCTTGTTGGAAATTTGACCTGTTCAAGTTGACAAAAACTTGTGAACAATACCCAAAACATTATTTAAAGAGGTCCTAGAGGGGATTCTATTCTCATACAGGTTAATGGTTTTTATTTTAATTTTTCTTCTTATTCTTTGGGTGTCTTATTTTAGGATATATGTGCCATAAAGGGCTATATTTTTATAATCCTTTAACCCTGCCCAAACAGTTACCAAAGCTCTTACATTTCTTTAAACTTAACGGAAACATAATCCTACCCCTAACGAACAGGGTCTTTAAAAGTAAAAGGAAACAATAATCTTCAGTAGCGACAGGGGCCAATATTGGTCTCTTTTGGCCTTAATATTCACAGGAATTTATATTTAAGATTTCTGTTTATTTCTATTTCAAATTTCCAATGATACATAACTCAAAACAGTCATTAAGGATTTCACAATAAAAAAGTTATGACATTGTTTAAAATAATTGTTAATTTTGTCTTCAAGTGCTGAATTGTTTTGCTGCACTGAAGGCCTTTTGCAGTTTTGTGCTCTTGAATGTGTTGTTGCCTCCTTGACACATTCCTAGTTTCCATTCTTAATTCTATACAAGGGCTACTGAAGCCATTTTTTTCCCCAAATTGAATTCTTTTGATGCTCTTAAATGTTTATGCATTTATTTATCCAAACTTTTAGTCTCAACAGAAAATGAAACTTCAATTTTCTCATAGGGTTTCAATATTGCAGCCATTTATGATCAAGTCATTACTAGATAAAAATCTTCTTTCCAAACAATAAGATTACTGCTGTATATTTGGTACTGCTGTTTGTAAAAGCAGTAGATATTGCATCAATACTGACAGGATTGAAATGATACATTGTTTAGATATTCAGCTTATGAATCTTGTAGTTTATAGTTGCCACTCCCTCAGGCAAACTTGACACAACTCTTTTGGCTTATCTGCTTAGGTCTGTGTTTAGAAGTGATGCTCTTAAATGTTCATCTATTTGCCTCTAAACTTTGTTCTGTGAAGGAACAAACATTTGGTGTTCTTTGGTGTTGTTTTTTTGGTAAATAACACTTTAAAAGTAAATTTTTAGTGCATGCATTTTTTTTTTAAAAAGACATTAAGTAATTACCTTATATTTTGTCTGTTTATATTTGCTTAATGTTTCATTATTCTTGGAAAAGGGAGATAACAAGCATAAAAGTTCTATTCCTACTGATATTCTTATTTATTCTCTTGAAATTTTGAGTGATTACCTCCCTTTGTGTATGCTTTAATCAAGTAGGCCTTTATAATTATATGTGATTGTTCTTTATCCCCAATCAAGTTCATAATTGAGGGCCTACTTTTTTAAGGTTTTGGATGAGGTTTGTTTTCTATGTGTTTTTTATTTGGGGGATTGGGGGATGATCAGGAGAATTTGAAAATTTTAATTGAGCTCTGTTTTCCTTGAAAAACTACTTGATTTAAAAAAATTAGGAGATAAAAAAAATTTGAAAGACCAAATTATTTTTTGTAGGATCTGGAATGTGTCTTTTGCTGGTAACTCGATCATACAAATTGTATTAATTTATTCTTGGTTTTTTTGCATAGGAAATTAAAACTTTTTATAATATGTATTCTTTTTACATCTTTTTTGCTCAGAATCTGGATTGGTCACCAAAACAGGAAATATTCTTTAAAGCTGTCACCAGAAAACATTGCATACTCATTGTAGAGTAAAACAGAGTAAAAAAGGTTCATCTTTACATTATTTCTGAATTATTATACCCAACTATTTGAAATGAGTTTTTGGAAGCAATGATTGATTTTTGTAATAATAAAACCTTTTTACAGAAATAATATATAAATCTTCTTCTATACATATATTTTTTATGCATCTTATCTTTTCCAGAATTGCTGTATCCAAGAAAACTGAGAAGCGAAGAAATAAAATCCAGACAAGAGCACCACAGGGTTTTTCAAAGTAGGTTTCTTATCTTGTATGATCTTTATGTATAATAATTATATTACCATGAAGATTTACCCTATTTGATGGCCTCTTAGTTGTCAGTCATCAAATTGAAGGTAATGGTTTAGGGAATAGAACACGTGGTCCTTCAAACAGGCAATGAATGGGTTGTATTCTTTATGTAGTAAACCAAGCGTGAAAACTTTGTGTGTTGGTTGTGTGTAAATGTTTTCATAAAATACAGACGATGGACAAGGATTAAAACCTATGTAGAGAATAAATTGTGTACATTTCTGTAGCAAAAATGCATTTTCTTATAATAGGAGGTTAAAACATTTTATTACACTATGTAGGGAATTATACTTGAGATTTAATTTGTTTATCGGATATTAAATGGTGGACAATTTTACCTGTTTTTTTTCACCTGATCATGAAAGGTGAGTTTGTGTATAGCATTGTTACATTTTACGGTAATGTTGATGTTACTCTTTGTTCAAGAGATATTACGGAGCGATTTGTATATATATTTCCTGTTTGTACTATTCATACAACTATGTTTATCTACCTATCGGAAATTTGTATCAAATTATGCCACAAGAAATATTTGTTATTCATTGAAACATGAACCTCAATCTGGCAGTAAGAAGATTAAACTTTGTTGACATTAAGTAGAAGATTTCAACGATTTTTTCATGACAAATGTGAGGGTTATCACAACAAAAGCGTAAAATTGTATTTGATTAAGAATACAAAAAAGAGCACTAACTTCCAAAATAAATATTGAAAATTTACACTTTTAGTGCAAGTTTTTGTAGCATTATATCCATTGATTCTAAGTTCAATGTAAACTGTATTAACATTAGGCTCTGTAATAAATGTTTTAAGCATAAAAATTGAATTAACAGATTCAGTGAAATTTCTTCTTAACGTTAAAGCTGATATGGTTATAAAAAACCTGTTGTCAGAAACCAATGACTTGTTTTTTTTCTGTTTCTGGAGCTTGTTAAAGTAAGTTGCATCTACTTTTTTAAGGCCTTGAAATCGAGTAAAATCTTTTTAAAAGCAATGAAAGATCTTTTTTAGAAAAATTAAATTTTGACTAAATATTTTTTCTATTTTGTTGAATTAAGTTGAATATACTTTTTTCATACCTGAAATTTGAATATGACCTTATTTGAAAAAAAAACAAGCTAATAAATATCTCCTTTGGTTTTGAACACTGACCTTTTTTTTTTTTAGAAAACACTAAAATAAAGATGAGATCATCATATCTGGTCTTGTATTAAGTGTTATCTTAAGTAAAGAATTGTGTCCTATAAAATAATGTCATAAATTATCCGTGGGCCATTACAACCTGTCATAGTTCTTTTAGGTCATAGGCTAAACCTTAAAACAAGTGTAGTACATTTGTGGACTTGACAGAAATATGTTAAGTTCTTAGTTAAGAAAGACTTAATTGCATATTAGTTCTATATATTCATTGTATTATGATTTTAATTTATTGAAAGTATAAAAACACATTTAATGTACATTGCATTCTTAAAATATTTATTTGAAGACCGATTTGAAAGTCATTTTTGGCTTTATTGAAAGTATAAAAACACATTTAATGTAAATTGCATTCTTAAAATATTTATTTGAAGACCGATTTGAAAGTCATTTTTGGCTTGCTGCATACTGAAATGCGAGATAATCCAAAACAAAAAATTATAAAAATTCTCTTGACATAAATGCCAATTTCAATAATTCTAATGTTCCCCAAATATTGAAGCTAAAGATCAATGGTAAGGGAGCATTTTTCACGCAGTCAATCAAATTTCTCCAAAATTTAACACTAAGGTTTTGGGGAAATCTGTGTTCAGAATATTTCTTTTTGTCATCTGCTTAGCTACAATAATTGTTTTCATCAAATAGGGGATCAGAATATTTTTTCAGGAAAACATTTGAACCAAAGTTGGATACCAAAATATTTTTTTTGGTCAGTTATAGTTTCGGAAACTTTTATAATTAATAGAATTGATCTTCAACTTTAAACTGAATTTTAACAAAAAATGTGTGTTTTTTTTGTTCAAAGTTTGTTGCTAAAGAAGATTCTAAATTTCAACAATATATAATTTTGTCAGTTATGTTTTAGTTTGAACCTTTACATCTATTTATAAGTCTGTTTCCCTTGTAAATTTTTTTGAAATCAGCCTATGGGCTTAAGATGTCAAAGTTCAGAGATTAACCTGGGTCAGCATGGTTCAGGTATAATTAATCGGTTTTCACACAGCCTATTTATTCATACACATTTTTTGTCAAGGGAAAGGATACCTGGCCTGTATAATTAATACTTTACTCATTTCTTATATAAAATTCCTTAATGTGATAAATTGTAATGTAAAATTTGTTAATTTAATATCCAGCAATTTCCCAATGCGGTATATGAATTGATGTATTTGTTGCTTTGATACAAATCACCATTTTCTGTGTGACTAGACATTATTCTCTACTTTTACCAAAACCATACATCTTTCTTTTGTTGTCATGCCAAAATGAAAAATTTCACCTAACTTTTGAAAGGGTTTTATATTTCTTCACATGGTGGAGATCTCCAAACTTCAATTATTGTATTATTCAGGGCTTTAAACTCATTAATTTCTGCCATTGTTAACCCTAGTGTGTAGCAGTTTAATGTAATTTTTTGCGATCAAGTCATTTTCTTTTTCTCTCTTTTTTCCCCTGTAAAGGGTATATTACATAAATGTTTATTAAACGATATGAGTACGTGACTTCTAACAGATTTGTAAGGGTCTATTCTTAATTGTTGAAAATGTTATGAGCTAAGAAATAAAAAGAAAGTTGAAAAATCATAATGTTCTTTTATTAATATTAAAAACTACACCTTTTATGATGAGGCACCTTTATGTCCTGTTATATATATATGGCATTACTCTAAATACAAGAAAATATCCTTATTTGATTTTAAGTTTGCACTGTAATGTTTCGCTGAAGCCTACTGTTGAAAATTTTTATTTATTAATCAAAAGGAAAGTGCTCTCATGACTGCATGTTGTCCTTCTTTTGTCTTTTGGTTTATCGTATTGTTACGTTGCTGTCTGATCAACAAATACACCATATCACCTTTTTTAGCTCACCTGGCCCGAAGGGCCAAGTGAGCTTTTCCCATCACTTTGCGTCCGTCGTCCGTCGTCCGTCGTCTGTCGTCTGTCGTCCGTCGTCCGTCGTCCGGCGTCGTTAACTTTTACAAAAATCTTCTCCTCTGAAACTACTGGGCCAAATTGAACCAAACTTGGCCACAATCATCATTGGGGTATCTAGTTTAAAAAATGTGTGGCTTGACCCGGTCAACCAACCAAGATGGCCGCCACGGCTAAAAATAGAACATAGGGGTAAAATGCAGTTTTTGGCTTATAACTCAAAAACCAAAGCATTTAGAGGAAATCTGACAGGGGTAAATATGTTTATCAGGTCAAGATCTATTTGCCCTGAAATTTTCAGATGAATCGGTCAACCCGTTGTTGGGTTGCTGCCCCTGAATTGGTCATTTTGAGGAAATTTTGCTGTTTTTGGTTATTATCTTGAATATTATTATAGATAGAGATAAATTGTAAACAGCAATAATGTTCGGCAAAGTTAGATTTACAAATAAGTCATCATGACCGAAATGGTCAGTTGACCCCTTTAGGAGTTATTGCCCTTTATAGTCAATTTTTAACCATTTTTCATAAATATAAGTAATCTTTTACAAAAATCTTCTCCTCTGAAACTACTGGGCCAAATTAATCCAAACTTGGCCACAATCATCTTTGGGGTATCTAGTTTTAAAAATGTGTGGCGTGACCCGGTCAACCAACCAAGATGGCCGCCACGGCTAAAAATAGAACATAGGGGTAAAATGCAGTTTTTGGCTTATAACTCAAAAACCAAAACATTTACAGGAAATCTGACATGGAGTAAAAATGTTTATCAGGTCAAGATCTATCTGCCCTGAAATTTTCAGATGAATCGGTCAACCTGTTGTTGGGTTGCTGCCCCTGAATTGGTAATTTTGAGGAAATTTTGCTGTTTTTGGTTATTATCTTGAATATTATCATAGATAGAGATAAACTGTAAACAGCAATAATGTTCATCAAAGTATGATTTACAAATAAGTCAACATGACCGAAATGGTCAGTTGACCCCTTTAGGAGTAATTGCCCTTTATAGTCAATTTTTAACCATTTTTCGTAAATCTTAGTTATCTTTTACAAAAATCTTCTCCTCTGAAACTACTGGGCCAAATTAATTCAAACTTGGCCACAATCATCTTTGAGGTACCTTGTTTGAAAAATGTGTCCGATGACCTGGCCATCCAACCAAGATGGCCACCACGGCTAAAAATAGAACAGGGGTAACATGTAGTTTTTTGCTTATAACTCTGAAACCCAAATCATTTAGAGGAAATCTGACAAGGAGTTAAATTGTTAATCAAGTCAATATATATCTGGCCTGAAATATTCAAATGAATTGGACAACCGGTTGTTGGGTTGCTGCCTTCCAATTGGTAATTTTTAAAGAAATTTTGCTGTTTTTGGTTATTATCTTGGATACTATTATAGAAAGCGATAAAACTGTAAACAGCGATAATGTTCATCAAAGTAAGATCTACAAATAAGTCCACATGACCTAAATGGTCAATTGACCCCTTAAGGAGTTATTGCCCTTTATAAAATTGAGAAAGGAAATGGTGAATATGTCAAAGCGACAACCACCCGACCATAGAGCAAACAACAGCCGAAGGCAACCAATGGGTCTTCAATGTAGCGAGAATTCCCGCACCCGTAGGTGTCCTTCAGCTGGCCCCTAAAATATGCATAATAGTACAGTGATAATGGACGTCATACTAAACTCCGAATTATACACAAGAAACTAAAATTTAAAATCATACAAGACTAACAAAGGCCAGAGGCTCCTGACTTGGGACAGGCGCAAAATTGCGGCGGGGTTAAACATGTTTATGAGATCTCAACCCTCCCCCTATACCTCTAGCCAATGTAGAAAAGTAAAAGAATAACAATACGCACATTAAAATTCAGTTCAAGAGAAGTCCGAGTCTGATGTCAAAAGATGTAACAAAAGAAAATAAATAAAATGACAATAATACATAAATAACAACAGACTACTAGCAGTTAACTGACATGCCAGCTCCAGACCTCAATTAAACTGATTGAAAGATTATGTCTTCATCATATGAATATCAGGTACAATCCCTCCCGTTAGGGGTTTAGTATCATACTATCATAACATATATGAGAAGAACATAACCCGTGTCATGCCAACAACTGTTTTTTTAGAAGTAAATGTGTTTAGTTCCGATGCAAAGACCCTATCAGTGAATCAATGTTAAAGCCAAAATATGCAATCTTTAATGACCTGACAACAGTATCGTAACTATATCCCCTTTTAATAAGTCTATTTAAAGGTTTTGTTAGTTTCTGAGGAGAATACTGACATTTTTGTGCTTTATAAAGAATATTTCCATAAAATTTTGGATGTGAAATACCTGAACGTATAAGATGTCTGCATGTTGAGTTATATTTACGAATTATTTCCTTATACCGGTGATAAAATTTAGTAAATGTTTTGACCAGTTTGTGATATCGAAAACCCTGGTGTAATAATTTTTCAGTAATACATAAATTTCTCTCGCTAAAATCTAATACATTGTTACATACACGAGCGAATCGTACAAGTTGAGATATATAAACACCATAAGATGGTGACAAGGGAACGTCACCATCTAAAAATGGATAATTAACAATAGGAAATGAAAAATCATCTCTTTTATCATAAATTTTTGTATTAAGCTTCCCGTTTATGATATAGATATCAAGATCGAGGAAAGGGCAGTGGTCATTGTTATCATTAGCTTTATTTAAAGTAAGTTCTACAGGATAAATTTCTTTAGTATACATACTGAAGTCGTCATTATTTAGAGCCAATATATCATCCAAATATCTAAAAGTATTGTTAAATTTTTGTATCAAATGTTGTTTTGATGGGTCTTTGCTAATTTTAGTCATAAATTGTAACTCATAACAATACAAAAACAGGTCCGCAATAAGTGGTGCACAGTTAGTCCCCATTGGAATTCCAATAACTTGACGATATACGGAATCTCCAAAGCGAACAAAAATGTTATCAAGTAAAAATTCAAGTGCATAAATAGTATCAAAGCATGTCCAATTGACATAGTTCTTTTGTTTATTGCTACTAAAAAATGATCTAAAAGAGTTTGAACATATGTACTCGCATTCCGACTTTTTAAATGCCCAGTTAATTAGGGATGTGAATTTTTTCTTAATAAGAATATGAGGCAAAGTGGTATATAGGGTAGAAAAATCAAAACTTTGAACAGATTCAAAATCACCAATATATGCATGCAATTTATCAAGTACTTCCAACGAGTTTTTGACACTCCAAAAGTAATTAATTCCACTATTTTCAAAGGCCTTATTTGAACAATTTATTATCAGGTTTTTTATTGTACCAAGTGTACTAGTAAGTAAAACAGACAATTTAGTAGTTGAACAATGGCTGGAAGATGAAATAAATCTATATTTGTAAGGTTTTTTGTGCAGCTTCGGAAGCCAGTACATAGTTGGGACTTTCATTGTGTTTGGTTCTGCTTGTAAAGAAGTAGCTAAAAGTTTATGTTTGTTACAGATGTCGTTTTCTGAAAATGAAGTCAGTTGGAATGTTGGTGAATTCGTGATTTCCTTTTGCAGAACCTCTATATAAAATTTACGTCAAACAATAATGATATTATTAGCAGCTTTATCAGCCGGGACAAAAACAAATTCCTTGGCTAGTTCTGTTAGTTTATTTTTGATACGCGAAATAGGGTTTTTATAGTTTTTGTTGAGGGTAAAATGTTCTTTAAAATGTTGTATTCGAATATCAACTATCTTCATTACTGAATTAATAAAAGAGTCCAAAGATTTTTTGTCAGCTTTTTCCCGTTTTACCCATTTCAAACAGTAGGCGCGGAGTGAGTCGTTGATGATATTACGACACTCATTCCAGTTAATAGTTGACGGGGGACGATATTTAGGTCCTTTACTGAGGAATGATTTTAACTCTCGGTCGCGAACGATGTTAAGGTCTCCTGTTATAACATGGGAAATTGGTCCATAGGTGTATTCTGAATTACTGCAATTACACGACATAGGTGTATTTTCAGTGATATTTACATCTTTACACAATTGGCTATAATTAAACACATATTTTCGGGTAGATTTCTTGTAAATATAACAAATGAGAGGGAGTTCAGTATTATCAAAATATCCAGGAATTTGGTCTTTAACAGAATGGTCGTTAAAAATACCGGCAATATTTACAAAATCAAAACCTTTATTGACATACTTTATTTTAATAAAATGTTTTTTATGATCTTCAGGTCGATCAATTTTTGGAAACAGTTTAGAATAACAATATGCCATTATAATTTGGACAATTTCATACTTAGGACTGTAATATGAAATTGTGTTGCAATCCTCTAAAATTTTATTTAATTTATTTATAGGTAAAGAACAAAGCTTGGTTAACAGATAATGTCTGCCGTTGTTTTTTGAAATGGAAATTAGGTCCGAAATATTTGTATGGTTGGTCCGAAATTTTCTTTGATTGCGATTTTTTCTGCGTCCATGAGAACGATTTTTACGAACAGTTTTAGAAACTATATCCAAAATGTTAACAGAATCGGTTCTTGATATATTGCCAATTCCCATGATATTATCATTTAGACCGAGAGGGTAGACTGTCTGTAATTTTTTAATCCAATTTAATTCATTTATTTTTCGTGATCGTACAAACTTGGAATGAGATTCACCAGGCTGCTTATTTACTACTTCTAAAGGTTGAACTGTTAAATATTTAATAGGATGACTGTGCTTCTTAAGATGTTGATAAATGATACTTTTGAATTTATTGGGTCTTTTAAAACGATACAGGTGTTCTTGCGTGCGTTTAGATAAATATCGCCCAGTTTCACCTACGTACTGAATACCGCATCCCGGTTTGTTTCATGTGAGTAAATAAATAATACTGTTTGTTTTTCAAGTAATATCAGTTTCAAAATTTAGAGAAAATGTGCGACCATTAAATGTGGACCTTACTGTATTGTTGGTGGAAAGACGGGGACACGTAAGTCATTTTTTGGCATGACACTTATCGATAGAAGGGTAACCACGATTTTTATTGTTAAAAACGTTAGCTATAGTAGTATTTTTAGATAAGCGATTCTGAAGATTGAGACGTGTAGATACCCAATTTTTAACAATTTTCATTAATTTGGTAAATTTATGTAAATTTTTACCAAATATTTTTCTCTGTTACTAATGGGCAAAGTTCATTATAGATATAATTGTAAGAAGCAAGAATGTTCAGTAAAGTAAGAACTTCAAACACATCACCATCACCAAAATACAATTTTGTCATGAATCCATTTGTGTCCTTTGTTTAATATGCACATAGACCAAGGTGAGCGACACAGGCTCTTTAGAGCCTCTAGTTTTTTTTTATGACATCCAAGGTACAATGATATAATGCGGGAGTTTGAAGCGAATTTAATTTATAGTAAGCATACCTATAACTGTTGTTAATACCTTCATGAATGATTAGATACACTTTAAATAAAACTATAATAAAGAATGAAACATGTCCAACATGACAAAATAGTTGTCAAAATTTCCTTTAGTTGAAATGCACTGTTAGAATTAGTCACCATGTGACACAGCTGATATAAAAGGTATCAACCCTATGAAGGATATCTGACAAGAGACTTATAAACCTGGCCAGAGGCTGTGTATCGTATTGTTGATGTAACCTGAAACACACGGTCTTATCGCCCAAATATTCCTCGTCTATTGAATTATGAAATATTTTCTTTTCCGATTTTCTATCGTCCATTGTCCAGTAAACATTTTACATGCTAAGTCATAAGAACAAACGTCTAATCTTAGTTTTGTTATTTCTCTATAGGTGAAGTAACCATTAATAATTTCTTATTAAAACTTTGTATAAGGGATTTAAAAATAGGGGTATGGTTAAATTTGGCAGAGAGTTACAAACATTCCTCGTAATTCATCTCTTTTGGAAATTATATTAGTGTGTTACTGTAATTCACTTTAGGTTTGTATGTCAGTTTCTTCTAAATTTTAATGTAAAGTGGCATTGTTATTTGTAATCGAATCTCAAGACACTCATGAAAATTATGATATATTTTTTATGGTTTCTTTATATCTTCAAAATATAGAATATCAAGATACCTAATCAATATGATATGCAGAAAGTTTAAATGTTTTAATTTGAAAGCATCCAAGTGATATGTTACCACCCTATTGATTTACTAGTTTTTTAATTTGATTTTGAATGGTATGTGAGAACATAAAAAATACCACCTCTCCAATTTTAGGTCAAGCATATAAATAAATTGTTTATCTACAGAAAGTAATCATTGTATTTAGTTAAGATATATACATTGTCTAATTGTTAAGGATTCGTTGGTAGAGGCCATAGAGGGTTGAAATCAGGAGGTTAAAAAAGATTTAGTTCAGGATTTTAAATAAAAAATCACCACAAAGGTCTGTCCAAGGTCGTGAAGATTTTTACTACTCAATACCTTTTAAAAAAAATGCAAGGTGATGTTTGACTTTCTTCTTCAGACGGTAACCTGTTAAGTCGGCCCTTGATCAGAGCAAAAATAATATATTAATATAAAATCCAGTTCAACTTTATGCAAGTATTTTAAAAACATACATAAACCTATATTTACGTGTAAAAAGTGCAAGGTGTTGATTTAAAAATATCGTTTGGAGGAAAATGTTTATGAAAGTAAATATGTTTATATGGTAACTGATCTGCAGTAATCCTATCGCCTTTTTTTTTCCAACCTCCTTGAGAGCACCCTTTAATTATTCATTATTTGCACAGACTGAGTGTTTTTTAGGATTATGAAGACTAATGACTTTATCAGTGTTTGTCTATTACTTAATTCACACATTTGTGTCAACATTAAAACTTCTATCTATCACCTAACAGGCCACAGACTTGATCACAGAAGTTAATTTATTATTCTATAATACCTCTATGAGGTATGACTTCATTGGAACGTGATATATAACACCAGAGAACATTTTAAGGGGCTAGATTATGTAGTGTTATGCAGATATTTTGGTTTGATAGTAGACTTGAGACTGTAATTGCACAGTTATGCTCACTTGTATAATGGACTCTTGTATTAAGTAATTTACCTTGTACATGTACTTAGAAAATTGAAGTTTTAATCTTCATACTTTTGTCAATCTTTTGTCAAACAAAACTCAAAAGTGTCATACCTTTTTTAGGAGGCAGTTTATCATGTTACCTATTCGGCTGTGATGTTTGTAATATTTGTCACTGGGACAATACATAATTAATCAGTTGATCACAGTTTAACTGAAGACAATGGATCTAAATTTATAAAAAAAATGAATCGCTCCCAACACTTAAAAAAAAAAAATAAAAAATTGAAAGAATTCTTGCTTTTGATTAAAATAAAAGGAATTTTGTTTCATTCATCTGCTTTTCAAATAAAGTTATAAGACACCTTAGCATGATCCTAAACAGTGTTCAAACGGTTAAACGTATTGTAGCTTTTCTATAAATATACAACAAAGACCCGACTCAAGGGGACATTTGTCATATTTAGATTGATGAATACCTTTAATATGAAAAAGAGAGGCTGATCGATTCCAACAACAAAAGCAAAAGCTCGGTCTTTATAAATTTGAATTGGTCGTTATGGAAACAGGTGAAGGTAAGGAGGGGAATGTTTGGTAACATTTTGTACCCATTATAGAAAAAACTTCTCAATAATTCAGATGTGTTCAAACGATTAGCCATTAAGTATTGACATAAAGTTTTTAAACATTTGACTGTAACAAAGATTTGTATTGTCTTGTCACCGTTACATTCAATTCTGGCTGAGAGAAAAAAGTAGATTGAGTCGAAAATATCTAAAAGCGTATTTCTGTAGTTTTATTGTGTTAAGTGTTTATTCTAATGTAATAGGTTCATTCTGCTATAGATCTTGTGACACACAAAACAGCGTTTATTGAAGTCGTCAGAGAAAACAACATTATATTATACCCGACAGTGTAAGGGTATATTTAACATATAATTTAATGTAATTTTCAAATGATGAATATGGCGACACAGAAATAAATAGCTAGGCGATTGACACAGGATCCTTTGTATGTTTTGGGAAAGCTATTTTATTTTGCACTTGGTGAAACCATGATTGACATTGTTCTCGACTTTAAACCAACCTATAGGCCATTCAACAACTTAAATTATCGTTCTTTTATGCAATATAATTTTGGCTTGTTCATTTTTTGAATTCAGCACCTTCAAATGGTCCAAGTTAATTTTACTATAAATGCTCCAGATGTAAAAATATGAATCTATTAAAGTATAAGAACGTGATGTGTTATACTAATTTACATTTTTTAATTGAATAATTTTGATTCCTTAGAAAATGACTTATAAACCTTAATGTCATTAGAAGTTTGGTTTCAATGATAAATGTAGCTTTCATATTTGTGGGAAAATGGGTTCAGTATTAAATTTTACAATTTTGAAGTTCAACCTTTGACATATTTGATTAAAGAATGTAGTAAATTTTAAAAGATGTATTATATATGTTGTACTAAATAGCCTAAAATATAGATTGCCTTAATGTTTTCAACATACTAGTAGTCTGAATATCCCCATGTATGCAAGAATTCTTATGTAACATAATCATTATAATATAATGAGATATTTTTTTGTCATTTAGATGATTTGATGTCTCTTTGAAATTTGCAACAACAAAAAACACACCTTCATATAAACTTGTAAGTTTCTGAAAAAATAAATCCCTTTTCAGTGCTTTATCATTATATCTTTTGTAGTATGTTTTGATATCAATTCTGTAGGATTTTTTTATTGGCAATGAGCTTGTGCTCTGAGCTATTGTTTCTATTGCCTATATTTTCAGTATGTTTTCTTGTCATTTCAGTAGGAGTAAGATCTTTGGCAATGTGCTCTTACTCTAATCTATTGTTTCTGTTGAACTTTGATTTGGTGTCAGTTCAATAAAGGTAGATACAAATGACATCTGTGTTTTTACAAACATTTCCTGGTCGCGTCACTCAAATTTGATAGAAATACAGCAAACAATTGTTCCAGATATTACCATCAAAAGGAGCTCATATCTATCATTAACAAGTTACCAGAGAGGCGATAAGTCTGAGAATTTTGTTTTTTGGCAGTATGTAGCAAGTTTGAAAAATGATTTCCTAACAAATTACAGTCAGGTGAGAGGGAGAATGATGAATTGTCCATGAAATGTTAGAAGTAGAATTTGAAAACCATTCCAAAATATGTGCAGAAATTGTTCAAAATGTCAGCGGGGAAGGAAAGTAATCTTACACATTGTGAAAAATGATATAATGACTTAAACAGACACAAGGTGAATTAGTTCTCTTGGAAAATTCTATTTTATCTTTAGGTAGATATTGGATACTTGTGAATTAATTGACAGTTAAGTAACAAGGTTTTTTACAACAATTTGATAAGTCATCTTCATTAAACTCTAAATTTTATTTGTTGTCTTGCTATTTATAGTAATTTAAATCAAATAGATTATACAAGTTTTTACCACAAGATATTAGTGACACCTTTTTGGTGAGATGGACTTGTCCAAAGGCATGTTTATGTATAGTACTCAGGCATTTTGTACAAAAACATTAGTGTTTTTATATTTTCTGCAGTTTGATTAATCTCTTATAGAGTTATTTCCCTTGATTTTGATTGACACCACAATGTTGATTTAAATCATTAGGGAAGATGCCCAGTAGGTGTGAACTTAATTAAGATTGCTTTTTTGAGTGCAGTTTGGTTGAAAAACTTATATAAATATCTTTGGAAGGTGTAAATTAGTGTATTTGACAGGTGCCATTATTTGGACTCTTTTTCTAAGATTTAATGGATATGCATGCAGCTTTTAAACTGTGATTAAAAACATTTGAAGAAAAAAAAATTAACAACTATAAAGTTTGGCTTTTGAAAATTAGGAATGTTACCCGAATTAGAGGACATTATTTTCACACAAAATTACTTTTATGAAATTTGTGTTCCTTTAAAAAAAAATTTAGGGGGGATGTGGGGGGGGGGGGGTACTAAACAGTATGGGTTTTTGTACAATCAACCGTAAGTTATTTGATTTCTTACATCTACATCATTTAATCTCTGGTGAAAGTTGTCTTATTGTCAAACATGACATATGTCCTTATTTTTTTTTCAGAAGTAAAAATACCAATTTACACTATGAAAGCTAACTTTAAGAGGACACAAAATGATACAAACAAAATTAAGAATTATAGATACTAGATCAAGCTTTGACTCCATCATGTCCATTCATTTCTTATTCAAATATATTAAGTTTAGCTAGAAATTTCAAAATAAGATAAAGAGAACATATTATGCTTTAGAAAACTTGAAAAATTTAAGTAGTGCAATTTAAAAATATATATTCAAAGGAACAAACAAAAAATTTCCTCTACTCAAGTTTTACATATTGTATAACCACCTGTGTTCCTATTGTTAAATCTATATGTAATCTACCAGACGTTTATTGGTTATTTGTGTTATTGGGTTGCTGTCTCATTCACATATACCCCAAGTTTCTTTCAACCATTCACAATTATGAATTATTTGTTTAAAGAATATTCTGATAAGATCTATGAAGAAATATTTCATAAAATTCCCTGTTTTCAGCCAGTGTTAAAAGAACACAATTACAAAAACTATTACCACAAGAACCTGGTATATAATCAGAAAGCTTTCCTTTATCAGCATTCCTCTGCTCTCTGATGAAGTATCAAGTGTACGAACATGTGGAGAAATTTATATTTTGACAAGAAAAACATAGAAATCTTGCCCTGGTAACATGATACTATGATACAGTTAATTCACCCCTAGCTCTGCTTGTGTACAAGATGGTGGATAAAATGAGAGTTTATAAAATGGTTTACTTTGTTTTTGTGCAGGAGGAGTAATTGTTACATTATGTTTCTAAAGGAAATTATTCTTCTGCTTCATTTGAAAGTTTTGTTAGTGGAGTTTTTATGAGGAAACCATGAGCTAAAAATAGATACTAGTTGTGTTGAAAGTTGTGTTGTACATATTGCAAAACAATGGAAACAAATGTATAAAACACAATATTTGTTGTTCAAAACTGTTTTGAGATAGTTGGATATGTTTATTTGTGTATTTTGGATTATTTAATTCACACAATTTAATTCCTTATGAATGTAAGTATTAATGAACTGTGTGCTATGTGTATGTTTGTGTAACACCTTTGGTTACAAACCAATCTATTTTGTTTCCGTTTGAATTAGATAATAGAATATCAGTGTTAGTTGCATGTTTTCATGCTCTAGCCTCATATTTACATGTTTTACGATAGGTGGAATTTAAAATGTGCAGCACATTTATTTTACCGTAGAAGAAATATTAGATCATTCATTCTTTTCAAAAATATTTTAAAACCGCTAACAGATACACTTAATGGTTTTTACAAAGTCTTTCTCAAGAATGAAGAATTTTTGTTTTATTGTATTTATTTATAATGTACTTTAAGATGTTTTGACCTGTAATTTATATTCTTTATTTGTACTTTGTTCTGTTTTATGTTTTCTCCCTTCAGAATGATAAAATTATCTAATGTGAACTGAAAGCTATGTCAGGCTTTGAAAAATGCTTTAGGCTAAAATGTTGGACATTAGCTCTATATATATATTATCATCAAAAAGGATATGTTGAAAAATTTATTCAAGTATGGGGCTTTTATCCATGTTATCTTTTGTTGATGGTGAAATATTATTTTGTTCATTGCATTGTACAATACAATAGGGAATCTTTTCTGCTATTGTTCTTTTTCTATCAAGAAGTCTTCATCAATAATGAAAATATAACCTACCCTTTAGACATGTGAGAACTGGTCCTGGCAACTGTTATAGAGCCACATATAAGGTTAATGCCTAGATGTTTTACAAGATGTGTGTCAAACGTTGCCTTCTTGGGCTCCTGTTTTCAAAATCCTGGTTCTGCAATGAATTTCCACATTCCTGTATAATATCAGGATTCTGATTAAACAAAGATGGTTTGATATTTGAAAATAACAGACTTTGTTTTGTATAGTAAGATGTTAGTGGGTTAATGTGTCATTGATGATTGTTAGTGACTCTCATGATGAAGAACATCAATATAAGCTACACTGCCTCAACCCCCTTCAATCCCTGCTTAATATTTATTTATTCTGAAAATTTTATAGTTAATATTTTAAAATATCTTTAATGTAGTTTGAAAGGATTCATAATTATTTAAAGAAAAGCTATTGCGTTATGACGCTATCACAAGTTTCCTGAAGACCTATAGACCTAAACAGATTTGTTATACACCTGTACCTACCCTAAGGCTTTGTTTACATCGGACCTAACAGGTGTGTTATATCAGGACTATTAACTAGTAATACAAGATGGCCAAATATCTCAGATATGTAATTAGGATGAAGTAAAATGGGAATAAAAAAGGAAAGGATATGATATGGGACAATTTTACTAACATAAAGATCAAATCTATTTACAATTTGGTTGAGGAATTATGATGACCCACTGACATTGTCTAAAAATGGAGTGGTCCAATTTTCTATGATCTTTTTGCATACTAAGGTGACTTATAGTCCTTATTTGAGGTGAACTCGTAACTCAATTATAGCTTCCCTTTATTTTTATGGTTATAATGATTGACATGTTCTTGTGACCTACATATACATTTGTTCTTATGCTTAAACTCATGTGTGCTTCTTGAGATGATCTACATTAAGTTTTGTGCTCATGTGTTTTTGTTGAGATGACTAGCAATTAGTTTTGTGCTCATGTCTTCTGGTTAAGATGACCTAAGTTAGCTTTGTGCTCATGTCTTCTGGTTCTGATGACCTAGTTAGCTTTGTGCTCATGTCTTCTGGTTGAGATGACATAAGTTAGCTTTGTGCTCATGTCTTCTGGTTGAGATGACCTAGTTAGCTTTGTGCTCATGTCTTCTGGTTGAGATGACCTAGTTAGCTTTGTGCTCATGTGTTTTTGTTGAGATGACCTAGTTAGCTTTGTGCTCATGTCTTCTGGTTGAGATGACCTATAGTTGGTTATGTGCTCATGCTTTCCTGTTGAAATGGCCTTCAGCTAGTTTTGTGCTCATGTGTTTTTGTTGAGATGACTAACAGTTAGTTTTGTGCTCAAGTCTTCTGGTTGAGATGACCTATAGTTAGTTATGTGCTCATGCTTTCCTGTTGAAATGGCCTTCAGCTAGTTTTGTACTCATGTTTGAATGACCTACAGTTTACTTTTGTCTAGTTTTTGTTTGCACACCTAAGGCTTTGGCTACCTTTGCACTCAATGTATCTTTCCTCCTTCATTATGGGAAGGCTATTACTCTGTTTTATGGTCGATAATTTCTTTTCATTAATAAAAGATTGCGTTCATTGACATATTTTTTTGTTTGTAACTAAGTGCATGCAGGCATAAATAATTATATATAAAGCCAACATTTTCTACTTTATCCTAAATGAAATTCCAGCAAAGACTCGGGTAATCAGTGTTATACTGCCAGAAATAAAATATCATTAATTTTTCTAGTGTGAAATTTTTCTAGTCAGTTTATAGGATGTACAGAATCTGTGGAATCTTTTATCTGTTTCAAGTGTATAATGTTTGAAATGTTCGTTGTGTGAAGAAGAAAAAAGCAGCGTTAGGGGTCAAGTTGTATTCCAGCTGTGTATTGAGGAAGGATTGTTTATTTGGTGAAGGTTCATGATGATAAACAGTAATTATTGTAACAACATAACAACAAAATTTGTATGGAAGATATCCAGGAAGTTAAATCTATCATTCTGTTTGGTGTCCAATAGATCATTGTTGTAACAGGCTCAGAAGGTCATTAGGGTGTGAGGTTAAGGAAGACCTACACTATTTTTTTTTTATCTGTGTCAGTTTGCAGCTTAACAAAGAGATAGCCATTTTCATCAGCTAACCTTTCTTTCTACCATATAAAATAGTCAGGGGCAATTTCAACTATATGTCCCCATTCAAATGCATTGATCTTTTTTTTTAAGGGGGAGGGGGTTTCAACCCCCTGGATCGGATCCACCACTGATAGTAATAGCATTTCCATCAAGATTTTTAAAGAAATTCCTTAGATGGCATGTAGAAAAATGTTGTGTCCAGATCTAGAAATCCCATACATAGCATTGGATAGAGAGTGTAAATCACAGGTAGTGTCCATTCTAAACACCTGTTTATCTGCTGATTTAGTCCATATAAAAATACTACAAAAAAACTATTTTGAGATGAGTCACTATGTACGGAATAATTACAGCCCTATAAACCTACTATTGCATGCTAACAACTGGTAATTAAAGGTTACTATTCTATACCTGAATAAATTGACCAGTGAGCCACAAGGTACGGTGTCCTTGAAAGGTATAATTACCAAAATTGGGTACATTTAAAAAGTATTTTGAGTTCAAAGGTCTGTGACTCTTAATTTCTTCCGTTGCTTTTGTTAACTTGAAGAAGTGTTGACAATTGTGTAGCCACTCTTACAAATAATGTTTGCATCGTAGGAGGTCACTACTCGCCATTGTAGTAGCAGTGAATAGTAATTAAAGTAAATTGCTGAATAAGATTTATACCTTTTTTGCGATTAAATCTCTATCAAATTCTATTCCCTTCTTATAGTTTAGCTTTTATTTTAAACACTTCAAAATCTATCCACTACTTTCTATTATTCCCTTTTTTACTGCGGTCTAAAGGGCCAAGCAGGTTTTGTCTAGATCACAGTAGCATTAATCTTGAGGTCTAGTGTTGATTAATAACCTGTTCCGTACCAGAGGAGAAGGGGTTAGGATTAAGTAACAATAATGTCATTTTTTAATTAGAAAGATTTGGTTGGTAAAGCATTACTACTGAAGCTGAAATCTTGATCTTTTAAGTGTATCATCAGTTTGAGATTCTCATTGAATAAAGAATTTCCTATGAAATTGACCCTCTCTAGAAAATCGTGTGTTTAGATAAGGTAACACCTGGTTGGTTAGAGGAAAGTAATTCATCCATAATTATTCATTCATTTTCCATGTAAAATATTACAGAGCAGTCCTAATTTTAGATAAAATTTATACAATAAATACATTGTAAAGATTGCATAACTAAATCCAATCTACCGTATCAAAATAATGTCACTAGACTATTTGTACCCCTTGACTTTGAAAAAGGGGTGTAATGTAGCTTATAAGTTAAATCAACCATTTTTCTTTATTTTGACATACAAATTGCTATATTTAATCATTTTGTACCATACATGCTGCACTGGATCTTAGGGATTGTTTGATCAAACTGAATCCACTGCAATAATGAATAGGTACGCTGACTTGAGGTCCTTACAATTACTGATCGTTCTACTTGTATTGTAGTACTAGAAAGTAAAAATCTTCGAAAAAATGTGTATGAATCAGACAAAAAAAAGGTTTCATTCTTGTGATGATAGTTCTGTCTTTGTTCTGCTATAGTTGACATGATATTTCAGTGAGTATGTGTTGTTGGGTGGCTGGCCACATTGATGTTTACCTCAAATCGTCTATCTTATTAGACTTTTGTTCAAATTGTATTCCGTTGAGCCTCAACTTTATAGTAATCTTGTTTATAATTTAGTAGTCTTGGTTGAGTTTTTATCCACCCTAGTCCTTCGTGAATAACCAGTAGTGAGATTTATCAACCATGATAGTTTAATGATAGACCATTTGATAAATTTGGGTGTGTTGTTAAAAAGTCTGGTCTGTTTGGTTGCATTGCTCTGAAAACATTTCTTGTATTGCCTAAGAAAACTTAACATCTTTTACAACACAAACCTGACAAGTGCCTTTGGAGCACTGAAATGTGTATTTAACATTTATATCACTTGTCAATTAAAAAGTGGGTAAAAAAAGAGCTTTTCTGCATTTATTTACAAAATGCATCATGTAAAGAGTACAAGGAAAATTACTGAACAAAAGACAATATTAACTGTTCCCAATGATAGCATATCAGTATAATAAAGTGCTTTTTATTGATTTAATAAGTTTGTAAATATTTAAACAAATAAATAGATTATATTATCACAAATTAAATATAAACAAGGGGACATTAATCTACTGAAGTGTTTACAAGGAACTGTTCCAATGGCAGAAGTGTAAACCTTAGATAACATTAAATGATTGTAAAATTGTAATTTTCCATAATATATTGTTTTGGGGTACTTTGGTTCAGATCAGTAGCCTATTGATCACTTAAAGCATATTTATATTTTCTTGACACTTCTTTAACCAGCTTACAGCCCTTGTAATGTTTAAAATAGAATTAATTTTTTTTATTAGTAAGTCACGTTTGAGTGACATTAGCAATCATGTTGGTTTGAGAGTATATGTAAGAGTGTTGATAAAGATTAAGACAAGTAGAGTGCACCCTTGAAAGGAGGATTTAGGCAAGTGTACTGCAGTTTAGGAGAATAATTTAGGTAAATAGAGTGCACCTTTGAATGAAAGATTTTGAGAGGTAATTTTAGTTTGACTGTCCCTCTGGTATCTTTTGCCCCTCATTTAAGATTAAGGCAAGTAGAGTGCACATTGAAAGCTTTCTAAAAGTTGTACTGATATCAGCTCATTGGACATGCTGTTGTTTAGCAAAAGCTTATTTTATAAGGTCTCAGCTTGCTTTAAATAAAGGCAATCCAGCTGTTCCAATTTGAAATAGTTATGAAATAAAACAGCATTTGAAATAATTTAAGATGTAAAACAACATACCTTCCTCTTGTGATTGGTAGTGTTTTCGGCCAAAAAGTTATCAACTTATTGACACAACAAATAAAATAGTAATTTTCAGTATCACATCACTGAAATGAAAAGAATATTGTTTTGACAGAAGTTTCCTTATCTTTTGTAAAGTATTACATAACCCAGCAGGAGCATTCTTACAGAGATCTTTGTGCAGAAATATACCAATGGCATTAAGAAAACAATTATGTTTGTTATAATTGTAAAGAAAGCAAGCTATTGGGGTTAGAAGTCAATTTATAAGTTGTTCAAGTCAGATTCAAAAGAAGAGGGTGCCTAGGAAGAGTAAATCTTTAATTAACTCTATTTTATAAAGTACTTAATAAAAGACTTTTCAATGAAGAGGTAGACACAGATTACTTTCACAATTGCCGCATCATTATGGATCATCTCAAATTGGTTGTACATTGAAATCAACGCTCTCTATACACCCTGTTCATTGCTTGTTTTGTCTTACAACAGCTGGAATGAAACCATGTTGTTGGACTTTTTATGGAATAAAATACAAAATATTCAACTTGTTTGTTCCAGATAACTTTTAACTGCGCTGTACTTTTCTTTCAATATTTATAACTTGCGGTATTGTCTTGATTGATGATGAAAATATCTTAAAATAGGTAACATGGCGTTAAAGGGTCAACAAATATAATATGCTTTTATTGGTGATATACATATCATTTGTCATAAACTTCTTTCAATGAATATCTTAATATTGTCATTTCATGTGTGAAAAACAATCAATCTTTATATTCCCAAGTTAAGATTAAGTAGCTGTGGGCTATTCTAACCAAATACCAAGATGTTTTGTATAAATTTGTCAAAATGAAGGATAATTATTCTAGTAATATATGTCTAGAGAGGTGATAGTTTTTGTTAATTAGACAAATCTGTGTAAATATAATTAATATTGGAGTCATTTGTAGCTCAGTATTTTGTACAAGACCACATCAAATGAATTGCAGTATCTTTGTATATTCAACAGAGACCAAATGAATTTGAAATGTTCATAATATGTCTTATTCTATTTACATGAATTGTGAACTGAATTTGAAATTGGCCTTTTAAGATCTAAAATTCTGAGTCGCAGAAGAGTCTCAATTTTTTTAGGACATACGCATTCACCAATTTTAAAAGTTGTTGAAATTATTAGAGGCCTGCATGTTTGTTGACCAATCAAAGAAGCCCATTTCGATCCGGGGAGATAATCAAAAGTTATATCTGTACATTAAATTTTTCTCTTTCCCCAAGAATCCAGATAATTTTGTTTTTCTACTAAAATAACAAGAAGGTCAGATGAATGTCACCTAGTTCCTGCTTTATCATGTTTACAATCAGTGTTAATCTGGTCTGATTATAGAATCAATCGGTCACTTAGCAGCTTTATGATACAAATGACCACAGGTGGCAATTTAACTGACCAAATAACTGACCAATCAATCATCTTCAAATACCATCACATAAAGGCAAACATGTTTATCAGTAGATTTTATTGTTCAGGGACTATCTAGTGATTAGAGGAATCCTGTTATTAAATGGCGCAAAATTTGGAATGCCCAATCAAAATCTAGTTATTATCTTGTCATAAATGGTGCCAAATTTGTTTTCTGCATCTAAATCTACTCATTATCCTGGAAAAAAGCAAAAGACTTGATACTTCAGAGAATTTTAGAAAGATTCAGAGGGAAATATTTTGGCAATGTATATCCAAAAAGGCCTGAATGGTTGTTTGGTTGTATGCATTTGGTTTTGCTGAAGTCTGCATATATGCCAATAGAAAATTTGTACTTGTTGAATATTTAAATTCATGTATTAACTCTGAGTATTAACTAGACTGGCAAAATCTACAAAAAAATTGATATCCAACAAATGATAATGAATTCATGGTATCAGAAATAAATAATTATGAATCCCTGGTATCAGAAATAAATAATTATGAATCCCTGGTATCAGAAATAAATAATTATGAATCCCTGGTATCAGAAACAAACAATTATGAATCCCTGGTATCCGAAATAAACAATTATGAATCCTGGTATCCGAAATAAATAATTATGAATCCCCGGTATCAGAAATAAACGATTAAGAATCAACAGTATCAGAAATAAACGATTAGAGATGGTGAGTAAGTTGTGTATTTTGTTGTGCCGACAGATGGAGACAGCTTTGTAGGTTATTCAGCTGTACCCTGAAGGAACTTTCTGTAATTGTTTGCTTGACAGGAATAAGTATCAGTAAGCAGAAAGTTCCCCCACAGACTTTGTTGATAGATTATATACATTCTTCTCGGAGATAAAACGATTCACCTGTTTAAGTTGGCCAATCTTCAAATGATAAGTGGTCATTGATTATCATTGAAATGACCAATCATTAGGCTGAGATTATATCACAATGGTCAATAGGGGGTGTATATAATAATCGTGATAATACTTTAGAAAGTTTGGAACAGCGGGATTTTGGATTAACATTCTTGTATTGAGGTATGGTCATTTTGTACACCTGAATCATGATGGAGATTTATACCGTCATGTGATGTTACAATCATTGCCAAAAAATATTACAGGAAATTCATCACATTAATAAAAAAGTTTCTTTTTCTGTATGTTAACATAGTTTATGATACGGTTTATTGATCGCATAAATAGATCTTGTATTTCAAATGGTCATCAGGGCAATAATAAATAGCGAATCAATGGACTAAAACAATATTGACAATAAAATTGTCATTTCATTTTGATTTTGGCAATTTAAAAAAATTAAAATTTGAAAAAAAGATGTTGTTTGCTCAATTATGCATTAAAACAGCAAATTCAACAAAATCTTTAAGTGCACAAAAGTTTTGTTCATAATGACTTAAAAATTGTTGCTATTACTAACAAGCAGACAGACATGACAGAAGGTACATTTGAATTTTCAATTGATGCATTTATTAAACTATTTATTGTTGAATTTTAACCAATGTTTGCACACCTGAACTGCAGTTTGTCAAAGCAGAAGGCTGAGCTGTACAAACCAAATTTTGTCCCAATATGCAATCCTATGAATAAACAGAAAACCTGTTGCAGCTTACGAATGATTTGTAAAAATCATTTTGGTTACAATATAAAACATAATAGAGTTGGCTTAAACCAGCTTTCTCTCTTCTATGACCTTGTGTTAGTGACATTTAACATTGTTATTGGACAATACAAATTGCTTTTATTCTTTATGTTTTCCAAATACTTAGAGTTTCATGATTTTAGAGAATTATAATGAAGAGGAGTTTATAATTTTTTATTAATCCTTGATACAATTTCATAATTCTGTTTTACATGTTATATATAGCTGCATTTCCGTAAATTTATGAGGAACATATATAACGCAGGATTACCCAAATTATGATCAAAATGTTGATTGAGAAATCGCAATTCTATAAATCCCAGGTCATCTTTCACATATAAAACAATTTCAGTTCTTGAAGGTGTTTCAGTAAATACATAACAAATTATCTAAAAAGTAAATTGACATAGTTTTTACAGAGAAAAAAGTGTATCTTTATAAAAAGTTGCCAATTTTGATAGTTGAATGTATTTGAGAAGTGTAGACAGTTATCCAGTTCTGTTTGAAAAAGGTCGTAAAAGTTGTTTAGATTTACTTACATCCATAGATTTACGACTTTGCTACCAGTATACAACTTCACTTCTGTTGCTGGTTTTATGGTCTGTTATCACGGGTTATGGAATGCTAGCAGACTTTTTATAAATAGACTAATTTTACTGTTTTTTTAAGGGATTTTTATGTCTCTAAACAAAAACAGGGAACATGTAATCCCAAAACATTACTTAGTTGTGGTTGACTTAAATATATAGGGTTTAGAAAGCATATGCTAATAATTTGCACATGAATTTGACAGTTATTGTTATGAATAGATATTTAGATAAGCTATACAATTCTTTGTTTTCTGGGCAATATAATTATAGTTCTTCCTATACGTGATTGATGAGTGAATTTCCAGCATTTGTCAAATTTTAAAAATAAAACTCTAATTTTCTAATTTCTTATTGGTTACATTTAAAATGATTTTTACAGAATTTGTGCAAAATCACTTTCCTTTTTGTTTATTTTTTGGTTGATGCATAAATTCTGTCAGTAAATTGTCAAAACAAAAATGGTCAGAAAATTGAGTAGTACATGTACTGTCAAAAAGCAAATACTGCCAGTATGTGTGAATATACACATACTGTTCTGTTAGAAAATAATATAAAAAGAAAAAAATACTACCTCTATGTTGAATTTTGTTAGAGTATGTTGAATAACACTGACAACCTTTCAATAATTTTTTTACTGACAATTTTTTAATCACAGATATTTTTGTATATTTCAGGATTGTTGCGTGGATTATAAACGGGTGATTCAATGAGTGGATTCTATTTGTCTGTGTGTCTTTATGACAGAGTATGAAGAGGCCTGGCATCAACAGGATGCTAGTAGAGGCTCTGTTACTATGGATCCTGGTCGTCATGGTGAAAGCCACAACTTCTGAAGGTAAAATACAGAAATAATACAGAAGATTGAACAGTGATTTTACTGTTGGGAATAATAAGAATTTTGTATATGTATATATATATTACGAGATTTCATGCAAAAACTGATTTGTTCAAATATCAAGCCACAGTTAAAAAATTATATTTGAATAAGCGTAAGATTTCACATGATCAGAAGGTCACTTATGTCGGCTCTATACTTAAACAGATTGAACAAAATATTTGTTGGATGATTTGGTGTATTACTACTTCCAATAGTTATCTCCCATTTCTTGAAATTGACAAGATTTCTCTGTCTCTTTGTAAAGTTTTTGAATATTTCTCAGTGTTATGCCATTGAGTTCAATCTTATGATACAAATTTGTTATTGAGACCACACAAAAATTCTTCATAGCAATAGCCTTGTTGAACTATTAAAGTTAAGAGACTGCACAAATTACAGGGCATCAAATACTATTGTGGCATTGATAGGACAATTGAATTTTTTTCCTTTTTACAAAAGTGTGTACATGTACCAGGCAGTACATAGATACTTTGTTCATGACCTTCAATTGTACCAGGTAGTACATTCACGACCTTCAATCTTTTCAACATTTCCTTAAATTATAAGAGTAAGAAAAATCAGAATTAGTTCATCCAGGTTCACTCTTGTCACATGCAAGAAGCCATAGGGAGTTAAATGAACAATCCCTGAAGAGGAACTTGGAAAATGTGAAATATCATCCACTCCTCTACAAACAAGTTCTTACAAAGAAGCAAAGAGTTGTATGTTGACAATGACACTGCAACCTAACAACACACAGAATGTCTAGTTAATTGAGGATTTCAGTAAAATGTGCAGGATTCACCATATTTCCTTATGGAGAACCCCTTAAAAACCTATAAATAAATCAATAAGGACATCTTGAATTACAGAAAACCTTTGATCAGTTTTCGGTTAAACCATTAAAGTAAAAATTCATTTTGCCTGTAAAAACTATATGATTTATGTATAGTAATATTGGCTATATATTAGTGCTATCTGATTGGTGTCTAGTTACACTGGGTTATTAAAGGAAATCTTAATGTGTTTTTTTCACAGAGGTTTACTGGCATGGTATAAAAATAGAACAGGTCCTCTGAATTTAATCTTTGAAGGTTTAAGAAAAATTATCATCAGGTAGAATCTCGCTATTTAGAAATTTAGAAATGGTGGTTAATGTTCTGTAGGTTGATGATTTCACAGAAATGAATATTTGGTTTTGAGTAATTTATTAATGTTATAATCAGATCTCAGACAGGCATGCAGTTTTCCATGACAAAAATTAGAGACATTAATTAAAAAAGAGGGATAAATACACGGCGGGCAAAGTAAAATTGTGAATCAACAACAAAAACGGAACCTTTTCCAAAGAATAAAGAAGCAAGAATTAGCAATATTCAGAAGAAATATATCTCAAGATTGATTTATAATTACTAGAACTTATAAGTAAAACATTAAAGTTTAGTCCAGATAATAAATTCAGAACAACCTAAAAAAAATAATTTTGGAACTTTAATTTTCTTATAGTTTGGATTCTTAAACTCTCTGTGTTAATTTTTATTGATGTGCACCCTTCATTATTAAAGTACATTTTAGAATTATATTTATGTATTCCCACAAATGTTTTATATCATTATAAATTAGAAATACATTGTATTACCAATAAAATCTTTCCTTATAAACCTACAGGAAATGTTTGAGCCTATTACAGTGAGTTGACTGTTAGTGTTGCTCTCCACCAATTGCAACTCATTCAAAATTTTGACCAAATTGCAATTTGTTTTATTAAACCAAATTGTTCAACTGGTCAGAATATTGAACAAATTGTTCAGTCAAAATGTGAAAGTGCAAGGTGATAAAATAAAATATACTTACAATCCTATTAGACTTTAACTCCACTTTAATGATGTTGTGACAAAATTAGTTTATCAGTTTGTATAGTTATATTATAGTCATTTCCATACTGAAGAGGAACTGTTTATTTTGAATTGCTATAAAATTGTCCAAACTAAGCTTTCATATAGTTTTTCTCTCTAAAAGTATTCTATATTTATAAGAATCAGATATCATTTTAAATAAAACATCATATATTCAGTAAAATATGTGTGAAATAACAATATGCTTTTGATAAGTTTTCAGGGGAGATAACCTAAAATATTATTCTTTTGAATAAAGACTTTTTGAAAGAAAAGTTATTATCTCCCCCATGGAAACTTCCTACAAACATATATTTCAATTTTACACATATTTTACTGAATATGAAATGTTTTAATTCACATAATGTCTGATTCTTATAAATATAGAATACTTTTAGAAAGAAAAACCATATGAAAGCTTATTTTGGACAATTTAATAGCAATTCAAAATAAACAGTTCCCCTTCAGCATGGAAATGAATATAATATAACTATATAAACTGTTAAACTAATTTTGTCACAACATCATTAAAGTGGAGTTAAAGTCTTATAGGATTGTAAGTATGTTTTATTTTATCACCTTGCACTTTCATGACTTGGCTGTGATTTTCTACAGCAGTTGGTTCAAATTTCTGACCAGTTGAACAATTTGATTTTATAAAACAAATTGCAATTTGGTCAAAATTTTGAATGAGTTGCAATTGGTGGAGAGCAACACTAACAGTCAACTCACTGTAATATAACAGAAAAAAATTATAAATAGGTAGTAATTTAAAGCATGCCTTTTTAGTGTGGACAACTGATGAAAAATGTAGATATGGAGAGTTATTTATGAGAATTTTATTCAGTAATGAAACTAATGACTATTCATGTTACGCTTGGTTTAGAAGTTAAAAAAAAAGGGGGGATGGAGGGCTGATCAATAGGTAAATATCTATTTGATATTTTATATTATTTCAGCAGTGGTGCCCATGTTTTGTTATGGTTAGTCACCTAAGAATCTCAACCAGTTACACCTCAGACATGATAGCCAAGGGAGATAACTCAATCTCAGATTACCTCATATTAAAATCTATTTATTGTTGGTCATCTGCTTTCAAGATAATGATGATGATCTATATTTGATTAACGTCCAGTGGCAAATTAAAATGCATATTCATCTGACTCAGAGCCAACAGCAGCAGTCTTGCAGTCACATTTTGGGGAGAAATTCATTGTAAATTATTTTTGTATTGTTGTATTTTTTTGTTCATTCTAATGAACTCTTTGATAATTTGATATTTGACGTAGAGATGTCCCTTAGAAAATAGAGAAAATTGACAGGGGTTTTATAAAAAAAATACAGTTGAGACAGTTTGCTATATATGAACCCATTTGAGTATGTGGGAAATCTTTGACATGAATGAAGATTTATTTTCAAAATATGGAACATTGTCATATTTTTGTAATCTAGAAAATGTAAAATTAGTCATAATGTCTTCCTCCAACAAACATTTATATGGTAATGTGTTAATTGGTTGGTTACAGGTTTGAATACAAAACTCATTCTAATTACTTCTTTCAAATTTGATGGCCTTAAATCATACTAGACATGAATTATAGTTGTTTTTTTCATTCATTGTGACAGAAAACATTAATATATACAATTGCTACCTTATGATCTCTGACATTTTTTATATTTATAGACTGACCAATCACATAAAAGATATGATTTACTGCGTGTTAATATGGAGCTGTTTTGTAATAAAGTTAAAAATGTGCAATATAATTGATAGATTAGCATTTTGTCCTTATTGCACTAGTGATAAGTTTAGCAGGTATAAATGACAAATTTGATGAAATTAAATTAAAAATAGAAATTTTATATCAGTTGTGGTGACTTTGACAGCAAATGATTTATTAGCCAATGGAATCATTTTTAAACCTTTGCAAATCTGGCTTTGCTTAGTATAGAATTATGACCAAAAGACTGTGTACGTATATTCATCAGTATTGATATACTATGAATTGAATATCTTTTATTTTAAGAGTATAACTGCAACCAGTTTCCACTTTATAAAACAGTTGTTTGTAAGATGTGCACCTTAATGCCAGGTCTGAAAATTAAAGGAGATATATGTTTTAATTCAAACATTCATGATATTTTACTTATATACAAATTGTGACTTGGATAAGAGAGTTGTCACATTGGCGCTCATTCCATATCTATTCAACTAAGTAAGGATAAGGCAAGTGGCAAAAGCTACGAAAAATGAGAATTGTTTTCTGTAAAAAAAAAAAAAATACCACAAAAATGTGGATCTACGATGCATGCAAAAGCCATTGTAGAAACTGTCATTGGTATGTCTTAGACATTACACATTACAGCATATTCACATGTCCATACTGCCAACATTAGGATGTTAACAGTGTAGATCTGACTGATCTAATTACCAACTCAAAATTCTCAAACACATTGACAACAGTAAACAACAATGGCCTATTTTTACAAAAGTATCAAACTGAAGTAATTTTCTTTGAGTTGCCAAATAAACCATATATTGATAGATAAATAATCAATGGTTTTTCGACTTTCTTTAACCTTAGTAATTTTCTAAAGGGATCTCTTTTTCACTAGTAGTAAAATAACAATTTGTGTAATTTTGTAAATTGTCAAGAATATGACAAAACTCAGAGAGAGAGAGAGAGAGAGAGAGAGAGAGAGAGAGAGAGAGAGAGAGAGAAAGAGAAAATAAATCACAAAGAAAAATCGGCTAAGAAGGTTTTCAGTTTATGTACAAATATATAAGTTTTATTTGTCATTTTCAAATTCTACTTAAAATATAGCCCACAAAGTTCAAATGTCAATAATAATTTCCATTGTAACACTATTGTGTAATTTCATTGTATAGTACTTGACCCCAGAAAAAAAGTTGCTGAATCAACCAGCACTAGATGTTAATGACATTTTAATCGGAAAATTTATGTTTGAATTCTAAGTTCAGTATCAAAATGAACCTGGTCATCCATGGTCAAACATCCATAAAACAAAACATTGAAGTGAACAAGAATTCCTGAGCAGAAGATCAATCATTCTACCTGCGTACCCTTGACTTGGTTTTGTCTATTACTAGGCAGTATAACCCGGTACAAAATCATCTCGTAGGACACAAAACCCATGTATAAGGAACATTTATAAACATTTCCAAAACACACCTCCTTTAATTCAAATCCCCTATTATTTCATGATTTATGTTTTTAAGTGAAATTTCTGAATGCATTCAGCCAAACACTATGTACAATACCTTATGGGTCCATTTGCATAACATTCTATCCACACCTATAGAAATGTTCAGATCCTGATCTTGTTAAATGGTTATTTAATGCAAAGTAGAGACATTAACCTTCAGGATATAGCTGAAGTCCAAACTAGATTTTCACTTTAATTTTGATATTTTCCTCATTAATCTTTAGAATTGATGACTTTGATCTCATATTTTAAAATGGTGCCCATAAATTAGTACAACATCAGGATAAAATGGCCAACACTGGGAACTATAGGTACCAAATTGTGCAGAGAACATAAATTTGATTTGATTTTTGGTGTTTTAACGCCACCTTTAAGCACTCCATTTAGGCTATTACGTGGCAGTCAGTTTTAATTGGTGGAGGAAGCTGGAGTGCCTGCAGAAAAACACAGACCTTCGATAGGAAAACTGACAATCCTAGTCAATTAAGATTGGAGTAGAGTGCACCTGCATGAGCAGGGTTCTAACTCACAACCCCAGTGTTGACTGGCTAGTGATTAAAGTAGTAACTACTTCGGCCACTGAGGCCCCTAAACAAAAATTTGAGATAGAGGTTGATATAATATCTAATCACATCCAAAGCAAGGGGTCAGGGGATTCAAACATCCCCTACCAGATTATGCTCCAAAACTTTGATATAGAGCTCAGCCTGAACATAATATCTAATTGCACTCAAAGTCAGGAGGTCAGATGATTCAAACATCCCCCACAGGATTGTGCAGTAGAAGAGACGGATATGTTCAGAATTTTGCTATTGTGATAATTTGGTGTCATGTCAATTTGGACTAAAATGTATAGTGTGAAAAGTATTTTCCCATTGAATACTTCATAAATTGGCTCTGGCTTCTAACTTTAAAGAATTGTTATCAGGGACAGCAAACTCGCACATGTTGGGATTCCGCGTATACTTATGGCAGAAATTCAAGCTTATCTTTATTTGGTTTTATTGTCTTCTAGGTTGCTGTCTTATGAACGACAGCTCCAGCATTCTTGTATTCATATCAAAACAGAAGTAGAAAAACATGAAGTTTTTCTAAAGCAATAAATTTAAAGTTGTTTTTATTTCTACTTTATACAAACTTTCAACAGATCGTTTGGATAGAGTGATGAATTAGCTACTATCTTTATCATTTCTGCATTCTATAATGTTTTATCAATGAAGACTTGAAATCAACCATACACCTCTAGACTGTATAAAAATGAAACAGGGCATGTTTTACATATCGTAACATCAACAAAATATCTGTATTTAAAATTTCACGGGTCTTGTGAATTTTATATCTTCTATTGATATGGTGTGTGATTCAAATCGTCATAATATTAATTCTTATTCCCGTCATAAAACTTATAAAAATTTTGTATTATCTTCTGCATCATTTAACCTTGACCTTGATGGTTTAACATTTGTATGACAAACAGGGTATATGTATCTAAAGTGTGTGTTTTTATGGGGTATTTGATAGTTGTTTTATGAGTGTTAATATAGACAAGTTATTGTTATCATAGTGAGAAGAGAAACTATAAAGTTAAATCAGACCACACTAGCGATACCCTGAATTACTCTTCAGAAAGACGTCATAAAACTATAACTTTAACATTTTATGGATATTGTTTAAGAAATATCTTGGCTGTGATTTGAGATGTCAGGCACTTAAAGAGCTGTAATAATGTAATACCTACATCATTGCTTTGGTTAACTGTAACTGTACACTGTACACCACGGCCTCAAATGATACATTAAAAATACAGTACACATGATAAAAAGGAATAATACATTTTAATGGAATATGTATGCCATATGTGCTTTTCCTTTGGACTTTATCAGTTTTCATACATTGTTTATTAAAATAATGGACAAAAAATAGTTCCACTAATGTGTATCCTTTGCCACTCAGAGTTAAAGATTTAGATTGTGTTTTATTTGTAACACCTGTACTTTTGGTAGTATAACACCATATAAGTTTACAGCAGGCAGGGGCGTTGGTGTACTCCCGACACATTTAGTTTCATCATTACATTTTTGTTTAGGGCCCACCTGATCCCTGCCTCAGTGCAGTCTGCACCAAAATCTTTTTCATCTACTAGTCCAAAGACCAATATTTAGACATTTTTCTTATTGGTCCAAACAAACTTTGGCAAAAACTTGCTTGTCCAAATGAAATTTTACTAGTCTGGGGCATCGGACTAGTGGCTAACCATGCAGACTGTCAGTGCTGAAGACCAATTGGTTTCCTTTGGCTGTTTTCTGCTTTTTGGTTGTTTGACAAATTCCCCATTTCCATACTCAACTCCAACATTAATGAACTTCAAAAATCAATCTGTTTTATATAAATGTGAACAAACCTATTGATTTGGTTGACTTCACTGTAAAAAGTCCAACGAATTTACTAACTTTGCTTGTAAGCATGAATACGTACCAATACTCAGAAACAAAACAAAACAGAGAAAAGTTTTAATCATCATATAAGCTTGTTTCCTGTAAAATAAATTTATTTGGGTTTCCATTTCATATAATTCCAGTTTGACAAGTAGGAGTAAATGAATTTCAACATTTTCTAATTTGTTATATTTCAAGATTTTCTAAAGAATGTTTTGGCATTCTGCAATAGTTGCAGAGTAATTGCTTATTTGAAAATTGAGCAAACTTGATAAATTAGAGTAAATATGTTTTAAATCTACTACAGATGGTCGATAGGCAAAAGAAAATGACAAAAATGTTTTTGAAAAAGACATAAGCAACACACATTAAGTTAATATGTTTATAAACTGATTGTAGAGTGCTGTATTACATTCTTTGTACTTGGCACTACATGGCCATTAAGAATATTAGACAGATGTGATACTATATAATAATGGCTGAAGAAACAAATCTTTCTTCTTTGCCTGCTCATTTACAGAGTGCAGATATCTCTAACATTTATCTAACTCTTACAGCAAATATGTTTTTATATCTAAATGTGAATCCATAAAGCGTTTTTCAAGTGTGTGAGGCTGTTAAACCATTATTTTCTATAGTTCTACAATCATCTGATATTTCACTAAGTTGTACAAGCAGGGGAAGATAATTTATTTTCTTTTGAACATGATAAAACTAATGAGGAAAGAAGTTAGACGTTTAGTAAATGACTTTAGATAATATCCAATAGGTAACACCTTAAAATAGTCTGTACCTAATAATAATCATGGGTGGAGTGTTCCTAGATGAACAGGAGGGAGTTGTTTTTTATGAACAGTATGGAACATTAGGACGGAACCTCCTTCATGAACAGGAGAAAACATATAAACCATTACCCTAAAACTGAACTGTTTAATAGTCAAGGCTATATATATATATGATTGTTTATCTCTTGAATGCGTAAAGGATAGAATTAAGATTTGAAACGGGGAATGTGTCAAAAGAAACAACAACCCAACCAATGAGCAGAAAACACCCTGAAGGCTAGCAATTAGTCTTCCAACTCTGAGAAAATCACACACCATGGAGGTGAGCTTTGGCTAGTCCCTAAACAAAAATGTGAAACTATTTAAAATGCTGAAGTTATTTTCAAAACATTATGGATCTCATTTGGAGAGAATTAAGATTCTATGTAGAGTATCCTGATTTGAACTACATCTTTCAATGTGGATTTCATTTATTGTTTTATAAGGACAGTAATGATAACATATATAGAAGTTTTTTTGGTAAAAAAATGGTTTTGTTTAGTTGCTGCCTCAATACATCTTATAATTATTTTCAATCAAAGTTTTAGTTTTAAATCATTATTTGATTATAGTCTTCTTGAAGCATGCTCCTTACTTATTGTTGATAATTTTTATGGAAACCTGGAGTGTGTATAACAATGTCTATTCTGTGTATTTGGATTAAGAACACAATATAACAATTGTCAAAGTAAACTGAAGAGTCTACACATATCGGTGTGAAACTTTGATACAAGATTGATGTATAAAATATTCACGTCTAATCTGAATGAAATATTTATAGAGTTTAAATGTAAATTTCTACACACTCTGATTATTTTTCTATTAGAAAAAAAATATCATTGTTAGAAAATCTCCATTGTGTCGTCTGCTTCAAAAGAGAAAAAAACCTCCATTTATATTTTTTGTATTGTTCTGGTTTCCTGTTCTTGCTTTAGACTGGTTGAAATTTTATCTGCAAAATACAATAAGATCAAGAGTATCCAGAAATTTGACCTTTAAATTAATATAGATTTATATCATGGTAAAAAGACAAGATTTTTCACTGTCCAGACAGGCAGATATTGAAAGTCTCATGATGGTGTCTAATTTCATATTTACGATTACTCATGTAATAGATTAAGATGTTGCATGCTAACTTAATTTTAAAATGAATAAATTCAAGATATGGAAAATTTTACAAAGTGTGTATAACAACCTTACCTAAACAAGTTCATGTTTAAGCAATATGAAGCCAGTACCTCATACAGCAAACTCTAAATTTGCATAGAAATTAAGCAATTTGTCAGGAATTCTGCAGAAACCGTTGAATATCTTGTGACTTCAAATTCCTAAAAAGTTCCCCCAAAAATAAGATTTTTATGATGATATAAAAAAAACTTTGCTATTTCATTATTAGTACTATGTATAAAAATATTGATATTGTTTCCGATTAATAATTTTTTATTTTTTTTATTTCAGATTCTTTGCCTATCTTCTTAGAAGAACCAGAATCAGCTGTAATATCCCATCATGCATCAGTGACGCTACCATGCAAGGTGTTGCCTTCTAGTGCTGTAGTACGGTGGAAATTCAATGGTGACACTGTGAAAGAGGGGGGATCAAAGGGGTTTAGCATTGTTGGAACAAATCTACATATAGCAAATTTTAAACATAAACGGAAGCAGGATAGTAACGAAGGGATATATCAATGTATAGCAGAGACATCTGTTGGACGTGTGGCTAGCCGGCCAGCCAGACTTTCTAAAACAGGTATTTATGTTGACAAATTATCTATTCTTCAAGTAACCTAAAACAGTTGATAATGTCACCGTGTAAGACACCTAAAAGAAATAGAATTATGATTGTTGTGGGGAAAAGTATGTGATACAAAACAAAATAATGTGTAGACCTAGTTACAATTATTTCATACCAATTCAGGATGACAATAAGTTAATCATATATTAGTATATTAGGAACTTTCTTAGCAAGGTACTAACTGACAGTTGGAATAAATCTAGATACATGTAGCTTTAAAGTTTTAAATCTTGGCTACCTTTATGGTGGGGTTTTCAGTAGAAAGTATCTTATCATTGAACATTTTGTAAATATTCAACCCTCATTCCATTTTTAAGAAAGATAAAGTGATTGAAAAAAAAGTCTGGAAAAGTTAACCTTTTATTTTTTTAAATTTCAGTATTAAAAAGATTCCAAAGTCGAGAAGATTTACGATTGAATGGAACTATAGGCTATAGTATAGTATTGCCATGCCAACCTCCTATCAGCAGTCCAGAAGCAAATATTTTATTTGAACTGAATGGAACAATTATATCAACTTCATCTGGTAAGTCAGAATCTATGGATTGTCTCCCTTGGATTTATTAAGTTGGAATCTAGGGTTGTCTCCCTTGAATTTGCTTAGTAAAGGGAGATAGTTATATGGTAAGATTGACCTCATACACATAAATTTTGCACAAGATTTTTTTTACTGTGGTTTCAATATTATTTTTTGTGTTACCCTTTTTCATGGATATCATTAGTACAGGGAAACCACAAATCTAAATTAAAGATTTTTGGAATGTATGCAGACTTTGGGATAACCATGAAATCAAACATTCATTTGAAGTCAAATTTTCTCCAATTTATAAAATTGGTACCCCCTAAAATAAATGAATCCTTAGTAGTTAGAGAGTTTATATCCCAACATCATTCACATTTTTGATAATGTTTTTCGTTTTGTAACATATATTTCTAATTCTTGTCATCTGTATATTTCTCAACATTCTTTTTTTCATCTTACAAAAAATGTTTTCCTCTCTGCATAGTTCATTCAAATTACTTAAAAAACTTAAAACATCTGTTAGAAATTTTCAAATATCATCATGATAAATATTTTAATATGAGGTTGAAATATTTGAAAGATATATGAGTGTAAAGTAGGCTAATGTCATTTCTACACTCCTTGTATCAAATTTTCCACAGAAAAGTATTATCCATTTACTAAGACATATATATGGTTAATAATACTGAAACCTAAGCAATATTTTTAAACTGATAGCTTAAGGTAGCAAAAAGAGGAATTTAGATTTATGTTTTTATAGTTCTTTATGAGACTTTGACCAAAGTGTTAAACGATTCTCTATAAAATTTAGGAGAAATAAACACCCTTTTCAAGTGGTACCAATGTCATTAAGAGATAACTGGGGGTTAAACTGGATTAACTATGATATCCCGCATTTCTAAGTTACGCAGAAACTTGGCATCATAACACACTTAACCTAAAAGAGTGCAAGAAAACTAACCTTAATTTTTTTTTTTGAAGAAAAACAAATCTGCAGAAAAAGTTTCCCAAACAGCACCCCTAATGTTTTCAAAACATTTGTTAGTGATAAATAAGAAAAATGAGAAGGAATTGTTTTTGAATGATTCTGGAACTTCTATTTTCCCATTAACACGTCTTGGTGGTGTTTGAAATATATAAATGAGCTATGTCCTTGTAATAAATAGAAGAAAAAGAGAATTTCTATAATGTATGATAAAAGAATGTGAAAATGATTACAAATGCTTTCTTTCAAAAAAAAACGTTCAGGTGACTCTGACAGATACAAATGAGAATTTTTTTGGCGTGTAAAGCTCCCCGCTGCAGACGAACACATTAGTATGATAGGACTAGGATGGATAGATTACTTCAAAGTGCCAAGTGGAAAGCCCCATCTAATATATCTTAATTTTAATAATCTTCTGCTGGGGTTGTATATAGAAATTGTTACAAAATTCTTTACAAACTTTGCAGGTGCTCTAATGACTTAAGGGGTGCAGTTAAGGTTTTTTTACTGTAATTAATAAATGAATTAATCAGTTCAATATATTTGATTTTTAATTGCCACTGTTTTGAATCTTTAACAAAATGAGCTTCAGTAATAGGTGGAAATATGTTTTAATATACTGTACAAAAATTAACTTTGAGATTCTCCCTTTAATTAGTATCGCCCCCTGATGTTTAAAATGTATCATGTTTCCATGGTAGTGACTTTTTAACAGCTGCAGTTTTACAACAAACATATATTAATCATTTTGATATATTTTGGTACAATCAGTGCTGAAGTAATGAGGCTATAGAGTAGTGCTTTAGTTTCACTGGCAAAAATCAAATTATGTAATATTCTGGAAATTTATAACTTAATATTGGTAATTCTAAGAGCATGTTTTTCCTATCAGTAAAAGATGTTTTCATATTTGACGCTAACTTAATTTTATATCTCTTTTTGAAAACAAATAGGAAAAAGAAAACATTAACAAAAAAATCATTGATAATATGAAATGAACAAAGAAGAATAAATCAAGTTATAACAAAGACATTTTAATATTTCCCAACCATCAGAAAAATCCATTTGTTATCTAAACTTTTTGAATTTAAAAAATAAAGATCAAAATTCTTGACCATAGCAGAGACTTAACTTGCTTATAATCAGATGTAATGCTGAATCAGAACAAAACAAAATTCCAATTAGGTGTAATACAGAGTATATCATTGGCCTTAGGTATGTGAAGTGTGATCGGATATTATATTGTTCCGTAAGTTTAAAGGGACAACAACCACATTGACCCTATCCATGCTTTTGTCTTTATTCTGATGTCTATCATACCAAGGAGAAAATTAAATGGCTCTGCTAATTAGAATAATCAGTAACTTTAGGAGTAAATCATCCTTTTCATGTAAGACAAATTAGTCAAGTGTTTAAAACTCCGTGGACAAATTAGTGGAGATTGTATATAAAGGATAACATGTTCAATCAGATAAATTCTCCTAAGTTCCTGCACTTCCAGTCTTTAGGCAATATTCGTTGAAAATTTATAGTCTTATATTGTTTTAAACTAGGTTTAAATCTGAAACGTGCGATCTGCTGTAAGAAATATAATATGTATGATAAAGTGAATGACTTCAAAGAAAAAATGTTTTTGGTTTTTAACTGTATTGTTTTATTTTAAATTTGTTAAATTTTAAGTCTGGAAAACTAAGAATGTGAAAATCAGAGAATGATTTATGTATTCAGAAAAAATTAATATGTAGTGGCATTTAAACTTGTAATAAGAATAAATTTGAAATACTGTAAATTCAGAAATTATTGCGTGCATTTATTATTGCGATTTTGTAATATTAGACTTAAATGCACCTTTAATTTTGACGATTTTGAGGAAAAATCGTTTTTTAATTGATATATAAATTATTTCAAAATGCAAGTTTAAATTATTACGTTTACAACTCTGTCCCATTTTTCGCAATAATAAAAACCTCAATTTCTGAATTTACAGTATGTAGATATTGATAAAAACTAATCCAGGGGAGATAACTCTATGAATTCAAAAGTTACAAAACTATCATGTTAAAAGTCATTTATGTTTGTGAATAATAAAGTATGTCAAACTTCCAAGGCTACAGGTATTAAATGTTAATATGTTTTCCACGGTCAGTTTCATTTTAGTAATAGAGTCCTTTGAAATCAGTAAGATTGGGAAATCTGGGTGTTGATTTAAAACTGTATGTTAATGTGATTTGTACATGCAAGTAACAATGTGAGAACAACTCTTTGACATGTTAATGTATTTCTAAAACAATATCAAAGATTAAAGTTACATATATTAAGTTAACTAATGTATTTTGTATAAAATCTGCATTTAGATTGTATTAGTCAGGTTGCACGACACAACTCGTTTACTTGGCCTTTATTTTAGAATAGATGAGTTCTTTAAGCTAATGGGTATTTTTTAATGCATTTTCAAAGTCAATTTAAAAAATTTAATATGGCTAGGTCAGTAATTTTGCAAGATAAATGTGAATTCATATCAGATAGGAGTACTCCTTATTATGGCGTAATTGGTTTTCACGTAATTAATTACCTGTATTATCTTATTTATTTTTTTCCATTTGTAATTTTAACCTCATGTAGAGAATGATATATGTATTTTATACATATTTATTGTGAATTTAAAACCTTCCAACATCACCCCTTGCTGATATTTTATCTATAATACTGTGCAATGGTATATCTTAAAAGGCATTATTTAAGATTGTCAAAAGTTTATCTGAATGCAATGGTAACAAATTTCATAAGAACATTTTAAGAATGTAAGTTATAAGGATTCAGACTTTTATCATCATCAATTTTGACACATAAATTAATCATCAGACAAGACTTTGAAATTTGACCTTCCTTCAATCCAACTTTTTGTCCATCCCATTTTCATTTGAAAAGCAAGCTTGAGTGATGGACACATTCTTCTTTTATTTAGTGCCATAGTTTATGGTGGTAACATGCTGAAATAAAAATGGACATAACTGTGAATTTAAAAAAAATAAAAAACCTTTATTACCCTCTTTTTAGTTACCAGTTACAAATGACTTTGACATACTAGAACACTAAATGCATCAAAACTATTTTAAATTTGCATGAAACCATTAACCTGAATATTTATAAGTATATTAACAACATGAATTATACAGTTGGAAAGGTTATATAGGACCTAATATTATACTCAGCTAAGCATTTGCAGCTATTGAAACTTAACAGGCTTAAATTGATTGTACTGCAATGGTACTGTTGTTAAAAGTCCGACAAAGTGGTTGTTTTACCTTATAAAGTTTATTGTTCTTCTCCTATATTATTTTTGCCTTGGATCTGTCTAAAACCTGTAACGGTAATAAATTATATCACCTTACATGTTAAGGTAATTGTTATAATCACACTACACATAAATTTATAATTTCACAAGTTTTATTCTTGATCATTTTCTTTTTATTGACAATAAAAATATGCCTCAAACTATTTCATACTTTTGATAAGGCTCCAAAAGGATATTTTATTTTTTTTAGAAACATGATGGGGATTATGTTAATCTTTAGGAAATATATAAAAAGGAATTGTATATTTGGCGTTAATTTAGTTTAAGATTCACAGTTTCTCCTATAATGTTGTAAAAAGGTAAAAATAAATATCCATTTGTAGGCTATGTTTTTGTAAATTCCCCCTTGAAATTGTGAAATAAATAATAGAAATCCATTCATATATCTCATTTAAATCACCAAAGTATGAGACTCGATAGAGATTATGTAGTAACGGATCATTAAGAGAATATATTTTATCTACGCTGCTTGCGATTATAATTTGAATTTTTTACTTTGTTGATGAAGTAAATTTGACAATGTAAAACTAGACTACAGAAGTCAGTGGCCTTGTACAGGAGCTAAGAATGATAAATGATAAATTTGTGTTCCTCTCACAGCTGTGCTTTGTATAGCTGCATATTTAAGCAATATGGCAACTGCCAACAGTTTCATTTACCAACCATCATTAGGTTACATATATTTTTGCAATGTATCGACATAAAATATGATAAAGTATAATTTGTTACCATAGTAACCTAAACCTGGCAGGAAATGTCTTATCTTGAAACTTGTCTGCAATTTATGAAATGTTATTAATTAATTATTTATTAAAATCCTTGTTACTTTTTTGTATGATATTGTGTTCTGGATTTTGTCAAGTTTTTTTTCTGTTTGAGAATGAGATTCTTTGAAGTGAATTTTTTCTGGGGTTCATTGCTTCTAATGAAACCTCTGTCTGATGTCAGCCATCAGTTCAAAAGTTTCTGACTCTCTGATGCTTCACCCAGGTCAAAGGTTAATCAGCTCATTACATCATGGGAGGTTGGGGATAGAATTTTTAAGGAAAGGGGTGCTGTGACAAACTAATTTTTCCATAATTTGAATTCAAAAGTGTCCATTTGTTTCCTGCATTTTGAGGTTAGTTAAACATATAGTTAGGTATTTAGACATTTCTTTTCATATCCATTTGCTTATTGTTTACATTTGGACCCATGTACATAATTCTTAGTAAGCTCAGATGAAGCACGGTGAGATTGATCCTGCACAGATGTATGTCATCGTAAACAGGACTCCTTTGTAGTTAGATGTAAGTTATTCTAACAATCTAGGGCCTCACTTTTGATGTTTGCACACTTTATCAATTAGGTATATTAAATATTGGGTAATTAGCTGCAATCTGTTTAATGTGTTTTCTTGTTTGTTTTATCTCTGCTTCTGTATCTTCTTTGATTCATTCTGATGGATATTAATTTTACTAAAGATTAACTTATACTGTGTTCTGTGTAAACTGTAAATTACTGTTAATTATTTTCATTTTATATCTCTGATGATGAAAGTATAAGAATGTGCAGACTGTCAGGTCCTTTATAGGATTAATCAACAGAATGTGCAGACTGTCAGGTCCTTTATAGGATAAATCAACAGAATGTGCAGACTGTCAGGTCCTTTATAGGATTAATCAACCATCAATAAACTGGCTTGAGAAATAATGATATAAAATTTCATAGGCGAATCAAAATGGGGGGGGGGGGGAGTCTGTCCACTCCCTCATGTAGAAAAATTTGGTTGATTATGAGGGAATCACTGAAGCATTACTGCAGCCCCCCACCCCAATATGAAAAGTTATGGATCCGCCACTGAATTTGAAATAAAAAATTCACATGTACTGATTTAAAAGTTTTTCAGACGGTGATTATTTATCATTTTTTTAAAAATTGAAAACTTTTTATATTCAAAATGGTCTAATGTTGAAGCAAATGGAAGATGGGAAAAACTTATTTAAGAAACAAATTGTGTCCAGATATGGATACAGAAAGCAGTGACTATTGTAAATATCAACCAAATTTTCAATGTATTTCTAAAAAAAATTGTGAATGATTTTCAGTGTTGCATTTTTATTTCAGATCATTACCGAATTTTATCATCTGGCAATTTACTCATCAGAAACCTTACATTAAATGACCAAGGGACATACCGGTGCATTGCTGTGAACCCAGTATCCAATCAAAATAGAACATCTAGCCACATCATCTCACTCAGTGTCAGGAATTATACCCAAGGTAATTATTCCATAAATTCTTATTGCTATATGAGAGCAATTTCTGGAAATGCCTTATAGAAAAAATGGTCTCAGAGTTGAAAAAAATGCCATAAATAAATGCCATAAATAAATGCCATTCTCACCCCATTGCATTTTAAAGAAGAAAAAAAATGCCATATAAATGTAAAGTCCTAATTTTGCTTCATCTCTGTGTGAAACATTTTATGATGAGAATGTGTCAAAAGATATTTAACAGCAATGAGCATTTTCAACTCATCACCGTAGGATATACTAGAAAATTTGCAAACTTTTACAGAATTTAATCCAAATTCGTAATTTCATGACTAAAAAAAATGTATGAAACACATCTTACAATTATATGTAACTGTCTTAAAATATAAGATTTTTTTAAACTTTTTTTCTATCTCCACTATATAAAAAAATCAAAGTGAAACAGAAGGTGACCGATTTTTCACAAAATGCAGATCATTGTAGTTACGATGGTGTCCTCCAAGAGTTGAAGATCAAGGAAGGGAACAGACAGTACATTATATATTCTATGTCTAATGATATTTGCACTTATACTCACCTGTCTGTTTTAATCTACAAGATTATATATGTGTATGAACACAGGACCTTTGAAATCTTTTCCCTATCATATATGTGTGAACGAATATAAATTTGACATTTAACTATTCATGAGGGTATATTAAGAGCCATAAAACTCATGAATGAGACATTTCAACAATAGTCTGTATTAATATAAAATTTAAGCTTGGTTAAAAACAAGTACTGTTTTTGATCATCGGAGGTGGTCTTAAATATTTCCAAATTATTTATTAATCTTAAATAATTTGCTAGGTTCCAAAGCGTGGTGCTTTGTTCAAAAGTGAAATGAGCTCATAATAGTTCACACGTTGCCCAGTTAAAAACTTTTATCTTTTGGGAAGCATTAATTTACGGGGCAGGCACCTGGCGCTTACTGAAAAAGATCAAAGACGATTTCTTTGATTTATACTTATATTTTCTACCTATTATCTGTATGTTGATAAAAAGACTGCCAAAGGTAACGAAATCTGAAATAGATTCCATTATCTCTGTGTATCAACATTCTCACCAAAACCATTTATTTAAAGTACTACTGTAATTAAATAGTAACTATTTATCTGCTAATAGTAAACAAACATTGTCAAGTTATACTATAAACTGTCTACATCTATAAAGTAGGTCACAGCTACCAAATTATGCCTAAAGAAGTGTAACTTGTTTATCAAAGCTTTATGATTCTGACCTTAGCCATTAATTTGAAGTTCTCTGTAATTAAATAATAACTATGTATCTCCTTCTATAAACAGTCTACACCATTAAAGTAGGTCACAACTACCTAGTAATGGCTAAACAATATTAACTGGTACAAACTATGTTCTTTTAACCTTAGACATTTATTTGAGGTACTCTGTAATTAGATAGAAACTATGTATCTGTCTACATCAGTAGGTCACATCTACCTAACTAAGGCTTTTGAGTAATAACTTTGCAAATTAATATTCTATCTATTATGGGCATATTTAAAAGTTGGTCGCATCAACCTAAATATATTCAGAACACTTATCTTTGTAAATTTTTTACTGTAATTGCCTTCATGTAAAACAAAAATTACAAATTATGAAAATTGTAATTAATTTATTAAAAGATCACAATAACATAAGAATTCTATAATCTTACATTTTGTTAATTATTGTTCAAACTGTCTGCCTCACTTAATAATAATAATAAGTCGCAATTACCTGAAGGTTTGTCATACTTTCAAAAATAAAATTAAAAAAAAAGTGAGTGTTTTATTTGTGTTGCATATATTTATGTAATTTGAAAAGAGATATTGTAAGGAGAGAAGGCATATTGTATTAAACTTACGGTAATAAAAACTTAAACTTAATTTAGGAGAAAGTTTGATTGTTTGACATGGGTTATAAATAGAAATAATTATGGCATTTATTAAAAAAAATATTTGAAAATGTATGGAGTGATGATTTAGACTGTTCACCTGTTCAATAGAGTCACATGATTACACGAAAAATAATACTGATTTCAATAAAATAAATGGTATAGAAAATGGTTGATAACAACTTTGTTATGTCAAAGGTCAACCTGATTTCTGTGCTGACTTGTTTTTAAGGTAACCGATACGATTTTTTCTCAATAGAATGGCATGATATAGTTCTACCATGCAGAAGTAATACATTCATATGAACTACAGTTTACAATATTAAGGCATGATTTTTTACTTTGATAAGACAGCCATTACAATGGCTTTTAATATTATACACCGATATCACCAAATTCCTATGTCATATTTTATAGAAGTGCTATTATAGACGTTTATAATGGAAGTTTGGTACGTGCCAATGAAAATATTTTATAATTATGGATCTCTATTTACCAAATTGTCAGTTGAGATTTGGCAAAATAAATCAAATATGAATTATTATAATAATTGTTAAAAGTCCTTGAAAGTAATGTTCTGACTTTACTGAAGAAATTATTATGAAGTCAAGTATGGCGGTTAGATAACAGAATTAACTTGTATAATGGAATTTACATGTAGGAATTTATGTGACATAACATAAAAAGTGTTTAAAACATTGGGTCTAAATGTAATTCATCCTATTAAATGTTCTTCACTGGGTTTATGACACGTGAACAAGGTTATATATTTGTTAGGGGATTGGTAAATATTCAATTGAAATACAATTCTAAAAAAATAAACATGGAAATAAGTGCTGAAATTAAAATTACTTTCAGACAAAGAATAATGATATTAGAGATGCCATATATAATTTTTTGTGACATGTTAGAGTGTATTTTTATACCAAGTTTACGAAATATTTCAGTAATCTTCAAATAATTAATTTTAGTTTGTTAGTTTGAGAAGTAAACTATAAAAGTGCTTTGAGCGCTTTGATTATTTCAAGACAAAAACCAGTAAATGACAGTGTAAATGCAAGTAGTTTATTTGTAAACCACTACATTTTTACATTCAGATATTTTTCTCAAAGGATTTTTTTTTTTTTTTATCTAAAACTAAAAAAAAAGCAATATACTTTTTACATCTGACAAATAAATCTGAGACATTATGTTTCCCCAACATTTGTTAATACCATAACATTACATTCAACCCTAAATTCATTTTCTATAAACCTTATATTAAAGTTGATTGACACCAACCTAATGTAGTGAAACTTTGACATACACCAACTAATAAAGCATCAATAGGCCTATACCATTAATGGTTCTAATTATTTCAGGGTAATTAAACTTTCAAAAATAATTTGGCCAAATTGTTGACTGTGTTCATTGGGCTAGAAAGATATCCTAAGATTTTGAACATTCATAATGGACAAATTGTTCAGGAATTCATGAAGGATAAAACCAAATTTATTTTGTCCATTTTTATGACCATGAATTATTCTGTGTTTCTTTTGATTCATCAAATATTTTGTTAAAATATGACATCAAAATAAAGACACAGATTTGTCAGGGAATCCTAAAGGGTTTTTTGTATCTCTTCATTGTTCATTTAATTACACAGTAAAAAAAAGTGCCCACCCTATGATTTATAACCAATATAAATTTCTTAAGTTAACTTTAAAAAAAAAAATTATGTACATTTGCCTTGCGTCTTTTTACTTGTACAAATTTGTTAAACAAGCTATTTTGACATCTGTGTGCAATATTTAATTACCTCAAATTTAGATTTAACAACAAATTAGTGTATTAATTACAAGATTTTAATGCTTTATTATTAAATGTCATGCAATTTGAAAAAAAAATAAAAACAAAGGGGAGTAACTCCTAGAGTCTAAGATTTGTAATAAAAGTAAGAAAAAATTAAGTTGTATTTTGCACATTTCCTATAATTTTAAACCACTTATGATTTATAATGATATCCCTTATTCAGTGTTTTGAGTAGGATATTTGCACCAATGTTTCGGGATGACTAACAGCAGAATAACCCAGTACTTATAATGGTCGGCTACATTTATGATTGGGTTTATTACTTAACTACAGTTCTAAACTGACAAAGCTACTGAAAATAAGGATACAGTAATTATAAGTTGTCATGGGTGAACAATCTACCAAAACAGACGAGCATGGTATTAATACGCCAAATTTATCCTTTAAATTACGGAGAGGAAAGAAACATGAGTGTGTAATTTAGCAATCCGGTACACTTTTTGATTCACTGAATATAATAATTAAATTTTTGAAGGAATGTGTTTTGATGTTAGATTTAGTCCAGGTTTGTTTTGACAGAATTTGATATATAATAAGTATATGTTTCCACATGCTTTTAATATGAATTCTTTTGTCCAGTTTTGATTTTTTACTCAAGGTCATATTTAAACTAAATATTTTTTTTCACAGAAAATTTGCATTCAATAAAACTATATATGGATAAGAGATCAAAGGAATTTCCTTGCCATGAAATTATATCCTAGATTTATTTTTAAAATTCCAGATCTTGCATATTTGTTTTCTTGTTTGCTAGTAAATAAACTCCCATCACCCTTCTGACCTGAGAGAAATGACAACTTGAGCGATAACTGCCGAAAGATGCATTTATTTTACTTGTTGGCAAAGCCTTCATATTGTTGGTAGACATACTTCTTAGACATATTCTGATGAAAGAAGTTTTCCTACTATATCATTATTCATCTTCAGAAATTAGACATTTTCAATACCATGGTGAATATGTGAATGAGTATCCTGGTTCTGATACCAGTCAGGTACCGCCTGTTGGTTCCTGTCAGCTGCACAGTACTGACACTCCCTCTTTACAGATAACAGTCAGGGGGGACAGTTTGACAAATGAGATTTTAAAGTCATAGAATTATATCATTGGATTTGATATGACCTGGAAATGGATACCAGGTCATTATTAATGGCATTCTGATTAATAAGGGTACCAGTAAGGGTAACATTTGTGTTCATGTTTTCTTTAGAGGGGTGTTGTCACCTGTGCAAGTCACTAGAGGTATAAACATTATGTCATTAATTTCAAATGCCAAAAACTGAAAAGAAAAAAGAAATTGAAAGGGGACAAAAATCAGCTTCTCATTTGTATGATGTTTTCATCCTCTATGATGTGAAATGTATCTTTGTGATTAGAAATGACATTGATAAGTGTTGACCATTAAGTGACCACTGAGATGACCAGATAGTGACAAGAATTGTATGTTGAATATAATGACAGGTGTTAAATTCAGGTGTAGGGCATGTCCGCCATGATTTAATAGGCATACCATTCATAATGAAATCTGACCCTTGTTTTTTAATAAAATTTAATTTCATTAGAAAAATACTGAAGACGATTAATCTAAAATGTTATCGGATGCCTTTATATATTAGAAAGTGAGAATAATGATTGCACCCCATGGCTGGCCCCTGTAGATGTGGTTTTGGTATCTACTGGGTGATTGATGAGTTCGCCTGCTATCTGATGATGAAAAATGATAATGTTTGTGAGGGTCCAGGGAGGGGAGTTATTTGATTTGATCTTTGTACAACTTTGCACTAGATCCAAGATAAGGGTATATGGTTACTACAGTTTTCATATGTCATATTTTAGAGAAACTTGACATGTTAGTTGGTTTATAATAAATGAACCCTTAAAATTAATTAAAAAAAATTAAAATTACACTTGTTTCAAAAGTCTTATTTTGCCCTTAAATAACAAAGAAGCTTGTATATTTGTCTGATAATCTTTTCACTACAATTTCCAAAAATAAACGAAGACAGAAACAAAGTTTAATAATTTATTTTTTTCGTGAATATAATCTAATGGCCCGGGTTAAACTCATTTTTAAATTTAGAGAAATCCAGACTACTTAGATAGTAAAATAAAACGTTATTAGAAAGATACATGTAAAACATCTATTTTATAGATTTTGTCAGATGTATATATCTAAATCCTAATTATCAATAAGTTTGAAACGGCAATATTGCCAAATATATCGTTCTATTTTTGTTACTTTCCCATTAATCTACACGTTCAGGAAACCTTGCCAGCTTTCCGGATGGTTAATCTATGTTCTTACCAAGAAAACATTATTGTAGCAACTTCAAACAAAAAAATAAATGACTTTTGAATTCACTATTTTGGAGAAAAATGTCCATTTATCACATGTTTTTCATTACAGTATAATTACTCACTGTTAGTTAGATGATCATTAAATAAATGGGGTACACATTACCAATCGCTAATGACTTTTTAACAACAGTACTATAAAAACAGATGTGTACCAACAAAACTGCCATTTTGAGCGAGAGGTTGAAGCCTTATTATTTACTTAATGTTACAGTTTATAATATATAACGCGATCAAAATAACTTATTCTTGAGTTTAGAAGAAATATTAATTCCGACATGAATGTGCAGTAATTACCTCCCCTCTATTTTTCACTTCTATATCAGAGTAATAGGCTATTAATCCACAAGCTAAAAATCTTGTTGAAGATAATTTGTTAGATATGAACTTATCTTACAAAGTTTGTTTTACAAATTAAATATTTTTAATAGATAATAAAGTCTTTATTTTTTGCGAATTAAATATTTTGATACGATAATGAATTCTTTGTAATTTTGCAAATTGCATGTTTTAATGAGGTATTAAATGTTGTATGATATGTGAAAACATCAATTAAATCAGCTACTTTAAATATCATTTTGCCAATAAACCTTGATTTTCTATAGTTAGTATAACTATAGCTAAAATTTGAATAGAATAATGTATAAGATATAATTGCAAATTAATTTGAAATGATATTTTGAAGAATTTTGGGAATTACACATCATTTGCCTTTGATGGTTTTCCTTGTTTACAGTCTAAGTTTATTAATCTGCAAACAAAAGAGTCCTTACTAGAATTACATTAAATCATCCTGTTTATGCCCCACCTACGATAGTAGAGGGGCATTATGTTGTCTGGTCTGTTCGTCCGTTTGTTTGTTTGTTTGTTCTTCCGTCTGTTTGTCTGTCTGTCCTACTTCAGGTTAAAGCTTTTGATCAAGGTAGTTTTTGATGAAGTTGAAGTCCAATCAACTTGAAACTTAGTACACATATTAACTATGATATGATCTTTCTAATTTTAATGCCAAATTAGAGTTTTTATCCCAATTTCACGGTCCATTGAACATAGAAAATGATAGTGCAAGTGGGGCATCCATGTACTGGGGACACATTCTTGTTTGTTAATGATAATCATTTTGTTAGTAATTTTGATGGCGACTTCTCTGTATGCAGATACATATAGCAATTTATACAACAGTCAATTTAGTTGGAATGACACCATTATTATTTCAATTTTGAAATTTTATTTTCCAGGTTCAACTACTGGTAATGTAAATGTTTACAGACCAACAGAAGTTGAAGCCCATGAAGGAGAGGATGTAACGATAGAATGTGTTGCTATAGGTCTACCTCAACCTGTTGTATCATGGGACAAATATGGTGGCAGTTTTCCAAAGGAAAGAACAGACACTATTCAGGGTAGGTATTTCCTACAACCCACCATATTTAACCTTGTTATGTCTAAACTGGCTGTTCTAAATTCCATTTCTTCATTTTTGTGACTTAAATCTGTTCAAATATTAAGTGTCTAACATGCAGATTTAAAAACAAATTTTACAATCAGTCAAAACATTGACAACAATTAATGGAATATAGTCCAAATTTTGAAATGAAAAACTATAAAACATTGTTTGCCTGCTAATAATTTTAAAAAGTATATTTTGACAGAAAGACCTAATTCAATTTTACATTATAAAAGTTTGTAGTTCATTAAGGGTATGTTATATTTCACACACCACATTTTGCTGAATATTTAAATTTGTGGTCACATAAACCTCAAAAGGAACTAAATTAAGTACTCCAAGAACAATGAATATGATATATCAACAGTAATAAAGATAATCATTTGGTTCTTTTTTTGCAGGAAATTTAATAATTAGAAATGTGACTCAGGAAGATACAGGTACATACCTGTGTAAAGTGAACAGTGGCAATGAAGAACAGACTGTAAAGGATGTTTATCTGAAACTAATAGGTAAGTACTAATAACCTGCCCACGGCACCAAAAAATTGTGATTTGAAGATGTTTTATTTATAATCCTATTGTAGCAAATTGATTCAAACACTCTGGATTATTTGAATATATAAATTATAACCAATAAAATGAAGCTGTATTTTTGTGGATATTAAAATTGTAGTCATATAGTCATATATTTAAAGTAGCAAATATTGTTCAAGGAAATTAAGATAAAAGAATGTTTTCTCTTCATCAAACTGAATAAAGGGACAATTGTTTTGGCAAAAAGTATGTGGAAAATACAATATCCAAAGTTTTAACTGTTTGGACAGTTATTCACTATGCAATATTTTTCAACCAGTCGATAATATAAATGTATGATCTTAAATGTTTTCTTTACAATTTATTTACAGAACCTCCAACAGTTACTGCAGAAACTACCTCAGTTACCTTGACCCCATCAAATTCTGTCAAGTTACGTTGTCAGGTGAGAGGTTCACCTAAACCAGAGGTAATATGGTATCACAATGCTGTCCCAATTTCTAACATTCTCAATGTAGATGAGAATCAAGGAACAACTTACAGCCTAAATAATGTGGTCCACGATGATGCTGGACTTTATCAGTGTATGTCCAGTAATGACATTGGTGTTGATTATGCAGTTATTAGAGTGGACATCACAGGTGATAGAATGGCTTCTACAACATCCAATAAAAACAATAACAATCCCAGACAGAGGCCTAATGTTAAAAGGAAAAATGGTAAACGTAGAAGGAAAAATAGGAGAAACAGAAAACAGAGAAAGAATAAAAAAACAAAAGGTCCTCAACCTGTTAATGATGGTCCTGATAATAGTAAGTTAATTCTTTACTTTAAAAAAAAATACAGACACTACTTTAAAATATATTTGACAACAGTAAGAAAAAATGTATTTATGTATTCTAGTTAAATTACTTTCAATATTTGAATATGTGACATGAATTCCCCTTTTCAGAATCTAAAGGACTGGGTAATTTCATTGTCCTTACACAAAAATGAAAATAACGTCGCATCATTGCATGGATGTCCATTGTTTTGTACGTTTTAAACCAATCACAAGTTTTGATGTATGCTTTTGCATATATTACCCTGAATGCATTAGATTCTGAAACGGTGAATTAAGAACTAATACTGCAATATAGGCTAGCTAACGGAAAAAAAAAGAATCATTATTTAAAAAAAAATATGTCTGGTAACAACTAATTAGAAAAACAGTCTCAAAACCACAGAGTATTATACTATCTGTATTTGTTGTTTTTCATTTAAAAGCTTGATATGTAATATAAAATTTTAAAATACAATTTTCAACTTAAAACAAAGTACAGATAGACTAGTTCATAAAGCTTTATCCCATGTGATTTTATAGTCATTGTAATGTCTTGTCTTGTTTTGTAGCCAATGTAAAACTGGTACCCCCTTCAGCACCAGATGTGTACCAGTTATCAGATACATCAGTCAAGTTAAATTGGACTGTACCAGCCAATGATGGACTGAATATTATATTTTTCCGTGTTCAGTATCGAGTGATCAAACCAAAGAAGAGTCCGTGGCAGACAGATGATAACGAGATTCAGGGGGATCGTAGGCAGTACGAAGTCAAGAACTTGGTTGCCGAGGGAACGTTTAAGTTTCGTATTGCAGCAGTGTACTCCAATAATGACAATAAAGCTGGTCCTAATTCAGACAAGTTCACATTACATCTACCAACGTACCAGCAGCCACAGGTTCCTAAGAACCCGCCGACTATTGTAGAAGTTAAACCGATTACATACATGGATAACTATGCTCTCAATATCAAGTGGAATGTAAGTGTAGCAAGTTTTCTTATAAATTAGGACGTTAGTTTTCTTGATTGAATTTTTCATGTAGGAGCCATTTAAAGTGGACTATATAGTGTGGGGTCTTTTATTGTAGAAGGCTGTACAGTTGCTTATAATTGCTTATTTCCACTTCATTTAATTTTGGTGGATATTTGTCTCTTAGGAATGACATTTTTTTTTCAGACTAGGCAGATGTTCTCTTTTCAAACAATAAAATATATAGGTCTTTGAGGGTCTTGTTAAAGCTTGATGCATTTCATAGATAAATGTGCTTTTCGTTGAAGATGTTGACCTCTAGATTTCTATTATTTGTGTTGTAGGGTTGCAGTACATTGACATATTTTCAAGAATTTCTTTTATTGATATACCAAGTAACAATAGGTTTCATGGACTAGTTTTAAACTGCAATTACTTACGATTCAAATTCTTCTCTTTCAGTACATCCCAGTTAAGTCATCACCTATAGAAGGATTTTTCTTATATTATAAACCATTCAATTCCAAGGGAGATTATAAGAAGGAAATGTTGATGCAACCATCCATACGAACCTATCTGGTGGTCGAACTGAAAGCAGCGACAGAATACTCACTTAAAATGCAATGCTTCAACTCAGAGGGGATGAGTGACTTTAGTAACACTGTGGTCATGAAAACTCAAGGTGAAGGTTAGTATAGTGTGTCTATATATTGTTAGTGACTTTAGTAACACTGTAGTCGTGAATACTCAAGGTGAAGGTTAGTATAGTGTGTCTATATATTGTTAGTGACTTTACATCACAAGAGTTCATAGAGTCAATACAATAGAAAAACAAAGGATATGGGATATCTATCTATGACACAAAATCAGTACATGCTCAACATGAAATTAAAAGGAACAGTACTTTTATTGCTGTTCTTCATCTCAAAGTCACAGTGATGCCTCTACAGGAGAAAAAAAATCTCACCCACAACAAGTTTAAGACTGCCCCTAGCACAGGCATAAGAAGAATTTTTGCCAAAAATAATTTTGATTGCAAAAATAGTTGCAGTATGAATTATAAAAGGTTCATTTACAAATTCCCTCCTAGTTACAATTAAACTTGCTAAAATTTTGGTTAAGGTAAAAACAGGTTATAATCAGTTTGATGAAAGTATAACATGAATGAATGCATTCTAAGAGTTCATACCTATTGTATGATATGTACATATATATTATTTATGGATTGATAAAATCACTTTAAATAGATAGTCATATCATAAACTCATTAGAATTGAAAGTTTAAATATTACATTGTAGATAAACTTGATAGTGTTTTGCTGAATCTTGCACATATAAACCACACACATCGATAGCATGTGCAATAGACAGCAATTTCATCTTTTGAAGATTTTCTCATGTTTACATTTTAGAAAAAGGACAAAAGTAATGGCTCCACTCTAGTGGTACGAGTATGTCTCATCCTGAATACCTGCAAAAAAACAGTGTTGTTTTCTAGATTCCTAAATATTAAATATTTAGTTCTTAATAATGAGAATAGATATAGGAAGATGTGGTGTGAGTGCCAATGAAACAACTCTCCATCCAAATAACAATTTATAAAAGTAAAACATATCTCGTCTTGAGAAAAATGAATTTCCAATCTTGACATTCATAATTAAACCACCCCTCACTCTTATGTTTTGACTAACTGGTGATATTTTTTGATAAACACTGATTTTTTTTCTTCAAATTTACCCATAATGCATCTTAATTTTCTAGAACTTACAAACAGGAGAGAGAAGAATAATGACATTTTTGTTTTTGAAAGTGACTTTATCAGCAAGAATATCAACAGCAATAACATTGACCTTTGCACAATTATTAATAAAAAATCAGAATCTATTACTTCAATCAAATAAATAGGTATGATCTTATCATCTAATGTTTTATTTCTGTAATTACAAGAAAAATGTAAAGTGAATTACAAATCATGACTGTAAAACAGTTTGGTGCTAAAACATACATCAAATATTTGTCAGATGATAGACTTGATAGATGCAGAGGGAGCAAAAAGCTCAAATTGTTTTGTTTTCAAATATCCAATAAAAAGAACTTAAAAAAAACTATATAGGTGAATTATTGTTACTTTTGATGAGAATACCTTCTCTAGACAAAAGATGTTATGCAATATTTTGATTTAATTTAATGGCAGGAAATTTTATGTCAGTGAATGCATAGATAACTTCCGTTGTCTGAGAAACTTTGAGTAACCCTTTGTAACTAGGGGATTGAATTTATATGTGACTTACATTGTATCAATCACCCCTATCTAAGAAGAATTTTAAATTTAGATGCATTGAAAAAGTAAAGGCTCCTTAAGATGTATATATACAACTTCTATTCATAATTTAGTATATATCCATTCTATCAATGTCTTAATTCCAATGACATCTTGAAAGCAGATCACACTAACCTACATTATATGGAGTGTGTTGAAGAGTTGTCTCATTAGCAATCATATCACATCATAGTATTTATAATTTTTTTTTTTTTGGGGGGGGGGGGGGGATTGTTCAATCATTATCTTAATATGCAGATAGCCAGTATTTGCAGTAGACCTGTTTATAATAATCAGTGAAATTACAATGCTATTTGTATTTTATAGGAAAGGAACCAAAGTTTCCATTTATCCCACCATCCACATCCAAACCACCAGCAGAACAGAGTAACGAGGGTTCACCAACTAAACCTGACAATCAGGCTAATAGTGAACTATTATACATGATCCTGGGAATAGTCTTCGGTGTTCTTATGTTGTTGTTGATTGTTTTTATCTTCATGTGTTGGTGGAAACAGAGACAACAAAGAAGAATGATGGGTAAATTTTTATTATAAATATATTTTCAAAGTTTTAGAGATTTATTCAGCACTCTATTAGCCTTTACCATTATTGAAGAAAATGATTTGAATGGACAATATAGAAACATTTTGTACTAATTTGAGAATAATTGAACTCAGTTATACTCTTGCTTCAAAGAATGCTAGTTGAGAAATTTCAATAAAATTTTCCTAAGGATTTTTTTTAAGTAATTTTCAGAGAATACATAGCATTTTTTTAAGGATTTTTTTCCCTTTCATCCTTACTTCAACAAAAATCTCTGTCTAATTACAGATGCTATGAATGATGCTGTTCTGAGAAATAAATTTCAAGATCCATCTCAAAGAATTTATGCTGACAGTCTGCGGAAGAAATATGTTAATGGTGGATATTCCGCTGTTCCTACAGCGCCACCTGTTCAGAATGGACAGGTTCAAAATACTTATACCAAGATGAATGTTAATGTTAATCCATTGTCAGAAATGGACATGCATTCAATGAGCAATGGACACACTGGGAATCAACTTCACCAGGTATGTAATCAGGGTCAGAAGGTCATGTGTCAGAGTTCATATGCATTCAATGAGCAATGGACACACTGGGAATCAACTTCATCAGGTATGTAATCAGGGTCAGAAGGTCATTTAGATAGGGGTCAGAGTTCATATGCATTCAATGAGCAATGGAAACACTGGGAATCAACTTAACCAGGTATGTTATTAAAGTCAGAAGGTCATTTAGATAGGGGTCAGAGATCATATGCATTCAATGAGCAATAGGCATACTGCACATCAGTATCAACATCTATTTTTATATCGCTATGCATGTAATATTTGTAACTGAATGTTTTAAAGTACCAATTCAGTATCATCATCAGCAAGTCAGATTGGAAGAACATGCAATCTTTGCTCTGTAGACTAATTAGACATTAGTGCTATCTGGTATGTATTCAGGGTATGGGACATCATATACAGTTTGAATCTTATGACATGCATTTAATATTGATGTAAGCTTCATTCTGAAAACCTTAAGGATTGCCACTTTCTTATTTGTTATGTGTTCAATTTTCAATACTAAAAAAACTGGTGCAAATCTGTAACATATGACAAACACAGTAAAATATATATGTATATTGAAATACAATGTTGGTATTCCAATTGTCAAAAATATAAATCTGCTTTTCAAAATAAACCTTACATTACTTACACTTTAACATAAGATTGACCTTTGATCTGTTTTTTCAGCAGTCCACCACTTTTGTTCCGAATGGCACCTTACCTAGTCAATATAGTGATAATAACAATAAACAGAATCTGGACAATTCTTTGGAAGGCAGTCAGTGTCTCAATACTCCAGATTCTATGGGTAGTGGGGAGGCACCGGCCATCCCGCCCTCGCCTAATTCTTACAGTGTGCCAATTGGTTATGATCAATTTACAACTTCAGACTCTCAGGAGCAATATTCTAATAAGTCATGTGATCAGCTGGCTGAGTCACATGACCCAAACAATTTAGATTTTGTGAAGCAGTGTTCTAATGACAGTTCTGTGGCCAGTGAAAATAGTGTTCATTCAGGAAAACATAAGCGACGACGAAAAAGGAAAGCAGCAAGTAGTGAAAATTCTACAAGAGATCAAGCGACGAATACTGATTTAAGCAGTAATGGTTAGTATATTAAATAATGAAAGTGACAGAATGTAAACCATCAAACTTTGTTTTAATGTGAGAAAAAAGTTACAAGCTATATAGTGAAATAAAATTACTGTAGCATATAAATATATATAGGAAGATGTGGTTTAAGTGCCAATGAGACAACTCTCCATCCAAGTAACAAAACACGAGTAACAAAACACGTTTTGTTTTCTTTCTGAAATATATAACAGTAAGAAATAAACCAGTTTTAAACATTTGTTGTCTTTTTAGTACATGTTTGAATGATAAACAACATATTTTGCTTATACATTATTCAATTGTGCAGATCTGAATGTTAAGCATTATTATTACACCATCTTTCCATGTGCACCTCTCAGCTTTAAGCAATAATTAATATATATATGATTCATTCAGTAATCTGTTATTGTGCATCTCCAAATGAAAATCAGCTATAAATCATTTATATCCTGCAAAATATTCATCTATTAAATCTCAATTTATTTTTCAGAAGGAACAATGGAGTTTTCACATGTAAATAGAGATACAAATTCACCAGAAGCATTTGAACAGTGTTATACACGGACTAGCTCCAGTGAAGATTGTGATCAGGTCGTATGACACGGAACTAACCTCAAATAAAAGACTGATATACACAGCTTTTATTCAACAAAACGAGAATAATGTACAGTCTACCTGGCATTTCATTTAATACGAGAATCTCTTCTATGGTGCATCATGTTATTAATACTCAGGATTAAATACTTGTATGGAGTGCATCATGCTATAATTCCATTGGATAACTTTACTGCCAAAGATTGGACATATTTTTGCAGTTCTTTATATAGTAACTGTAACAAATAACCAAAGTTATTTATAGTACCATGGAAACTGTACATCACAAGTAAACAATAATTTGATTGGCTGTGATATAAATTCCTGAACAGGAAGTTACTTGTGATGTGACATTGTTGATTGAAATCCATGGAAAATATTTTCATTTTTGTGAAGTATGAAAATATTTTCTAAAATGAAGTATTGTTGACCCCTGCCAGGTCGTATCGTTGTATACTGGTACCCTGTTAAAGGGTAAACCAGTCCTATAGGGTAAATCTACAGATTGTTATTTGTGCTCAAATGGGTACTTTAATTCAAATTTATACAAGTTTTAAGTTAGCAGAACAATCTTTCTTCACTTCATATTTCATTCAGATTCTTTCTTAATTTGCAGAATATTATAAATATATAAATAGATAATAAGCCGAGAGAAACCATTTGTAATCTCTGCAGCATTTCTTACTTATTATTAATATTCGGAAACAATATTTCCATTCAAATAATAGCTCTAAATATGGTCATTTTTCAATAATAAAGACATTCATGTTTTTATATCTTTTATTTAAAAGTGTCATAGCTTAAACATAAATTCAAATGAGAAATACTATTCAACAAAGTTTATTTTTAACATGGATCAGACTTGGATGACATTTGTCGAAATCTTTAAATATTTAATTTCAATTTAAGAAGTCTTCATTCATTAAGCATTCACTGTACATTTACATTGGGGAGGGGAAAGTAACATATCGTCCAATTTTTTTTTTTAATCAATGAAGTGAAGGAAGATTGTGTCACTGTTGTGTATGATTATAACGAGAATTTTCCCTAAATTATATCATTTTGTACATAAGCATTGTTCAGTATTAAAATTGGTGTCATTGTTATGTCCCACCTATGCAATATATTATAGAAATGTTAGCAACAATCAATGCACTGATTGACAGTAGGAAAAACAATTATGCATTCACATCTCTTAGGATCATAATCTTGTTATCAAACAACAATGAACTTTGTAAAGGAACATTACAGTCTCACATAGTTCTTAAAGAAGCAGATATTTTATTTATGAAATTTGACACATCTTCAAAAATCCCTTATATTGAATGATACAGATAAAGATACTTTACACATAGAATATGACTGTAACATTTGTAAAACAAGGTATGGGTTTTGCTCATTGCTAAAGGCCGTACAGTGACCTATAGTTGTTAATTTCTGTGTCACTTGGTCTCTTGTGGAGAGTTGTCTCATTGGCAATCATACCACATCTTCTTTTTTTTTATATTTTATGATCATTCAAATTTGAAATATGACTTAAAAAAAGTCCCTCAATATTAGCTATATTATTCACAGAGTTTTTTCCTTTGTCAGTCAGTGTTAGTCTTTCAGGGTCTATATTTATTTCTGTCGATGGTGCTATCTAAATCGAATGAAGAACATATTTGATTGTTGCATACAATTCCTTATCTACAAGTTTTTATGTATTTTTGGTTGTAAATTTTTGCAGGGAGAAATTGGTACTTATTTTAGCAAATTGTTTTTGGAAAAGAAAATAAAGATTAGAAATGTAATAACATTAGTTTCTATTTGGATAATTTATATGATGGAATATTTGTAATTGGAAGGCAATATTTTATTCTTGTCCTCAGATTAAATGAAGATATATTCTGCCCAAACATACTGCTTTCAATGGGTTTTTGTTTTTATAAATATATTTCAAAAATTTGAAAAAATCAAACAGATAAAAAATCATATTTGAAAAATATTCTTTAAATTACATGAAAACTTGCAGACCAAAATGTTTTTAAGGTTGTTAAGAATATAAGTTTGTTGTTGATAGAATGTTTAGGGCATCTGTTGTTGAGTGTGTATATGTGTAGTGGATGTAAATGTTTGTGTATGTGTGTGCAGATGATACTTAAGAAGATTTTGAGCCACCTTATTATTAATGAGGATTGTATTCATGAAACGGGTAAAATTACTTTTTTTAGTTTATATTGTCTATCATTGCACCTTTTTTTTTTATTTACAATCATTTTGTTTAACACTAGAATACCTGGAGACTTTATAGTTAATAAACTTTGGCCAGCTGAATTATTTTTGTGTTCTCATCTTCCTTTTACAAGACCATTTGATTTATTATTCGGTTATTATTTATATTATTTAGTTGTTTTCACAGAAAATTGTGTTATTTTTCAAAGAAATAAATTAATAAAAAGGGGATGAGAATCTAAAATAATTTCATGTGGTCTTACAGGGATTTGAAATATCATTACACCTTGATCATTTAGTAAAAACTATTGTGACTTACGGTCAGTTTCGAATTATTTTTTTTTTTTCGGTAGATGTGACTTTTTTTATTAGATTTTTTTTTTAAAAACATTTTTATATCTTTTATTTTCTAAAAATACAAAAAACTCAGTCAGAAAAACATATTTTTTTTAATTTGAATGCCATATAAAACAACCCAATTCATAAGTATCACCAGAGAAATTTTCTTATTCACAATTCACGACAAATATGTCAGTATTTATTATGCTATGAATGATATATTTTGTTAAGACTGGTTGTATGAATGTTGAAATGTGTGTATCAGCCAATGAAAAATCAAACCTTTGTCATGTGACGTTAATGCCAGTCTTTGTTATAAGTCAATATTGTATATAATATTACAATAAAATTTAATACAAAGTTAAAAACAATAAAACTTGTTATGTTATTCAGAAACCTTACTAGGATTTGAGTTCATGGTAAAGCTAAAAAGTAGAATAACAAACAAAAATGAACTACAAGGAACATTCAAATGGAAATCCCTTATCATACGGCAAATTCAAAAACTCAAACACATCAAACAAATGGAAATCAACTGTCATATTCCTGACCTGGTACATGCATGTCCTTTTGTAGAAAATGATACATCAACTTAAATATAACACTTTCGTATATAACACTTACAGGTTACCTCTCATTTAACCTTAAACAATAGACACTCAAAAAAATAAAAATGATTCCTTCTGTTTTAAATGAATTTGGCAGATGAGGCACACTGGTGAATGTTTTTAGTTGGATATTTTTGCACTTCAAAAACTGAAAACTGAACCAATAATCAAAAGTATTCTATACAATAAAGAAATATGTGTAAAGTTGACACTGACATCATCATGATCATTCTTACACTCAAATCGTTATGCTCATTTAGATAGCTTCAAATGGAAAGAAATCCCCCTTACACTCCTATCAATATTATCAGACGGAAGACAACCATCATTGAGACAACTCCAGATGGAAAGAAATCCCTCTTACACTCCTATCAATATTATCAGACGGAAGACCAGCATCATTGAGACAACTCTAGATGGAAAGAAATCCCTCTTACACTCCTATCAATATTATCAGACGGAAGACAAGCATCATTGAGACAACTCTAGATGGAAAGAAACCCTCTTACACTCCTATCAATATTATCAGACGGAAGACCAGCATCATTGAGACAACTCTAGATGGAAAGAAATCCCTCTTACACTCCTATCAATATTATCAGACGGAAGACCAGCATCATTGAGACAACTCTAGATGGAAAGAAATCCCTCTTACACTCCTATCAATATTATCAGACGGAAGACAAGCATCATTGAGACAACTCTAGATGGAAAGAAATCCCTCTTACACTCCTATCAATATTATCAGACGGAAGACCAGCATCATTGAGACAACTCTAGATGGAAAGAAATCCCTCTTACACTCCTATCAATATTATCAGACGGAAGACAAGCATCATTGAGACAACTCTAGATGGAAAGAAATCCCTCTTACACTCCTATCAATATTATCAGACGCTCCTATCAATATTATCAGACGGAAGACAAGCATCATTGAGACAACTCCAGATGGAAAGAAATCCCTCTTACACTCCTATCAATATTATCAGACGTAAGACAAGCATCATTGAGACAACTCCAGATGGAAAGAAATCCCTCTTACACTCCTATCAATATTATCAGACGTAAGACAAGCATCATTGAGACAACTCCAGATGGAAAGAAATCCCTCTTACACTCTTATCAATATCAGTGGCGGATCCAGAACTTTTCCTAGGGGGGGGGGGGGGGGGGGGGGCTCGAGTCATGCTTCAGTGATTCCCTATATAATCAACCGAATTTTTCCCACCGAAGGGGAGGCCCGGGCCCCTGGATCCGCCTATGAATATTATCAGACGGAAGACAAGCATCATTGAGACAACTCCAGATGGAATGAAATCCCTCTTACACTCCTATCAATATTATCAGACGGAAGACGAGCATCATTGAGACAACTCCAGATGGAAAGAAATCCCTCTTACACTCCTATCAATATTATCAGACAGAAGACAAGCATCATTGAGACAACTCCAGATGGAATGAAATCCCTCTTACACTCCTATCAATATTATCAGACGGAAGACGAGCATCATTGAGACAACTCCAGATGGAAAGAAATCCCTCTTACACTCCTATCAATATTATCAGACAGAAGACAATCATCATTGAGACAACTCCAGATGGAATGAAATCCCTCTTACACTCCTATCAATATTATCAGACGGAAGACGAGCATCATTGAGACAACTCCAGATGGAAAGAAATCCCTCTTACACTCCTATCAATATTATCAGACAGAAGACAAGCATCATTGAGACAACTCCAGATGGAAAGAAATCCCTCTTACACTCCTATCAATATTATCAGACGGAAGACAAGCATCATAGAGACAACTCCAGATGGAAAGACATCCCTCTTACACTCCTATCAATATTATCAGACGGAAGACAAGCATCATTGAGACAACTCCAGATGAAAAGAAATACCTCTAAGGTTAACATCATCAAGATAAATATGAGTTGTGTGAGAAATGACAGTATGTACCTATATAACTAAGGTGTTAAACTTTTGTAACTAGCGTTTGAAGAAAGTATGAATTTCGAACAGCGGTATACTATATACTGTTGCCTTTTATTTACAAACTAATGCAAACTTTGAATAATATTTTCCAAGCCCCAACACATGCTTGCATTATCAGAAAACAGTGCTCAACATATATAACAAATTATAAATTAATAGGGATAGTTCTGAAAAGTCTTATCCAAGTCAAATTTAGTTCATGTAGAAGAGGGACGAAAGATACCAGAGGGACAGTCAAACTCATAAATCGAAAATAAACTGACAACGCCATGGCTAAAAATTAAAAAAGACAAACACAATTACACATGACACAACATAGAAAACTAAAGAATAAGCAACACGAAACCCACCAAAAACTAGGGGTGATCTCAGGTGCTCCGGAAGGGTAAGCAGATCCTTCTCTACGTGGCACCCGTCGTGTTGCTTATGTGATAACAAATACGGTAAATAGTCTTATTCGGTAGGTCACATTCATGAAGGGAAGGGGATTGTAGTTACGACGTAAGGAACATATCCGATATCATCTGTGAAACGGTGAAAGCTATCTCATGCTTCTTTAACTACATGTACTGTATGTACAGAATGAGAAGTAAAATAATATTTTAAATCATATTGAATCCAGAGATATATACAAAAATTCATCTACTTAAATAATTACATGAAAAAGTTATATTGCCAAGGGAGCAATGCTAACCATAAGTATCCAGAATCATTATAATAGCCATATCAAACCAGAAATAAAGATAAACAACAGTTAAAGAGGGACAAAAGATACCAGAATCTGGTAACCAGAGTGACATTGAAACTCATAAATTAAAAATAAACTAACAATGCCATGGTTAAAAAAGAAAAAAGACAAACAATAGTACACAAGACACAACATAGAAACTAAAGACTAAGCAACACCAAAAACTGGGCGTGGTCTCTGGTGTTCCACAAGGGTTAAACGCAGTATCTTGATTGAGCTACATTAATCTTAAAATAATTTAAAAAAAAAAGGTGCTCCGCAGGGCGCAGCTTTATACGACCGCAGAGGTCGATCCCTGAACAGTTGGGGCAGGTATGGACAAAACATTTAAGCGTGATACAGCTCTGAATTTGGATTGTGATCAAGTTTTTGACCTTATATGGGTTTTTTACACAAAACTAATGTCAAGCCACTCCATCATCATCATCATCATCATCTCAATTCAAATTTTAAATGGACTTTACAACCATAAACACTCATTTAAATACATCAGAAAATTATAAAAATAGAAAATGACATGATAGTCATGTCTGGCAAATTTCCAACATACATTATCTAAAAACATTTTAGAAAAGATGAGGAAAAAAAGCTTCATCAGCAACATTTTATATTGGCAAATTTCCAATGAAGTTATTTACATAAAGTTATTGGCAAATAAAAATAGAAAATGACATCATAGTCATGTCTGGCAAATTTCCAACATACATTATCTAAAAACATTTTAGATAAGATAAGGAAAAAAAGCTTCATCAGCAACATTTTATATTGGCAAATTTCCAATGAAGTTATTTACATAAAGTTATTGGCAAATAAAAATAGAAAATGACATCATAGTCATGTCTGGCAAATTTCCAACATATATTATCAACTACTATTCTATACAAAGAAAGATAACTCCAATTGAAAATTAATTGCTATTGCACAATATTGTGCAATTAGATATTTCCTGCTATTGTGCAATACTGTGCAATTGAAAATTTCTTGCTATTGCACAATACTTGATATGGAATCCTGATTTGGACCAACTTGAAAACTGAACCAATAATCAAAAATCAAAGTACATGTTTAGATAAAGCATATCAAATAAGCCCAAGAATTAAATTTTTGTTAAAATCAAACTTAGTTTAATTTTGGACCCTTTGGACCTTAATGTAGACCAATTTGAAAACTGGACCAAAAATTAAGAATCTACATACACAGTTAGATTTGACATATCAAAGAACCCATTTATTCAATTTTTGATGAACTCAAACAAAGTTTAATTTTGGACCCCCATTTGGACCAACTTGAAAACTAGGCCAATAATTAAAAATCTAAGTACATTTTTAAATTCAGCATATCAAAGAACCCCAAGGATTCAATTTTTGTTAAAATCAAACTAAGTTTAATTTTGGACCCTTTGGACCTTAATGTAGAACCAATTTGAAAACGGGACCAAAAATTAAGAATCTACATACATTGTTAGATTCGGCATATCAAAGAACCCCAATTATTCAATTTTGATGAAATCACACAAAGTTCAATTTTGAACCCTTTGGGCCCCTTATTCCTAAACTGTTGGGACCAAAACTCCCAAAATCAAACCCAACCTTCCTTTTATGGTCATAAACCTTGTGTTTAAATTTCATAGATTTCTATATACTTAAACTAAAGTTATGGTGCAAAAATAATGCTTATTTGGGCTCCTTTTTGGCCCCTAATTCAAAAACTGTTGTGACCTCAACTCCAAAAATCAATCCCAACCTTCCTTTTGTGGTCATAAACCTTGTGTTTAAATTTCATTGATTTCTATTTACTTATTCTAAAGTTATTGTGCGAAAACCAAGAATAATGCTTATTTGGGCCCTTTTTTGGCCCTTAATTCCTAAACTGTTGGAACCAAAACTCCCAAAGACAATCCCAACAGTCCTTTAGTGGTCATAAACCTTGTGTTAAAATTTCATTGATTTCAATTCACTTTTACTAAAGTTAGAGTGCGAAAACTAAAAGTATTCGGACGACGACGACGACGACGCCAACGTGATAGCAATATACGACCAAAAAATTAAAAACATTTCGGTCGTATAAAAAGGGTATAACAAAGGCCGAACAAGGTCAGAACAGTCTGCATAGTATAACAGAAAACTAAAGATTGAACAACACTTACCTCACCAAAAGCAGAGAGAGATCTCGGGTGCCATGAAAAGGTTAGCAGATCTACCCCACACGATTGAGGCTCCTGCCGTGTTCCTCGTGCAAGATCAAAATCGTTTACTTAGGTTGTTATAAAAAGAGTAAATAGCTTTTGAATCCGTATTAATAACTATAATGTTACTAATGTTCTATTCTAGTAATTCATTGTAATTTGTAAGGCGTGATGTACAGTAAGCCACATTTGAAGTTGATCGGTGTTGGTATCCGCGATTGGTATATGCACTATGCTTTACTATGTCACAAAACCAAAACACATGTGAGTTGGTATTACACGTATATGGGTGTTGCTATCTCTGTATATACACTTTGCCTTACTAGACCAGAAAACCAAAACACATCTGACTTGGTATAACAGGTATATGTGTGTTGATATCCCTGAATAAATACCATTCCTAACAAGGATTTGGCACAACTTTGTGGAACTTTGGGTCATCAATGCTCTTCATCTTACTGGGCTTTCTTTACTATTTTGACCTGAGCGTCACTGATGAGTTTTATGTAGACGAAACACGCGGTACCTTTAATAACTATTAGCATGTCGTAATGTTCTATTGTATTGTTTATTTGTGCATTTCTCTGTCCTGTATGTTCTTCCATTTATTTGTGTTGTAGTCCTGTCATGTAATGTTGTCATTTTAGTGTTATATTTAACATTGCCTTAAAAGCAGGAGGTATGGCCAGCCACAAAGCCAGGTCAACCCACCTTTTTTTTCTTAAAATGTCCTGTACCAAGGCAGGAATATGGCAATTTTTATCTTATAGTTCGTTTCTGTGTGTGTTACATTGTCGTTTGTTTGGTGTTTTTTTTTTTTTTTTTTTGGTGCTCTTTAATGTTTCTGTTGTTTTGCTGTTTTCCTCTTATATTTGATGTGTTTGCTTCAGTTTTAGCTCACCTGGCCTAAAAGGCCATGTGAGCTTTTCTCATCACTTGGCGTCCGTCGTCGTCGTCGTCGTCGTCGTCGTCGTCGACGTCGTCGTCGTCGTTAACAATTTTTCAAACATCTTCTCCTCTGAAACTACTGAATGGATTTGAATGAAACTTAACATGATTGTTCCTTAGTATATCCTGCACAAAATGTGCGCTTCGATTTTTGATCCGTCAAAAAACATGGCCGCCGTTACTTAAAATAGAACATAGGGGTCAAATGCAGTTTTTGGCTTATATCTCAAAAACGAAAGCATTTAGAGCAAATCTGACATGGGGTAAAAATGTTCATTAGGTCAAGATCTATCAGCCCTGAAATTTTCAGATGAATCAAACAAACCATTGTTGGGTTGCTGCCACTTAATTGGTAATTTTAAGGAAATTTTGCAGTTTTTGGTCATTATCTTGAATATTATTATAGATAAAGATAAACTGTAAACAGCAAAAAAGATCAGCAAAGTAAGATCTACAAATAAGTTAATATGACCAAAATTGTCAATTGACCCCTTAAGGGGTTATTGTCCTTTAATGACAATTTTTCACAATTTGTTCATCATATTTGCTAACTTTAAAAAATCTTCTCCTCTGAAACTACTGAATGGATTTGGTTAAAACTTAGCATGGTTGTTCCTTAGATTATCTTGCACAAAGTGTGTGCTTTGATTTTTGATCCGTCAAAAAACATGGCAGCCGTTACTTAAAATAGAACATAGGGGTCAAATGCAGTTTTTGGCTTATATCTCAAAAACGAAAGCATTAAGAGCAAATCTGACACGGAGTAAAAATGTTCATTAGGTCAATATCTATCAGCCCTGAAATTTTCAGATGAATCAAATATCCAATTGTTGGGTTGCTGCCACTTAATTGGTAATTTTAAGGAAATTTTGCAGTTTTTGGTCATTATCTTGAATATTATTATAGATAAAGATAAACTGTAAACAGCAAAAAAGATCAGCAAAGTAAGATCTACAAATAAGTTAATATGACCAAAATTGTCAATTGACCCCTTAAGGGGTTATTGTCCTTTAATGACAATTTTTCACAATTTGTTCATCATATTTGCCAACTTTAAAAAATCTTCTCCTCTGAAACTACTGAATGGATTTGGTTAAAACTTAGCATGGTTGTTCCTTAGATTATCTTGCACAAAGTGTGTGCTTTGATTTTTGATCCGTCAAAAAACATGGCCGCCGTTACTTAAAATAGAACATAGGGGTCAAATGCAGTTTTTGGCTTATATCTCAAAAACAAAAGCATTAAGAGCAAATCTGACATGGAGTAAAAATGTTCATTAGGTCAATATCTATCAGCCCTGAAATTTTCAGATGAATCAAACATCCAATTGTTGGGTTGCTGCCACTTAATTGGTAATTTTAAGGAAATTTTGCAGTTTTTGGTCATTATCTTGAAAATTATTATAGATAAAGATAAACTGTAAACAGCAAATATGATCAGCAAAGTAAGATCTACAAATAAGTCAATTTGACCAAAATTGTCAATTGACCTCTTTAGGAGTTATTGCCCTTCAAAGACTTTTTTCACAATTTGTTCATCATGTTGACTTACTTTAAAAAATCTTCTCTTATGAAACTGCTGTATCAATTTCAGCCAAACTTAGGCTAAATGAGTTTCAGAGTTTCAGAGTATCTAGTATAAATTTTATATTTCATTTCCTTGTATGTCAAGAAACATAGCTCCTATGGCTAAAATAGAACATAGGAGAAAATGATTTTTTTTGGCTTTTGAAGAAAATAGGACGATTCAAAGAACATTTAAATAAATTGAAAAGACAAAATAATCATTGATGAGAGATTAAACCAAAAAAATTCAGGTGAGCGATTCAGGCTCTTGAGAGCCTCTTGTTTGTTTATAACCCGGATTTGTATTTTCTCAATCTTTTTATGACTTTCGAACAGCGGTATTATACTTTTGCCTTTATTAACAAAGTCAGAAAACGAATAAACACATCTGACTTTGTATGGTTGGTGTAGGTATCCCAGATTATGCACTATATCTGAAAATAAAAGCAATGAACATATTTAACCGGGTACTATTTAGTATGACAAGTATATGAGTGTTGCTTTTCTTGAATGTACACTGTAACCCACTGAACCAGAAACAATTTGAAACAACTGACTTGTTATGACAAGGATATGGATTTGGGTATCTCTCAGTATACACGGTAGCCAACTCCATAATGAAAACTAACGAACAAAACTGACTGCCTCTGTAAGTATTAGTGTATGGGTGCCCTGAATATGTACTATAGCCATAAGATACGAAATCCAGTGATCATATCTGACTTCGTATTATAAGTTAACGGGTGTTGGTATCTAAAGAATATGTACTATACCTCACAACATCAGAAAACCGATTAACACATCTGACTTCGTATTACAAGTGTGTTGATATCCCTGAATATACAATATGCACCACAACGCCAGAAAACAAATGAACACATCTGATACCGTATTACAAGTGTTGATATCCCTGAATAACCAATTTACCTCTCAAAATCAGAAAACCAATCAACACATCTGACTTCGTATTATAAGTTTACAAGTGTTGATATCCCTAAATAATCACTAAACCTCTCAAGATCCGAAAACCAATGGACACATCTGACTTGGGATAGCAATTATTTATCTGAATATGTATAAACATTTAACACAATAAAATATCATTTGACAAAACTGACTCGCAACTGCAAGCACATAGGTATGGATATCCCTTCAAATGCACTTAAACTAGCACGGAAAGAAAACTAGCGAACACAGCATTACTGAAATGTCATTGCAAGTAACAATGTATGGGTATCCCTGAAATATGCACTTGAACTCATATGTCTAAAAAAACCAATGACATCACTGACAAAAGGATAACTCAATAAAGGCAACAGTAGAATACCGTTGTTCAAAGTTATAAATCATTTGAAAAAATACAAATCCGGGTTACAAACTTAAACCAAGGGAAACAACGGAACAACTAAAACACTGAAGTGCAACAAAAACAAACGCCAATGTAACATACATATAAGCGAACAGTTAGATAACAACTGACATATTCCTTACTTGGCACAGGACATTTTAAGGACAAAATGGTGGGTTGAACCTGGTTTTATGGCTAGCCAAACCTCACGCTTTTATGGCAATGTTACAAATGCAGCTAAAATGACAACATTAGTTGACAGGAATACAGTACAATTAAATGTAAGAACACTGAGGAAAGAAAAATACATTAATAAATTATATAATAGTACAATTCGACATGTTAACCACAGAATAATATCGAACACCTAAACTGAATTTACGACAGTATACAAATACAGCATAATAGAATTATGAACTGTGCGTCACACAAATGTATCAACGCTACAGAAAGTCACAGGTAAATTTTAAAAAAATTGAATATAGAATCAGAATAAAGTTTGTAATGGTGTTATTTGAAGTATTTTCTCACAATTACAAGAATAAAAATATAGAATTGTGTTAGTTGTGGTATTATTAATTGTATTTTCTAACCATGTCAGTTATTCTTCTAAATCAAACTGTTTATAAACAAACACATCCTGTGCATATTGTTGCTTTAAACTAGCAATCATTTAAACGAACTATAAAGGATTAATTGTCTATACTTTTACATACATATAGAAAATAAAAATAAATTTAAACCATAAACTGTGAGATATGAAATAGTATAATTAATATCCAACAAAATTACAAACAAAACATAACTAAATACATGAATGTTGGATGTATAAATAGTAAATACATCGTTAGATTCAGCATATCAGAGAACCCCATATATTCAATTTTTGTTGAAATCAAACAAAGTTTAATTTTGAACCCTGATTTGGACCAACTTGAAAACTGGGCCCATAATCAAATATCTAAGTACATGGTTAGATTCAGCATATCAAAGAACCCCAAGTTTTTGTTAAAATCAAAAGTATTTTTTTTACCCTTTGGATCTTAATGTAGACCAATATGAAAACGGGACCAAATATTAAGTTTCTAAAATTTTGGACCCTTTGGACCTTAATGTAGACCAATTGGAAAAACCCCAAAATCAATCCCAACCTTCCTTTAGTGGTTATAAACCTTGTGTTAAAATTTTATTGATTTCTATTTACTTATACTAAAGTTATTATCCGGAAATCATCCGTCATCGGACGACGTTGACGACGACGTGATACCAATATACGTCCATTTTTTTTTTAATTTTTGAGTTGGTATGAAGACCCACGAAAACAACATGACTTGCCACTTCCTATATGGGAATGTTGGTATCTTTTAATGTGCACTATAATTAATACGACCAGGAAAACAACGAAGGCAACTGACATTTCATTTCAACTATTTGTCTACTTGTGTCCGTTTAGATGCACTTTAACCCTTTCGATCAAACATATATTGAAACAACTTTCCTTTTTATATGACAACGCCGTGGATTGGGGAATCTCTCAATATGAACTATGACCCACACGATCAGAAAACCAATGACCACAACGAAGTTGGTATTGCAAGTCTTTTGGAGTGGATATCACGGAATATTCCCTGATACTAGAAGAAACTTATTGAACATAATTTTTTATTGCAAGAATATAATGATTTCTTTCTATTAATAATTTTTTGATCCCTGTAACCCACCTTAGGTTTGAATCCCTCGTGTATAATCTATTTAACAGGAAAAGTGTTCCGGCTTCAATATCAATTTTGAAAACATTGAATTTTCTAACATAGAACCGCTATAAAGCTGTATTTTCAAAAATGACGGCTTTTCGGGAAACTGCAATTGTTTTTTAGATTTTCCTTTTGAATTAGCAATAAGCTTGATTAAAGTCGTTGCTATCTTAATCAAGGTTTCACTAGTTTTAAATTAGGTGAATAACAGTTGTCTCTTATAAACATGCATGGTGTGGTTGTTCCCCTTTTTTCATTTGAATCTACAGAGAGAGAGAGAAAAAAACAATTTTATTTTATTAAAACTACGTCATTAAAATTCTAATGGGCATATGATAAGTGACTAATAATCCCCAATCTAAAAGTCTTTCCATTTGCACCCATTGGTTTGTTACACAAAAGACATTATGTATAAAATGCTCACAACTTGAAAAATAAGTCATTGTACGTCCTTGACTATTGATCTTGATTTAACTGATATTGCTACGTACGAATATTTGATGACCGGGCTAAAATATAATACAGATGATACGCTTTCAAACGATATATAACTTTTTAGTTTGGTGCATTAAGAATGAAGTGGTATGGTTTAGTATTAAACTCATCACAGATACCAGGATTTAAATTTTGTATATGCGCCAGACGCGCGTTTCGTCTACAAAACATTTATCAATGACGCTCGAATCAAACAAATTTAAAATGCCAAATAAATTACGAAGCTGAAGAGCAGTGAGGACCAAACATTCCTATAAGTTTTGCCAAATACATCTACGGTCATCTATTCCTGAGATAGAAACTATTGTGGGTATTTATGAAACTAACAACCACCGCGTCAGGAAATAGATGAACCCAACTGACTTGTTATAACAAGCATTGGGACGACGGGTTATCCCTAGATATGTACTAAAACTCAAATTATAGGAATGTCTATCGTAATAACTGAATTGTAACTGCAATTATATATACTTTGGGATTCTAACAGAAAATAACAATTTTTGTTAGCGTGTGTTTGGTTTGAATTTTTAGAGCTTTCCTTTGCAACACAAAAAGAGAAGCACCCATGAGAATAAATGTTGTATCATATTTTAACATTCCTATACTAGTATTATAATTTTGTAAAGACAAAATTTAAACTAGGTATGATGATTATCATTTTTTGCCAGCTTAAGTCTTTAAATTGATATTCTTCGGACAAAGCGGCATAACTCAGATCTGTATAATGCAGCAGATACATTAAATTGCAGTGATTTCACTCCACGTGTAAAACTAAAATAAACAAAATGGCGGACAGCGGAAATTTTTTGAACACAGACAATATTATCAGAGAACATTCATTAGACCTGACAAGTATCTATGATGATTATCCTTATGAAGATATGCCAAATAAATTTAAATTGCCAACAACTGATAAGGGGAAACAAATATTAATTGAAACCATAGACCAAAATCTATACGCGGAAGCTGCTCACATGGTCGCCTTTCGCATTCCCCATGATAAACTGTACCCTTGGATCAAAGCGTTACATCTCGTATATTATGAACACTATGGTAAATCGACCAAGTATGCAGTGAGCTGGTTTGATGAACCTGACAACTGGTCAGAGAAAACAGGAAATAAAACAGTCTGTATTGAACTATCAACAAAGACAGATCAGCCAAATCCATTACTGTATAAAATACAACTACACATAAACACTGGCCTGATTCAAATACAAGGAAATCACAAAGATACATTCGTTACAATTGACTTCCCTGTCTTACTCCAAATTGTTGAGAAAGTTGTTGCCCATAATTTGTCAACTAGTGAAGACAAAGACTCAACAAAGATTAAAAATGCCAAACAAACATTACAATCAGATATCACGGATACGGCTACTTTAGATATTAACCATAACACCTTCGTAAAGAGCCCATCAGGCACTAAAGAAATATCCAACAAAAACAATGAGAACCAAACATTGGAACAACACGAAAAAAATGTAGTGTCTCAGACAGTGGACCAAAATAATAACATGGAAAAATTTATGACATGTATGGAAAAACATTTTACCAACGCTCTTGATAAAATATGTCAACAACAAACTGACATGCTGGTTTCGAAAATGACTTCAATGGACATTGCATATAAACATACCATTCAACAAAATGAAGAAAGGTTTACTCAAATGATGGACAAAGTAGAATCTGTGATTAACAAAAAGGCTAATTTAGAAAGAGAAAATGGAGAACAAAAATGCAAAATTCAGCATATAAATCATGAAACTACACTTGAAAAAGAACTACTGAAAACCAAAATGGAAACTAAATGTGAGATGCTTACACAGAAAAATAAATCACAAAGTGACAAAATTAATAAACTAGACCTGGATCTTGGTGAAATTAACAAGGAGATGCAGGTAAGGAAAAACAAAATAGAATCATTAGAATCATCATTTACTGCTCTTCGCAAAGACATTGAAGACAAAGAAAAAGAGATTCTTAGTTTAAAAATACATGCCAGTAGTGGCGACGGAGAATTCCAAACTGTGCCAATATCTAGACCATCAAAACCATCAGTTATTCTCATGGGCACCTCAAATACTGAAAACATAGACCCTAGAATCTCACCAGACTACAATGTGCACAAAGTTACAGCATATACCCTTGACGAAACAGAAAAAGAACTCCAAAAGCTTGAGAGTGAACCAAACGTTATTGTGTTACACTCCTTAACGAACGAGTTAATGAACAAAACTCCAAATGACTGTGTTGACAGAATGACTAGGATATGCGATGATATACGTTCACGTTTCAATAATATCAAGATCGTGATCTCCTTGCCAACACCGAGAAGCGATTCTGAAGATTATAACTCAGATGGACAACTTATAACAATTCTAATGAAAACCAAGTTCAGGGGAGATGACTCTGTTATCCTATGCGACAATAGCAACTTGGCATACAAAGGACAAGTGATGAATAGATATATAGCTCAGGACCAATTTCATCTTACTCCTGATGGAACTGCTGTACTAGCTGCAAATATCCGTGACTGTATCGATAAAGCCCTTAATTTGCCTCCACGCAGTACACAGGGAAGAACTGGATATGGAAGAGGACGACCCTATAGAGGTAGAGGAGGCAGAGGCGGCAGACGTGGCTATAGACGTGGCCGTAGAGATTACCGATAGACTGTTAAAATTACCTATAGTATAAACCTCATTGATATCTTCTTTTTAAACAAATTGTACTGAGCTGTGTTGTTATTTTGAATATTATATCAGCTAAATAATCCTCAGGTAGAGAGATTATTTCAATTAACATTTTTTAGTACTATTTTTTTTATATATAACATATCGAGTAAATTCAATTTTTTGTGTACAACTAAAAATAGATCTAGATATACAACGTAATAGATATTCAAATATATTGTACAACCAAATACAGATATAAGAGATTAAAAAAAAAAAAGGCTAGTGTAGTGTGTACACATAAATATACAAATACATATATACGTTATTATAAGATACAATATGAAAACTAGTCTAAATATATGCAGCTGGAATGTTGGGGGGTTGCTGTCAGAACATCATGATAAGTCAAATGATAAGAATTTTTTATCAGAATTAGCACAAAATGATTTAGTTCTATTAACTGAGACCCATGTTGGTTATGAAAATCATTTGAAATTTGATAACTTTTTGTACTATCCATTCTGCAGACCAAAATCTAAAAATAACAGATATTTTGGTGGTCTAGGGATTCTCATACGTAAAGAAATTCGTAAAGGTGTAAATTTTTTGAATAACGGGACCTCAGAATACCAATGGCTAAAATTGAAGAGAGAATTTTTCAATTTAAACAAAGATATATATCTGTGCTTGATATACTATGCTCCCAAAAGCCAAACAGACCTACTGGAGATAATAGAAAAGGATATAACTGATAGTTATGGGTCTATGGGGGACATCCTGTTAGTAGGGGATCTTAACGCCAGAACTGGGTCAGAAAAAGACTATATTGATGGTGACAGCACCTCCCATGTTCCTTTATTTGATGAAAATTATGATGTAGACTGTTTCACAGAGGAAAGGGTCAGTAAAGATTTAATAACTGATTCCAGAGGGAAAAACTTGCTAGAATTTTGTATAGGTAATCAGTTACGTATCTTGAATGGGCGTATGTGTGGTGATAGCATGGGTAAATTTACATGTTTTAAACCTAATGGATGCAGTGTAGTTGATTATGCTTTAGTTTCTCAAAGCCTACTCCAGCAAATTTTATATTTTAATGTATCAGATTTTAAGGCAAATTTTTCTGATTGCCATTGCAAAATCACTTTTAAGATTTTAGCATCTTTCCAATTGGAGAAAAATAAAAGTCATATGACAGACTTTCCTTTGAGGTATAAATGGGACACAGAAAGTATTCAAAATTTCCAGGAATCATTTACACATCCTGTCATACAAAATGAGCTAAAATATTTTTTAAATAACAAAATTATCTTAGACAAAAAGAATGTGAATGATGCCACATATAGTATTCATTCAATATACGAAAAAGTGTGCAAAGTATCACTAAAAAAGAAGAAGAAAAGGGTAAAAACATGTAATCATAAAAAATGGTTTGACCAAGATTTAAAAAGTTTGAAAAAACATGTTAATGATAGAGCTATATTAATGTCAAAATTTCCGAAAGATCCGATAGTGCGTGGCTCTTTTTTAAAACTTAATAAACAATTTGCCAAACTAAGGAGGAAAAAGAAAAGAGAATTTAGAGAAAATATTTTGGACCGTTTAAGCAATCTAGAATCAGAAAATCCAAAGGATTATTGGAACCTTGTCAATCAACTCCGTCTTGAAAATAATTCAGAAACTAAAAACAACATAGATGGTGACATTTGGTATAAATATTTTTCTGACTTGTCATCAATTCCTGAAAATGAACACATAAAGTCCAAGATAAAAGAGATAAAGAGTAAACTTGAACTATTAGAAAAGAAAAACTTTGGATTCAGTGAGATTGACTTTAAAATCACCCCTGGTGAACTCCAAAAAGCCCTGAGGCAATTAAAATCTGGGAAAAGTCCAGGTCTAGACACTATTACAAATGAAATGTTAAAAGTTTCACAGAGTTATATGCAAGATTGCTTACTAAAACTTTTTAATGCCATTCTTCTATCTGGCATTTATCCCAGTAATTGGTCTGAGAGCTACATTACTCCTATATTCAAATCTGATAACCCACAGAACCCTGAAAATTACAGAGGTATTGCCATCAATAATAGTCTTGGCAAACTTTTCAATACCATTCTGTATAACAGACTTGATAAATTTTTATCTGATAATAATATCATAAACAAAACTCAAATTGGTTTTTCTAAGAAAGCTCGCACTTCGGATCACATTTTTGTACTAAAATGTCTCATAGAAAAATATGTTAAAAGAGGCAAAGGTAAATTGTATGTATGTTTTGTAGATTTTCGCAAGGCCTTTGACAAGGTTATTCATATTGGTATATTATACAAATTATTACAGCATACAAATAATGGTATTTTTTATAACATTTTGAAATCTATGTATAGTAACGACAAAGTGTGTGTTAAAGTAGAAGACAAAATAACTGATTTTTTTAGATATAATGTTGGTGTACGACAAGGTGACGTTTTGAGTCCCACATTGTTTAAACTGTTTATTAATGATTTGCCAGATATATTATCTAACAATTATGATGATGTCAATTTAAATGATGAAAAGATACCATGTCTACTTTATGCTGATGATCTTGTATTAATATCTGACTCAAAAGAAGGGCTTCAGAAGAGACTTGATACTTTGTGCACATTCTGCAAAGATTGGTGTATGGAAATAAATGTGAAGAAAACCAAGATTATAATATTCAATAGGAGTGGTAGACTCCTTAATGAAAATTTCAATGTAGGAAATAATTCTATTGAATGTGTTAAACAATACAAATATCTTGGCATAGTCATCCAAAATACTGGAAACTTTAATGAAGCCAGGAAACAATTATTCCAAAAAGGTCAAAAGGCCAGTTTTAAACTTTATAAAGATTTGAAATCATCTAATCCTCCTATTAAAACTCTTTTGCATTTATTTGATCACTGTATACAGCCAATTGTAACTTATGGTTGTGAAAATTAGGGTGTTATTAACATTACTTCTAAAAGGAAAAATTTGTCCCTTTATGACATATTTAAAGATTGGGAGTTTGAGAAGCTAAATTTAAAATTTTGTAAGTATATTATTGGTGTTACAAAGATGTGCACAAATGTAGCAGTCCTGTCTGAATTGGGTAGATATCCTCTTTATATAAATTTGCTAACACATATGTTTATGTATTGGCATAGACTAGAGAATTCTCCATCTGATTTATTGAAAAATGCTTATGCTGAGTTAAAAATGATAGAAAGTAAAGGTCAAACCAGTTCCAATAATTCATGGCTCTCTAATATCATTTTCTACAGTGAAAAATTGGGTATTGACCTAAATATATGTAAAAATCTAGGAAAAAATAAATTTAAAAACTTATTGAAAAAAACAGCTCAAATTAAATTTTCAAAATGATTGGGAGAAAATGCGAGATTTTTATTTACAGAATCAAGGCAAATTGGACACTTATTTTTCATTCAAAAAGTCATTTGACTATGAAAATTATTTAGATTTAAAGCACCCACAAAAACATTTATTAACAAAATACAGACTTAGCAATCACTGTTTAAGAATAGAAACTGGCAGACATGAACGAATTACCAATGTATGTGGTAAATATGAAATATTACCTCGACATGAGAGGATATGTTTATATTGTAATACAAATTGTATTGAAAATGAAATGCACTTTCTTCTGGAATGCCCTATTTACAATAACCTCAGAAGAGATATCACTGATTATATAAAAAAATACCCCAGTTTAGATAGTTTAAATATAAATGATCTTTTTTCATGGATCATGATTAATGAAGATAGCAGATTTCTATCTATTTTATGTGCATACCTGGATAAAGGCCTGCAACTAAGAAAATCAGAAAATTAGTTAGATACTCTAAAATATATCAAAATTATCTCCCCTTGACCACTGATCCTTTCTTCATGCATTTGAATTTCAATTATTATTTTATGTTTCTTTAATCACTCTGTAATGTTTATGTCATGTTGTAATTAATGTTATGCTCTTAATGGGCCCTTTAATTTGGAAAATAAAAAAATATTGTAATATTGTAATATTGTATTAGTATCTTACTACAAAAGTTTGTTTTATATCTCTTTGTTATAGGTACCCGATATGAATCAACACTAGTTTGCCCTTCTTTTTCTTTTAAGTTTATTTTAAGGCTATGAATATCCCTGAATATACACTGAGACTACTATAACACATGTGTTATAGTAGTCTCAGATATACACTATGACTCACAAGTCAGATCAGAAATCAAACAAACACAACTAAGTGTAATTGCAAGTATATGGGTGTGGATGTCCCAAACTTAGTTCAAAGGGTCAGAAAACTAATGAACACAACTGCTTTACTATCACAATCACATGGGTGTGGCAGCCCAGTGGTGTTAATGGTTCAAGTACTGCATCACCGAGGGTATCACCAGCCCAGTAGTCACCGCTTCTGTGTTGACATAAATTGTCATTGATATGTTCATTACTATAAATTCACTGTTTACAAAATTTGAATTTTTGAAATACTAAGGCTTTTCTGCCCCAGTAATAGATAACCTTGGCTGTATTTGGCAAAACTTGAAGGAGTTTTGGTCCTCAATGCTCTTAAACTTCATACTTCATTTGGCCTATTTAAATTTTTTGGATTCGAACGTCACTAATAAATATTTTGTAGACGAAACGCACGTTTGGCGAAAATACAAAATTTCAATCCTGGTATACGTGATCAGTTTATTCACTAGCATGTCAACACTGAGGTTGTGAGTATGAACCCCATATGTGATAAATGAATTCGACTCTAATTTGAATTAAGATGCACAAGGTCACATGCGCTTTGAAGACTGTTTAATTATAATGTCTTTTTCTTTAAATCCGTTAGATGTGTACTGATTAATACTTAAGGCTGGAGAAGATAATTTATTTATCAGTTGTAATTTGCTGTGAACTAGCTTTCAGTAACTGTGAGTACATTTATTTCGGTGCTTCGTTCCAATTAGTTTTATGTTAGTTTTATTGTGCCTCGTAACGTTTTGAGTCAAGCCAATTGCTACTTATTTTTTATAGTTTGTTTTTATGTTGTGCAGTTACCCCGGTGACCCAGGTTATGGGATAGTTAAGCGCCCACAAACATCTTAAACCCGGTGTCATATGGTATTTTGAACCCCATGGTAAATTGACCCCGGGGTCAAAATACCGCTATGGTAAATTGACCCCCCCCCCTGTTTTTTTCATCCTAGATGAATATTAGAACATTTTACATTATTCTAAAGCTTATCATAGATTAAAAAATCATTCATACAAGAAGGGGAGGTACATTTTCCATGCTTAATTAAAAGAAATATCTTTGCTTGGTATAAGTGCTCTGAAGTCTTTACCAACAAAATGTCATTCAAAATACTTATTGACACATTATAACTAGACCATATGTAGCTTGAATGCTTTAATTGTTTGAAATTATAACATATGTATGTATATATATATATATATATATATATATATATATATATATATATATATATATATATATAAGGGCAGTTTTGATTTTCCATGGTAAAAAAAGGGGGAGGGGGTCAAAATACCATGGCAAAGTAAAATTTTTAAAATATCTTTTCCAGCCAGTTAAATACATACAAACTACTTATTGGTGTATTCTTACTACACAAAAGAGTAAGAATTGCCAGATTTTTGGAAATTAAAGGTCTAGAGTAGGGGGTAAAATATACTGCAGGGGGGTCAAAATACCATGGCAAAGTAAAATTTTAAAAATATCTTTTCCAACAAGTTTAAAACATACAAACTACTTATTGGTGTATTTTAACTACATAAAAGAGTTAGAATTGCCAGAATTTTTGAAATTAAAGGCCTAGAGTAGGGGGTTCAATATACTGCAGGCGGGGGTCAAAATACCATGGCAAAGTAAAATTTTCAAAATAACTTTTCCAGCAAGTTTAATACATACAAACTGCTTATTTGTGTATTCTAACTATATAAAAAAAGTTAGAATTGCCAGAATTTTTTTAATTAAAGGTCTAGAGTAAGGGGTTCAATATACCGCAGGGGGTCAAAATACCATGGCAAAGTAAAATTTTCAAAATATCTTTTCCATCAAGTTTAATACAAACAAACTACTTGTTGGTGTATATTAACTACATATAAGAGTTAAAATTGCCAGAATTTTTTTGAATTTTCTAGAGTAAGGGGTTCAATATATCGTAGGGGGTCAAAATACCATGGCAAAGTTAAATTTTCAAAATATCTTTTCCAGCAAGTTAAATACATACAAACTACTTATTGGTGTATTCTTACTACATAAAAGAGTAAGAATTGCCAGATTTTTGGAAATTAAAGGTCTAGAGTAGGGGGTAAAATATACTGCAGGGGGGTCAAAATACCATGGCAAAGTAAAATTTTAAAAATATCTTTTCCAACAAGTTTAATACATACAAACTACTTATTGGTGTATTTTAACTACATAAAAGAGTTAGAATTGCCAGAATTTCTGAAATTAAAGGCCTAGAGTAGGGGGTTCAATATACTGCAGGGGGGGGGGGGGGGGGTGGCGTGAAAATACCATGGCAAAGTAAAATTTTTAAAATAACTTTTCCAGCAAGTTTAATACATACAAACCTCTTATTAGTGTATTCTAACTATATAAAAAAGTTAAAATTGCAAGAATTTTTTTAATTAAAGGTCTAGAGTAAGGGGTTCAATATACTGCAGGGGGGTCAAAATACCATGGCAAAGTAAAATTTTCAAAATATCTTTTCCATCAAGTTTAATACATACAAACTACTTGTTGGTGTATATTAACTACATATAAGAGTTAAAATTGCCAGAATTTTTTGAATTGTCTAGAGTAAGGGGTTCAATATATCGCAGGGGGTCAAAATACTATGGCAAAGTAAAATTTTCAAAATATCTTTTCCAGCAAGTTAAATACATACAAACTACTTATTGGTGTATTCTAACTACATAAAAGAGTTCGAATTGCCAGAATTTCTGAAATTAAAGGCCTAGAGTAGGGGGTTCAATATACCGCAGGTGGTTCAAAATACCATGGCAAAATAAAATTTTCAAAATTATTTTTCCAGCAAGTTTAATACATACAAACTGCTTATTTGTGTATTCTAACTACATAAAAAAGTTAGAAATGCCAGAACTTTTTAAATTAAAGGTCTAGAGTGAGGGGTTCAATATACCGCAGGGGGTCAAAATTTTCAAAATATCTTTTACATCAAAGTTAATACATACAAACTACTTGTGTGTGTATATTAACTACATATAAGAGTTAAAATTGCCAGATTTTTTTGAATTGTCTATAGTAAGGGGTTCAATATATCGCAGGGGGTCAAAATATCATGACAAAGTAAAATTTAAAAATATCTTTTCCAGCAAGTTTAATAAATACATCTACTTATTGGTGTATTCTAACTACATAAAAGAGTTAGATTTGCTAGAATTTCTGAAATTAAAGGCCTAGAGTAGGGGGTTCAATATACCGCAGGGGGGGGGGGTCAAAATACCATGGCAAAGTAAAATTTTCAAAATAACTTTTCCAGCAAGTGTAATACATACAAACTGCTTATTTGTGTATTCTAACTATATAAAAAAGTTAGTATTGCCAGAATTTTGTTAATTAGAGGTCTAGAGTAAGGGGTTCAATATACCGCAGGGGGTCAAAATACCATGGCAAAGTAAAATTTTCAAAATATCTTTTCCATCAAGTTTAATACATACAAACTACTTGTTGGTGTATATTAACTACATATAAGAGTTAAAATTGCCAGAATTTTTTTAATTTTCTAGAGTAAGGGGTTCAATATATCGCAGGGCGTCAACATACCATGGCAAAGTTAAATTTTCAAAATATCTTTTCCAGCAAGTTAAATACATACAAACTACTTATTGGTGTATTCTTACTACATAAAAGAGTAAGAATTGCCAGATTTTTGGAAATTAAAGGTCTTGAGTAGGGGGTAAAATATACTGCAGGGGGGTCAAAATACCATGGCAAAGTAAAATTTTAAAAATATCTTTTCCAACAAGTTTAATACATACAAACTACTTATTGGTGTATTTTAACTACATAAAAGAGTTAGAATTGCCAGAATTTCTGAAATTAAAGGCCTAGAGTAGGGGGTTCAATATACTGCAGGGGGGGGGGGGGTCAAAATACCATGGCAAAGTAAAATTTACAAAATAACTTTTCCAGCAAGTTTAATACATACAAACTGCTTATTTGTGTATTCTAACTATATAAAAAAGTTAAAATTGCCAGAATTTTTTTAATTAAAGGTCTAGAGTAAGGGGTTCAATATACCGCAGGGGGGTCAAAATACCATGGCAAAGTAAAAATTTCAAAATATCTTTTCCATCAAGTTTAATACATACAAACTACTTGTTGGTGTATATTAACTACATATAAGAGTTAAAATTGCCAGAATTTTTTGAATTGTCTAGAGTAAGGGGTTCAATATATCGCAGGGGGTCAAAATACTATGGCAAAGTAAAATTTTCAAAATATCTTTTCCAGCAAGTTAAATACATACAAACTACTTATTGATGTATTCTAACTACATAAAAGAGCTCGAATTGCCAGAATTTCTGAAATTAAAGGCCTAGGGTAGGGGGTTCAATATACCGCAAGGGGGTCAAAATACCATGGCAAAGTAAAATTTTCAAAATATCTTTTCCAGCAAGTTTAATACATACAAACTAGTTATTGGTGTATTCTAACTACATAAAAGAGTTCGAATTGCCAGAATTTCTGAAATTAAAGGCCTAGAGTAGGGGGTTCAATATACCGCAGGGGGGTCAAAATACCATGGCATAGTAAAATTTTCAAAATTACTTTTCCAGCAAGTTTAATACATACAAACTGCTTATTTGTGTATTCTAACTACATAAAAAAGTTAGAAATGCCAGAACTTTTTAAATTAAAGGTCTAGAGTGAGGGGTTCAATATACCGCAGGGGGGTCAAAATTTTCAAAATATATTTTCCAACAAAGTTAATACATACAAACTACTTGTGTGTGTATATTAACTACATATAAGAGTTAAAATTGCAAGATTTTTTTTGAATTGTCTATAGTAAGGGGTTCAATATATCGCAGGGGGTCAAAATACCATGACAAAGTAAAATTTCAAAATATCTTTTCCAGCAAGTTTAATAAATACATCTACTTATTGGTGTATTCTAACTACATAAAAGAGTTAGAATTGCTAGAATTTCTGAAATTAAAGGCCTAGAGTAGGGGGTTCAATATACCGCAGGGGGGTCAAAATACCATGGCAAAGTAAAATTTTCAAAATATCTTTTCCATCAAGTTTAATACATACAAAATACTTATTGGTGTATTCTAACTACATAAAAGAGTTAGAATTGCTAAAATTTCTGAAAATAAAGGCCTAGAGTAGGGGGTTCAATATACCGCAGGGGGTCCAAATACTATGGCAAAGTAAAATTTTCAAAATATCTTTTCCAGCAAGTTTAATACATACAAACTACTTATCGGTGTATTCTAACTACATAAAAAAAGTTCAAATTGCCAGAATTTCTGAAATTAAAGGCCTAGAGTAGGGGGTTCAATATACCGCAGGGGGGTCAAAATACCATGGCAAAGTAAAATTTTCAAAATATCTTTTACATCAAGTTTAATACAAACAAACTAGTTATTGGTGTATTCTAACTACATAAAAAAGTTTAAATTGCAAGAATTTCTGAAATTAAAGGCCAAGAGAAGGGTGTTCAATATACTGCAGGGGGGTCAAAATACCATGGCAAAGTTAAATTTTCAAAATATCTTTTCCAGTTTATCAAATACATACAAACTACTTATTGGTGTATTCTAACTACATAAAAAAAGTTAGAATTGCCAGAATTTTTTGAATTAAAGGTCTAGAGTAACGGGTTCAATATACTGCAGGGGGGTCAAAATACCATGGCAAAGTAAAATTTTCAAATATCTTTTCCAACAAGTTTAATACATACCTCACCATGGTATTTTGACCCCCCTGTGGTATATTGAACCTCCTACTATAGACCTTGAATTTCAAAAATTCAAGCTATTTTAACTCCTTAACATAGTAATAATACTCCAATAAGTAGTTTGTATGTATTGAACACAATGGAAAAGATGTTTTGAACATTTTACTTTGCCATGGTATTTTGACCCCCCTACCATGGTATATTGAAACCCCTACTATAGACCTTAAATTTTTTTAAATTCTAGCAATTCTAACTTTTAACATTGTAATAATACTCCAATAAGTAGTTTGTATGTATTTAATATACTGGAAAAGATATTTTGAAAATTTTACTCAGCCATGCTATTTTGACCCCCCTGCGGTATATTGAACCCCCTACTATAGACCTTGAATTTCAAAAATTCAAGCTATTCTAACTCCTTAACATAGTTATAATACTCCAATAAGTAGTTTGTATGTATTTAATATACTAGAAAAGATATTTTGAAAATTTTACTTAGCCATGGTATTTTGACCCCCCTGCGGTATATTGAACCCCCTACTATAGACCTTGAATTTCAAAAATTCAAGGTATTCTAACTCCTTAACATAGTTATAATACTCCAATAAGAAGTTTGTATGTATTTGATATACTGGAAAAGATATTTTGAAAATTTTACTTAGCCATGGTATTTTGACCCCCCTGCGGTATATTGAACCCCCTACTATAGACCTTGAATTTCAAAAATTCAAGGTATTCTAACTCCTTCACATAGTTATAATACTCAAATAAGTAGTTTGTATGAATTTAATAAACTGGAAAAGATATTTTGAAAATTTTACTTAGCCATGGTATTTTGACCCCCCTGCGGTATATTGAACCCCCTACTATAGAAATTGAATTTAAAAAATTCAAGCTATTCCAACTCCTTAACATAGTTATAATACTCCAATAAGAAGTTTGTATGTATTTAATATACTAGAAAAGATATTTTGAAAATTTTACTTAGCCATGGTATTTTGACCCCCCTGCGGTATATTGAAACCCCTACTATAGACCTTAATTTTTTTTAAATTCTAGCGATTCTAACTTTTAACATTGTAATAATACTCCAAAAAGTAGTTTGTATGTATTTAATATACTGGAAAAGATATTTTGAAAATTTTACTTAGCCATGGTATTTTGACCCCCCTGTGGTATATTGAACTCCCTACTATAGACATTGAATTTAAAAAATTCAAGCTATTCTAACTCCTTTACATAGTTACAATACTCCAGTAAGTAGTGTGTATGTATTTAATATACTGAAAAAGATATTTTGAAAATTTTACTTAACCATGGTATTTTGACCCCCCTGCGGTATATTGAACCCCCTCACTAGACCTTGAATTTCAAAAATTCAAGCTATTCTTACTCCTTAACATAGTTATAATACTCCAATAAGTAGTTTGTATGTATTGAACACAATGGAAAAGATGTTTTGAACATTTTACTTTGCCATGGTATTTTGACCCCCCTACCATGGTATATTGAAACCCCTACTATAGACCTTAAATTTTTTTAAATTCTAGCAATTCTAACTTTTAACATTGTAATAATACTCCAATAAGAAGTTTGTATGTATTTAATATACTGGAAAAGATATTTTGAAAATTTTACTCAGCCATGCTATTTTGACCCCCCTGCGGTATATTGAACCCCCTACTATAGACCTTGAATTTCAAAAATTCAAGCTATTCTAACTCCTTAACATAGTTATAATACTCCAATAAGTAGTTTGTATGTATTTAATATACTAGAAAAGATATTTTGAAAATTTTACTTAGCCATGGTATTTTGACCCCCCTGCGGTATATTGAACCCCCTACTATAGACCTTGAATTTCAAAAATTCAAGGTATTCTAACTCCTTAACATAGTTATAATACTCCAATAAGAAGTTTGTATGTATTTGATATACTGGAAAAGATATTTTGAAAATTTTACTTAGCCATGGTATTTTGACCCCCCTGCGGTATATTGAACCCCCTACTATAGACCTTGAATTTCAAAAATTCAAGGTATTCTAACTCCTTAACATAGTTATAATACTCAAATAAGTAGTTTGTATGAATTTAATAAACTGGAAAAGATATTTTGAAAATTTTACTTAGCCATGGTATTTTGACCCCCCTGCGGTATATTGAACCCCCTACTATAGACATTGAATTTAAAAAATTCAAGCTATTCTAACTCCTTAACATAGTTATAATACTCCAATAAGAAGTTTGTATGTATTTAATATACTAGAAAAGATATTTTGAAAATTTTACTTAGCCATGGTATTTTGACCCCCCTGCGGTATATTGAAACCCCTTCTATAGACCTTAAATTTTTTTAAATTCTAGCGATTCTAACTTTTAACATTGTAATAATACTCCAAAAAGTAGTTTGTATGTATTTAATATACTGGAAAAGATATTTTGAAAATTTTACTTAGCCATGGTATTTTGACCCCCCTGTGGTATATTGAACTCCCTACTATAGACATTGAATTAAAAAAATTCAAGCTATTCTAACTCCTTAACATAGTTACAATACTCCAGTAAGTAGTTTGTATGTATTTAATATACTGAAAAAGATATTTTGAAAATTTTACTTAACCATGGTATTTTGACCCCCCTGCGGTATATTGAACCCCCTCACTAGACCTTGAATTTCAAAAATTCAGGCTATTCTTACTCCTTAACATAGTTATAATACTCCAATAAGTAGTTTGTATGTATTTGATATACTGGAAAAGATATTTTGAAAATTTTACTTAGCCATGGTATTTTGACCCCCCTGCGGTATATTGAACCCCCTACTATAGACCATGAATTTCAAAAATTCAACCTATTCTAACTCCTTAACATAGTTATAATACTTCAATAAGTAGTTTGTATGTATTTAATAAACTGGAAAAGATGTTTTGAAAATTTTACTTAGCAATGGTATTTTGACCCCCCTGCGGTATATTGAACCCCCTACTATAGACCTTGAATTTCAAAAATTCAAGCTATTCTAACTTTTTTATATAGTTATAATACTCCAATAAGTAGTTTGTATGTATTTAATAAACTGGAAAAGATATTTTGAAAATTTTACTAAGCCATGGTATTTTGACCCCCCCCCTGCGGTATATTGAACCCCCTACTATAGACCTTGAATTTCAAAAACTCAAGCTATTCTAACTCCTCAACATAGTAATAATACTCCAATAAGTAGTTTGTATGTATTTAATATACTAGAAAAGATATTTTGAAAATTTTAATTAGCCATGGTATTTTGACCCCCCTGCGATATATTGAACCCACTACTATAGACCTTGAATTTCAAAAATTCAAGCTATTCTAACTCCTTAACATAGTTATAATACTCCAATAAGAAGTTTGTATGTATTTGATATACTGGAAAAGATATTTTGAAAATTTTACTTAGCCATGGTATTTTGACCCCCCTGCGATATATTGAACCCACTACTATAGACCTTGAATTTCAAAAATTCAAGCTATTCTAACTCCTTAACATAGTTATAATACTCCAATAAGAAGTTTGTATGTATTAGATATACTGGAAAAGATATTTGAAAATTTTACTTAGCCATGGTATTTTGACCCCCCTGCGGTATATTGAACCCCCTACTATAGACCTTGAATTTCAAAAATTCAAGCTATTCTAACTCCTTAACATAGTTATAATACTCCAATAAGAAGTTTGTATGTATTTGATATACTGGAAAAGATATTTTGAAAATTTTACTTAGCCATGGTATTTTGACCCCCCTGCGGTATATTGAACCCCCTACTATAGACCTTGAATTTCAAAAATTCAAGGTATTCTAACTTTTAACATAGTTATAATACTCCAATAAGAAGTTTGTATGTATTTGATATACTGGAAAAGATATTTTGAAAATTTTACTTAGCCATGGTATTTTGACCCCCCTGCGGTATATTGAACCCCCTACTATAGACCTTGAATTTCAAAAATTCAAGCTATTCTAACTCCTTAACATAGTTATAATACTCCAATAAGAAGTTTGTATGTATTTGATATACTGGAAAAGATATTTTGAAAATTTTACTTAGCCATGGTATTTTGACCCCCCTGTGGTATATTGAACCCCCTACTATAGACCTTGAATTTCAAAAATTCAAGGTATTCTAACTCCTTAACATAGTTATAATACTCCAATAAGAAGTTTGTATGTATTTGATATACTGGAAAAGATATTTTGAAAATTTTACTTAGCCATGGTATTTTGACACCCCTGCGGTATATTGAAACCCCTACTATAGACCTTGAATTTCAAAAATTCAAGCTATTCTAACTCCTTAACAAAGTTACAATACTCCAGTAAGTAGTTTGTATGTATTTAATATACTGAAAAAGATATTTTGAAAATTTTACTTAGCCATGGTATTTTGACCCTCCTGCGGTATATTGAACCCCCTACTATAGACCTTGAATTTCAAAAATTCAAGCTATTCCAACTCCTTAACATAGTTATAGTACTTCAATAAGTAGTTTGTATGTATTTAATAAACTGGAAAAGATATTTTGAAAATTTTACTTAGCCATGGTATTTTGACCCCCCCTGCGGTATATTGAACCCCCCTACTATAGACCTTGAATTTCAAAAATTCAAGCTATTCTAACTCCTTAACATAGTTATAATACTCCAATAAGTAGTTTGTATGTATTTAATATACTGGAAAAGATATTTTGAAAATTTTACTTAGCCATGGTATTTTGAACCCCCTGCGGTATATTGAACCCCCTACTATAGACCTTGAATTTCAAAAATTCAAGCTATTCTAACTCCTTAACATACTTATAATACTCCAATAAGTGGTTTGTATGTGTTAAATATGCTGGAAAAGATATTTTGAAAATTTTGCATAGCCATGGTATTTTGACCCCCCTGCGGTATATTGAACCCCCTACTTAAAACCACAAATTAAAAAAAATGATAGCCAATAAATTGTTAATTAGATTATCTCCAATACTATTTATCAAAAACAGGGGGGTTCAATATACCGCAGGGGGGTTCAAAATACCATATGTGAAAAATGACCGCATGGTATTTTGACCCGGGTTCACTTTTTAGGGGGTTCAAAATACCATATGACACCGGTCATAATTGTGAATGTGCATGTCCGAGCCGTTATGATTAAATCAATGATTGTCGTTGGTTCATCTCTATTATATTTGTTTTTCATAACTTGTTTTGTTATGATTGAGGCTGTTGGTTTTTTCGTTTGAATTGTTACACGTTATTTTATATATTGGGGCCTTTAACATCGCCGAAGGTCGTAAGATTGTTTTTAATTGCTAACATATAATTCTTATGACATGTAGTGGGTAGTTAACTCAGTGATAATTTATCATGCCACATCTTTTTACTTTCTTATTTATAGGACTGTTAGTTTCTTGTCGAAGGAGAGGGTTCTCTCCAGCTTATTCCATCAATAACATCTGATACAACAAAAAAGCTAACATTGCTGAAATGGGCGTTAACCATCAATCAATCAATATGTGCTCATTCTCAAACTATCAGAAAACCAAAGACACTTCTGTTTTAATATTTGAAATATATGTTAAGCTGTGTCCATGAAAATGCACTAAAACCCACATTATCAGAAAAGCAATGATCACATATTCGACTTTACATTACAAGTATATGGGTGTTGATATCCCTGAATATGCCTTATATGGGGAGCAGAATCTGCTTACCCTCCCGGAGCACCTGAGATCACCACTAGTTTTTGGTGGGGTTCGTGTTGTTTATTCTTTATTTTTCTATGTTGCGTCATGTGTACTATTGTTTGTCTGTTTGTCTTTTTAATTTTTAGCCATGGCGTTGTCAGTTTATTTTAGATTTATGAGTTTGACCCTTTGGTATCTTTGATCCCTCTTTTATACCTCTCAAGATCATAAAACAAATACACATAAATGTATCTGACTTGGTGTCATATTTTTGTGATTTACTTTTCACAAGATCACAAAACCGATCAAATCATATGACTTCGTATTACAAGTCTATGGGTCCTGATGTTCCTGAATATCCAATATACCTCACAACATCAGAAAACCAATGAACACATCGGACTGGGTATTAGTATATCAAGTTTACGGATATTGGTATTCCTTTACAAGCACTATACCTCGGATAAGATCATATCGGACGGGTGATCTGCACCTCATACAATATCAAACAAACCAATGAACACATCTGAATTCGTACGACAAGTTTACCGGTGTTGGTAGCCAAAACCAGTGAAGACAACTTTGAACGGACTTGAAATACAAGTATATGGCTATGGGAATCCCTGAATAGGCACTTTTAGAAAATCGAAAGCCATAATTAACTTATTATTAATACAAGGGTAAAGTTATCTCTAATTTACCAAAACCCGCACAATCAATAACAAAAATGATTTGACCTAGTATGTCTGTTTGATTTGTTCACACATCGTTGTCAATAAAATGGAATTTTAAGCGACTTTCATACAAATGAGAGGTTATAGCTAGCTATAAAACCAGGTTTTATTCACTATTTTCTACTTAAGAAAATGTCTGTATCAAGTCAGGAATATGACAGTTGTTATCCATTCGTTTGATGTGCTTGAGCTTTTGATTTTGCCATTTGATTAGGGACTTTCCGTTTTGAATTTTCCTCGGAGTACAGTATTTTTGTGATTTAAACTTTTTATCACTCAAGTATATGGGTACATATAAATAAATATGCAGACACAATTGTGATTGTAAACAAAACGGACACATAAAGGACATCATACAACATTCAATAATGGTATTACACAGAAATAGTTTACCTCTCTGCGGAAGATGCTGAAGGTGGAATTTCCAGACAATATATAGTTCTCAACACCTATGAATGATGCTGGATTATAGATTATTTTAGTTTTGAGGGAAAAAAATTGATGAGGCAAATACTAGTAGGTGGAATTTCAGATTTTTTTTCAAGATATGGCTAGATCCATAGGGGGGGGGGGGGATCGCAAAATCCTAGAATAGACCAATAGTCAATGGTTCATACTCTGTATTGAAAGTCGTAATTAAGCCTCAAGTCTTATAAGGGTCAGTAAATTCCATATATACTGTATTACGTCAGTAGCACACTATGTAACAAATTTATATTACCGACTATCTGAACGTGTGAAATTAAAACTAGTGATTCTCAAAATGAGCAAGTCTTCAATATTGTTAGCATTAAACAATACTTCCATTGATCCTACAAAAACAGATGCCAACAATAACGACTTGTAAGGTTTAAATGTGTTTTATGAATTTATTTCAATCTTAATCATCAATTTCTTTGTCTGTTGGAACTTTTAAGATTTTTTCTCAGTACCATTTTGTTTTTATAAAGGGACATAACACCATTACTAACCGTGTATGAAATAAGCCCCGCCACCCTTCTTACATAATATGGAATATAAAGGGATGTAACTCCACTACTAACCGTGTATGAGATAAGCCCCGCCTCCCTACTAACCTAGTATCAAATATATATGGTTTGCACGCAGACGCTTTTAACCAATCATATTCCTGGAAATGTATAGGAGATAAGATCAATATATATATCTGTAAGAATGTTATAATTCAAATATACATGAATTTGACACATAATTTTCCTATGAACTTGATTTTTTTATTTTCTAAATCATTAGTAAAGAATATTCCTAAACTAGACATGTTTTTGTGTCAAACATATGAATGTAGTAAAAATTCAGAAAAACCACCACATTTTGTGTGTGCCTTTCTCAACTCAGGAGCATGTCAATCGTTTTCTTTTGATGCTGTATATCATATTTAATTCATTTGCTGTTTTGTACATAAATCTGACACTCAGTTTTCTCTTTAAAATTATTTTACTTTTTGTTATGTCAGAACCTTTAATAGGTGGCTATGCAGTATGAGCATGATGAGTTTTTCTCATTGTTGAAGGAGGTTTGGTGACCTATAATGCTCAATTCTTCGTCATTTGATCACTGGTGAAAAGTTGTGTGATAAGCAATCATGTCACATCTCCTTACTCTATATGAAAGTCATTCTATACATTAAAACAAATCAATGTTTTAATAAATGTATTTCGGTTGAGAGAATAGAAATATTCTGTTGAGTGAATAAAACACAATAATGATCACAACCACTATCTTTAATGAATCAAACATACTATTATTGTGTTGGTAGGGAAAATTATCGCAATTACATTTCACAGTTTCAAAACACAATAGTAAAATATATACATATATATAGCATTCTAAAGTTTACTTAATATACAGAATAACAAACAAACTTATCACAAAGTTCTTAAAAAATATTACAAAAAATTACAAAATAAAATTTACAATATATCATTCATCATTTATACAATTTCTATTAAATGTGCAATATACAGCTGTGATTTTTATTAGTTGTGCAATTGAGCTATGATTTCTATTATTGTACAATTGAGCTATGATTTCTATTAATAGTACAAACAGCTATGATTTCTATTAATAGTACAAACAGCTATGATTTCTATTAATAGTACAAACAGCTATGATTTCTATTAATAGTACAAACGGATATGATTTCTATTAAATGTGCATGATACAGCTCTGCCCTTTGATTATGATTATGACATAAAATAGGTTTCTGACACAAAATGAATGTTGTCAAAGAACTTATAAATTTGAAATTGGATATTTAACTTGAATGGTCTAAAATCGAAAATCTAAATACATGGTTAATTTATTGATTTAACCATATTAAAAAATCACTAGAATTCAATTTTTGATGAAATCAAACGAAGTTGAATTTTGGACCCTTTGGACCTCAATGTTGACAATTTTGATAACAGTGCCAAAAATCCAAATTTACGATTACATTAATGATTAATTCAGCATAATAAAGAACCCCAAAAATTCAAATTGTTAAATTGGACAAGAAATAAATATTTGAAAAGTATTGTTTTTTGCCCCTTTTCCTAAACAGTATGGGCCAAAACCTCCAAATAATTCCAACCCTTACTTTTTTGGCATGAGCATTACAAACAAAATTAACAGTACGGTAATGGATTATTTAATCTTTTTAGCATGCACCTCACAAATATGAACACTGAGATCTGGACTTACATATGTTTCTGTAGGATAAATGTGTATTTCATCCATTTCTGTCCAACGATAAGAATGAAGTGACCTTATATTGGACTTCAACTGATGTAACTGATTATAATCTGGTTTATACTCAAAAATTTTAATTATTTTACTTGGGAGTCCACAAAAGTTTTGAAGAAATTTCTTCAAATCTTTGACCGTTTGATCTTTTAAAATGTCCATCATTTCTTCTTTATCTTCGTATTTGACCTTCATGTGATAATAAAGGTCAGGGGACAAATCAACATCCACAAGGTGTTTTAATTTTCCATGAATTTCCTCCAATTCATAAAATCTACAATCAATAAAACTTTAATTTTAAAAAGAGTGATTAGCATAAACTTTACGGTAATTAACTAATCTATATGAAAATATTACAAAGGAGACGAAACTGTAATAGAAAGACAATTGTATTAATAGAATGCATTTTGAGCTGGTACTTTATGTTGCTAATCTGTAACATCTGAAATAAAAATGGCTGATGGGCTGAGCCATCCAATACGTTTTTAAACTAAATACTCTAAGGATGATTTAGGCCAAGACTTGGTAAATTTGGTTTCATTTGGCCAAGAAGTTTCAAAGGAAAATATTTTTGTAAAAAATCACAAAAATTTACAAAAAATGAAGAATTTACTTAAAGGGCAATAACGCTTTAATGATCTATTATTCCATGGAAGTAATATATTACTTCCATGATTATTCTTTATCCTGCCCTTCACACATATGAACACTGCACTCTGGACTTACATATGTTTATGAATGGTAAATGTGTATTTCATCCTTTTCTGTCCAGCGATAAGAATGAAGTGACCTTATTTTGGACGTCAACTGATGTAAATTATTATCATGATGATAATCTGCTTTAAACTCAAAAATCTTAATTTTGTTACTTGGGAGTCCACAAAAGTTTTGAAGTAATTTCTTCAAATCTTTGACTGTTTGATCTTTTAAAATGTCCATCATTTCTTCCTTATCTCCATATTTGACCTTGATGTGATAATAAAGGTCTTCAGGGGATAATTCAACATCCACAAGTTGTTTTAATTTTCCATGAATTTCCTCCAATTCATAAAATCTACAATCAATAAAACTTTAATTTTAAAAAGAGTGATTAGCATAAAACTTAATTAACCAATCTATATGAAAATTTTATAAAGGAGAGGAAACTGTAATAGAAAGACAATTGTATTAATAGAATGCATTTTGAGCTGGTACTTTATGTTGATAATCTGTAACATCTGAAACCAGGTGCTCCGCAGGGCGCAGCTTTATACGACCGCAGAGGTCGAACCCTGAACAGTTGGGGCAAGTATGGACAAAACATTCAAGCATGATACAGCTCTGAATTTGGATTGTGATCAAATTTTTGACATTACATGGTTTTTTTTTACACAAAACAAATGCCAAGATTTTACAAATCAATTAAAGATTTCTTCTTCAAACTTTTTAAATCTAAAATTAAATAGTTGACACAGCATAGGTTTCTGACACAGAATGAATGTGGTCTAATGAACTTAAAAGGTTTTTTTTGCCTTTGAGCAAATCACTATGCTGTTGAATATTAATCCTCTCAAAAAAATGTTTGAAGAAATTTTCTTTTTATTTATGAAATCTGAAATGAGAAAAATTTAACCCCCCCCCCCCCCTTTTTTTCACATCCCCGTTTCCCTTTTTCAAAACTGATATCAATTCAAATTTCTAATGGAGTTTGCAACAATAACTACTCATTTAAATACATCATAAAATATTAAGATGTAAAAAAACTGCTTGTTATCACTGAATGGTAAAGATTATTTAAATTTATCAGTTGGTAGTAAAAAGTGTATATACATTGTATATTGTATATAACAAAGATTTAAGTTGATTCTGGACAAAGAAAGATAACTCCAATTAAAAAAAATTCTTGCTATTGCACAAATAGGATATTTCTTGCTTACTATTCTGGACAAAGAAAGATAACTCTAATTAAAAAAAAATTTGCTATTTCACAATATTGTGCAATTAGATATTTCTTGCCATTGCACAATACTGTGCAATTGAAAAGACTTGCTATTGCACAATACTTAATATAATAATTTTAGATCCTGATTTGGACCAACTTGAAAACTGGGCCCATAATCAAAAATCTAAGTACATGTTTAGATTCAGCATATCAAAGAGGCCCAAGAATTCAATTTTTGTTAAAATCAAACTTAGTTTAATTTTGGACCCTTTGGACTTTAATGTAGAATTTGAAATTTGAAAACAGGACCAAAAATGAAGAATCTACATACACAGTTAGATTTGGCATATCAAAGAACCCCAAGGATTCAATTTTTGATGAAATCAAACAAAGTTTAATTTTGGACCCTTTGGACCTTAATGTAGACCAATTTGAAAACTGGACCAAAAAAACTTCAATAATCAAGAATATAAGTACATTTTTAGATTCAACATATCAAAGAACCCAACCGATTCATTTTTTGTCAAAATCAAACTAAGTTTAATTTTGGACCCTTTGGACCTTAATGTAGACCAATTTGAAAATGGGACCAAAAGTTGAGAATCTACATATACAGTTAGATTCGGCATATCAAAGAACCCCAATTATTCAATTTTGATGAAATCAAACAAAGTTTAATTTTGGACCCTTTGGGCCCCTTTTTCCTAAACTGTTGGGACCAAAACTCCCAAAATCAATACCAACCTTCCTTTTATGGTCATAAGCCTTGTGTTTAAATTTCATAGATTTGTATTTACTTATACTAACATTATAGTGCGAAAACCAAGAAAAATGCTTATTTGGGTCCCTTTTTGGCCCCTAATTCCTAATCTGTTGGGTCCTAAACTCCCAAAATCAATAACAACCTTCCTTTTGTGGTCATAAACATTGTGTTTAAATTTCATAGATTTCCATTTACTTAACCTAAGGTTATTGTGCAAAAACCAAGAAAAATGCTTATTTGGGCCCTTTATTGGCCCCTTATTCCTAAACTATTGAAACCAAAACTCCCAAAATCAATCCCAATCTTTCTTTTGTGGTCATAAACCTTGTGTCAAAATTTCATAGATTTCTATTAACTTAAACTAAAGTTATGGTGCGAAAACCAAGAAAATGCTTATTTGGGCCCTTTCTGGCCCCTTATTCCTAAAATGTTGGGACCAAAACTCCCAAAATCAATACCAACCTTCCTTTTATGGTCATAAACCTTGTGTTAAAATTTCATAGATTTCTATTCACTTTTACTAAAGTTAGAGTGCGAAAACTAAAAGTATTCGGACGCCGGACGACGACGACGACGACGACGACGACGACGACGCCAACGTGATAGCAATATACGACGAAAATTTTTTCAAAATTTGCGGTCGTATAATAAAAAAGGCTGATGGGCGGAGTCATTTAATACATTTTTAAACTAAATACCCTAAGGATGATTTAGGCCAAGACTTTGCAAGTTAGGTTTTATTTGGCCCAGTAGTTTCAGAGGAAAAGATTTAAGTAAAAAATCACAAAAATTTACAAAAAATTATGAAGAATTTACTTTAAAGGGCAATAACGCTTTAATGGACTATAAATCTTTAGCATGTCCTTCACACATGCACACTGATCTCTGGACTTACTTATGTTTATGCATGGTAAATGTGTATTTCATCCTTTTCCGTCCAGCGATAAGAATGAAGTGATCTTATTTTGGATGTCAACTGATGTAAATTATTATCATGATGATAACCTGGTTTATACTCAAAAATCTTAATTCTGTTACTAGGGAGTCCGCAAAAATTTTGAAGTAATTTCTTCAAATCTTTGACTTTTTGATCTTTTAAAATGTCCATCATTTCTTCTTTATCTTCATATTTAACCTTAATGTGATAATGAAGGTCATCGGGTGCCAAATCAATATCTGCAAGGTGTTCTACTTTCCCATGTATTTTCTTCAATTCATAAAATCTATAAACAATAAAACTTTTTTCTTTAGGTTCTTTTGGTAATTTGAAAGTATTTTTGTAATATCTTATAAATGAAATATGAAAATTGTAATCAAATCGGTCAACCTGGGTTTGACATCCATTGATTCCTAAAACCTGAGCTGAAAATATCAAATTAATCTCTTTTATTGTGAATTGTTGTTGAAAAATGTTCTTAAACTTGACATGAAATTGTTAAATATATGAAACATGCATACTCTGTTAGCATGGTTAGGGAAACTGGTAAAAAATAACACTTATAAAACAAAGTTTATCACATGTTTTGATCTAACAGTATAACAAGTTTTATGTTAACACAAATAACTATGCAAAATTTCAATAATTTTGCTGGGCTTTTAAAAGAGTCATAATTTCACAGTGGAAAGAAGCATACAATTCTAGATAAAATAAAAAAAGCCAATAATTCTGCCTGTTGTCATTTAGTTTGCACAAAATTCAATATAAATTAGACAAAGGGAAAGAACTTGTCCAGACAGAAAGGCAGGCATACTAATCATATATTCTAAAACATTTGGTAGTTAAAAAGCATATACACATATACATATATATATATATTGAAATACTACCTTTAACATCATTTTTTTCTATCTTTTTTCTCCACAATTTCGTAATCTCCCTTTGAAATTACTTTAGTTTCTACACGATAAATGTGTATTTCATCAAGTTCTGTAAACCGATACGAATGAAGTGACCTTATTTCTGATCTCATTAGATATAAATTATCATAATCAGATTTATACTCAAAAATTTTCATTTTGTCAACCGTGAGGCCACAAAAGTTTTGAAGTAATTTCTTTAAATCTTTGACTGTTTGCTCTTTTAAAATGTCCATCATTTCTTCTTTATTTTCAAATTTGACCTTGATGTGATAATGAAGGTCATCGGGTGCCAAATCAATATCCGCAAGGTGTTCTACTTTCCCATGTATTTTCTTCAATTCATAAAACCTACAAAAATAAAACTTCACTTTGTCAAGAAGTTTTAATATGAATTTTAATTAACTAATTTTCAAGAAAATGTTTCAAAGGATATGAAACTATAAATTGTAGACAAAAGTGTAAATAGAATCCATTTTGTGCTATTACCATACAATACATGTATGTTGATATATAGCTGATAATCTCATCACTTGAAATAAAATTTCTATTTGTTCTCAGCATTATAAATAGAACAAAGAAGTACAGAATGAAAGTGAACTGATTCCAATGGAATTAAGAAATTACAAATACAACAACAAAGCATGTGTTGTTGTGTCCTGATGTGTGTCCTCACTCTTAATTCTAAGTATACATGTGTTGTTGTGTCCTGATGTGTGTCCTCACTCTTAATTCTAAGTATACATGTGTTGTTGTGTCCTGATGTGTGTCCTCACTCTTAATTCTAAGTATACATGTGTTGTTGTGTCCTGATGTGTGTCCTCACTCTTAATTCTAAGTATCAGATCAGCAAGGAGGTGTCTCATAGATCCACATATACCATAGTCAAAATACTGACTAAATATCAAGTCATTCTATTCAGAAGTACTTAAAAAGTTGTTGGAGGAACAAACAGACAGACTTACAAACATAACAGACAGGCAGACAAATAGAACAGACAGATGGACAACCAGACAAACAGAACAAACAGATGGATGCAGTACAGCCCTTCCATATATTAAGGTAAAAAAAATATATCTATATTCTTACATAATTTCATTCCTATCTGTCCTCAAAGATATAATTATTTGAGTTACCGGTATATAGTAGATATACAGTGCTGTCAAGAAATGCAATGTACCTGAAGCTTTGGTTTATTTTACATCCTCAAGGATTAAACCAGAAAAAAAATATCAGAACTAATGAGTCAATTCCCATTATTCTGTATCATCTCTGAGACAAATGTTTTCACTGTCATGAATCATCGATAGATTTGTAATGAAAAATGTGGGTCTTAATGGAGGTACCTTCATGACAAATAACAGTAAAAATTCTTGACAAATTTAGTAATTTATGGTGCATGACAATAAAATTTACACTTTCTTTAAGACAATAAAAAATACCCTGATTTTGACAAATCACACTTAATTTTTTCCAAAAATGACGGTATGGATAATTATTTGAGACTTTTTTTTACGAAACACGATAAAATTTAAACCAATTTAAACTTACAATAGCCGAAAATGACCGTTTAATGCCTGATTATCAAGGCCATTCTTATCCTCATAAATACACCATAGCAAATGCAAAACTAAATTTATTGTACCTTTGAGGTTTGGATTCAGCATCTAGAAAGTTTCTGATATAGGCTCTTTCTGCCTCTTCTCTCTCCTGTTCATGTACAGGACTACCATTTAACTTGGTGATGTTCGGAAGTCTGGCTACAATATTTTGTCTTCTCTCTTTCTCAGGCAGCGTCTACAAAAGATGAATTAGCCTATAAAGTTTATACATGTGTTTACTGATACAAAATTTATTTAAAATGAGTGGCTTACCTACATTAATGGCAAAATGTAAAAAAAGTCAATGATCTCCTAGAAATTTTATAACGTACAAAAATGTGTAGCATGTTACCAATTTCCTGATCAAGTATTGCAACTCTAACAATCAACAAAATTCAAAAAATTCAAAGTAGGAATTCTAGAGCAAAAAAATGTTTTATAACATTAAGCTGGGGAATAATTCAGGTTAGAGACCAGAAATTAACTTTAGGATTTACAGAGGGGTAAGGGGCAAATTTAATACCCCTCTGCTATGGCAGGGGCATAAAAATTACCTGTATAAATGGTAGATCTTTTATCCTGAGATCAATTAACACTGGAAATTCTCTAAATACTTCAATGTCTTCCCATGTTGCCAATTTGGTTTTTGTTAAATTAAGTGATTTTAGGCAGGGAAATGTTTCTTTCAAAACAACATCGCTCATGATGCTCATTAATTCTGATTCCATAGCAACTAAATTTTCTAAATTAGGAAAGCACTGTCCTAAACGACACATTTGAGTCCAATCCTGGATCTTATTTCCATTGAGATATAACCTGGACAGTGGGGGATATCTGAAATCATCATGCAAATCCACAGAACTGTATCCATTCAAACTTAGATGTAATTCTTCAACCCTTAAAATATAAAACAAATAAATAAATTATATTTTCTTGAGACCCAACACACAGAAAATACATAAAATCATTAGACAATTCACATTGATTACCTGTAAGTTATACATATGATCCCCATATTTAATCTTATACAGAAGCAACTTTTTACCTGTCAAAATACAGCTGGAAAGGGGTTAAAACTTATTTTTATTACAGTAAAAATAAATGAAGAGTAAGGGAATACTTGGATCTGATTACACAAATAGTTGTTCAACAAGTTAATCTTAATTCTAAACCTATAGAGAAGTGCCTATATTTCAGCAAGCTTTAGGAAGTTTAAGACCTCCTTACTTTGTGGATAAGAGAAGGACAGTGAACACCTCAAGCAAAGGCCACTTAAGATTGACTTTGGGTTCATACTACATTTCTATTTATTATTGATTTCTATTTACTTATACTAAAGTTATTATCCAGAAACCATCCGTCTTCGCACGATGCTGCCGACGACGTAGACGTGATACCAATATACGATCGCAAAAATTTTTGAGGTCATATAAAAAGGAAATTACTGAATAGCACTCTCAACCCCATACGGCTTAGATCTTGATAGTTAAAACAAAGGGACTTTCCTTTGTTAAGGGGGTGTAGGAAATATCAACCCCTTTAACAGTATTTACAGCTTTAAAATTATTGTGATTTTTATAAAATATACCTTGGAAAGACATGTAGAAGTTTCATCAAACATTCCCAGGATACATTTGTGTCATTTAGAATTAGATTGCTTATGTTTGGAAACTGTTTATCACACTCCCATGATGCCCTGTTCTCAATTGGATTACTGGTCAAATTCAGGAATCTCAGTTTTGGTAGTCTTTCTATAATTTCTATTATCTGAAAAATCAACAGATTTATTCATCAAAATTAAAAAGCTAATAATGCATGTTTAATATAATTTAAAGAAATATTACTGATGCAAAAATGGAAAACTTTAATTTTGTTATCAAGTGATGCACTGTAGGTAATACATGTGTACATGTATTGTGGAGACAGTTTGACAAGTTTAAGATCACCCCCAGGTTTGATGGGGTTCATCAGGGTTCTCGCTAAGGATTTTTGAAGGCGAGTCCAAGGACTCATCATTTTTGTCTATGATGAGTCCAACAGCAAGAAGATAATATTTTATTGCAATATAATGTAATATTTTAGTCTCCATGGCCTAACAGAGCAATGAAATGACATTAAATTCAGATCACTTTTAAACTTTTGCTATAAAATGATGACATTTGTGTTTAACTGTGTTCAGTTTATACAAAATATTTCAATCTTGATGCATCTGTGGACTCACCAGTTTTGAAAATGGTGAGTCCAGACAGATTTTGATGAGTCCAGGACTCATGGACTCGCCTTAGTGAGACCCCTGGGTTCATGTTGCTCAGTCTATAGTTTTCGATGTTGAGTTTTGTTTACTTTTGTTAAAAAAAATCTGTTTGTCTTTTTCCTTTTTAGCCATGGTGCCAACAGTTTATTTTCTACTTATGAATGTCCTTTTGGTATCTTTCGCTAACATGCTTTCCTCTCTCTATTTCAATATTTTACATCAGTCTTATAAGGTTATGCCCTACTTTTCTTTCTCTAGACTTTGCTAGATTTAAATTACCATGGAAACAGGTGATACAGGATTTTAGGGGCATTGTATCATCATGAAATCTGCCTAGAAAATACAGAATATTAGGAGAATTATATCATCATGATATCTTCCTGGACAGTCATTATTGTGTAAAATTAATTGTGAAATTTTAAATCTGGAATTACTTCCCCTTGAATACACAATTCTTTTTTCAAATTGCTTCATGAGAAAATGCTTAGTTTTCTTTCATGTGCATTTTAAATATTTGTCTTTTATTTAATGAACCGCATTGTTTGTTTCGAATTCAACATATAATGGGCAACTCTTGTTATTGGAGAAAAAGGATATGTGGTAGCTGTATAATGTAAAATGTAATCATCATTTTTATACACCCATCTAAGATGGGATGTATTATGGTATACCGTTGTCTGTCCATCTGTCCTTAGTCTGTCTGTCCATCATCCACCCTTTGGACAATTACTAAAAAACACTTCCACCAACTTTTATGAAACTTTGTTGAATTGTTTATATCTATTGACATAAGCTCCCTTTCAATTTTTATAAATTTCAGATTTTTCATTTCCATGTTATGAAGTTTTATCCTTAAAAAAAGGGAGATTTTCCAGTTTTCAGACAATAACTCAAAAATGCTTTCATCAACTTTAATGAAACTTTTTTTTATAAATTTCAGATTTAACCTTAACATGTTATGAATTTTTATGCTTAAAAAGGGGGGGCTTTTCCAGTTTTCGGACAATCACTCTTTAAATACTTTCACATAATTTTATGAAACTTTGATGAATTGTTTATATCTGTTGACGTTTAAGTTGCCTTTCAAAAATTAAAAGAAAATGAACAACTATAGGCCACCGTATGGCCTTCAACAATGAGCAAAGCCAAGACCACACAGTCAGCTATAAAAGATCTTGAAATGACAAATGTAAAACAATTCAAATTAGAAAACTAACAGCCTAATTAATGAACAAAAAAAAATCATTTAAAGCATAAAAACAAGCTAAGAGGGCAACAGGCATATCATGAGCTTTTAGTGCAGCTCTTTATTTTAATTGCTGTTGTAGTTAAGACTCATACTTAATACTTCATTCATTCATTCATCAACAAAACTGTACAGTAACCATGTTTAACATCACCAGAATATTTCTTAGAATTTGTTCACATTGATTACCTGACTCCAATCCTTGATACAGTTTTTGGTGAGATCTAGTTCTTGGACTTGTTTACATAGTGTTTCAAGACGGTCTGTATCTCCTGCTCCACTTATATTACTGTCATGCAAAGCTAAGATGGGTGGTATCACTAAATTACCAGATTCTACAAAATTACAATAAGATAATATTCAACTACATACAGAAACCAGCATTTACCTCATTCTTTTAATTAAACTTAAATGAAATTAAATCCTTCACACATAATACTAAGATTATACTTTTTTTAGTTAGAATTACACAGTTTGTTTGGTTCTTTCTTGTGTATATTTTAATGACACACATTTCTATCATAAATATAACAAATCTAACAATGGGACTCTTCTACATGCTAAAAATGTTTTCTTCATCATTGTCCAAACAAACAAAATACATAAAGCTATAAATATGAAAGTCTTTTGGGACTTTATAAAAAAATATATATTTTATGTAGTTTGCTTTTAGACGTACCTTTGAGCATACAAACTTATTAACCTCTGCTTGTCAAAATTAATCCAAATAATTTAATATATATTTTTTGGGCTTTAATCCAAATTGCATGTACCATATAAATAAATTTATTTGCTGTGATAGCTAAACAGAAAAAGTTTGGCAAATGACGAAGATAGATTTTCTGGACAGGTCTTTTAATAAAATACAATAAAAAATGTCAATTAAATAAAGATCCCCATATGCGACAAGCTCACTTATGTCCTCTAGGAAAAGGTAGTAAGGTCTTTAATCATACAATTTGACTTCAACTTTAAAGTCATTAATGATATATGTTGTTCTTCTTATATGTTCCACCACTATCCAAGGTTAGGGGGTGGGTTGGTGTTTTCAAACATATTTAACCCTGCCCCATTCTATATGTGCCTTGTTTTAGTCAAGAAACTGTAATTCAGGGGTAGCAGTTTTTAGTTTATTGTTTTGCCTATTATTGTTTACATCAAATTCATTTAAACTTTGGTGGATAGATACATTCTCATTGGCATTTATATCACATCTTCTTACTTTTATATAATTGCCATAATTGAATAAAATTGAGAATTGAAATTGGAAATGTGTCAAAGAGACAACAACCCGACCATAGAAAAAACAACAGCAGAAGGTCACCAACAGGTTATGCATCCTTATTCATTAAAGCATCCAACTTAAATGTTATTCTATTTTTTGATGGCCAATATTGTCTCATTGGCTCACCTTCACCACACCTATCCTCTTCATGTCGGTCTGCATTTAAGGCCCTGATACATTTTTTTTCCCTCATTGGCATTTATACAATATCTCCTTATTTTTATACATGTGTATTATATATTAATTAGGATCCCTAAATAGACTAATAGAGTGACTACAAAAATGTAAATACAAAATGAACATCTATACTTCATAGTCATGATAGTCACATTGGCTGAAATGCATTTGCTGTTTTTGAGAAGAAGAAACAATTCACTGCAGACTTTTTTTCAAATCTCTATTGTTTGAAGCTTAAGTATAACTACACTACAGAGAGAAAAGATAAAACTTACTAAGTTCTCATCTTCTAAAGAGAAACAAATTTATTTAAAATGTTACTACGTATTATGGGAAGAAAGACTAACTGACATATTTATACTTTTTACTACAATAATACTAACTGCAAACAGAACAGACTACTTAAACTTTGCAATTGACAGCAAATCTCAATTCAAGAAAGTATGTTAGGCAGACACAGTCTTTGAGTATTACACTAGTATAAAATCAGATATTTTGTTCAGTTATCCACTGGTGCATGTGCTTACATGTATACTCATCATGACATGTACATGTACCTGTTTTCCCAGGCGCTGAAGCTAGTATGTGTATATATGTATATTGTACATGCATACCATCATGACAATAATGTTTACCTGTTTTCCCTGGAGCTGAAGCTGGTATGTGTATATGTATACATGTTTCCACATCATCATCATATTTTTGATGAATTGCCTCAACCATTGTTATTCCTGTAGAGGCAGTCATTCTGCCAAAAAAAAAATTAAAATGAAGAAGAAGTTTTATAGTTAATAACTTTATTCTACAAACTGTATCTTTTAAACTGAAATGTAGTCTGGGAAACACTATGCTATAACAACCACAAGTATAGATTTTGTTGAAGCTAAATTAAAATAAATGGGGAATGTCATTATGTGTATAATTTTTTCATTGGTAATGGAGCATTACTCTAGAACAGTAAAAGTGACACATCTTCATCTGTATTTGTGGTAATAAGCATGTTGTATGAGTTTCATAACATTGCTCTAAGGCTAACTTTTAGGTTATAAATTTAATCAAAATAAATTATCAGAAGAAAGGTCTAATAATTAATATGCTTTCAAATAAGAAAAAATAACATTTTTGCTGTTAACAGTTTATCTATATCATTTTAATAATAATCAAGATAATAACCAAAAACTGCAAAATTTTCTTAAAATTACCAATTTAGCAGCAGCAACCCAACAATGGATTTATGAAATTTCAGAGCTGATTTAAACTTCACCTAAGCAACACTTTAACCCCATGTCATTATTTTCTCTAGATGCTTTGATTTTGAGATTTAAGTAAAAAAATGCATTTTCCCTCTATGTTCTATTTTAGACATGGCAGCCATGTTTTTTGACAAAACAAAAAATAAGACAAAAACTTCAGTCTAGTTACCCTACGGATAATTCAGCTTAAGTTTGGTAGGAATTGGTTCAGTGCTTTCAGAGGAGATTTTTGAAAAAGTTCTCATCAGACAGATGATGACAGACAACGATGGACACAAAGTGATGGCAAAAGCTCACTGTTTCTAAAGGGGGTCTCATTGGGGGGTTCAGATCCCGGATTCCGCTTACTGTTTTGTCAGATTCCCATATCTCGCTTCACTACATGTATGTACGTAAGCAATTCTCATTTTTAATCAGTGATCGGGAAGGTCGTGCGCCCTGCGCCTATAGCGCATATTGACCAGAAATGGCGCATAGAGTGACAAATGTAAGCGCCCACGTGGCGCACGATATTTTTCACATCGTTTCGAAATGTTTAGATATCGTCAAATGGATTTCTGATCGTGTTCCGTGCCGCCATGTGTGTGTACACAACTGTATAATGTTGCTCCAATCATAGGAGCACCTGTATATATTTTTGGGACGTCTCATTGTTTTCCTATGGTAATAGAACCATGCGGTTTAACGTCTCGGGTGTTTTCCTATGGTAATAATAGAATCATGCGGTTTAACTGATAACCCAAAAAACGTAATTAACCATCATTCATGATATAATTTTTTATAAACAACTTTAAATTTGTGAAATTTGGCTATTACAGACGAGATGTAACTCTAATAATAATCTTTAATTTAGTTTCCCTTGCTATATTCGATTGAAAACCCCCGAAGCCTTTTTATGAATATAGTTTTTGTCTCCATAAAAGGCGCTTAACTACAACTCCTGGTCATTTTTTGGTCTTTGACCAGTTTTGACATTTTGTACACATGACCAGTGAATTATTGTTTTGTTCTATCAATTAGTGGTACTCTCTACTGTCATCATGATAAAGTAATAATAATAATACATGAAGTGCAGAGGAAGTGCGTCTGGAATAAGTATGGTATCGACGAAGACCCAAATTTATTGTTAAAAAATCCAACATGAACATGAACAAGCCAAGGCAACAGTACCAGTTTAAACATTGTAAATAAAGGTTATCTTTAATATTGTCTGCTTTGGAAGAACTTATTGTATATTCATTGAAATTACAGAATCACAGGAACAATTATTATCCATGATATTATTTAAAATCGTAAAGGTAAGTACCAACACCTCTTTGCCAAAAAATAATGATACTTTTTATTTTTTTTACCGAAGTCAATTCAAATGGCCCTCTCATTTGACAATATGGCCCATTATTTTTTAAAATGGCCCATTGAATTTATTTTTGAGGGGCCATGGGCCCATAGTGAAAAAAACCTTCCAGATCACTGAATTTTTTTGTCATTTCCCGGGTCCCGCAAGACCTCATTTCCTGTTTTCCCGACACAAATAATTTGACTTTCATGTGTCACGCTTACAAAAAATGGTCAATCCCGCATCATGCTTATACGTCCCCAATGACTGAATGAGACCCACTCTAAAAATCCAAAATGACATTTATCATGCTGAAGGTAGCCAAAAAAATAATAAGTCTGACGTTAAAGGACATTTTTAAACTCTTATAAGATATGCAGCTATAAAATAAATGAAAATGTCAAAATTTGCACAAGGAGGCCTTGGTCAGACTTCTTCTTCTTCTTGTCTCCGTATGAGCCTCCTTTAAATAGGAGCACCACCATAGTTATGGCGTATAAAGGAGGACATTTGGAGCCTGTATCGGTACAGATTAATGTGAGCATTTGCCTACCCAATTCCCCAGCCAGGCCGTGACGGGTCTTATTACCAGAAAGTTAACCTTCCCAAAACATAAATACAATGCAATCAAATAAAACATACGAACTCACACACTCACCTGATTCGCTCAGTCCTCAAAGTATAAAAAGTGTATTTTTTCTATGTATCAAATATCCTTTTTTAATATCTGTGTGTTTTGAATGGGAGAGGGTCACCCCGGATGCCCCACAAATGCCTTGGCAAAATACGTCTAAGGTAATAACGAGGAATCGGTTAGGACAAAATCTATCAAAACCGACACTACCAAATGCCCTGCTGTATCAAGGTAGAGGAAAGCCGAAAATCCTACTGAATAGGATCTCGGAAAGAAACTACCGAACCATTAGGAGAACAGCAAGAACTCTCAGACTTCAAATGATAGGTCTGATAGTTTCCAATGGAAACTACTAATGGTTCCCATATGGGCAGAGCACGTGTCTCAAACATACCTAAAAATATCTGCAGAGGTTTTCCTCAACAAGAAAATAATGACCGAAATTGAAAGTATATAATCTATGGATGATAAAATGCATCCAAGAAAGCAATTTAGAAGACTAATTTGGATGATGTTGATGGATTCTCTCTGCAAAAATTTCACGTCCGTTCTCATCGACACCCACTCACAATCTTTAATTTTTTTTTTTACTACAGTGCCAGTGGCAGTGACAGTGTTCTTACAATGTAGTTTGGAAAGATATAATTAACATCATCATTGATCATATGCACTTTTGATACATTACCTAGATGTAATATTCGGTGTCAAAATGAATTAGGTGAAAAGACCAGGACAAACCGCTTAGTTGACTTTCATTCTATTATTAGCTATTTGGTATTTGAATGAATCATTGATAAAAAAAAAAAAGTAGAAGCCTATATTTTGAACCGGAAGTGTGAACTACGTCATGGAAGTCGTGACTTTTTTTTGTAGCTTTATGTACATGTTCTATTTTACAGTTTTAAGTAAGAAAAAAACACTATTTTATTAATTGCATTTTGTAATTTCTGTTCATAATTAATCTTCTCTTTGCTTTCCTTATTATTTATTCAAAAACATCCTAAATTCAGAAGGTCCTTTTCAAAAACAAATAGCACAAAGAACAACAAAAATATTTTGACACATCACTGCAACATCTGAATACCAAAAAGCTTGTTGTGTTGTTTTGACAAGAAATGACAGATACAAAGTTAGATTTTGGGAACATAGCAGGAGACATTGATATTCCAGATAAACAAAGCTCTTCAACAGGAAAAGGGTAAGAATCAGTTTGAATAATTGCAAAGGTCGAGCAGAATTTTAACATTCAGACTCAGTTGTATTTTTCTGTCTTTCTCTTTCAAAATTTAGTCTTCGACACATTTCCTATTTCTATTCTCAATTTCATTGAAATATAATATTGCCAAATAATATTCATCACCTAAAAATTATATTTCCTATATATTTGAGAATTCTTGACAGTCAACTCATCCTTTTGCCAAAAACTCCTGATGGTGAGTGACCAGCTTGCCTAGTCCAAATAATTATGACGTCTTGAAAGGCTATGATAATTTTTTTCTTTGACGCCTTACTTCGACGTCGACGTCGTCGAAGTAAGGCGTCAAAGAAAAAAATTATAATAGCCTTTCAAGACGTCATAATTATTTGGACTACCAGCTTGCCCAGAGTGGGTCTTTTCACCACCGAACACCACCGTACACCACCGAACACCGCCGAATACCTGAAAAACCACCAACCACTAAGAAAAACGTTGATATCATACAATAAAACGATAAAATAAATTAAATTACATATTATTTAATCAATTTTTCGATTTTTATGGGCATCATTTTGATGTTAAAATCGTAAATCATTACAAGAAAAAACGTCTCCGGATTCATCACTTTCCGGATTACATTGTGTGTGTTATAAAATTCAAATATATTCATAATCAGTAATCAGTTCAAGTATCCTGGATCTCTATTCATTGGTTAGATTTTTATATTTTTCTCTTTTATTATTATTGGAACAACTATTTTATAGAAGAGTTAGAAGAAGAAAAAATGGGAAAAATGAGGTGTCCATGAGGGTCAGCGGAGTTCAAAAAGTGGGGTGTTATAAGACTCTTCCTTTCTGTTTTCTGTAGATATTTGGACTTTAAATCTTCTTATTTGTTGAATTAATAACTTGAATATCATATTTAATTCACATTGATAACGATAAAAGACAAAATAATAAACTTTTGGGGTGTTCGGCGGTGTGCGGTGGTGTTCGGTGGTGAAAAGACCTACCGGCTTGCCCCAACATTCTACCAATTTTCCATAGTAAAAGATTTTGAATTACCCACTCCATATAAACATCAATTACCAGTCAGAAGACTATATGAATTAAAAAGCTGTGGTCCAATCTTACAGGATAGCTTGAACGGACGCCAAATGGATGTAAAAAAAATCTGTTGACAAATTTGTATCCTTTGGAAGTGCATAGGTGTATTGACCAAATTAAACAAGCGGATAACAAATGCCTAACGTACACGGATGTGGAATGTACATTCAATGGACAAGTACCACATAAAATGGACACCTAACGGATATGTACAGGATAAAATGGACACCTAACGGAAGCGTTCAGCATAAAATTTAAGAATGAGATAAGCAGAAAATTATTGGTGGCAATAATGATACATAAATCTTTCAGCAAATAGCTTCCAGTCTTATGCTGTGCTTGAGAAGGGCATGACTTCATCCACATACTTTTCGAAATTTGAATATACATTTGTACATGTACATGCAAAAAATTGATAGAATCTGGCCTGTAAAATAGTTTTGGCACTGTTGTCATTAGCAATGACGAGAGCGTGTCTGATAGACATGGTATATAAGCTAGTATGAGCCATCCCTTTATCATTATATTTGCTTTTGCAAAAGTGGGATCAGATGGACAAAGTTGAAGGTCACACCTACCAAACAAATGGATCAATTTATCTGATTCTTTTAGCATACAACCGCAATGAATTTTGCGGTTTTATATTGGTATCATGTTGTCGTTAGCGTCCTCCCATGCCAAGACATTTGGTTTCCAGACAATAATTTTAGTATGACATGTATAAGTACATGTATGTATACATGTGTAAATAGAATCTATGAAATTTGAACTCAAGGTTTATTATCGCAAAAGGATGGTTGGGATTGATTTTGGGGGTTATGGCTCAAACCATGTAGGAATGAGGGGCCAAAAAAGGAGGAAAAACACTTGGGTTTCCTGGTTAATGGACAATTACTTTTAAGTACAATGTTAAGTTTGAATTACCTCCCTTACTCTGCTTTTAAATTAGTTATAAAGAAATGTTCGTTTTGTGTGGAGGTGATTAGCTGTCAAATTATTTTCAAAAGTTACTCCCAGTATTATTATTTTTTGGGGGGAGGGTCTAATCTTAACAGCATATTGTATTGCACAAATGCAAAAAAAAATTAATGAACATATTTTCAATTGTCATTTATCCGTTTTACCTTCGTGACATATCTGTTTACCAGTTAACCTTCCATTCATGTCTGTTTCACATTTGTTCATTGTCTGTGTTGTACGGTCCATATTAGTTCCAATCTTAATTGATTACCATTGTATGGTTTCCTTTGCAAGATCATGGTCTGCAAGTTGTGCGGTTTTCCTCAAGTAAATGCTAAGTTGCTGCTATCATCTGATCATAGTTTAGAGTTTTGAAAGTGGTGTTCTGTATCAGCAGACAATCAATTCAATTCATCAAGATATTTATGCAGATCCTGATGAATACTAGCGAACAAAAGTCTAAACTACTTATAAATTGAATATTAATATTTCATTTCAGTTTGTAAGAAAGATGTCTAAAAATTCTCCTTTTGTATACTCGTTTTGCATTTTTTATATAGATAAGCCCCTTTGTTTTCATGTTTGAATGGTTTTACACTACTGTAGTAATAATTTTTAGGGCCCTTTATAATGTAGATTGCTGTTGGGTGTGAGCCAAGGCTCTGTCAGTGTGTTGAAGACTGTACCCTTGACCTATAAAGTATAATGGCTTAAATATAAATTGTGACTTGAATGGAGAGTTGTCTCATTGACACTCATATCACATCTTCCTATATCTTTATAAGACAAATTTAAGAACACATAAATATGTAACTTTGGCTCAAACCACGAAATTTGGTACCAAATAAAATTGAGAATGGAAATGGGGAATGTGTCAAAGAGACAACAACCCGACCAAATAAAAAACAACAGCAGAGGGTCACCAACAGGTCTTCAATGTAGCGAGAAATTCCCGCACCCGGAGGCGTCCCTCAGCTAAAAAAGAATTTTAAGTAATTTCACAGTAAATATCCTTACAACCCTTGAACTTAATACAAGTTGTTTGAATTATGTAATAATTAATCTTTTTGAATATCCTCAAGCTACCTATATTAAGAAATGAACATGTTAGAGAAGTTATAAATGAATATTACACAAAATGTATTTACCTTTATAAAATATTTCTTGAAGTAGAAAAATCAAAGAATGATATATAAAAAAATCTGATAAAATTTACAGATGGTGAAGATTTCTTTAATCAATTTAATGTTTTAAATAAAATTTATTACTTTAATCAGCATAAATTTGTAAATTTGTAAAAAAATTGTAACAGTAGGTCTTAAAATCATTTAGTCAATAACTGTAATTAATTCAAAGTATGCTTGTTCTGTGTTATTAGTGATGTACAAACAAAATTAAGTAGGAAATCCTGGATATAAGATGAAAAATCTCTGTAATACGTGTAATTATTAGGTTACATTGTTATTTTATGGAGAATTTATAGTGTTCCTATCAAAGTGAAGAAAATATATCAAAAAACAAAAAAAATGTAAGTATCAGCTTTTAATAATGTACATGATGTATAAACACAAACAATTAATCAGGTTAATTATTTTTTTTGAAACATAAGAAATATGTGTGTCAATCCCAAATCATGAACTTACATGTATATATGCAATTTGAAGGGAAAAAATCACCAGCCTGAACCATGACTCAAATTCATATTAAGGACTGTTTTAATTATGACATTTTAGGAAATAAAGATAAAACATGTAAGTTTTCTTGATTTTTTCATGGAAATATTTACTTGCATGAGAAGCAGAAAAGGATGATATCAAATTGAGAAGTTATATACATGTATAGAGTGTTGATCAATTTTATACCTTTTACTAACCAATAATAAATTGAAATAATGATTGGTGATGAGTTTAAAAATATCATTCAGTATTGTTTCTTGAGTGGGTCTAAGTGTTATGCAGGATTGGCAGTTTTTTTGTAAGTGTGACACTTGAAAGTCAAATTCATATTTTGTGTGAAAACGGGAAACCAAGTTAGACGGAACATATTAAATTACAAGAGCTATTGTTACAATGAAATTATCTAGATATAGGACTCTTACATAACAAAAAGACATGTACATGGGATCTCTGATCAGACCTATTACTGTCTTACCATGATCATGATAGTAAAGGGATTTTTTTTTCACTTGAAAGTAGGAAATAATCCTGTAGGAAATAATCCTGTTTTTCATAAAAAAATTTGTTGACTTCATTGTTCCCTACGCTTCTAAATAAAATTTGGAAAGACGATTGCTCAGATTTCAAATCTTAGCTCCCTTCAGTAAAAAAGACAATCACTAACATATGCTTGTATTATACACAGGCGTATATCAGGATTTAAAGCCAGGTATTGTATGAGTTATCTTTCCTTTCTTACCTTTCACAGCATATGGTATTTATTAAAATCTTGCTGTCCATGCATGGGAATATTTGTATATATATTTAGAATTATTGAAATAATTTTATTAGAGATGGTAAATTCAGTAAAGCTCATATTAAATGTATAGTTTAGAGGTTAGTACATGTAAACTGGGTGTTTGATAAATTTAACTTGAAATTGAGCATGAGTAAACATTAAATCTGACTAAATTTATCATGCATGCATGTACATTTTGTACATGTATGTGTATGGAAAGTTTTTAAATTTCATAAAGTTTCATAAATTCTATGTCTAATTATATAATGTCTCACACTAATATTTCTGCCAAAGGGTTGTGAAATTTGTCTTAAATAAATGCAATTTGATATTACATATATATTCAGTTTCCAAATATATTTTAATTAGTTTTAACTGAACTTAACTGTCATGAATCTGAATGCAGGCATCCCATTTTTGAGGTGTTCAGTTTATTATAAAATAAAGAATTTCAAAATTCATACATGTATATATGCATGCACATTAATGTAAAAATATAGTAGTAGATTTAAAGCACTTACAGCAATGAAGCAAAAATCCCTCACATAGATTTTGAAAAGTTGGCAAGTATATTTGTGAATGAAATAAATGTATGTCTAAGGGAGCTACCATTTGATTTTTATGGGGGGGCTAGGATGAAATTTGAAAAAAATAGGCAGGACAGGAGTTTTGAGTAAAAAAAAAGGCAGGATGAGACACTTTGCAAAAAAAAAGGCAGGATGACAATTTAGGTAAAAAAAGTCAGGATAAACTAAAAAAAAAAAGGCAGGACCGAATAGAGTGAAAAATAAAAAGGCAGGACAGAGATTACAACTAAAAAAAAATGCAGGACAAAATTTTTCATCCTAGACCCCCCATAAAAATCAAATGGTAGCTCCCTAATGATTTATATTGCCCATCTTTAATTTTGTGTTTACCAAATACATGTTGTTATACATCTGTACATAAAAGTAATAAAATATAGATTTGTATGCATTATCCTATTTACTTATATTATGATACATGTATAACCAAACTATAATATTTGAGACCTAAATGCCATTATTTTATTGCATTTGTGTCACCCATGTATCTAAGTAAGATGTAATATATTTTTTGGAAGTAAAGTGGATCAATCCTTTTTACAATTTTTTTTTTTCTTAATTTAAAAGCTAGCTAGCACCAAAAGAATGGTTTATGTAGGAAACAAGCCCTTTTGTTTCTTCTGTAGACAACAGATAGTAGCAAAAAACCAGTGTTTCACACTTTTTAATGCATATATCATTTAACTTTTATGACATATTGAGTATTTTGTTTGTTTTTCTTTAAACTTAGGAATTAATTCTTTCCAGTAAAGCACTAATTAATCTAAGACGTTATATAAATTACTTGGTAAATTGTTAGTCCAGCACACTTATTTGTCCATTTTCCTATTGATATACACTTTTCAGCCTCTCATGTATTAAAATACCACACCTGACCTGGCACTTTATTTACAGTATAATTTTAATGTACAAATTGAATATGCTTATCTAACAAAATGAACTCATTTTTCATGAAAGTCTTGCTCAAAAGTACACTGAGTAGAATTTATCATAATGTTTAAATGATTAGATAAAGCAAAGTTTTTGAAATGATCCTAATGTTATTGTAATCTCATATACTGTATAGTTATATTTTAGAATTAATATGTATGCGTTTACGTTTATACATATATAAACATCTAAGAATGAAAATTAGGAATTACATATATAATGATATATAATTAAATAAAAACTATAACACATGTTAACATATGTTTTGGCAATTATTGCCTTCTTCAATGAAAAAAAAATTTGCCCGACTTATTGTTGTATAAGTAGATATGTTTTACAATGTTGGTATACCTAAGTGTGTCATTTGCATTTACGAAATATATACATGTATGTAAATATATATAGGTACTTTTTCATAGTTTGTATATACATGTATATCGTGTTGTTTACATGCATAAATGAGTGTATAATTAATAAATTTTCTTTATTTGTATGACATCAACAATACTATGTCCTTTTAAGTTTTACTAAATCATTAAACATATTCTGAGTGAATATAGTTGAGCAACAAATATTTTTAAGTTGATATTTCAAAAAAATAAAACATACTCCTTACCCTAACAATAAATACATTATTGTAATGTAACAGAGACAATAAGCCATAAAGAGTAATTTTCACTTGACAAAAACTCAGTTATAAACTTTATTCCCTCTACTTTAGAAATTTTTAATGTGATATTTTATAAATTAAGAGATCATAGTGGTGAAGCTTAAAAAAAATCATCCTTTATCAATTAATAAGGACACCATCAGCAGTTGGTTGATTGAAATGGAATATCTATTTCACAGATGATGACAGATATGTTCCCTTTGTTTAAACAACAATCCCAACCTCATTTCTCAATTTTATGTGACCTAACCAATGAGATTGAACATTATGATATGAATAAACACTTGACCACATCTGCAAGCTCGTATTAAATTTTGTTTGAGTGCAGAACCCTCCCGCTATACAGAGGTGACCTTACAGCACAACAATGGAAAACATGAAATTATTTCAACTTATAATTATTTTCAATTATGGAATTTGTAAAATTTCTTTGTATTGATTTTTTTTTATAAATTCCATGTTTATTCTGTATTATAATGTTTTGAGTGGTGTATATCACTTTCCATTCAATATATTTTTTAAAGATAGTGTTGTGTGCTGCACAGTACATTCTATTAAAAATGTGCCATCTTCTTTGTAAAAGAAAGTGTTGTGCACTGCACATAACATTAAAATACTGAATAAACATGGAATTCATTTAAAATTTCTAGCTCAAGAATTTATGCAAATTCCATAATTAAAAATAATTCCAAGTTGCAATAATAGTCTGTTTTGAGAAGTATTCTAACCTTGTGATAATAGTCTTTATTTAAAATCATAGCTATATCTTATATTTAATACATGTTTTACATGCTTTTTGGGATACGATTGCTTTCAAGCAATCTGTAGACTTATACCGGTGGCTCAGATCAATGCCCTCACGTCAATCGTTTTATTCTAAACATTAAGGAAAATCTCACATTCTTATGATTGTCTTGCTTTAAAAGGTAAAAACAAACAAAGGGATTGAACTTCAACAACTTTCCTATAATATTCTTTTCATAATCTTCGTGTTTGATAATTCCCTTGACTTATATACGTGTTTTTAACAACACGGAAAGTCAGAATTAAGCAGTATTTATATTTAGTGTTTTTATAAATTTAGAAACACGTCAGAAGGAATTCCCAGTTTTGATAAAATGAGAGTTCTCTGAATTCCGATAAATCTATTTCTGTCATATAAGAACTGAAGTGGAGATTTTCTTATATGTTACCGTTATGAAAATGATATTTGAGATTATACTTCCATAAAGAAATAGAGAACCATCTAGGTCGTTTAATAAACATTTAATATACGTTCTTGCTCCAGGGTTTGTTTTGGAAATTATGCGCATGCGTATAGATTTCTTGACTTCAAGGGGTTTTAGATTGAATGGTTGCTCTGGATTCCCCACTCAATTAATTAATTAATAACTCATTGGATCTTTTCTATGTATGTCTGTTATTGAGGGTTATTGTTGTTGCATAATTTTAAATCATTTGCAATATTTAAATTAAAATGAATTAGTCCACATCGTCAAGTTGTTACTAGAACATCCCTTCAGGCGAAATGGAGTCTTCCATATTATTGTTTCGAGTTGTCTCCCTTCCGGAAGTAAATCCCGTGAGTTCTGAATGAAAAACAATATTAGCTCGTTCTGTCAATAAACGTCGTATAATGTTAAAAACGATCGCAATTTAAACCGTGGAATGTGTACGGAAAGGAGTCATGATCACTGACCCAAATGAAATTAAAAAAATTTAACAGTTAGGAATGGGGTTCCTCCTAGAATTAACTTAGGAAAATAAGTGATAAGATACGAAGTGAAAATACCTTCTCTCACTCTGACTGCTGTCAGTATGGAAAGTAAACTTGGAATTGATAGTACAAAAATAAAACACAAAAGGCCTAAGTACATTGTTCATACACTTTTATCCGGGATTGGCTATTTTGTAACTACAGTATTCAGATTACGTAAATTACATTTCACATGTGCAGTTGAATTAGTTTTGAAAATAATATTACCCAGCTACATGTATACATGTGTCAATGAAACAATGGCAATCGTATCCCTCAGAGCAATCTGCTCTTTGATTAATTATTTTTACTTAAAAGTTAAAATTTTACATTTCAGAATAATGTCTCTTTCACTATCAAACGTATCAGCCCGTGAATGGATTTCAAAGACAAGAGAAGGAATCAAACCATGGGGAGAATTCATCAGTACCAGCAAGTTTAAAGTACCTAAGTCTGTCAAACCTGTACCAGGGAGAGTTATGAAAAATATAGAACATTTCCAGAGCAATTATATGTTTGTTTTTCTTGGTCTGGTGGTATTTTGTGTGTAAGTGCTTACAGAGGTATTCAGTGTATGAATATACGGGGAAAAATACAGGAAACTTGACATTAGAAATGAAAATTTAATTTGTTACTTTTTAAAGCCCTGTGACAAAATATTACATGCATATTAAAGAGGATAAAATCATTTGAATGTTATATGAAGATATCCAGCTTTTCACTAGACCAACATGTTGAATTAGATTTGTATCATGCTAGCTCAAGGTAACTGTCAGCTACTTACTCAAGCACATAATTCTGGCTGAGAAACAACTATTAACTGCCACATACTTATAAGTAGAATGCATTTCTCAACAAATAACCAGTAAAAAGTTTTGAATTCAAATGGTGATCAAGCACAGTTGTTGCAGGCAAACAAAAAGTAGAAAAAAATAAAGAAATCTATAATAACATAAAATAAAAACTTAATATTGTTAAAATTTCTGACTAATCATTGTCATTTTGGATTGGTAACTTGCAATTGGGTTTTACATGAACAAAATGACTTCACAATTTGAAATGATAAATCCACTCCATAATAGACATATAACTTTTAATTGTACAAACCTAAAATTTAAATATTATATTACAGATTGACATCCCCCATGTTACTGGTTGCCATTGCAGCTTGTTTGGGAGCATGTTACATCATCAGTTTAAAAAATGCAGAACATAAACTTAGAATATTAGGTAAGTATGAATATAAAGTCAGGTACGTTTTAATCATTGCAATTCTTTTTGTACTTCTTTGTTTGATTATACCTAGAGATGGGGTATAAATTTGATGGAAGATCAACTTTTACAAACTTCAGTGTGACTTAATATACAATGTAGCTTTTCATATAATATATCTTAGGAATGTATATCTTTTTATATATTGCATGGGTAAAATTGTAACCTTTTCCCATATTGGTTTAGTTTCTTGGGGTGTGTTGGAAAAGTGAAATATTTAAAGCTAAGAATCTGTGTGTAATGTTTACTTATGGCCAGACTTTCGGCTGTGAAAAAATGACAGGGCTTTTCTTATACAAGTAATTAGAACTTTATCGACCTTATCATATATTTCTGATAGATTTCCCCACCTTTCTCCATATTTTCAAGCTGGAAAAAGTTACCTATTCTAGCGGCACATAGGAAAAGGCCCCCGAGTAACAAACAGCATGATTTATGTGCAAAACAATAAATGATGAACAAATATGAAATGCATGGTATACTGAACATTTGTTTTGATTGATTTAGGTAAAGAATTAAGTGTTGGTCAACAGTATGCAGTAGTTGGTGTGTGTTCATTTCCATTGTTCTGGCTAGCAGGAGCAGGATCAGCTGTTTTCTGGATTATTGGTAAGAAACTAAATTTAGGATATCTTTAAAATTGGAATATATGTATTTAGTGACTGTTACCTGTAGTATATGTCATACATGTATAACCTTTAATTCATCATACTAGATTTTTTTTTTTTAAAGTTATCACTTTAGACCAAGCAACAACGTATTGATTACTGATATGAGCACATGCTGAAGCACTTAAGTTACAAAGATGACAATTTGTTATTTATTTTTAAAGAAGACTAGAACACACCCGCGAAATCGCGGGAATTAAGAACTTGGTTGAATATACGCATACGGAGAAATTTTATAAAGTATTTTGTGTCTGGAGAATTTCAGTAAAAGAGTTCAGGTCTGGAGAATTTCAGAAAAGGTATCAAAATTCATAGGTTCTTGGAAACAGTTTCAGCCCTCTCCCTTGTTTCCAAAGTCTGTTATTTTTTTTTTTCTGTTGAATTCCATTATTTTTGCGTTTCTGTATACTATGAACATACGTATCCTATAAATAAAATGTATTTGCTATTAACTATCAATTTCAACTGACATAAAAGTCGGTTTGATGATGGAATGAATATCCGGTCGCCTTTATTTTCTTTTTTCCCCAAATAACCCAAACTTTATAGTCATAAGAATGGATGACAAATGAGACTATGCATGTTACCTATAGGACACAGAGGCATGATGATTAATTTATTGTGGGAGAAAGAGAAGTGACACACAAAATCAAGTCTTCTCGTTTAATAGTATAGATTACATATTAGATCCATTGGAACCCTTGCAAAGTTTGATATAAATATATGACATTCATTTAGTGTGTGGTAAACTTTGAACGCTTTTAATTCTCTTGTTCTAATGGTATTGTATTTGCAGGTGCTTCATTCTTCTTCATAATGCTTCATGCCTCTATGTACATGACACCAGATGAGCAAGAGGCTGTAGAACTAGAGATGGACGAGGTTGTGTAATAGGAGGATATACTAATAATGATAACAGTCAGTATGCTACGGGTGGCATTATATAATAGTGGCAAACATTGGTTTATGGGACAGTTACCATGGTTTTAAAAGGATGTCACAGCCAACAGATACTTTCATCTATAGAATATTTATGTGCATTTTCATCGTCTAGGGTATCATATCATGATTCAGATAGAATCTATACCTGGTTAAGATAGCAATTGGATTCGTTCCTCGTATAACTTCTTACTGCCTTTCATCTTTCATAAAGATATTTTGACACGCCAAATTAGTGTTTCGGATATAAATGTTCATTCATTTTACTTTCACCTATTAAATTGGTTGTATATAGTTGTCCTTGGGTTTGTTTGTTTGTTCATCTATATCCACTTTGCTTCTTCAACTGGATTCGAGAATACATTAAACTTGACAGAAACAATTGTGTATTAATGTAATGGCATTTAAAATCTCATCTTATATTTATTGAAAGGATTGGAGGGTCCCTATAACAAAAAACATTTTCAAACCTGTCCAAATCATGGTGAATAAGTGAGTTCTGCTTAAATTCTTTTCATGTTTTTTTTGTAGTTATATGTGAAAATTTCAAGTTATGATTTTATAATGTTTTGTGAATTTTATGTTCAGATGATGTCAATGCGCTGATTTGAATGAGAAAGATTAAGAATACTATTTTTTTACTATAGGTTTATAAAAGTAAAACTTTCAAATATTTGATTTATGAAATCTCATCTGTATATTTATTACAACATAAAACATACATATTTTATACCTTTGTTATTGCAAGTTATGAAGCCAAATGTAAACTGTCAGGTTTAAAAGAATTTCCTGTTATTGAAACCTCGATTGACCAGCTGAAAGTCCTATATATATTTTCTACATGTACTTTATAGGTATCTGCAGGAAGCTTACAGTTGTGTCATTTGATCTAGGTACAATGAAATTGTATTCACAAGTTATCGAACTAATAGGTTAAAAAAAAAATGGCATTTACACATTAAATTATATAATCATTAAGCACCAGTTTTGCATAATGTTTTGGTTTTTTTCATTTTTTTATAACCATAAAAACATGAATACAGGTCACATAATATTCATCACTTCTTCTTAAATCAAAATAACTCAGAAAGTCAAAAATTCTATTTTTTATTTATTGAGATAAGTTTTTATTATTTATTAGGTTTTATCATAGAAATGATAATGTTACTGTGTTGATTTTATTCTATTCACAAGCTTGAGCTCAATTTCATATATAAAGTAGGAACAATAAATTTAAATTTACTTTATTGCCATAATGCTTTGTTAAAGTCATATATCATGAATTACTTTCTACTAACTTAAAAAAACAATGTAAAGGAATTAAAGTAATTACATTTGATATATTGCATCAGTAAAAGAAACTTAAATGCTGTTCCTTTTTTTTTAATTTGGAGAGTATTGTATCATGTGCTCATTCTATAAGAAATTGGAAAAAATTCAAAAGATAAGACTGTTTAATAATGATTAAGAAAAAAGTATGCACTTTAGTTGTTATCTATGTGCGTCTTTGTTTAAAAAATAGAATTATATTATTATAAGATCTGTGATATGTGTTTGTTTATGAACTAAAATGTGTTCAAGAGGGATATAATAAATTATTTACATAGGTATACAAATGTGTTTATTTGTATAAAAATAAGGAGATGTGGTATGATTGCCAATGGGACAACTATCCACCACAGTTCAACTGGAGTGGATGTCAGCAATTATAAAAGGTGATAGTACGGTCTTCATCTTACTTTTTTCATGCCCGCTGTAGCTGTGTCCCCTGGACACATTCCTCATTTATTTCAACTTTGTTTGTCTGTTGTTCCTAGAAGACGACTGTGCAATTTTCGTTTCTTATAGGGTCTTGCAATTTTGAGGAAAAAAATACACCATCCTTTTCATATATTGTATTTGTTTACAAAATTACACCATAACCCACACACTTATCCATTTTCAAATAAACAACTGTAGAAGTTCATACAAAACGTAACATGATTGTGTTTATTCAAAAAACACAAAATATAGTTGCATGTCATCTTTCTATCATATGTGAAATAAATTACAAAAGTCAAAACTGTTTCAGAAGTGATCAAAAACAGACCTATTGGTGACCTTCTGTTATTGTCTGTTCTGTGTTCAGATTGTTGTCTCTGACACATTCCCCATTTCCATTCTCAATTCTATTTATACCCACTTCAAGGAAAATTCAAAAATAAAAGGATATTTCAAAAGGCTAACTGAAAAGTTCAAACACATCAAATGAATGGATAACAAATGTCATATACCTTACTTGGAACAAGCATTTCCTTATGTAGGAAATGGTGGATTAAACATGTTTTATAGCTAGGGAAACCTCTCACTTGTATGACAGTCACATACAATTCTAAGATATGTGATATGTTTGTGTATAAACTGAATTATGTTCCAGATTTTTACACAGGTATATAAATATGATTAATTGTGTCTGATCTTACATTTATTTTTGTCTTAGTTTGCCCATTGCTTCATCAAGAGTATACTTATAATAGTGGCTTTGAAACTTTGAGACTTCTGTCCATGTGCAATTTCAGATTATTTGAAATTAATATTTAAAAGAATGTTGAGGAAACATTACACTATCAAATATACAATACTGCACAAGCTTTGTCTTGTTTGGGATACACAATTTGCCACTGGAACAAAATTGCATCATCATCATTATTTATTGTATTTTTAAGAGCAAGATTTCTTTAAAATGCAGAATTAAAACTTTACATATACATTGTAATGGAATAAAACAACCTTTAATAACAATAGATTGTCTTTTAAAATATTTCAGTCTTTAAGGGTCAATACAGTTTTGTTTAGGAACTCTTTATGATTATAGATTTTAGTCAGTTAAGGTCAATGGTATGTTGAGAAAAGGAACTCTCCATATGTGGAGAGATTTCAGTCATTTATAGTATCAGTTGTTGAGATGATGAGCTTTATATGAAGATAGATTTTGGTGAGAACAACTATTTCTAAGATAATATCATGATATTATATCATTGGTGTACGAAAAAAAGTCACAAAATCCCTAGGAAAAAATAGTCACAGGAAAAAGAGTCACAAGAAAAAAAGTCACAGGCTTTCTTCCTATACAGGAAGTGAAAGGTCTACAAAAAAGGAAAGGTGCCACAAGAAGACACTAATCAATATCAACAGTCCCTATCAATAATGATTGGAAATACAACACTATTATTAATGACAATGAGATGATGAAGGATTCTTATCTTCAAAAATCAAAATAACATGTGGTCAAGTCATATACTAAATTTTATACTTTGACCCAAATTAAAAAATAATTACTGCCTAACTCGAATCTCCTTCAAAAGAGATATAAAACAAAAATAATTACAACTTAATAAAATGTATCAGTAGCACACCAGCAAGTACACTTTTCATTTAAGGTAGATGTCTTCCTCCATTTTGGATTTGGAAATACCAGAAAACAAGGTCTAGATCTATAATAGAATGTGCAAATTTAAAAAAAAAAAGAGTAGTAGGTAATTCAGGTGTAAGAACTTTCATTTCAGTATAGAAAATAACATTTTACAAAAAACAGAAAACTTTTGTTTGATTAAATTTTTTCTAACTTTGGCACATAAGGGGAGGCAACTCAATTGCAAGGGCAGATAATTCAGATTAAGGTACTTTTACAATAGAATGTGTTAGGAATTTACCTATTTTATAATGTAGCAAGAAAACGGGTCCGGTGACCCCATTTTTTCTTTTTTTTTTTTAACTGAAAGCATACTATTAAAGCTATCTTTCATATGTTATCTCAAAATTCTATGGTGTAGTTTACGCTTTATTGCAGAAAATTGGTTTTTTTTTATGCATAATCTATACAAAATCTGTCAATTTTAAACACCTTGTAGCGTTAAAATAAGCCTCGTGAACCATTCTTTTTATTATTTTTTTTTAAAAAGCATAATATAAACTACTTTTTGGCAAATTATTAAAAAGTTCTATGGATTATAATTTAGACACCCCACCTACCTTAAATGCTTAAAAAGAGTGTAAAACTGAATTAAAATATGTTCATTTCCAGACATAATATATATTTGATGTTTTTTCCAATATATATTCATATATAAACAGTTACATGCGGCTATATGACCATTTAGAAAAAATACATATATTTATGAGGAATATTTCTCCTATAAATACATGTATGTGCAGACCATATGACCATATATAATATGCATTCAATGTGCTTTTTTTCCTGTGACGTTTTTTCCTGCGACTTTTTTTCCTTGACTTTTCTCCGGGACTTTTTTCCTGAGACTTTTTTTCCTGCATTCGTCTCATTATAGATACCAGGATTAAAAATTATCACACAAGAAATTTCTAGGACCTGATGGACATGGTTTCTGTTATCTCACCCCCAGATGCGATGTTTTCTATGTTGTCTATATGTCACCGGCCCTCACGTTCGTGTTCAAGGGAAGTGAATGAACGTCTACCATGACACCACTCTATTAACGGCAGTCGGTAAGGCAGGGCAGGTACATTGTATTCACGTTTGTTTCGTTTGTCAATGAAAAGTAAAAACACAAAAAATACCGAACTTCGAGAAAATTCAAAACGGAAAGTCAAATGACAACTTCAAAAGCTCTAACACATCAAACGAAAGGATAACATATGTCATTTCCTGACATGGTACAGGTATTTACTTATGCAGAAAATGGTGGATTAAACCTGGTTTTATAGCTTGCTAAACCTCTCACTTGTATGACAGTCACATATATTTCAATTATATTGACATCGATGAGTGAACAAAACATACAGACACAACAGGTAAACATGTCAAAAGCTCGGGCACAGCAGTAAACATACTCTATATTACTACAAAACACAAGTATGTAGCAAAGAAACATAAAAAGCCATATGGACAAAAATGAACGACAAGAATACGAAATTATCACACAAGAAATTTCTAGGACCTGATGGACATGGTTTCTGTTATCACCCCCAGATGCGATGTTTTCTATGTTGTCTATATGTCACCGGCCCTCACGTTCGTGTTCAAGGGAAGTGAATGAACGTCTACCATGACACCACTCTATTAACGGCAGTCGGTACGGCAGGGCAGGTACATTGTATTCACGTTTGTTTCGTTTGTCAATGAAAAGTAAAAACACAAAAAATACCGAACTTCGAGAAAATTTAAAACGGAAAGTCAAATGACAACTTCAAAAGCTCTAACACATCAAACGAAAGGATAACATATGTCATTTCCTGACATGGTACAGGTATTTAATTATGCAGAAAATGGTGGATTAAACCTGGTTTTATAGCTTGCTAAACCTCTCACTTGTATGACAGTCACATATATTTCCATTATATTGACATCGATGTGTGAACAAAACATACAGACAAACAGGTAAACATGTCAAAAGCTCGGGCACAACAGTCAACATACTCTAAACTACTACAAAACACAAGTATGTAGCAAAGAAACATAAAAAGCCATATGGACAAAAATGAACGACAAGAATACGAAAACTTACCATAACACAATGATGGAATGTAAAAGTACTAAGCCACGTCATATGTTACATAGAAACTAAAAAAAGACAGAGGAGATCAAGACAAAGCCAAAGACCATATGTCTAAGAAGAACATAATTATTCCATGAGAATCATAACCGAAAAACAACGGAGAAGACTGTTTAGAACATGTCTGAGTGCCTGTGGTTTTTTTTATGGACATTAAACTCTGGAAGACTAATCTCATCATAAATATCAGGATTGAAATTTTATATATACGCCAGACGCGCGTTTCGTCTACAAAAGACTCACCAGTGACGCTCGAATCAAAAAATTTTAAAAGGTCAAATAAAGTACGAAGTTGAAGAGCATTGAGGACCAAACATTCTTAAAAGTTTTGCTAAATACAGCTAAGGTAATCTATTCCTGAGGTAGAAGAGTAAGTCTTTCTTAGTGGAAATCTGCTGGGTATCACAGACACTTTTTAGGATAAACGATCATCAATCTTTTCCGAAAGGAACACCCAGGTCTCTCTACAGCTAGTCGCATTCGTTTAAGGTGTTGGGAGAGATTATCATGTGAGCAAACATAAGTTCATATAAGGAATTAAAAGTTCGGAACGGGTTTCTTTTGGGGGATTGGAGGATCTTTTTCTCTGTCTTTAGATGTCTATGTAGTCTATTGCGGAATTATTCTTCTTGGTTTTTTTTAAATGTTTCATGTTGTCTGTCCTCATGGACTTTCAAATTACAAGGTCTGTGTAGTGAAAAAAGTCGAAAGATCAGGGTGAAGAACAATGTTATTCAAAAATAAATAAGAAATCGAGAATGAATGGCATGATGAATACTGAATAGAATGAAGTGGCCCAAAATATTAAAGATATTACAGAAATGAAGACCCTATGTCATGAACCTCATTTTAGGAAGTCAATAGATCTACATCTGCATGAATTGTTTAGATTCAAGACGAAAGGTAACGCACATTCTGTTTGTTTGATATGGGAAACACAAACATTAACATTCCAATATGATAATAATTTCATACTATAAAATTTTGATATGGCGCAAATAGAAAAAAAATAATGAAAGTATTTCAAAGACAACCCAAAAATTATCAATAAACTCATCACAAATATCAGGATTAATTTTGTATTTACGCCAGACGCACGTTTCGTCTAGAAAAGACTCATCAGTGACGCTATATATCCAGCATAGTCAATTTTATATTGTTCATAATCAGTCAATGGTATATTGATACGTGGAAATCTTCAAGGCAGGTCATAAGGTGCAAAGATAAAAGAATTAAGCCATTATTTGGAATGAAAATTACAAACCAAATGCATGGTTTGGGTTTCAAGATGTTTTCAATAGCTTCCCTTCTTTGCATTATTTTCATTCTTAGAGCTGCATCACAAGATGTCTGCGACACCACCGATCAGGCTTCGCGTGAAGATTGCCACCCAGAACCAAGTACGTTAATTCTTTTGTTTAATTATCACTCAAAATTTTCGAATTAGAAGAACAAACAAATAACTCTGAAAGTCTTCATTGTATATATATGAATCCAGACCCTTCTGCATCGATCAATTGTTGATGGATTGGTATTAGCTAGAACCCATCGTTAATCGTTTGGTCTGTTTACCTGCATCTGCAAATATTGTTCTAAGATTACACTTTTGTCCGTCACTCTCTATTATGACATTATTCAGTTTAAGTCAGAGTTTTATTCAAGATAAAACGTTATCTGCGAATACTTATATACAAAATATGTTTGCTTTTAGCAAGTGTCCTTTTTTTACAGAACGTGAAGGTTGTGTCAAATCCCCCCTAAATACATTTCAAACAAGGTCAAATTTCAAAATGTCTTTCAACTCTTGCATAAATTCATTTGTTTCGCTGGAAGTTGAGTATTTAGCAATACTATAGATACCTTTAACCGTTTACTAAGTTATAAACGCTCAAATGTAGCTATATCTAAAAAAAAAACACACATTTTGGCGAATTTTGAGTACTCTTTCTTAATCAAAACATAAATTATGTTAGATGTTAAGCTGTGTATTCTATTCAGTGTGTACGCTTAAAGAATTTGATTTGGTTAGTCCTTCGATTCAAACTGTCATACACATATAAACGTTATACAACTTTGTATGGAAATGTCTACAACAGCATTATGAAGAAATGATGAACATTTCGATTTTATATGTTAACTGATAAAAGATAGGGAAGATGTCAAGAGGGCAACCAAAAATCAGAAGTCCAATTTAAAAACAACAATACCTTTGCCTAAAATCAAAATAAAAGAAAAGACAAAACAATTCACAAACAAATCAGATTAGAAAAATTCCAAACTCCATAAACCGGTGATGAATTGTGGTGGATAGTGTTTATAATGAATGATCTAGCTAGACTCACTGGAATTTGATTTTGCAATGCGGCAGCAGGTTTGTCAAGAGTGGTGAGTATCCTTACGAACAAAAGAGTGATTTGTTTTTGAGCTAACATTGACCTAACTAGATTTTTTTAACTTCTACTATACTTTTTAACTATATTTTAGGGACAACATCAAAAGTTCAATGTAGGAAAAAAAAAACTTAATTCACATAGTTTTTTCACTGACCCCCCCCCCCCCCCCCCCCCCCCCCCACCCCTCTTAACTTACTTTAGGAAAAATTGATTTATCAATAGGGCTATATGTAAAAATCGATTTTAGATATACAAAACTTGCAGACTTTTACCCCCCCCCCCGCCCCAACCCTCCAACCCCGAACTATTTGATTTAAGTTTTTTTTATCCTACATCGATCTTTTGATGTCATCCCTTATAGATATAGTGTCTTTTTATTTGGTGTGTTTTAATGACATATTTGGTTCGTGTAGATGCTGCAGAGACAACATGCCGGGCGAGAGGATGTTGCTGGCATAAAGTTGATCAGCTTGGTATACCATGGTGCTTTCGACCACAGTCTAGATCTGCATCATGTGGTATACCAGACATAGCACGTGGAGATTGTCACCCGGAACAAGGTGCTTCACCAACAACTTGTGCCGCTAGGGGTTGCTGTTGGATGAGCTCATCAGCTGCTGGAGCTTCCTGGTGTTTTTATCCTGCTGCCGACAAGGGATACACTTTAGGAAATATTGCAGAAACCAGCTTAGGAAAATCAGCCAGCTTATCAAAGGCACTTTCGTCATCATCACTTCCATTTCCTAAACCTTTATCAAAACTGAAAATAGATGTACAAGAAGAAACTGAAACAAGGATTCGTGTGAAGGCAAGTAATCCCTTTATAAGAAATAATACAATATTTTAGTGGCTTCCTTTTGCAAAATAAAATTTTAGAAAGTTGATTTTTATGGAATAAAAAAAATTATATAATTTAATAATTAGTTATTTCCAAAGACCTTTAAAATTTGTAACAGATCAACAACATAACAATATATATCACCACTTTAAAAAAGCAATTTTGAAAAGGAATGAAAATACATTCTTAACTCACTACTAATGATTTTGCCGTAATCTGTTGTACTCGTACATCATATATATTGTATTTCTATAGATTTATGATCCAGCATCCCAGCGATACGAAGTACCAATAGATACACCAAAAGTTTTATCGAAAGCATCCAGTACTTTCTACAATTACACAATAGTAGGGAATCCATATGTTGGTTTGAAAGTTTCAAGAAAGTCATCATCTTCTGTGGTGTAAGAGAGCAAGTATACAAAGAGTGTAATGTTAAAACAACATATAATTACGAACATTAAGATTATGATTACAACTGATCAAGATATTGTACTGTCGTCGATACTCATTTAGAATTTATAATTTTCCTTATTAATTCAATGTTATCTCTTTGGAATACACCTAAATTCAATGTTTACAATAATACGCTGTGTTTCCTAAATATAACAATTACCATTTTCTTATAATATCACTCACCAAATAAATCACCCTAGTAGTCAGCACTTCTGCGTTGACGAATTATCATTTACATAGTCATAATTATAAATTAACTGTTTACAAAACTTAGAATTCTTGAAATCCCAAGACTTTTCTACCTCGGGAATATATTACATTAGCTGTATTTGGCAAAACTACATTTTTGGTCCTCAATGCTCTTCAAATTCGTACTTTATTTGGCATTTTAAACTTTTTTTATTCAAGCGTCACTAATGAGTCTTTTGTAGACGAAACGGGCGTCATCTATGCTGTGTTTATTATTTAAATATACCTTTTAAAGTATTGTTATTTCAGTTTTGACAGTACAGTTGCGCCAATGACATTTACAGACCAATACATGGAGATAACAGTAGCGGTACCAACCAGTAACTTGTATGGACTTGGAGAACGCACCGGTTCTTTGAAACTGAAACCAGAAGATGGACCAAAAGTCACGTTTTGGGCACGTGATCAACCTCCAGATGTAAATAAATTAAAAATATTTATGATATTTCTTCAAATTAGAGTTTCGTGTCGTATCGTTTGATTTTTTCAAACAAGTACTCAATAAGGGCAAAAGTAGTAAACCGCTGTTCAATAGTCATTCGATAAAGCCAAAAAAGTCTATGTAACAGACTTAAACTGAGGAAGACACACACACCAACTACAAGAGGAAAACAATGGAACAACAGAAAACTGAACTACAGCAAATGCAAACATCAACATACAAAAACACGGACTTTAGATAGAACTACCATAATCCTGACTTTGAACATCACATGTAAAGAATAGTACAGTGCACATGCAAACATTTGTGAAATCTTTTACTGTTTCAAATAAAAGTCTTCATCTAGAATTTAGACAAAGAACTTTGTAAAATTACTTTCTCCTATATGCAACCCTTTCAACATATATAAGTAAGTAAGTAACATATATAAGTAAGTATATAATTACCATATCGTATTCTGAATAAACAAATTTTACACATATCAACATGATAAGTTGATTTTTCATGTTGAATACTTTCAACGTTGAATACTCCCCATTTCCATTCTCATTTTTATTTCAGCCGGACAAAAACTTATATGGTTCTCATCCCTTTTTGCTAGGCGTAGAATCTGATGGCAAAGCATTCGGAATATTCCTACTCAACAGCAATGCTATGGGTAAGACACACATATTTCAATAAGTAAGTAATCACAGATTTAAAAAAAATCATACAACGTTACATTTTAATTTTATTGGCCCGCAATGAAGTTGTCGGTGCCATATAGTTTTGCCCTTGTCGTCCGTAATTCCGTCATTCCGCAACAAGTCATTATACGGAGTTTTTTCTAAACGCCTTCAGATAGTGGGCTGATACTTGGTATGTGAGTTAACCATGATGAGTTACAGATCATGTTTAAGTTTCGTTTCGCTCAACTAATATTTGCCGAAATTACTGGCTTCGGACTTTGATAAATTGTTATACAGTTTTTTTCTAAACGCCTTCAGATTTTGCACTGATTTTTGCTATGTGAGTTAACCATACTGAGTTATAGATTAAGTTTAAGTTTTGTTTCGCTAGGCTTTTTTTGACGAAATTACAGACTTTGGACTTTGCTAAATTGTTGAAAATCACAGTTATACACACTTTTTTTCTAAACGCCTTCATATATTGGGCTGATTTTTAGTATGTGAGTTAACCATGATGAGTTATAGATCAAGTTTGAGTAAGTTCCGCTCCGCTGATTTTTGTCAAAATTAAGGGTTTACGACTTTGAAAATAGTTGAAAATCCCAATTATACAGACTTTTTTTTATACGCCTTCAAATTTTAGGTTGATTTTCTATATGTGAGACTACCATGATGTTTTGTGTCCACATGTGTTGTTGAAATTGCAGTTTTTCACTTTTTTTAAGATGGGACCATTGTGTCGTTTTGACACATCTAGTTTGCGTATAAAATCAGGTATTAAAAGTTTCGATCATTGGTATTTTTATTTTTGTGCATGTGGTATAAGTGACTGAATACATGTATATGATTATTGCAATAAAGAAATTGATAGAATTTGCTCTTAAAAGAAGTTATATCTATATCTATTATTCTATTACCACAGAGGTAGGTCTTGTCAAAACGAACCCTGTATCCGTGAACTACAAAACAACAGGTGGAATTCTGGATTTTTATGTTTTTCTGGGACCATCACCTGACGACGTAATACAGCAATACTCTGAAGTTATTGGAAAGACTATGATGCCTCCATACTGGTCTCTCGGCTTTCACCTCTGTCGATGGGGATACACGAACACTGCAAATCTACGACTGATAGTTGATGATATGCGTAAAAAGCAAATACCTTATGTAAGTATAGAAATATATTATATTATTTTGACCTGAATCACATATCACAGTGTTGGAAAACCTTGATAGTTTGAAAATGTTACAAAGAATAAATGAATAAACTTAAATTTAAAAAAAATATTAAATAGTTAAATGAATTCTTAAGAAGTTCCTGTATGAAATAAGCCTCATGAGAATAAAAAAAACAAGTCTGCAAGAAGAGGGGCTCAGTTGGTTCCCATGTGAATGCCGATAGTTTGGTAAAAACACGTCCTTCAACGTAACAAATATGTTGTCAATCAAGAAATCAAACATCTTTTAAAACAATGTCAGTTTCTGGGAAATTTTTTGTTTGAATCAGAGTGATTATTTACAAAGTAGGATTTATCGCTCCCTATAGGGTTGTTTGTCTTTTGGTTTTTTTTTCGTTTTTATACGCCCGTCTTTTAGACGGGACGTATTATGGTATACCGTTGTCCGTCCGTCCGTCCGTCCGTCCGTCCGTCCGTCCGTCGTACCGTCTGTCCGTCCGTCGTCCACACTTCGGACAATAACTCAAAAACACTTTCACCAATTTCCATGAAACTTAAGTGCATTGTTTATATCTATTGACGTAAGCTCCCTTTTGTTATTTTTTAATTTCAGATTTTAAGTTTTGGATTTATGGGGCTTTATTCATAAAAAAAGGGGGGATTTTCAACACTTCGGACAATAACTCAAAAAGGCTTTCACCAATGTCCATGAAACTTTGGTGAATTGTTTATATCTATTGATGTAAGCTCCCTTTCAGTTTTTATAAATTTCAGATTTTAAGTTTTGGATTAATGGGGCTTTATTAATAAAAAAGGGGGGTTTTAACACTTCGGACAATAACTCAAAAAGGCTTTCACCAATGTCCATGAAACTTTGGTGAATTGTTTATATCTATTGATGTAAGCTCCCTTTCAATTTTTATAAATTTCCGATTTTAAGTTTTGGATTTATGGGGCTTTATTCATAAAAAAGGGGGATTTTTAACACTTCGGACAATAACTCAAAAAGGCTTTCACCAATGTCCATGAAACTTTGGTGAATTGTTTATATCTATTGATGTAACAAATAATACTTAATAAAATCTGATGAAAACATAAAATTTGTAAAATCTTTAGTTCAATTTAAAACATTAAATTTCTTGTAAAAAATAGGTTCCATGAATGTCTTACGTTTGTACTATTATTGAATGGTTGCAAGGATGAAAGCTCATTAGCAGTCCCTGAAATACTAACTGTTCCCTGAGGCATATATCATTTTATGATAACATTTTTACTATCTAAGCTATGGATAAAAATCAAATACTGTTTTTGCATATAGGATGTTTTACTCTTGTTAAAATTGATTGCAATTGAAATCACAAATAATACCTTAGCATTGCAGCTTTTTTATAGAGTTCGGTTTCGGTGGAAGGGTTAAGCGCAATAAAAAATGTTATAAAACATAACTTGTCTACAATAGCACATAATAACTGAACAAGTATGTCATATGCCAATGTTAATGATATTTGTTTTTTATGCTAAATATTGAAAAGCTGAACTAGGTTTAATCATCAGTGTCTTCTTCACTGTAATCACTGTCCTCATCATCAGAAAAATCCTCATTTTCATTCTCAGAAGAGGCCTCCTCATCATCAATGAAATCTTTATCTTCATCATCAATGAAATCCTTACTTTCATCACCTACTTCCTCATTTAGATCATAACTTTCAGTAGAGTCACTTTCACCATCTTCACTTTCCCTGTTGTCTTCTTGCTGCTCCTCATTGTCATTGTAGTCTTTTTTGCCATTTTTATACGCCCGTCGTCAATGAAATCCTTACTTTCATCACCTACTTCCTCATTTAGATCATAACTTTCAGTAGAGTCACTTTCACCATCTTCACTTTCCCTGTTATCTTCTTGCTGCTCCTCATTGTCATTGTTGTCTTTTTTTGCCATTTTTATACGCCCGTCGTCTTTCAAACAACGGCCGTATCATGCGCTAAAGCGCAACCCTTTATTTGTCATGCCACTGTCCGATCGACTCATGAGATTGCATATCCCTTTAGTAAATATCTCTTCTCTTTAACATGGACACATGAATAAAAAAAACACACATAATTCGGAAAAAATGTCGAAATGCTCTCGCTGAAACAGGAAACAAGCTATAACAGCTTCTTTGACAATTATAGTCAGTATATTTTTGAAAAAACATTCTGTAAAATAGCTACATAAACTCATGCATAATATAATGTTTTAGGACACTCAGTGGGTTGATATAGACTACATGGATAGTTACAAGGACTGGACTTTGGACCCTAACAACTTCAATGACTTACCAAATCTTGTTAACGATTTACATAGTTATGGAATGCATTTTATACCAATCGTAGTAAGTATTCTATTTCTATTTTGCATGTTTTTTTTCTATGTTTTTCCTTATTGTTTTGTTTATGTTTATTCAGTAGTAAGTTTTTGGCAATGACTACTTTAACTTATTCAAATGCTTATAGAAATATTTAGATGAGAAATATGTATAAATTAGAGACAACAGTACCTTACCGATGTTCTAGTGTCTCAAAAAAAATTAAAAAGATACGAATCAATGTAGATTGGACAAAATTGAAGGAATCGTATGAATACAAAATGAGCTAGATAGGATAAGCGTCTCATGCTATGTTTGAATCAACCGCCATCGATTACCCCACCAAGTCGGAAGGTCATAATCATAATGTAAAAAGTAAAATTACAAAAATACTAAACACCGAGGAAATTTCAAAACGGAAAGTCCCTAATCAAATTGCAAAATCAAATGATAGAATACATCAAACGAATGGATAACAACTGTCATATTTCTGACTTGGTACAGGCATTTCAAATGTAGAAATGGTGGATTGAACCTGGTTTTATAGCACTAAACTTCTCACTTGTATGTCAGTTGCATCAAATAAAGCGACGCATATTAAAGAAACAAAACAAAAACAATGTTTCATAATTGTGTATCCTATCCCATGATTTGCTAGAGGTACGTTTATGCTGTTGGTACGTGCGTCTGGAAAAAATACATTACGTTTATACTTTATTATTTTTATCAATACATATATTTTGTATTATAATTCAAGGACCCTGGAATAAGCAATACTGTAGGATATGCCCCATATGACGACGGAGTGAATAGGGGGATTTTTATAAAGACTCATGACAACTCAAGCTTTATTGTTGGAAAGGTAAGAAAAAACAAATTCGGATCATTCGTTGAGACAAGTCCTCGTACTTTTAGTGATAGCGTGAGGAGAACGTATCCAATTAAAATAACAGAAATTAGATACAACATGATTGTATAAGCCTTAAATAGGAACCGGTCTCCATTTTCATGATTATAATTCGACGATCTACCATGTGTATGTTTTCATATGTGTTATGAGGGGCATGGTCTTTCACCAAAATATTTTATCCAGATTCTTGGAAATCGTATACTGTGGGTTCATTATTATTCGTGGGAAATCAATATTCGTGGACTTTGTTGTTACAGGTGAACCACAAAATTAAATGGTCAACGAATTACAAATGTCATATTTTTATGTAGACTTTGACAAAACTTCGAAATCAAATATCAACATGTTTTCCTCAATCCACAAAACATGGAACCAAAGAAAATAAATGAATCCAAATCCTTCAGATGGGAAGTAACCAAAATAATTTATTTCTATTTGGAAATTTGGTGAATCAAATAAATTAAACATCCAGCTAAAACAAATCTTGTTCTTCGATCTTATTAAAAAAGTACATTTGGCAATTGTTTGTTACATGAGAAAAACTCAGTGCACCCACTTATAGTGAATGGCTGGTGTCTTAAAGTAGAATATGATATAGTCAACAACAGTGTAACAGAATAAAAATAATGCGATTGGGGAATATCATTCATTCATTACAAAATCACGCAAACCATTAGACAACTACAACGCTTCTTTGTATTGATAGAATCAGCTAATACAGAAAATGAAACATTGTTCTCCACAGAATAATAACATTTACAGGGCTATTTTACTGGACTAGATATACACTCGGACTCAAAATGAATAAAAGTATTGTTTGTGTTATAAGTTGAGGTCAATATATTTGAAAATCCAAAAATTAAATAAATAATTCTGCAATCGGAGTGATGTTTAAAACAACATTAGATCTGAAAAGCTGATACAAACAGAACGGAAAGGACAAAGATTTTAGGATGTGCAGAAACAAATGCTGATTACATGTCCTCTGAGTTGCACCGCCTGTGTAATTGATAAATTCAATATACACTTTACAGGTATGGCCAGGTAACACTGTGTTTCCTGACTTTACTCATCCTGATGCAGGCAATTACTGGTATACACATGCTAAGGCTTTCCATGATCAAGTCAATTATGATGGACTCTGGATTGTAAGTATACTGGTATACACATGCTAATGCTTTCCATGATACAGTCAATTATGATGGACTCTGGATTGTAAGTATACTGGTATACACATGCTAAGGCTTTCCATGATCAAGTCAATTATGATGGACTCTGGATTGTAAGTATACTGGTATACACATGCTAAGGCTTTCCATGATCAAGTCAATTATGATGGACTCTGGATTGTAAGTATACTGGTATACACATGCTAAGGCTTTCCATGATCAAGTCAATTATGATGGACTCTGGATTGTAAGTATACTGGTATACACATGCTAAGGCTTTCCATGATCAAATCAATTATGATGGACTCTGGATTGTAAGTATACTGGTATACACATGCTAAGGCTTTCCATGATCAAGTCAATTATGATGGACTCTGGATTGTAAGTATACTGGTATACACATGCTAAGGCTTTCCATGATCAAGTTAATTATGATGGACTCTGGATTGTAAGTATACTGGTATACACATGCTAAGGCTTTCCATGATAAAGTTAATTATGATGGACTCTGGATTGTAAGTATACTGGTATACACATGCTAAGGCTTTCCATGATCAAGTCAATTATGATGGACTCTGGATTGTAAGTATGTCAGTCCGATTTCGGTACAGGTAACTATATTTTATTTTTACTTCATTATTAAAAGATGTCTATTTTAACTGCTGAAAGACAATAATATATGTGAGAAATGATTACCACACATTGCATTCAATTAAAACGAAACAAGACACCTTTAGAAATATAAAATAATTGTATTTATTGTATAAAAATATCAGCCTCCCGTTTTTCTGGTATTCCCCCCAAAAAACTCTCCCGAATCCAGTGCTGAATCAAATAAAAATCCAGGGTCTAATGAGTGTTATGTGTATGGTTTTATGCTCTATAACCAATGAAAACATTGAAAAACATTCGTTTAGACGCTGGTCATCAGCTATATATCTTAGGTTACGATAGTCTTTAATAAGCAATGTATCTTTCAGGACATGAACGAACCAGCTAATTTTGTAAAGGGTTCGTTAACAGGCTGCACAACAGGAACCAATGACGACCCTCCATTTGTTCCACGTGAGTAACAAACCGGTTTTCATAAGGATTAATGATTGGAGAAATGTATTCACAATCGTGAACGTTTTCAAACCATTTATAATAATATAAAAACAAATAGTAATTTTCACATAATAATTTTTGTCATTTATTTTTTCATCTTATTTTGTTTTGAAAGTGGACGTATTTTTTCTTCAGTTGGTAAGACGCATTTGATGGGTTTTTTTTCTAATAAAAAAAGTGAATATAAGTAAAAGTATAAAAATGTTTTACAATACATTTCAGCTATTACTGGTGATATGACTGACAAAACATTATGCACATCCGCTCAGCAACATCTCTCATCACATTACAATCTACACAGCTTATATGGACATTTTGAGGCCAAAGCCACTTACGAGTAAGTGATTATAAATTTGTTTTGTTGAATTAATTTATCGCGTTTTATGTTTTTGAAGCAATTAAGAATGAATATATATAGATAAAGTCAAATGCGTTTTGTTAAAATATACTTTTTTGGTCTTTTGGAAAATGTTGTTTGTGCTGTATTTAGACCCTTCTACAACGAAATTTGTTTTACATGCACAGTAAAAAAATTGCGGTTTTTATCCAACGCAATCATAGGTTTGAATGTAGTTTTCAATTTAAACTTGTTTATATTTTTTCGTTTGGGCTTGTATCATATTTCCCGCCGGTTTATATGATCCGTTCATCCTTTTTTGACTCTTCAAGAGTCCTAAATTGAGGTAAATTATATGGCCTTCCAAATACCGTTTCGATTCGTAACATCACCGAAGAGACATTAATTGTCGAAATCTGGATCTGGTGTACAAATGTTTGCACCTCATGTTTGTGGTATAACATCTTTGCCGCAAGTTTATTGTTGTTTTTTATTAGTATATAATCAATTGATACAGACATAAATAACAGTTAAAATACACATTTCCTTCAAATTTCGAATTCTACAGAGAAATTTCAAAAACCCTCTCAATTAGAATGTTTAGAAGGGCTTATATCATGAACAAACTGATGATTGCTATTGATCTTATAGTTTCAAAAGGTTAAATGGTCATGATATAAGTAATGATTGATAAAACAATACTATATTGGAAGAAATTTCATTTCAGAACCTTAATGAGAATTCGTGGGAAAAGAAGTCTTATAATATCTCGCTCTACCTTTGCTGGCAGTGGAAAGTATACCGGACATTGGACTGGCGATAACCATAGTACCTGGGCTGATCTGATTTATTCTATCTCTGGTATATGTAACATGGTGCAAACATGTTTTTCTTCACCAGCATTATCAATATGATATACAAAGACAAGCTGTCATTGTCTATCTAATTAAAAACACTGTCGAGAAATATAATTCAATGTATATTTGTATTTCATATGCCAAAAATAATGGTATGATTTATACCAATTCGGGTTTAATAATCAATTAAAAAAGATAAAACCTTTAAAAAAGAAGACAAAATCTCACTTCCTACACTAACTACGGGGCGCCGAATGGGACTCTTGTGGTTTTGTACAAAATTCAATTCTGTCATAACAAAATCATTTTTGTCTTACAAAACTATGTGCTACAGACTTGTTTTGTGAGAACTTCAATTTTGTGATGACAAAATTCATTTGTATAGACAAAATTCATTTTTGTCATGACAAAATTCATTTTTGTAGACAAAATTCATATTTGTCATGACAAAAGTCAATTTTGTCTAAAAGGTATGCAAATATAAACATATTTGCATACAAAATTGACTTTTGTTACCTGATATGGAAATTAAATCACACAAGTCAATTGTGTGAGGTAAGATTCAATTTTGTGAGACAAAATTGACTTTTGTGAGACAAAATTAACTTTTGTGAGACAAAATTGATTTTTGTGAGACAAAATTCAATTTTGTTGAGACAAAAGTAAATTTTGTTAATTTTGTTGAGACAAAAGTCAATTTTGTTAATTTTGTTGAGACAAAAGTCAATTTTGTTAATTTTGTTGAGACAAAAGTCAATTTTGTTGAGACAAAAGTCAATTTTGTTGAGACAAAAGTCAATTTTGTCAATTTTGTTGAGACAAAAGTCAATTTTGTGACGACAAAATTCATTTTTGTGACGACAAAATTGACTTTCGTGAGACAAAATTGACTTTCGTGAGACAAAAATCAATTTTGTTGAGACAAAATTCAATTTTGTCAATTTTGTTGAGACAAAAGTCAATTTTGTCAATTTTGTTGAGACAAAAGTCAATTTTGTCTCATAAAAGTCAATTTTGTCAATTTTGTTGAGACAAAAGTCAATTTTGTTAATTTTGTTGAGACAAAAGTCAATTTTGTTGAGACAAAAGTCAATTTTGTTGAGACAAAAGTCAATTTTGTCAATTTTGTTGAGACAAAAGTCAATTTTGTGACGACAAAATTCATTTTTGTGACGACAAAATTGACTTTCGTGAGACAAAATTGACTTTCGTGAGACAAAAATCAATTTTGTTGAGACAAAATTCAATTTTGTCAATTTTGTTGAGACAAAAGTCAATTTTGTCAATTTTGTTGAGACAAAAGTCAATTTTGTCTCATAAAAGTCAATTTTGTCAATTTTGTTGAGACAAAAGTCAATTTTGTCAATTTTGTCAATTGTCAATTTTGTTGAGACAAAATTCAATTTTGTCAATTTTGTTGAGACAAAAGTCAATTTTGTCAATTTTGTTGAGACAAAATTCATTTTTTGTCAATTTTGTGTAACAAAAGTCGAAACCAAACTAAACTAATTTGAATACAAAATTGACTTTTGTCGCCCAATTTTCAAATTAGGTAACAAAATTCAAGTCTGTGTAACAAAAATGAATTTTGTCATGACAAAAGTGACTTTTGTCCGCTGATAGATAATTTTGTATGACAAAATTTTAAATTTGTAGTATGATACAAATTTTGTTAAACTGAACTTATTTTTGTTGAACAAAAGTCACTTTTGTCCGTACAAAATTGAATTTTGAGTACAAAACCACAAGAGTCCCATTCGGCGCCCCGTACTAACGTCCTTTTCTACTGAATTTTACAAAATATTTTTTTTTTTTTTTTTAGGTATTATCAATTTCAACATGTTTGGAATCCCAATGGTTGGGGCTGATATATGCGGATTTGCTGGAACAGTTGACGTTGAACTGTGTACAAGATGGATGCAACTAGGTTCTTTTTATCCCTTTATGCGCAATCATCGAGACAGAGACGGAGATGTAAATAGGCAGTTATATAGATTTAAAGAAAAAAACAAATTTATTTACAACTCTAACAGCATCATTTTGACATAGAAAAGGGGACATGGAATTCATAATGTTGAAGACCAATTGGTGGCTTTGGGTTGCTTTCTGATTTTTGATCAAGTTGTTGTTTCTTTGACATATTCTATTGAAAAATTTAGAAACGAGGTACTATCCAAATTATCCGGCTGCTGTTCATCGTGCAAATCTGATGAGTAGAGGCTATTTCCAACTCAATTTTGTAACTTGTTTTTATGTTGTGCATTTTTCTAATGGTTATATTAAAATAAAATTGGAAAAGATTGCAAAGGAGACAATCAGAGTCACCGTATTACCTTCATCAAAAAGTGCCAAAACACTCGATATAGTAAGAAGTTTAATTACAAAAATACTGAACTCCAAGAAAAATTCTAAAAGGAAAGTCCCTTATCATAAGGCAAAATCAAAAGCTCAAATACATCAACCGAATGGATGACAACTGTTATATTTTTGAATTGGTACAGGCATTTTCTTATGTAGAAAATGATAGATTAAACCTGGTAAGCTGTTAAAGATCATAACGTGGCCAATTGTAAAATAAATCAAACTAAACACTTGATTAGTGAACAAATAATAAATAAAAGCAAATCATTTAAAGAATTTATCATTTTTACAGGGTCAAGATCCAGCCAGTTCCATGTTTACAAGCACCTTACCTATAATGAAAAAAGCATTAGAACAGAGATACAGACTTCTACCTTACCTTTATACATTATTCTACAGGAGTCATATAGATGGGAAGCCAGTTATCAGGCCTTTATTTTTCCAGTAAGTGTTAGTTATAGATGTATTAGCTCTACTTTTACTATTAAAATCAGATGTACGTTTGTTAGAGTAAATTTTAGCATTTTGAGATAAAAGTAGATACGGTTTATGTATACGTGAAAAAATAATAGGATATGGACTACCAACATTATAACAATTAAAGATGTTTCTTCAGTTGAAACCTATTTTACCCTCTTTTTGTTTTTTGTATCGACGAGTTTCTATTTAATCTATTTTTTACATATGATAATGAATCATCTTTAACATTATTAAATGAGTATTTAAAACACAACCTCATTTTACATACTTTGCACAAACATTTTGGATGAACATATTGTCTAGAGTATGTTGTACATCAATATTGAACTACGAATTAAGTCTTTAGGACACTATAAATATTTGTCATTATATTCTTGTAATTGAAAGCTAATTGTACATGTACAAAAAGAGATGATGACTTATTATGTGAAACTGCAGGTTTCCACAAGATCCAAAAACCTATGATATCGACAGACAGTTTTTATGGGGCAGTGGACTTTTGATATCTCCAGTTTTGGTCAAGGTGTGTGTTTCTTCATGTCAAAATCATATATGAAATATGGATTTTAGTAGTTAATTCCTAACAACAGTACGCAATAAATAAACTCATCATAGATACCAGGATTGAACATTTATATTATAAACAGCTGTGTGAAAAAACAACATTGTACACGTGAAAATATAAGTAATCATTAATGAAGCAAAAATTGATTTAAGAAAAGTCGATAAAAAAAGATAGATGATATGTAAGTTATAACAAGCTGTGTCAAAAGTGAAACCAGAAATCAGAATCAGGGAGGAAATATTACAAAAGCGTTAACTCAAGTTAAGAGAAAAGTACAATTGTCTTTACAAAAGACTATGTTAGAAAAGTAAAAGAAGAAAAAAACTTGCATGAAAACCCAAAGTGCAGTCGGTTGCTTTAAAAGTAAAGCATATAATATAGAAGATGTGGTATCATTGCCAATGAGACAACTCTCCACAAGAGGCCAAATGGCACAGAAATTAACGAATATAGGTCACAGTACGGCCTTCGGCAATGTACAAAGCCCAAACTGCATAAATTCTATACAACTGAATAAATAGACAGCTTTATCACAAGAAAAAACTCTAACTATAATAATAAAAGGACATGCACTTCAGGCACGGAGAAATGCCTGTATTCATTTAAAAGTTTGTTCGCTTTTTGATAAGCCATTTCTTGTGTAAAGTGAGGTAATTTTGTATGATATTCACATCTACTTTCTGTACTTTGAATCTTGTGTAATTTCCTACTATCTCAAGCATTGTTTCAAAAACTTAATGCGATTTGTTTATCACAAACAACATAAAAATAATTATAAAAGTCAGCTATGGAAGTCATAATTTGTAAATATTTTTATGTTATCTCGCAATAAAATTAGAAAAATGATCACCTGAACAGAATATTTATTATTCAAACTCAAAACTTTATTGAATAACAAAATGTCTTAATTGAACTGAATGCACATCTTAGATTATGTGACGTGAGAGTCTATTGTGTGTATATTTCAAAAATGCATTAAACACTATCTAAATATCATGCTTCCAAATAAGTTAATGATATCAATTATGTCAGCACAGGCTACCGATGATAGGCTTGGAGACTAACAGTTTACCAGTAAAGGAAATTAATACTTTATGAATTTTTATGCGTCCGACTTAAATGAAAATGAAATTTAAAAATACATTTTTTTTTGTATAATCTTGTATATATTTTTGTACTGCTTAATAAAGGTTTTGAAATTTACTTGCTTTAAATACACTAAAATTAGTATTAAAGGTAGTACATAGATTTTATTTTGAACATTTATTTCATTTTATAATTCATTAAGGGAGCTACGACTGTAACCGCATACCTTCCTGCAGGAAACTGGTTCGACATAGAGACTGGTGTAGAATCAATGGGAGGAACACATGTATTTGATGCTCCCCTCAGTAAAATCAATGCACATATACGTGGTGGTGTCATTATACCTACACAAGACCACGATGTAACTACAACTAGAAGGTGGGTGATCACATGTTACATATTTCTTATTGCAATGTCTGGTTACATTACTTTACCGATGTTCAAACCTACATTTAGAACGTACAAATCAAAATATTAAGTTACGGTTATTATAAACGTTGTTGTCCAATCGTTTGGTGTGTTTGAACTTTTGATTTTACCATTTTATATAGGACTTTCCGTTTAGGATTTTCTTTGGAGTTTTGTATTTTTGTGATTTCACTTTTTAAGTGATGAACAAAGTAATATAGACCAAAATAAATGATAGAAAAGCTGATTTTGAAAATGCTGATAAATCATTGATCAAAAGCAAAAAAAAAAAAAAAACAACAACCCCAAAACAAATAGCAAATCAGGTTAATAAAAGACCAAACATTCACGTACAAAATTATGCGAATGAATAAGTCATGCATGTACATGAACAAACATAGCTTATACCTGCAAACGCTGTCTACTAGTATTTAATTCTGTACAACTTAACGAAAATACACTGAAAATCTTTTTTTGACATTTCATTAATATTATATGCTTGTCTTGAACAGGTATGTTCTCTTTCATCTTTGCCTTGAACAGATCTTTTGCCACCTTTTACTTATACACCCTCTTAGTCCGCCTCTGAATACATTGTAACTGATATATTTCTGGTCACCTCAGTATATGTATGCTCAAATATACTTATATTTTAGTCGAGTCAAAGACTTTACTTTATTGGTGGCACTCTCCACAACAGGTTTAGCATCAGGAGAGTTATTCTGGGATAATGGCGAATCCTATGGTATGATTATATTATACACATATTTCTGTTTTCTTTTAAAAAAGATATGAGTTTTGTTTCTTTTGTTAATTTATTTTTGATTTTGTTGATTTTTATGGAAGACTTGTTTATAACTTCATTGCAATTTTTTTTAGGTAAAAAAAGGCAGTCTGCATTTTTCGCTTTGCTGAAAAATAAATCATACTTTTTATCAAAATGCCGTGCGTCCAAATCACTTTTCTAGATTAACCTTCATCCACAACACTCAAACCTAAAAGAGACATCAAAAGAATAGTCAAATTCATCCGTTGTCTATTGGACTTCAAACCTTAGTTTCTGAATTAATTCCCAGTTAATAAACAGTCAATATAAGGTATGATTATACAAGACAAAACGAAGGATACCACAGAATAATAACCAAACTCAAAAGTTGAAAACAAACAGACAAGGCAAGTGGAAAAAAATTAAAACAACCAAATCACAAAATACTGAAAATAAAAGCAAAATGGAAAACTAGTATTTCGGTAGATCATATTCGTATGTAAAAGAGGGACGAAAGATACCAAAGGGACAGTCAAACTCATAAATCTAAAACAAACTGACAACGCCATGGCTAAAAATGAAAAAGACAAACAGAAAAACAATAGCACACATGACACAACATAGAAAACTAAAGAATAAACAACACGAACCCCACCAAAAACTAGGGGTGATCTCAGGTGCTCCGGAAGGGTAAGCAGATCCTGCTCCACATGCGGCACCCGTCGTGTTGCTTATGTGATTACAAATCCGGTAAATAGTCTAATTCGGTAGGTCAAATTCATGAAAGGGAAGGGGATTGTAGTTACGACGTGAGGAACATATCCGATATCATTTGTGAAATGGTTATTCCATAACGGTCAACCAACTCGTGATGGCGTCCGTAAAATTTACGAAGGGATGATTTCAACTTCACCATTTGGAACTCTTGATTTAATAGCTTCCTTGTGAGCAGTAACCCTCTATCAAGAAAATCATGATAGGAAATGCAAGCACGGGAATATCGTATCAATTGAGAAATATATACCCCGTATGCAGGTGCTGCTGGAATGTTGCTACTTAGAAATGGAAAGTTCACAATTGGAAAGCTGAAATCATCTCTTTTGTCGTAAAGTTTTGTCTTCAACCGACCCTCATTGTCAATTTCTAGATGTAAGTCAAGATATGAAGCTGACTTAACTGTATCTGTAGTATCCTTTATCTCCAATTCGATGGGATAGATGCGTTCCACATAGTCACCAAATTTTGAATTGTTTAGTGAAAGAACGTCATCTATATAGCGGAAAGTAGAGTTAAAGGATATTGCTAACTTCTTATCTTTCTTCCTAAGAAGTTCCTGCATGAAGTCAGCCTCATAATAATAAAGAAACAAGTCAGCAAGTAGAGGGGCACAGTTTGTTCCCATTGGTATGCCGACAGTCTGTTGAAAAACACGTCCTCCGAACGTAACAAATATGTTGTCAATCAAGAAATCAAGCATCTTAATAATATCGGTTTCAGAGAATTTTTTGTTTGAATCAGAGTGATTCTTTACAAAGTAGGATTTATCCCTCCCTAAGACAAGATACTTGTATCTACGTTGGCCATTCTTTTTTATGAAGCAAAGTAATACCAACTCTTTTAATTTGTCTTTAAGTTTGGAATGTGGAATACTTGTGTAAAGAGTAGAGAAGTCAAATGTTTTAATACTGTTACAAGATGAAAGAGAGTTAGATTGTATGTACTCTAAAAGATCTTTGGAATTTTTAAGTATCCACATCTGATTCACGCCACCTCTAGAATAGGCAGTTTCACAATAACTTTGAAGCCCGTCTTTGATTGCTGATAAAATGGATGTTAATAATTTAGAAAGAGGTTTTGTGGAGCACTTGTTTCCAAAGTATGATTTCCACTTGGAACTCATGGTTGAAAAGCTTCTTGTGAGCTGCAACCCTCTATATAGGAAATCATGACAGGAAATGAAAGATTAGGAAAATCGTATTTACTGGCAGATTTATGCTCCAATTGAAGACGCTGCTTAAAAGAGGGACGAAAGATACCAAAGGGACAGTCAAACTCATAAATCTAAAACAAACTGACAACGCCATGGCTTAAATGTTGCTTCATCTCGTCCATGCTGTAACCTTTTTCTTAAGTTTACGTTCAGCATAGTCACCAATCAATTAATAATTTAGCGATGGACAAATTAAGTAGTAAAATTATGAAAAAGTTCTCAATTTAAATTAGCTATTATATATATGATGTGTATTCCTAATTTCAGGCACAACAGGTGGTCAAAATAATAATTTTATTGAATTCAAGGCAGAAAACGTGAGTACATCGGCATCCACAGTTTAAAAAAAGGACAAAAAACATCAAAATATAGAAACAGAAACAAATAATAAAAAAAAAAAAAAAATAGTCAAAAACAAAACAAACAGACATTTTTTTTAAATTTCAATGAACGTCATCTATGTATACTGGTAAGTATTAAATCAGGGATTTCGTTACCACACATTAGTTACACCTTTACTAAATTCTTCAATAGAAAAAAAAAGTTTACTGTTGAAGTTTTGTTGTACCTATTTCAAACGGGATACCAGATGCTCATTTGTACAGAAATATTGTTTACCGTGCTATGAAATTTAGACACGATCCCGGTAAACTTATCGATCCTTTAAATAAACTTATTCTACAAGGTTACCAATTCAACACTATAGTTAGATCTTTGAATATTGTTTTATTGGTATTAATATTATCTTTCTTATCAGTTAATTAAAAGCAAACTAAATATTATTGTTTTATACGCATGCACTTTAATGGATCTACAATCTGTCGATACCTGTATGTATCTTGGTATTGGACAATGTCCTGTTATTTTTTGACTATATAACGTCTTTACAATAATCCATTGGTAAAGAAATTCAAACGAAACAACATACGGCCTAATTCATGAACAAAAGAATGAACGAAAAACAACTATGTAGCACAGAAACAAATGACAACCACTGAAATACAGGCTACTGGCTGAGGACAGGCGCCAACAGAATGTGGCGGGGTAAAACTAGATATAAGGCGCCAACCATTCCCCAAACGTGGAACAGTGGTGTTATAGTACAACATAAGAACAAGCAATACAAATCAGTTGCAAAAGTCTGAACACATCAGATGGATACAAATAGAAACACATCTAGCAAACAAACAGAGTTGACGTGGATTGGTACTTATACATCTCAACAACAAAAAGACACTAAGTACAGCTCTAAGAGTACATACAGTTACTGACAGCTAGAACAAAGCAAAAAACAACTAATTAAAAAGGTTCTAGATATAAGACAAAAATAGCAATCAATACACATCCAACATCCTGTGGATTTAATGTAAAGACGCCAAAAACAATATATTTCTGTTTCTGGTCTCAGGTAAAGAAGCAAATCATCGACTGTCAAACATCATTTTTTGAATTAACAATTTCTTTCTAAATACAACATAGAACTTATCATATTAAATACAACGAATTCTATACTATTTTAGGCCCGACTCACATCCACAGTTGTATTATACGACTATGCAGTAAAAATGACACTAGGATCAGTAGTTATCTATGGTGTCCACTCCAGACCAACCATAGCTAATTTCAATGGACACCATGTTCCTTTTACTTACGATAGTAATGCTAAGGTAATAACTCAAAATTTACGTTTTCCTTACAATATGTCTTGTTCTGTTTTACTTCAACAGAATAGCATAAAACAAAGTTTAGCACATTATAATGATAGAGAGAAAAAACATGTCCTTTATTATCAAGCCTAAACAAAGAAATTAACAATTTATCGAGGCTATGTTAGCAAGCGCTTTGCATTGATTTGCATTCATCTAGAATGCTCAAAGCCACACATTTAAAAGCCTAGGATGTATACATAAGTACACTTCAAGTGCTATATGACTAAATGGGACCTACCAGTAATATTCAAAACCATACAAGGTCAACTTTACCTGTGGAGTACACTATGCATTCCGGGATTTGAACATCTGGCGAAATCGATTCCCAAATAGTTTGATGGGGTTCGTGTTGATCAGTCTTTCGTTTTCTATTTTGTCTTGTGTACCATTATTTGTCTGTTTGTCTTTTTTTTAACCATGGCGTTGTCAGTTTTTTATCTATGAGTTGGAATGTCTCTCTGGTATCCTTCGCCCCGCTCTTTGATTACTTTCAATGTCGTACATTTTCCTTTGTAACAATACTGATGTGTTTACAACACAGAAAGGACCGACTTTTCAACAACGTAATTTAATGCGGTTGACCTGGGTTACTATGTGCAACTCATTCATAAAAATAACACTCCATGACGTAGACTAATATACATTGAATCATATAAGGATTAACGATGTGCATTTCAAACATAACTTGGAGTTCAGGTCGATGAAATTATATCTGTTTGTTTTGTTCACACACCGATGTCAATACAATGAAATTTTAGCGACTGTTGAAAAGAGAGAGGATTATCTAGCTATCTAACCAGGTTTTATCCGTTATTTTCAACGTAAGAAAAGTCAGTACCAAGTCCGGAATATGAAATTTGTTATTCATTCGTTTGATATGTTTGAGCTTTTGATTTTGACATATAATTAAGGTTGCAATACACAATTAGGAGTTTGGTTTCGCATTTTTGCCCCGGTGGATTTTTCAAATATGAAAGTAATTGTGTAATAAAATTCATTTTATAGACAGCTGAGTACTAATTTAGCCTTCAAAGATGGTTTATAAGAACATTAAGGGACGAAAGATACCGAAGGGACAGTCAAACTCATAAATCGAAAATAAACTGACAACGCCATGGTTAAAAATGAAAAAAGACAAACAGACAAACAATAGTACACACAACATAGAAAACTAAAGAATAAGCAACACGAACCCCATTAAAAAACTAGGGGTGATCTCAGGTGCCCCGGAAGGGTAAGCATGGAAACTGTTTCAGAAAAGGTATTACTTTAAGCGATTAAAATTCTACTTTTAGCCAAATATTTGGGAAATCTCTTCCCCCCCCCCCCTGTTTGCAATATTTTATAGCAAATAAATGCAGACTGTTTCCATGGATACACCCAAAACAAATCATATTTTAGCATTTTACATACTGGATATAAAATCTATTGAAGATTCTGATTACATAAATATGCACATATAGGACACAAATAGTAAGCTTAATCTTGCAAGAAAGCAATGTGAGGGGATGGTACAATTTATGAGGGCAAATTTGATATTTTTTCTCACAGTTTATTGCTATCTAGGGACTTTCCGTTTTGAAATTTTCTCGGAGTTCTTCTTACTTTTTTATGCCTTTATAATTTTCCTTGTTACGCGGGACACTGGTATATAAACTCATCATAGATACAGGATTAAAATTTTATATTTACGCCAGACGTGCGTATCGTCAACGAAAGACTCGTCAGTAATGCTCAAATCCAAAAATGTTTAAAATACCAAATAAAGTATGAAGTTGAAGAGCATTGAGGACCAAAAGTTCCTTAAAGTTTTACCAAATACAGCTAAGGTTATCTGTTCCTGAGGTACACAAATTCTGTGTACACGAAACACTCGTATATAAAGCGTACACAATTTCAAACCAGATGATATAAAAAAAGAAGATGTGGTATGATTGCCAATGAGACAACTATCCACAAAAGACCAAAATAACACAGACATTAACAACTATAGGTCACCGTACGAACTTCAACAATGAGCAAAGCCCATACCGCATAGTGAGTTATAAAAGGCCCCGATAAGACAATGTAAAACAATTGAAACGAGAAAACTAACGGCCTTATTTATGTAAAAAAAATGAACGAAAAACAAATCTGTAACACATAAACAAACGACAACCCCTGAATTACAGGCTCCTGACTTGGGACAATCATTTATTTATGAATGAAAATTATTTTAATATAATGAAGGCAAATCTGACTATGTTATTATGTTAATATGATTTATTTGTTCTTCTTTTGCATGAAGGTTCTTCGATTCCAACACCTGAATGGAGATTTATTGAAGTCATTAACGTTCACTTGGTCATAAACTTGTATGTAACTATGTCATTATTCATTAAAAATCATTCGGATTAATTCATGGTTATTTTTATTTCTATTTTCCCCATATATATCATGTATTGGTAATGATTTGACGTGATGGAGGACATTCCATCGATTGTTAAGTATCCATACCGGACAAAGGCAAAGGACAAAGGCACAAATGAATCACATTGATAAAAAAAACTGTGTTGTCAGGTGTTGAAAAAATTAGGTTTTGTTAATTCATTTACCGTAGTATATTTTTGAAAAGGGCAAGTTTTGTTTTTAATAAAATTTGTTCACAGTAAATGGTCATCTGAGAAATTTTGGGTGTAACTAAATTCTGTGATTCATGTTTACATAGTATTTGAATCTAAATCTGAAATTTTGTCACATTAACCTAGTAGTATGCCTGTTTGTGTAGCTCCCCAAATTTTGTCAATAACGGAATGGAAAAAAAGCTGTCATACAAGTGGGAGGTTTAACTAGTTATAAAACCATTTTTAATCCATCATTTTCTTCGGAAAATGCTTGTACCAAGTCAGGAAAATGGCAATTGTTTATTCTACTTGCTCCATTGATCTATAGCGTTGGATTTTATCAGTTTTATTGACTTTTTTAATGTAATGTACTTTTTAAATTCGATTGATATGCACAAGTTTGCAGTAAATTTTATGATTACTATACACAAAAATGTTGCGATATTAAAAAAACTTTTCAGCAGGGATAAAAATATCAGAGATTTCATAAATTGTTCATATTGTTTGCCAAGTTTTATGACAATCATATCGATTATTGCATAGGAAGTATTGTTGCATACTTGCAGGACTTCAGGTGTCTGTAGAACTTGCAAGTTAAGAAATTGTCTTTCAAATCTGTAACCTGGTATTTATAGAAAATTTTGGTAAAGATCATATTTATACTATCGTTCAATAATAGCTGCTACTTAAGACTTTGTAAAATTTCACCAATGTCTTAGCAAAAAGATGATTAACAACGTCTCCTTGTTTTTCTAAAAAAAATCATCCGAAGATACCAAGCCCTTGTAGATAAATATTTTGTATTAACTTTACAAATAATATAAGATTTTTCTTGAAGAATAGATTCTAGGTACTGCCGTTGTTCATCATCTCAATATCGTGTTATAATTCCCTTGATTTGTCTTTGGAAATCATTACTTTTACTGTTTAGTTTATTTTTTGTTATATCCATTTGACGAGGCTCGGTTTTTTTACCGTCGTTTTATTTTGCTATGGTAAAAATTTTCTGTTCTTGTCTTTCGTTTTTGCTTAGGTGTTATGTCTTTATGCCTCTTTTCTTCTTCTTTGATATAATTCTTTTTAATATAATAGTGATTAAGATTATAACACAATGTTGACTACTATACCCCGAATGTGGACATGTTTACGTGTTTGTTTTGGTCACACATTATTGTTAATGACAATGAATTTTATGCGACTGTCATACAAGTGAGAGTTTAACTATCTGTAAAACCAGGTTAAATCCACCATTTTCTACAAAAAAATGCCTGTACCTAGTCAGGAATATGAAAGTTGTTATCCATACATTTGATGTGTTTGAGCTTTTAATTGTGCCATATTTTCTTCAAGACTTTAAACCCTAGAATTTCCCTCGAAGTTTGGTATATTTGTCATTTTACTTTTAACAGCAGCTTGTACCTTTGACATGATTATCAATTCGCTAACTGGAAGTTTAAAGCAAAACGATGATGTTTTCCTGGTCAATATATACAGATTGAGTACGTTGAGTTTGTTTTTTAGTAATTCTAATCATTGATATTCTTAATACGGCGTATTTTGTTATTGTTTTTATTTTTGTTCTATATCATATCATTATGGTACAGTAATATGGGTTTAATTCTGTAATTGTTTATGTTAAAGTTTTTATTATCTACGTTTAATTAACTCTACTGATGATCTGCTTACCCTTCCGGGGCACCTGAGATCACCCCTAGTTTTTGGTGGGATTCGTGTTGTTTATTACTTAGTTTTGTCTATGTTGTGTCATGTGTACTATTGTTTGTCTATTTGTCTATTTCATTTTTAGCCATAGCGTTGTCAGTTTAATTTCGATTTATGATTTTGACTGTCCCTCTGGTATCTTTCGTAACTTTTTTAAAGAGAGCGATACTAAAATGGTTCAGCTCAGTCTCATTTTTCTCGAGTTGGTCCCAAGCTTGTCGTTGCAAGTCACATTTGACTTTCATTTTATTCATTAAGAATGTGGTGTTGATGACAGATTCTTTTTATGACAGATTTTCAATTGATTGTGTTAATTTTTATCACAGACTGGGATTGATTTCGAGCTTGACAAACTGTAAAGACACATATCTATTGTTAAAAATTTATGTTGACATATACAGGTCTTGGTGACGTCTTTTTGTTGGGATTCTGTCTCATATTTATATATCCCACATTTCTCTATTCCTTAATAACTGAACGTATATATAAATAACACAAAAATACATAATTATTCGCATACAAGTATTTTTATTCTAAAATAATAATTTTACAAAGATAAAAGTCAACAAGTAAAATCGATCTTGATAAAAAATAATGAGTGAATAAAAAATGACATTTATCAAATGATTTAAAAGTCTCTTTGGTGTTTTAAAATAATAGAAATATAAGACCGTTTCATATAAAAAAAAAAACAGCTTTGGGACTCAGCAAATTTAAAACCCGGGCAACAAAAAGTCGATTTTTTTGCACTGCATGTAAGAGTATAATCTGGCATCACTTTTTCTCTCTCTTACAAATGACTTTCAAAATTGCAAAAACCATCAGAATATAAATAAATGATTAATAATGAGTTAATTACAAATGACAATAGTGTCTGTCAGATCATTTTTTTCTGATATGAAGTTTGCCTATTGTAAGACAATTTGTACATTGTATTTATGAATAGGATGCCTGTATTTTTTTCTTTCATTTTTTTTATTGAAGGAAAAAAACAAATTTAAAATGTACTTTTTGATAATTTGTAAGAATCCCAATACAATTTCAAAATGATACTGCCTGGGTAAATGTTGGTCTTCGAGAAAAATAATTTAATTATTATTTAAAATTTTGATACGATGTTTTAAAATAATTTATTAAAACAAACCATAAAGCACAAATGACCAGTTTTGACCTTTAATTATATGTTTCCATATAGGTCATGTCTATAGTCTTGTTGCTAATAATATGAACACATGTATCCGGATAGAAATAATAAAATGATGATAATTTAACTTCATTACTTGGCATGGTAATATATAAAATAAAATGATACAACGTAAAAAATAATATATATATACATGATACAAACTAGAACACTTTATTTAATTGATCAATCCACCTGAGGGACTCAAAATTTAGTCCAATCATGAGGAGGGTACTGATATAAGCTTGCTGACAATTTGGTTATCATTACTCAATAAAAATTACCAAAATTTAGTACAAAACAACCTATTCAATTCAGCACCATTCCTCATTCATTTTAGACCAAACAAATGGATTCTGAAAACAATAGTTTTTGGAAAAAACATGTGAGAATTACTATTTAAAAATTTGAAAGCAATGAACAATTTTAGGTAGAGTAAGAAATCTATGGCATGCTGTAATGAGATATTAAAATGTGAATATATTCAATAAAATTCGAAAAAAGTCGTAAAGCTGAACAAATGTTCATCTCTTTATACCCTCATTCTGATTGATCGATTCCTTTTACCCTTCACATTTAACATATATATGTCGTCTATAGATTTGATTGTTTGTTCTTGAAATTGTACCAGTTTTATTCCTCTCTTCCAATCGCCACGCACAAACAGAAGGAAAATAGCACACATAACAACTGAAAATTAGCAAAATAATTCTATTAAATATCGATGTTTAGTTTGTTTGCTACAGTATTCAAGAACCGTTTAATGTACATATACAAATATATGGATGGGAATCAGAAGAGAATTAGTAGACACAATTTCTACGGGACCCATTTACTGTGGATTCATTTATTGTCATGGTATTTTCTGGACATTTATGTTCGTTGTTTTGCCAACGTCTGCGTACAATCCTATAGAAATTTGTTATTCGTTGAATATTTAATTTCGTGGTTCACCTATACCCACAAAATCCACGAAAATTGGTATCCAAGTAATAATAATGAATCCACAGTAGAAGGAAGAAAACGATCAATCATATTTAGTTTGTTTTCCACATGGTTCAAGAAATGTTCTACACAGCTACTTTTGCATAGGTACTATTTCTGTACTAAAAATATGCAGTACTGGAAATTTACTTTTAATATTTAGTACTATTTCTTTACTTTAAAATTATTGTAATGTTTAGGTACTTGTATTTTACATTACTTCATTTGCACTAAATATTTTTGTACAGAAATAATACAATATTCCATGTTTGAAAATCATAACTTTGAGAGATTTGAAATAGAAAAATCTTACAAAATGCTGAAAATGTAACAGTAGTAACCAAAAATCTGTAGTACCTAAATTTCAAGTACAAATACAGTACTGTAAAATACAGGTACCTAAATATTACCATAATTTTGTAGTAACACAATAGTACTGAATATTAAAAGTAAATTTCCAGTACTACAAATTTTTAGTACAGAAATAGTACCTATGCAAAAGTAGCTGTGTATGTACATATACAAAAATATAGGTAGTGTTGTTAAGGATTCAGAGAATTAGTACAGACACAATATCAACAGGACAGTATACACGTGGAAGGAGGAAATGTAAGAAAACGTTCAGTATCACACAATACTATCTCTTCCAATAGCAGCACACAGACAGAAGGCAAAGATAACACATATTAACTGAAAAACAAATGATAACACATTTAATTCTTGAAATTTAAAAACAAAAGATGTATAGTGATAGACAGAGTAAGTAAGTGGTGTGTACAGAAAGGTAGTTCGTACAGTCAACATGAAAAGGTATACGGTTAGAATCGAAACATAAGACATCGTGGAAAGGAACAGCCTATGGAAATAAAGATAACACTATTTATTTCGTTCATCAGAAGATCTTTTAAAACAACATTAAAAGCTGAGAATACGTTCAATAATCATGGGTCCGACGTGCTATTCTGGTATTTACCTTCATCAGCAACACTCACAGCCGAATATTTGAAAGTCAATGATGTATTTGAAGAGCTATATGACTATAGAATAGCCAAATCAATCTAAGGTAAACTTTGCCTAAGGGAGTTGAAACCTTAGTTTCTTTGTAATTTCAAAATTTATGAACAGACATTTTTACAGATTTGTTATAAATCATGTCATTCGAAATACTGACTACTGAGTTGATAATACGCCTGGGAACTTATAGTCCACCAGCAGAGGTATCAACTCAATGCTGTAAAAGAAACATGTTAAAGAATGTTGTTGTTGATTTAAATAAAGGCAACAGTGGAATACCGATGTTAAAACTCATAAATCCATGGACAAAAAACAAAATCGGGGTAACAAACTAAAACTGAGGGAAACGCATTAAATATAAGAGGAGAACAACGACACAACACTACAATGTAACACACACAGAAACGGACCAAGCAACAGACAAAATCCCACGAGAATAACAAATATAACATCAAAACCAAATACATGAATTTGGGATAGACAAGTACCGCGACACGTCTTATCGCAATGTGAATAAAACTTGTTTATAAGTAACTTTTGAAAATTTGAAAAACTTATAAACATTTTAAACTTTTCAATTTAATATTGTTTATCCATGCATTATTCGTGCACATCATAACATATGTTAATGTAAAGGAATAGATGACATATGTTAATGTAAAGGAATAGATGACATATGTTAATGTAAAGGAATAGATGACATATGTTAATGTAAAGGAATAGATGACATATGTTAATGTAAAGGAATTGATGACATATGTTAATGTAAAGGAATAGATGACATATGTTAATGTAAAGGAATAGATGACATATGTTAATGTAAAGGAATAGATAAATGATTGTTATCCCTTTCGGCCCTTGTTTGTCTGTCACGATATTGTCCTTATTGGTCATAGTCAATCCGTCATGAATGCGCTTTTATCTTATTTTGGTTGAAGTTGTGATTAATCTAGGTGGCAAGGTAATGCCTAACTAATATTGTACAATTGTATTATCATGTCGGAATTTTTCAACAAATATTTGAGCAACCATTTGTCGAAGGTATCACCTTGAATTAAGGTTCCGAACTCACTTCTTACTAATTCATATATTCCGTTAATGAAAATGATTTTACTCACAAAAGAAAGTTTTACTAGATCACGATGAATTTGTAAATAAAGAAAGAGACGTTGTGCCAATGCAGATAATTCAAATTGCAATAAATGTTCCCTTAGGTAAAGTTGACTTTAAATGGATTTAGCTAGCACTTTAATGTTATTGGTTTTTTTTTTGGTCATGTAGCTCTTCAACTGTTTCGGTTTTTACATAAACCCTGGATTTCAAATATTTGCCTTGAGTGTTCATGATGCAGATAGCTACCGGACATGCATTTCGGACGCATGGAATTTATTGAAAGAAAATTGTTGTTTCCATTAAAAAAAAATTGTATTGGCGTATTCTGGTTAGCTAAATAGAGTTTAAATATCGATTGGAATATTATTTTTTTGTACCAAAAAAACAAGATCCAAAAAAAATGAAACAAAATGAAACATGATATTGAGTACAAATAGCAGTGCGACATGCAATTTTTATTCGGTTTACGTTAGCAGCTACAGTTCAATAATGAATGTGTATAATCATTTATTTTTTTTAAAGAATAAAGATGTTATTTTACTGCTTTCTATTTCAAAAGTATGGATCTTTGTTTTTGCAACGGTTTCGATTTTTGCTTATCTCAATGTATCGTCATTAGCATATGATTGTATATACGTATCTCTACTTACTTGGAAAACCAACACAGATACTCCAACACCAATAAATACGCTGTTGTATTGGTCTATTTGGTCTTTCAGCTTTGTATAACAACCCTGATAAAAAAAAAGTGATATACTTTGTTTAAAAACTCTTTATTAACCTTTCATTTGTAGTCCGTCAGTTGATCTTGAAAAAAACAGACACGTGTCAGATAAAAACTAAGGGTGTACAAGTATGCAGTCTGCAAAATATTGATAAAGAAGCATTAGATTTTTTTTCTTTAACACCTAAAAATGTCGCTAGTTCTGGAAAGGCATACATTGACTTTAGCAAAATAGGTAGTAAGCGAGAAATAAAGATTCCAACAAAAATTAAAGAAAAATATAACAAACTTCGCCTACAACGCTACTAAAAAAACCAGATTTACACATCGAATATATTCTAAAGAGAAGTACAATTTTGATCAATCAGAAAATAAAGTTAATAAAATAAATTTGGCTTGTACGACAGAGAAAACACTTCAACGCTCTATAATCAAAAACGAAAGAACAAAAACAAAAATAAAATTTATCTAAAAGTAGCCCTTTGGACCATATCTGTTTAACACCGACATGTATTAGCAATATCTTTAAATACCCAATACCAAAAGATAAAGTACAAGAAAATTGCTTGAGGATTACAATATTTTCCAATCAATTTTAAGGTTTTTACGGGGATATTAGTTGCACTTTTAATGATCTATATACAACCATAATTAATATATTTTATGTACTTACCGGTCGAACATCAGAAGATGTCTTGACACATGGGTTAGTAGTTGCACAGCACTCTTTGGGTAAGTCATTCTTTGGCATATCCGTAGAATTATCTACACCGCAACATTCATACTGCAATCATAAATGCAATTATATACTATAAATGATCATGAATGAATAACCGGCGCTGATATTAAATTATACAATGCTTTATAAAACGAAGCTCATCAGGAAGCCTCTTGCAGCAACTCCATGCTTAGTTTTTTCTCCTGATAGTAGCTGAATTTCAGTTTAACTTCGAAATTCTTTTTATAGTGCAGTTTCATGTATTATTATAAATAAGCAAGTACCAAAAAGTATGACGTCCAACACTGTGTACATGCGGTAATGTGTCAAAGTATGAAGTCACACACTGTGTACTAGCGGTAATGTGTCAAAGAATGAAGTCACACTGTGTACAGTCGTTTATGTGTCAAAGTATGAAGTCACACACTGTGTACAGGAACAATTATATTAGCACGAGAATATTGTGTTATTCGATGATCACTGTACTCAGTAATGTTGACTCATTACAAATGTATTTCACTTGACCCATACATTTAGTTTTCTTGAAATGTGAAACGTGGTTGTTATTATAACAATGTTTACCTTTGAAAGGAAAACAAATTATATAAATTGTAGTGAATAATTATAACATTTGTTTTTGTTTTATACTTTTAAAGGACAACGCAGTGGTCTCAAATAAAATTGAGAATGAACATGGGGATATGTAAAAGAGAAAAACAACCAAAGAGCAGATAACAGCCGAAACTCATTTGCAGTGACAACACATGTGTTTATAAAACGTGCACCCTAGCTACTTCTTATTCACGGTAAGGTGGTTATCAATGTTTAAACTCTTTTTTTAAACTCATGCAGTGATGCAGACGCAGAGATGCAGAGATGTAAATTAATGATTTAAACAGATCAATAACATCTTAGTATCTTTATATGTGGAAATGTATGAATACGCATCTTCAAGATCCAAAAGTATTTGCAGATGCAAAAAAAAAATCAGTTGTTGTGCCACTATTTAGCTTCAACAAAATTATGCTATTTGCTGTCCAATCATTAGAACTGAGAAGGGTAGATTTAACATCTTTAAAATCATTAAAATCACTTTTACTCAAACTTATGTTTAAGTAATTGCGTTATTCCTTTTGTTTATACCATCAAACCATTGAGGCTTAAACGTGCTGCTGCATATAGGATTTAGATATTAGTGGATTCGGTTGATTCCACGACACTTTGTATTATTGTCAACTGTATGATACCAGATACTAGCTTTAATTATACCTATTACTTACTACATTGAAAAGTGCATTATAAGAATTGGTTAAATCGTCTTTTCCAGTCGTGTTGTACTGGGTTCTCAATATTTCCTTAAATCCATCTTTGACTGAATCATCAAACTGTAAAATATAAGTTAAAATATAAAAAATTAAGAAGTAAAACCCATTTAAATAAATGTTCTTCTGTGGAAAGTGGGTTGATCTCATCATGGAAGTATTATATTGACATGATCTCATCAAAGGTAAAATAGATTATCGCTATTTTGTTCATTTTTCCTTCGATCTTTTTTTGTGATAATTTTTCATATCATGCTACTCGCTTGAGATGGAAAATTATCGCTAGAGACTAAGGATGCACGTGGTGTTTCTAATGAAATTGACATGAAATTGACAACGTCGTCATAAGTAAAATAGCGATAAACAGATTATCATTGGTCATCTCAATTCGATTGGTTTTCTCGCTGAGATGATCAACGATAATTTATAATTATATCCCTGAATCGAGTGTAATACGATATTTTTCGACTCGATACAGGACAGTTCAATTTTGAAATATAAAAGAAAAAAAATAATAGTAAAGGTGTTCTTTGAATCCAAAGTCTGGTCTATCATTAAAATCAGAGTACAATATCGAATTATTGTGCCAAATAAAATCCATGTATGGCTGTTAGGGGCACTATGAACTTGACCGACAAAAAAATGGAGAATTTATGTTTCCATTATCCGTCAAGTAGATGAAGAGGTTAGGGTCTCGAAACCACAGATAAATATTTCACACATTAACCTGTGAAATTAGAAGTTTCCCGGTTCATTATCATTAAGTATGCTTTAAATGCAACGAAAATAACGGGAGGCATACTTTTTATGGATTAATAATGATCATGATATGAAGAAAAAGTTACCTTAGATCTAAATCCAGCAAATAGTGCTACACCAACGATCTGAACAATCAGCAATATGGCAACAATGATGGCATACTGAAAATAGAAATATACAATTAAAACTGTGAATCATATTGTAAATAGAAGTATTGTATAAAAGAATACAGGCACCATACTTATATCATAATTGAGCACCAAGACAGTTAATAAAGAAAAACTCAAACATCTTTAACTACAATAAACTGTTTATCCTAAGTGAATAAATACTGCCTACGATTCTTTCTTATTATTTCATTTTGAGATCACCCCCAGTTTTGGTGGGGTACGTGTTGCTTAGTCTTTAGTTTTTCTATGTTGTGTCTTGTGCACTATTATTCGTCTGTTTGTCATTTTCTTTAAGCCATGGCATTGTTAGTTTATTTTCGTTCCATGAGTTTGAATGTCCCTCTGGTATCTTTCGCCAATCTTTCTTAAACGACTCGGTTGTTAACTGATTAGTGTTTTCTTTTTGTTCGTCGTATATGCCATGTTACTATAATAATGCATGATGATTATTCATGCTTATACATAAACTTACCACAACTAAGAGAACTCTGTTATTACAGCAAGCTCCACAGCATCCGAGGCCACCAACGAGAAAAATGAAAAACCCTACAATGATGAGCAACAACGAAAGAGAACCGGCGACATCATAAACATTTACGCCCCCGACTACATCAATCTTCAGACTCTGCATAGCATCTTTTAACTCATCTCCTAACAGGTCTGTTCCAAACCGGAACACTAGACCAGCGATTCCTATTCCCAAACCAAGGATCTGAAAATATAAGAAAAACATGTTTTATACTTAGCTTGTGTTTTCTGATTGATTACATTGATCAGAAAATACGGTTTGCTCATGTTAAAGTTGAAGCGATACCACTTGGAGATGACTACGTGTATGTTCCTATGTGTTATTATTCTATTTCCATCCTCTTTCGTCATTCATGTACAATCCAAGACTTATCGCCGATATTGTACTTTATGAGCCACACAGCGTCACTGGCAATAACCACGTACTCTATCGGGTGACATGAGATTTTTCCAATTTTTTAGAAGTTCGGGTTGCTCAAATATTTGATTATCGTTATTTATTCTTTCCTTTTCTTTTTACGTTATGGCATGCTGTTGTTTGTTCCCCTTGCATATATGTGTTTTGTCTACTTCACATAATTCATCACCCCACAAGACGAAAATTATTACATATGCTGCTAGCATACGTTAGACAGCTACACGTGTATGCATCGAATTTCAATGAAAAAAACAACTACGACTAAATGCAACTACTCAGGGTTAGCCATAATGAGGTTTTATTGTGGAAGATTGGAGTGGATTTCTTACAAGTCGAATGTGCATATCCACGATGTATACCAAAGATGACAAAACTTATAAAAAATACAAGGTTTATACTTTTGTATGTCAGGCGTTTCGTCTGTATAAGACTCATCAGTGGCGCTCGATTCGAATATTTGGAAAGCTAATTCAATAAACATATCTCTGTTATGTCGAATGAAACCCTTCACAACTTTTTTAACAATGTAAACAATTATCGACATATGTCTTTGTACATTTTATACTACTATAGTAGTAACCTAGTAAGCAGTACATTAGTTTTTGCAATAAAAGTCGTGTAAGAAAACTGTTTTATTTCTGATTGGTTTTACTTGTGATTGTTGACAATTTTATTATAAACTATTAAGATTAAAAACAGGAAAAAACGGTTACGTGAGTCCGGTATCGTGTATGTCAGATCTATCGTAAATATACACTTGTATGTATAGCTTTTCAATGATCAAAATATGACAAACATAGCGTATTTACTATGGGGAAATAAGTCAAAATGAGGTTTTATTGTGGAAGATTGGAGTGGATTTATAACAAGTCGAATGTATATATCCACGATGTATACCAATGACGTTAGAAATTTATCAAAATAAAAGGCTTATATTTTGGACACCAGTCATACGCTTCGTCTACATAAGTAAACTCTTTATCATTAGCGTTATCTTATCTGGCAAACAGACCGGTCTAAAAAGACATCACACACAAGAAGTTTGATATCAAAGTTCAAAAAGATGTGTTTTGTAGTAGATCAAAAGGTAGACGGAGATAATCTGTATACATTTTATATTTTAAAAAATACAATTTATCAAATAGAACATCGATTTAAGCGCATACTTTGGAAGATATATTCTTTGCTTGTGTTTTAGATATTTTATTTGTTTATACCCGCCCAACATACTTGTTTTACCCGTATATATCAAACTTGAAATAGTTTTGATAATGTATCACACAATAATGTTTCGAAAACGATTAAGATATCAAAATCGGATGCATGTTAAGTTGTGAATTTTGAAGAAAAAAAACTTAATCGCTCTTTTTTGATTACTCTATATGAAAATGTAAATGAAACAATATCTGAAAATGTCTAATTTTTGGCAATAGGAAAAACCGTCTTTCAAATCGGTATTTAAATAGCTCAAATTGAAGAACAAACACTAAGGATTCAGGAACTGTTGATTGCAATTCAAACAATTGTTAAATGTGGTAATAATTGCCAATTATAAAAACGGTACAAAACAATTCCAGTTCTTTCTTGTTACAAAAATGAATCAATTTTAAAAAGTTTCTAATGGGAATAAGAAATAAAGTTAAAGATACTATTTGTGGTTTACTAGTATAGCATGCAATAGTTTATCAAATGCCAATTATTTATGTTAGCATTTTTAATACAAAAGGTTAAGAAATATACTAAAATATAGTCCGATATGTCGGTAACATGAACCAATCTTGAGTAACAGGACAAAGTTGGTAAAAGGAAGGAATTATTTTCAAAACAATTGCTTTATTTCATAGTTTAAGAAAAACACATCATTTCAAATTGGACACAATTGGAAGATAACAGCAAACAATGTCATTTATCTTTTGAAACTGCAAGTTTGCAAGATGAAAATCTGCCTAGGTAATGAAAGTTCTAAAATAAATTCCTTTCTGTTACTTACTTCTATACTAGAATTGCACAATGGTCTCTGCTGTTATCAAAAGAAAAAAAAACTGTCTTTTCATTTAATATCCTGTATATTATGTTGAGATTTATTAAATATGGTGATCATATTAACTTATATTAAATGAAATTGTTGGCATATATAGTAGATTAACGTTGTGATTCATCAGTGAAATTGTCTTTACATCCTTCATGTTACTGATTATGGCTATGCTGTTACTTTTTATCAGGTAACATGACAGAACGTAACAGATAGGAATTACAAAGTACTTTTTGTCCTTTTATTCGAATTGCGTGGAAGTTTGAATTTGCCTCCATCTACATACTAATTTAATAAGATACTATAAAAACACATTTACTGTTATAGTGCTGACAATGAAATATTCTCAGATGGTACACAAAAAGGCTGTAACAGCACAGGCACTCGTCTCAGAAAAAAAAATTCCTTTATACTTTTATGTTATATAAAGGTATACAGGATTTTTTTTTTCTGAGACGAGTGCCTGTGTGTAACATTCTGGTCTTTGGGGATTTCGGATTCTTCGAACTGGCTGCCATTCACCTATACATATGGAGTCATACATACAGGAAATGATGCTCTTCGCATTATATTACAATAAATGAAATCCTGGGTCTTTCAAACATTTCCACAACTGAAAAAAACCCAGTGGAAACAGGAGGCAAATTACTCCTTGGGACAAAATTTAAAAGACCCTTAGAAATGCAAAATGTTATCATATGCTTTAGTTACAAATAATAAAAATCAGACCAGTAGGGGTCAAGTTTTCTAAATGATCTATCATATTTGTGAAAATAGGAAGTCTGTTTGCTTAATTTGGATACTCTTTTTTTTCGGGGGGGGGGGGGGGGGGGGGGGGACATTCAAATTATAAAATTTTATTCGAAGAAATTTAAGAAAGAGTGTTTAATTGGCAATAGTTGGTGGATTATATACACTATAGTTAATACTGAAACTAAAAAATTTCCAAGAGGTGGTTCAATAAAAAAATAATTGCTGGTGAACGATGGGACATGGAAATTATATACTTTTTTAGATATTGTCTCTTATATATAGACCGAACAAGATGCCGATAAGTGGGTTATGATGGACAAGCACATAACAGCTATTATATTCTGTGTAAAGCTCACAACATATGGTACATTTGAAATATGAATGGCTGTTTAACACCCAGTGGCAAATAAAATGAATATTTAGGACGAGAAGATGCTAATGCGATAAGAATATGAATCTTGGTTTGTACTAGACCAACGTGATAAGTCATTTTTTTAGTCTGCTTGTTCAATAGTTCAAAAGGCAGAAGTCCGCAGCACTACCAGGGCACATTATTCTGAATTCGAGACGACCAGTCTTTGCTCTTACTCTTCAATACCGCGTATCGGCGGAGAAGCAACAAGTATCAATTCTAAAGTAGGTCAGGTTTATCCCGGCCTGGATTCTAAAACCACAACATTCCGATCTCGAGGAGACCACGCTTACGCGAGACCACTAACCTGGCGGTCAAATTGAAGATGAAAACGAACAAATTCTTTAACGACATACCCAGATATTTAGATAACGGGTATAAAAATATATTTATCCGTATCTTAACCGAGCGAAGGTTGAGAATTAATGAACAGTTTCGCCCAAGTCAACTTTAATCCGAGAGTTTATTCCTCTTTAGGTTCGTCATCATCTACACTGTTTACATTACAAGTAAATATCCTTTCACAATGTTGTGTAACTACGGATGAAGAATCGATTTGTAGAATTATAAACATCCTACGTATTAGATTGGGTTTTTTACCAGGGGAAATTGGAGGTACATATAAAAGACTTCTTCTTAGATTCTTCGTTATGTTCTTTATATTTTTCTTTCTTTTAATCCGTCTCAATTTTATATTAGTCGTTGATGAGTGAATGATGTACTTTTACAGGTGTTCCCCCAAACGTAGTGTACATGCAAAACTAAATCTTCTTTAATACGACACTAAGATTAATTGCATTTTTTTCTCTCGTTAACAACATTCTTTATCAGACTGATATTTACAAAGTGAAAAGCCTATTTGTAAACTTATTTCATTTTCCTTCAATACTAAATATGAACCCAAACGATCCTGCTTCCTTAATCACCCTAAAACTTACCTATAAGTGAATTATAGAGTGATCGCTGATGAACGTTCAGCGGCAAGTTAAAATGAATATTCAGGACGAGAACATGTTAATGCAATATGAATATTTACCCTGCTTGGTACTATACCGACCCATTGAGCCGGATTTTTAACATGCTACTTTACAAGGTAACAGTCCGCATGAAGACGTGCCACCTTACCCGGATACATTATTCTGACTCCGACCCGACAAGTGGTTGTTCTTACTCCTAAATGCGGCGTGCTCACCGGAGAAGCAGCAGATAACAATTTTAGCCTTTGGTTTGACCTGGCTGGGGTTTGAACACACAACCTCCCGGGCTCGAGGCAAACACTCTACCTTGACTGAGCCCAACAAGGCGGTTTCGATTTCGATTGTAGAGAATGTAATGAGAGCGTAATCATGTGTTCCTCTACATTTCCATATCTCATTTGATGGATGTAGTTCTGACCACAGATCTTGACAATCAAACTGACTCCCGCTGTACTAGTCTTACTAAACCCCTAACGGGAAGGATTGTGCCTGATGTTCATATGATGAAATCATAATCTTTCAGTCAGTTTAATTGAAGTCTGGAGCTGGCATGTCAGTTAACTGCTAGTAGTCTGTTGTTATTTATGTATTATTGTCATTTTGTTTATTTTCTTTGGTTACATCTTCTGACATCAGACTCGGATTTCTCTTGAACTGAATTTTAATGTGCGTATTGTTATGCGTTTACTTTACTACATTGGTTAGAGGTATGGGGGGAGGGTTGAGATCTCACAAACATGTTTAACCCCGCCGCATTTTTGCGCCTGTCCCAAGTCAGGAGCCTCTGGCCTTTGTTAGTCTTGTATTATTTTAATTTTAGTTTCTTGTGTACAATTTGGAAATTAGTATGGCGTTCATTATCACTGGACTAGTATATATTTGTTTAGGGGCCAGCTGAAGGAAGCCTCCGGGTGCGGGAATTTCTCGCTACATTGAAGACCTGTTGGTGACCCTCTGCTGTTGTTGTTTTTTATTTGGTCGGGTTGTTGTCTCTTTGACACATTCCCCATTTCCATTCTCAATTTTATTTAATGTTTAACAGTAGATGTAATCCAAATAAAAGGACCTTAAAATATGTACGGTGTACTAAGATTATATATTTTTTAAAGATGATGTGCAATAGAATTATAAGACAATGTTCATGATGTTAAAATGAATATTGAATAAATCGACAGTTTCAACGGTATCTGTTATTTAATGTACTAGTATATAATTGTTGGTTTGTATTAGTTTGACCGTTTTTGTTTACTTGTGCAAAAATTTATTGAGTTTTCGATATTGAGAACTTGTACAATCTTCAAAAAAATATGTACGAGTTAAATGTACAAAAAAGCATACTATTTCTGTTTCTTTGTTCATTGTAAATTATAAGAACGGAAAGAATGGAACAATAGTTTTGTCGTAAATATATGACTTTGCCCGTTTAATCGGTTATAAACCTAAATGTTTATTTCCACTTCCCGGTTGGTTTGGCTAGTTAATAGTCCATGTGCTTATGATTATAGAAGCCAAGGTATATAGTCCAGTCATTCTAGCTTAAAATTGGTCCGACCTCGAAGTAATTGGTGATTATGATTATAGAAGACAAGGAATATAGTCCACGCATTCTAGCTTAAAACTGTCCCGATCTCAAAGCAATTGCAACAGAAACTATTGTATGCTTACAAGGCAGTATCAACCCATATCTTTGCCATAGAAAAAATCGGCAAGTGTCAGACCATGGGAAAATTGTAATTTTGGGGTAAATACCTGGAATCGACCGACTGTACCTACTATGTATTGCTACATGAAGAGTATTTTAACGTTTATTTCTTTTTAGTTTGTACAAATATACAATTACGAATAATAAACACATTAGTGCTATTATTTGACTTTTGAATATGACAGCTGGGGTATATTATTATAATAAAAGAGATATTTATAAACTTATCGGGGGTGTGTTCAAAGATAAAACTAGGATTTATCCACTGTCATTTGATACTTAATAATGTGTTTGTGTATGAGACTAACTGTAACGCCCTTGCTTTCAAGGAAGTCTAAATTCTTAAATTTCACGAGTTGATGTTTTCGCATAAATTTGTTGTGGGAGTGGGTACATTTATATAGCATTGCTTACACATTGTACGGTAACTAAACAGAAACGGGTTTAAGAATCGATAAATTCTATTAAACCAGTTGGTTGTAATGTTACCCAATTTTATTACCGTTAAGTTATTTATGGAGCCAATCTATCGAGATTTGACCCATTTAAATTTAGCAATACTTTAAATAATTTTTTTCTGAAATTGCGGGCACTTTAAGAACGGTATCATTCGTGTCTTTTTTGTTAAGTTTGTTTGTGTGCTTAGTGCCAATCTGCAGGGATCTCCATGGATGAAAATTGAACCATGGAGGAACTTTCACCATTACAAACCTTGTCTACGCTGTACAGTGTAGCGCGATCGGAAGTATTTTATCCCTCCATACAAGGAATGGTGAAAATGCTAATTCATTGCTTATTTAAATTATATTTATTTGAATTTTCATTATAGAATTAGAAGTATCAATATTTTCATTTATTGCCGTTTTTAACCATTCAAATGCCAAGTCATCATGGCCCCCCCCCTTAGTCGAGAATGACCAAAAGCTGTCATGAAGGTCCCCATGCAGATTTCTTTTATTTTTGGTAATTGTTATGGGGGTTAAAAATTATCTAATGTGGAGCTTATTTTTCGTGGACACTGTCAAATTCAGAGCCCATTACCGGTATGGCTGATTTGCAGAAACAACAAAACAATTCGTACGGGTTATGTAAAAGGTTAAAGAGATTTGTAAAGCAAACGTCGACAAATGAAAAGGTTTTTAATGACTATCTGGAAAAATTGATGCTCTGCAACATGCATCTTTCGAGTCTGAATAGAAACCGGAAACGCGGATGTATCAATTTGATTGTAATATACGAAATGAATTCGGAATTTAGATACGATATTTCTTTACAGGAAATATTTTTAAGTTTTTACTTTTAAACTTTTAAAGTAATTCTAAATTATCGTTACAGCAGTACTCGATTTATTTACGATGAAATAATATTTACTGTTTTGCGTCTTATTTTGTACTTCTTAAAAAGGGGGATGCTGATTGCGTAAGTCAAAATAAAGCACGTGTTCGACTTGTTAAACTGTTTTCTTTGTAACTGGATTAATTTATTAATTTATTTATTTAATCTAAATGATCATAATCATTTGCTGAAACTTAGTTGATTACTTCGACAAATGGATCGTCTATCCTCAGATAGTATTCTCCTGTTTGGTTTGTTGATCTACCTGTACAAGCTCAGGTACAAGTAATTAGCGATCTTAATCCGGATATCCCTCAGGCGTTAGAACTGCATTGGATTATAACATAAAAAGCCTAAGGGTTATGCAATTACATGCATTTGATTATAATTGATAAAAAAAATGGCGTCGGGCTACAAAAAACGATGAAGTTTTGAACGATGGCGGAAGACAATTTAACGATGGCGCAAGACAATTTAACGATGGCGCGAGTCATTTGACGATGGCGCAAGACATTTGAACGATGGCGGGGCTCCATCGTTAAACAGGCCATGGAGATCCCTGAATCTGGTGACTAAAATCCTTTTCCAACAGATTTTATAGTTGACGAAGAGCACTAAATGCTTACAAACATGTGTAAACCCTCCACATTCTTTATGTTTATATCCCCAAGTCACAAAATAACAAATGGATAATCAGAAACATACATTCCTCTGTCTGTTGAAGGTCCGTCACCGAACCGGTTATTATATATTGTCGAGTCCATACATTTTTTGCCGGGGTAGTTTAGATACAGTGGAACTCAAGTGATGATAGATCATGATAGTAATTAATGAGTGAGTTGAAACACGTGCTGATAGTTATTTCATGAGTGAGTTGATGATATTTCAACTATAATTATTTCTTCTATTATACCATGAAATTAACACCTTTAATTGGTTTGCCGCCTTTAGTTTTTGTTTGTCAGATATATGTTTTATTAATAAGTTCACACCTATACTCTTCACGATTGAAAATGAGAAATGCAACATCCACAAGTATACATTAGTATATTAAGCGAGCTACGCTTAATTGGGTTAAAAACTATAACCATCACTATGTTTTACCTTTGTTAGGAAATCGATGCTGACATTTTATACCTGATGATTTACTCTATTTCCTGATATGAACGACTTTCTAGGTAGTAAATACAAATTCAAATCAATATTTTGCAATCAATTTTCTCATGTGACAAATCGGAAGATAATACCAATATAATAGACAAATGTCAGGTTCGTGATGTGTTCAACCGACACAACCAATAAATTATAGTCAAGTACTACTTTAAACAACCTGTTATTATATGAAAAAAACTCCATGAACTATGATCACGTGGGTTACTTACATCACATGTGTATTTAACTGTGATTGATTGATTAGTTGTTGGTGTTTAACGCCATTTTCAGCACTTATTGTCTATTTCTCGGCGAACTACTTTTATTGGTATTGCCCGGACAGAACCGCCTACCTTCGGCATGAAAACTGGCAATCCTAGTCAATTGAAATATTGGAATCGAAATATCTGACGCATGCAGGGCTACAACATTCAACCTCAGTGTTCACAGGCTATACACATACTGTAAATAACCTACTTTATTATCTCTTAGACCACTAGGCCACCCGGGGCACCGACATTTCTGATAAGGAACAAACACAAAGCCTAATAAGAGGTAATCGGTATTGGCATGGTAAGCTGATTGGCAAAAGGGGCTGAGCCTTATAGTTAAGCGTCAAGATCATCTTGTCTGTACTTCTACCACTAGAAAGATGACAATCTTAATCCAAAATATATATGCCAATACAGTGTATTACACTTCAACTTGCTGACAGAATATATCACCCACTTATGCCTTCACGTAATGGAAGTACACTTCAACAGTCACCAAAGTTGTTGACTTTATAATCTATTGATATGATTTAATACCGTGTAACAGATGTACACATTATTTATCGCCTTTTGTCATGTCATTATACATGTATCCTTGAACGTTAACTTTATTTTATCGTTATTGTTTTATGTCGCAATGGTTTAGATAATGAAGAAAGAGATTAGAACTACTGTCTATGAAAGATTAATCAACAAGGAAGAACCCAGAAATTCTCGTTTCTGTTTTTTGTATAGATTAGACCGTTGGTTTTCCCGTTTGAATGAATTACACGAGTAATTTTGGCTATATAGCTTACTGTTCGGTCTGAGCCAAGGCCGTACTTTGACCTTTAATGGTTTTTCTTTTACGAACTGTGACTTGGATGGACAGTAGTCTCATTGGAACTCATACCATATATTTTTAGATATAAAACAGAACCATGACTTTCCCACGTTGATTACTTATTTCCTTATACAGACTGGATAAAAGCTTAAATGCTAAAATGAGTAATATGCTTTCGTTATCCAGCAAGTAGCTGCTGCGAAACGTACCAATATAAATATAAGAAGATGTGGTATGATTGCCAATGAGGCATATCTGCACCAGAGACCAATTGACATATAAGTTAATAACTGTAGGTCACTGTGCGGCCTGGAACAATGAGCAAACCCATACAGCATAGTAAGCTATAAAAGTCATCGAAATGACAAATATATAATAGTTGAAGGATAAAGCTAATAGCCTGGTTAATGTACCAAACAATCAAAAACAATCAATATAAAAAAAAATACTTTAAAGAGCAACAAACGACAACCACTGAATAACAGGATCCTGACTTGGGACAGGCACATATAGAATGTGCCGGGGTTAAACATAATTGTTAGCGCAAACACCTCTCCCCCAACCTACGACAGTGTTCTACTTCATCAATGCGACATAAGAACAAACTATAACAATCTAGGAAGTTTACAACTGTTTTTTTTCTCGTGTTGCAATGAAGCATTGCTTGCTCAATGGACAGGGGCTGCTGAAGATTTGTGTTCCTTATTCATTATTAAAATGCTTTCTAGTTAATAAAAAACCAAGATGATACTTTTCATCAACGGTTTGTACGAATAAAATGATGTTTGGTGTATACTTCAATGAGACAGCAACCGAACGACTAAAAAAATGATAAATAAGCTGTTCGGCTTAGGGTATGAATGGCTGTTTGATGGCTGCATGTTGATGATGTAGTAAAACGTCTTTTGTTCAAAGAGGATGGTTGCGTTTACGGTGTTCTAGGGAGATTCGTTTGATAGCTGGGTAGTTACAGGTTTCAATCGGCAATCATCGGATGATTCCGCTACTCTCCTATCAGGTACGGAATCGGCCGAGTTGTGACGAATGTAACAGGTGTCTGTCAAATATAGTTAATACATATCTCTGGTGCGATCAACCATGTCTTGTCACATCCATACCCAGTTGCATACATATATTATTTTTTTCTCATTTTCGTTTCTAAGTGAAGCATGAAAATAGAGGTAATTATTTCATATATTCAGCGAAATGACATTAAGATATATTGCTGATACAGCTGTAAATGTGTCTCGTTTCTGTATATATGATATGACCCCTAAATTATGATGTTAAAATGTAAAGATTTTTGTCATGGCAATGTGATAACATCTTATGAAGCTGCAATAAATAAAATAACCTACACAAATTGAAAACAACACTTAATAAATCTCATGCTTCTGAAGAGCTTTTGTTGGTTTGCCTTAATCAGCAATACTCAATGCCTAATAATTACATTAGATGTATGTTTCATCATAATACGTTATTCTGATTGGCTAACTGCACTTCACGTGCTATTCCTGAAACAATTGTATTAGACAATAAAATTTATCATTCATGATGACACGAGGTCCCACAATAAAGTGCACAGGTGAATTAAATGAAAACTTGATAAAAATCGTTTTTTCATGATTCTAGCTAAAAAAAATATACTTATAAGTATTGAATGCTTCTTTTTGTAACTTTATAGGGTTGTAAAAGCGTTGACCGTGCGCACATTTTTAGTATGAAGCGCTCGCTTCATACAAAATGTACTTCGGTCAACGCTTTTACACCCCAATAAATTTACAAAAAGCAGCATTCAATTCTTAAATGTTTGAGATTTAAAGTTAAATGATAAAGTTATGTGACCAGAAAAATACAAACTGAGGGTCTCAGCATATTACATCACCAATCCATACATACATTTAAATTAGTATTATCATTTATTTCGTTCGGGTACGGGGGATTTAAAGTTATCGCACATTGAGCTGTATACATTCTTGTTGAAAAATTTAAACTTTAAATTTCACTGTTTACATAAAATTTTCAAATAATTCTGCTTTGTTATACACATACTCGCCTACGTAAGAAAGGATAGGCGTCGAATTATTTTCTCGTAACGATCTTAAAAAACTTTAGCAAATATTTTGGTATTGTTTCTGTAAACACTTGCATGTTTTCAATAGTGAAATGTTCAGACTCCGCATCCAGTTTGGGGTAAAATCAAGTTCCAAAAAGAAAAAAAAACTTAAATAAAGTGCTCTTCGTTTTGTTTGTACATGTATAACCAAATAGCGTTGACCACATTAAATATAATGATAAGAAGATAGTGTATGATTGCCAATGACACACAATAGTTCAAATGAGTTAACGTAATCAAATAGAGACAACCGCTTCATTCGACAATGACAAAACCCCATAATTCAACGTATAGTCGACTATAAAAGCCTGATTGGTCTATAAACGACCATGTTTCCGTTTTAAAGGCAATGCCGTTTTAATGAAAACATGTACATTTTTATTTAAAAGTGTTCACAGTTAGAAATACAGGGAAACACTATCAGCAGCCAGCAACAGTTTGAATTTGTTGCGTCAGTTGTAAAACATAAAAATCAATTATCCATTCATTCAAAACCAATCATATGAAGTATTCTTTATAGAATATCTACTATTATCACTATTTTGCGCATTTTTCCTTTGATCTTTTTTTTAAATAATTTTTCATAGGAGGCACGTGGCATTGCTAATGAAATTGACATGTCGTCATAGGTAAAATAGCGATAAACAGATTATCATTTAACCCGAATAATTCAGTCTCTCCCCGTAATCGATATCTCCTACTTTAATGTAGTAAGCGGAATATAACGACTGAATTATTCGGGTTAATTATCATTGGTCAACCCAACTCGATTGCTTTTCTCGCATTCGGCGTACCGGCTCAAGCGAGAAAATCAATCTCGTTCAGATGATAAACGATAATCTATAATTTTTGTCCAATCTTATATAATATTAATCGGATTTAGGTCCTCGTGTCAAACTTCGTAAAATAGCGATAATTGCTTGAATTGTTTGACTTCGAGGAGTATCAAAAGACTGTCTTTCGCACCTTTTACTGACATCGGATTAACTGGCAAATCGTTGAAATCAATAATCGAATTCGGTATTGAAATATAAACACGTACACGTTTAAAATAAATAAATATACAACTCAAAACCATAGTTATGTAAATATTAAGCACTGGTTCTCATTGCTAGTTCGACATCCCAACCATCCATTGCCTTCGACTTATGTTGCAAAACATACTTATTGTATCGATTATGAAACAGGCTCACTTAGTCTTAGTTAACACGGATTGGCATTATATACTTGTAAATATCTTTCGCAGATAGACGTAATTAAAAACAATATATAAATTTTATGATGAGCAACTCCTACAATAATGTTCAGTCAGATCTCAAGCCGATAGCTACATTCATAATATAACTGACGCTGTAAATACAAGTTGTAACGTCAAGTACATTTCCCCCTTGTATATAAAACGAAGGAAGAGTCTCATATCCGTTGTTGTTATGTGGTTTACATGTTATAATGTACGTTTAATATTATTTATTTATTTATATATTTCTTTGTACTAGATGTTCTTGCGTTTGTTTGTGTTTTTTTTTAACATTGCCATATAAGCAGGAGGTTTTGCTAGCCGTTGTTTTCCTCTAATGGTTGATGTTACTGTGTGCTCTCGGTTTTAGTTTGTAACCCGTATTGGCTTCCTCTTACTTGATTTATGACTTTTGGACATTGGTTTACTACTGTTGACTTTTTGTATAAAAATTGTTAACTTGTTTTTGTTACAAACAGTCATGAAATGTTTGCCATTGGACTACTACTGTACGGTATTATGTTTGATCATTGTTGAAGGTCGTACGGTGACTAACAATTGCTTCAATTGACGTTATTTAGATTCTCTTGGATAGTTGAATCAATAGCAATAATACCTCTTCTCCTTATTGTATACTATCCCCCCCCCCCCCCCCCCGCAAAAAGACCTATTGCTGGAATATTAGTAAAGGGATAATCTGGCTACATGACTTTAAGTGTTACTATTTATAAACGGACACAGATCTGCTTCACTTAATTATATGCTGAAATAACCCCAAGGCCGCTTCCATCAAATCTACCGTGAAACCACGAACATAATTTCCCTTTTAGGTATTTCAATTAAAAAATATATAGTCCATGTTATTGTTTATCTTACAACATCTTTGCCGCAAGGCCATTTTGATTACACACCGAGTGTTGTGTTTGTGGTGTTATGGATATAGTCTTTGTATGTACAGAACGGGTTTGATATGTAAACATGTTCATATAAACAAATAAAACGGACATAATATATAGATTTTAGCTTATTTGGATTAACTTGAAATAACGTGGGTATGAAACCATATATGAGGATGGTAACAGATCGACAAAAGTGATGATGCATAAATTAATATTATCGGTAATCCATTTTCTCCGTCACGACCCTACTTTTACAGAAGTTTGATAAACAATTACAAAAGGATCACTCAACCAGGCAGTCTTGACTAACTAGATGGTCATATTTCATTTAAACTCTTCCTTAGTATTTTCCCTTATTCGGGTTCACTGGTTCCTTAATCGAATCAGGGCGGTTCTGTTTAAACTATTGTCATTTTGTTTTCTCAGTCATATAATAAATAAAGAAAGTAATTATAAAGTATAATTGCACAATGTGATATTTCCAATAGTGAAAGGGCGTGTCAAAAGTTAGGGCCTGATCTAGTCTAGGGTTTTTTTTTATAAAAGAAAACAGCCGTAAAAGTAAGAATTGAATAAAAGATAGAACAAATTAAAAGTAACTTACCAGGAATATAGTGTTAACTATAACCAGTATTACTTTGGCAACTGACGCACCACATCCCAAAGTCATTATTGCAGGTTTAATAAACTGTCACTTAAAAAAAAAGTTTGAAAATCCTCCTGTTAGGTATATATTAAATTAATGAAGTTTAATTCACTCTCGACTACACCGCAGGTAAATCTACAACTGAGAATATTTATTACCTGTACGATACGGTTTATAGTCAATACTTTGTAATTGTCATGTGACCGGCGGTCTATTTTGAAATGTCCAGACCTTTCATGAATGAAATGACGTAAATTGAGATATAAACAAAAATAGAAAGGTACACCTCCTTACGAATATGAATAAGAATGAATCATTGTATTTTTTTTTAAGGTAAAACCATAATTTCAAATGAATAATAAAGTGTACGAGCATGAAAATGTATTTTTATTCTTATTTTCATTGGTGAATAAAAATATACGTCAATATCGACGGAAAACGCCTTTCTTGAAATAATAAAAAAGCAGGATTAGAATATTATCTGTAATGTCATGAGACTAATCAAAACTGGGTCATGGAAAAGGTAAACTCTTAGAAAATCGATTGCTGTAGATTAACATCTGCTGAATGTCCATTGTCAAATATTTGATAAATAACATCATATTTTGTATTTCACAGGTAGAATCTCCGACAGTCCGAAAGGAAAAGGCTATCCAACGGACAAAGATGAACCAATTAACGACACAACACCAAACTTAAGATAAAGTAACACCCACCCCAAAAAAACCTGGTTTGGACTTTATTCTGAATACACGATGCTTGTTGAGAGATGAGCTTTAATATACAGGTGCAGACAAAAGCCCGGTTACACATTGTCGTTACGCTTATATCTTTAATTTGCTATATTTTAAGGTCAATATAACTTTTATAAGAAGAAGTAAGCAATTCAAGGCTACCGTACGGTCTTCAACAATGAGATAACCCGATACAGTATAATCGATTATAAAAGACCCCGAAATGAAAAGTATGGAAAAAACCAATGGAGAAAACTAACGGTCTAAATTATCACAAAACAATTTGTAATTTCTTTGTCATTTGATCATCTTATTTTTATATAAACATCAGTTAAAAAGGACTTAACTCAGAGATTGAAAGTGGCTGTAGCTATATATGCACAAATAAATAAATGCGGAGTGCCCCTCCTATATGCATCTTATCATAGCGAACAAAGTGTCCAACAGCATATACCAAATAAACTAATAGCTTACAAACTCATCGACCATAGATGGATTTAAACTTGAAAAAAAATACCTTATAGACTAGACAAACAAATTAATATATATATAATGAAGGTAAATTGAGGTAAAATATTTAAAGAAAGAAATTTTAATATTTCATATAAAACTAAGTGAATCTAACATGTAATTGTAGAAAATAAATAATTCTTGTGTAAAGCTTTTTGTATAAAAAGATATAACTAGAGAGTCTATAATGTTATGTAACTTTTACTTTATAAGTAGTTGATGAGAAATTCTTCCTAGTACACACTTAAGCGATATAAATAAGGTTTGACAGTTTAAACTCTTAGAAGTATCCCAGTAAAAAGTTAAAGTTACCATAAATATCCGGTGATAAACGGTTTCAATTAATTAATAAAGTATTTTGATAATTGTTAATTCAAGTTCATTTTAAGAATCAAACTATTTTATTTCACATTTATGTATTTTGCTTAAATTACACTTATGGTTGGACTCGAAATAAACATATAGACATCATTGTTTTATTCACCAGGAGGCCTCGAAAGAACGCAAACGACAGTCCCCCCAAATTGTCGTAGTTAAAATAGTGAGCAGAGACATGTAAAGCAGAGCGACAACACTTTAACCTGCATATTAGAAAGAAAGAAAACAGGAGATTGTAAACACCTAAAAAAAAAATTAAGACAAATTTATAGAAAAAAATGCGAAATGTCTTCTTGAAATATATTGAATACATGATATTTGACATTGGAATAAACTGAGAATCCGAAAACCAGTTTCAATGAAACAAACTCACTCTTTGCATTCCTTGAAGGCAAAAACAATGAAAACACTGGTATTGCTACTATTAAAAGTGAGGGTTTACGCTATAGATACAAGACACTTAAAAAAGCAAATATCCTACTCGAACAATTTAAATCAGCATTTATACACCAACAAAGTTCATCAACAGGTCCAACGTGGGACTACAAAGATATCATCAGAGAAGGCATCTAATTAATTAAAAAATATAAATCATAAGAAAGCAACATGACCAGATACCATGACTGGAATAGTACTAACAGAAAACGTTACGACATATATAGATATAAGAAGATGTGGTATGAGTGCCAATGAGACAAATCTCCATCAAAGTCATAATTTGTAAAAGTAAACCATTATAGGTCAAAGTATGGTCTTCAAAACGAAACCTTGGCTCAAAACGAACAGCAAGCTATAGACGGCCCCAAAAATGACTAGTGTAAAACCATTCGAACGGGATTTAAGACATGCTCACTTTATTTTTTACGAAATCAATAGAAACAGAAAAAGAACCTCCTGTATGATTGGAATCACGCAACCATGGCAACGAAACGCCTGTTTTTTAAAAAGGAGACAAGCATCATCCTGAGAACTATAGACCAATCTCATTAACATGTATTTCCTGCAATTACTAGAACAGATACTTGCAAGCAACATGACGCAATACCGTGAATCAAAAACATACTTTACGACTTAAAAAACGGATAAACAGATCTTGCAAATCCCATGTATTTTCATTTATTCGCCAGCTATAATTAAATAACGATAAAAAATACAAACCGATCTTATCATCATAGATTTCGAAAAAAACAACTTTTGATAAAGTTTTATACAATAGAATATTATATAACACAAATGTAATGGCGTATAAGAACAAGCTAAAAGCTTGATAAAATCTTTTCTATTAATCGAACACAAACATTTATACTAGAAAACAATACAAGTTATATCAGGTGTTCCTCAGGGAACTGAATTACATGTACATCTAGTTTTCTTAATCTACATTAATGATTTACCTGACTGTATATATATATATGTCGTGTACAAGTTGCAATTTTGTACAGGTTATAACATGTACAAAAATGTTGTACAGGTTATAATTTGCACAATGCCAAAATACAAGTTTTAACATGTACAAAAGTACCTCGTACATGTTTAACATGTACAAAATATTGCTTAAAATGGTTTAAACATGTACAAAATTTAAAAATAATAATAAAACAGAATAAATATTTACGATTGAAATTCATCAAATAATAAAGAACAATAATCATAAATGCAAAAGAAGGTGCACTATTTACAGCATGCATAGAATACCTCATTTTCATACATTTTAGAAACAAGATTTTTTTACTTGTTGCTACAAGACAGAGACATGTGACACCTTTGAGTTGCACAATTTGCCTAAAAATTTCGTTATCCCCGAAGAGAATATGCCATTTTTTTTTATCTGAATATATGCAAGATTACTAAATATGCCAGTCGACTGGTATGTGTTATACATTGTGTTAAAACTTAAAAGATACGCGCTCCCAGTGATTCAGTTTCGTGCTTTCCTTCATTGCCTTATGTTTGATAAAGGAATAAAACTATTGATCTTTTAAAATATTTAATAGAACATTTACTTATTTATAGCATGATTACTTGAATGTTGATTACCTCATCACACATTTATTTCATTTGATTTTTCATTTGATTTTTTTCTTAAATTTGCAGGTTTTCTTTATCATTTTGAGAATTTGTTTAAATCCACATTCTTTTTCATTTGAAATTAGATATTCATTAGCTAACATTACAATTTCTAATGATTATTTTGTATTTATATCTTCTATTAATTAAGATATGTCAGTTTCTGCAAGTAGTTTCTACCAATGAAAGTAAAAGGTACCGGCTTGTTAATAAAAGGATTATCTTGGATTTTTTTTATCGACGCCAAGTGATCATATTTATACTGCACTCATTCTATTAAACAGTCGAAAAGCGTTGACTGTATATTTCTATTTCATATACAGTCACTAAACCGATATCACTTTTCTTCATGAATATTGAAATACCTAATTTCAATTACTAGTATTCATGACGACGTGATAGTTATACACCTCGGGACAGTGTGTCTGGATAAGAAACCCTGTCGACCTGAAGCCGGAGGGGTTTCTTATCCAGAAACGCCGTATCCCGATGTGAATAACTTACTTACACTCGATGCTTAACCCTATATGGTTCCTATATTTGTAACCATTGATTATTTAATGAAAAAAAACCCGGATAGCATATTTATTGACAATATCTAACCAATATTGATAAGATTTTTTTTGGATTTTTTTTTACATGAAACCCAACCGGTCACCTTACTTTGGCTACCAACCCGGACCCCCCCCCCCCCCAAATTGGTCCGCCATTAGGCAATCCAGGGGGAGGTTCATGAAGTAAGAATCCCCGTTTGTTTAAGATCAAAGAGCAATGCTTTATCAAAGGATTTGTTTGTATTCAAAATAGTTGCTTAATTTTTTTTTCGCTGTTGGAATTCCTTAAAATGTGTTTTTTTTTTTTTAATATTTTGAAACAGTTTGTAGGAAACACTATTATTAATTTCTTATGTTCATGCTATTTAAAGAATAATCGATTTCTATTGTTATGAATAACAATGGACTGTGTTTCGGGATGTAGAAGCAGAGGTTTCCAGAAACCCCGCTCGTCAAACCCTGTTGTCATAATCCATTGTTATTCGTAACAATAGATCTATTCAATGTATACTTGTTTCAGAAATAGAAACTATGAAGTATAACATGGGAACAGGGGTGAATTCTTCAATCTGTCATTGTTCCCAATGTATATAATGATACAGTGAAGCATTGAACGACTAAAACTTATTTCTTTTACAATTGTTGGGAAAACATAGTTCACTCGTTAATTTTTGTTTTATTTATAAACTATAAATCATTATGTTTTGTGCTTATTGTTGACATTTTAGTCCATACTCAAACGAATTCGTTCATCATCGATTGGTTTCAACAGGCCACACGTACCAGTGGCGGATCCAGAGGGGGGGGGGGGTTCCGGGGGTCCGCACCCCCCCCCTTTATTTTGGCCGATCAATGCATTTGAATCGGGACATATGTTTGCACCCCCCCCCTTGCACCCCCCCTTTGCCCTGGGCTAGCACCCCCCTTTCGAAAATTCCTGCATCCGCCACTGCGTACATTTAATCATGTTCATAATTGTGTTGTATTTTTCTCTGCCAGATATGGGTCAATATCTTTAATTGTTTTTCCAAAGGCGGTTATCATGGTAACGGTTTTTTTCCTGTAGCTCAGTCCATATGGTTACCTTGGATATGTATGATAGCTCGTTTCGAAGCTGTGGAATTTTTACAGATGTGGTTAAATTTTCGGGGTACGAAGTGGGATTACTTTTTCCGTTAAAAAGCATACCCCGAAAATCCATTCGTGATGCGGCTCCTCGTGGTAAAAAATGGTTAAGCTGATCAGTCACTTGTTAAAACTAGAAACATGTCTAATATCACTTCAGGTTGCACTTTGTAAATACAGCTGTTTCTCAAACCACGCCTCTTTTGGGGAGTAGAATATTCATAGAAAATTAATTTTGTTTACATACTGGTTCCCAGTTATGCTCTGTGTTCCATCTCATAGAGACATAACTTGGGAATGTTACCAGTAAATATACATGTGCATATTGTTTACATTGAAATCTGTGGTAACCCTTCATTCGAGGTAGGGGTAGTTAAGAAAATTAGTTTTAGTTTAAAATCTGAAAAGTTCAGGACATATAAACGTCGAAAATATGCCACACAGCCCTATATTTTGACCTTTGAAAAAAAATGTAGTGTATAAAATGGGTCAAAGACCATCATATGTTGATTCACTAAATAATTTAAATGATAGAGCAGCAATATGCAAAATACACATAAGTGCACATCCTTTAATGATTAAAAGGGAAGACATCTTAATATTCCTAGAGAGGAAAGATACTGTCCTGTCTGTAAAAATGGGGAAATTGAGGATGAACAACATTTCTTATTAAAATGTAATAGATATACATCAAAGCAAGAAATATTAGAAAATAAAATAAATGTTATATTTCAAATACAGCGTAACATTACCGCTATTGGTCAATAAAAGCTCAGCATTATTACTTAGACTGTCTTCCTCTTTCATATCAGAATGTCTAAATATAAGAAATAGTGAACTTATATAATACATCATTTTGTAACTTTTCATAATTTAGCATGATATGTTATCATGGAACCTTTCATTCTACCATGTCAATTATTATAGTTGTATGTAATGCCATAGGTCTTAACCATTTTTTGTTAACGAGTTTGTGCCAATAAAAATACTGATTTGTATTTGTATTTGTATTTGTATATGAACTTTCAATTCTAGGATAAGATTTTTTTCAAAACTTCACTAGTATTAAAGTGGTACAGTTTCCTATGGGAAATAGCATTGTCAATATTTACAGAAATGTAACCTACAGAGAGATTTTTTGTTTACTTAACTTTTGACTCATTTTGAGGCGCATTATGGATATTGAAATGCGAGGCTCTGTCGTTTCAAAGCCTTATCCTTATATCGTTGATATGTTAAGTCAATACACTATTATTGTCTAGACATACCGCCTTGCTTACACGTGGTGTCACATGTGGATCCGGATCTGTTTACCCCTCCGGAGCACCAGCGATAACTTCCAGTTTTTAGTCAGCTTCGTCTTGCTCGTTCTTTTAATTAGTCTTCACTGTATACCACTGTTTGTCGTTTGGTAGTTGTCTTTTTTTGCCATGGGTTTGTCAGTTTATCTTCGACCCATGATCGGTGTTTTGTGGTAATAAGCATTGTGTTTGTTTCAAAACATTTGGTTGAGGCAAAGTAAAGTTAGAGAACGGAAAAAATCAGCAATTTTTACATTTGAAAAAGGCTTAACTCTAGAACGGTAAAAGTCACGCAACCAAAATTCCTACTTGATCTGTGTTTTGTGGCAATAACCAGTATGAAACTTCTTTTCATAACATTTGGTTTTGGCATTCTAAAGCTAAGAGAACGGAAACCAATTTTGGGACGTACGTACGTAACGGAAAGCCTTAAGGGTCAAACTTAATACCACCACCGCTACGGCGAGGCATAAAAAGTATGATGTCCATTAAAACCACAAAGACCATATAAAAAGACATACAGATTTTAAAAGAAATATCAGCTCGAATACCCCAACCTATGAAAAGATTGTCTGAAGTAATACAAGTATTTTAACTGCAACTTTTAATAATTAATTTTTCTAATAACCACAAGAGTGTACACGCTGAAATGTCTCGCCTTCTTTACTAACCCTTGATAGTTTAACATGCATGCATGGTCCAGAAAATGAGGTCTGAAAATTCATGCAAACCTTACATCATTCCATACACCAATTATGTAATAGTTATACACCGAAGGATAGGTGTGTCTGGATAAGAAATAATAATAGTAATTTCTTATGTTCACTGCGATTTAAAAAAAATAATCGATTTCTATTGTTAAGAATAATAATGGACTGTGATTTCGGGATGTAGAAGCAGTGGTTTCCAGAAACCCCGCTCGTCACACCCTATCGTAACAATAGACCGATTCAATTTACACTTGTTTCGGAAATAGAAACTATGAAGTATAACAATAGAACTTGGCTGTAAGCTTTAATATTAGTTGACACATTGCACATCAAAAATAAAATAAACCAGGAAAACTAACGTAAATTAATGTTAATTTGTGTTACTATGTTTCGTGATTGAGTTAAGCCATTCCAATTGATAGTTTATAGTGTGTCTTTCTATGTTGTGATGTTATACTTTTATTTTAAAAAAAAGAGAGGAGGTTTGGTACCATTAAAACGTGAAATCCCACTGTAATTGTTTGAAACTGTCCTTAGTCAGGAATCGGATGTTCAGTGGTTGTCTGTTTATGTGGTTCATAAGTATTTCTCGTTTGTATATAGATTAAACCGTTGGTTTTCCCGTTTGAATGATTTTACACAAGTAATTTTTGGGGCCCTTTATAGCTTGCTGTTTGGTGTGAGCCAAGGTTCCGTGTCGACGATCGTACCTTGACCTATAATGGTTTACTTTTATAAAATGCGACATGGATGTAGAGTTGTCTCATATCACATCTTTCTATATCTATTGATCAATGAACCACGACTATGAGGCCACGTCAGCTGAATGTTGCCAGACAGACGTGTTAACCTTGCAATCATTACATGTTTTCATAAATTGCTTCGCTGATTGATGCTGGATACGACCGCAGAGGTCCAACCCTGATCAATTTGGGCAAAAATGGCCACAATGTTCGTGCTTGTTACTGGTCTGAATTTTGATTGTAATCAAATATTTGACACATTATAGCTCTCCGACACAGAATAACTGCAGTCAAAGAACTTAGAATTGGTAAACTGATTTACCCCCCCCCCCCAAAAAAAAAAAGACCCCCGTTTTTTGTTTATGCAATGTGCAATACACTATACACCCTTTTCAAAAAAACCTCATTTAAATACAACATAAAAGTCTTAAAATAGACAATTTAAAGGCAGTGTAAGAGAGGTAATCCAACATTGTTCAATCTTGTGTTTGGATCACCTCCCTTACTGCTGCTTTTAAATTGTCCATTAACCAGGATATCCTTGTTTTCTCCTCCCCGAGCCAATCATAACCACTCCTTTGTGGTATGAAAACTTGTGGTATAATTTCAATTGCACTTCGTGCGTACTTGCACATGAGGCCACTAACGCCCTCTAATGTTGCCTGTCTTGAACCTTTCTTTCGGCTTCTCAGTCCCCATGTCATTCCCATGATTCTTAGTTCGCTCTCTATTGTACGTCGTCATGTTTCTTTCGGTCTCCCTCTCTTTCTTTTCACCTCTGCTGGTGTCCAACGAAGAACTATCCTTGTGATGTTATGTTTCTCTTTTCGTAGAACATGGCCAATCCATTTCCATCGTCTTTCTTTAATTTCTGCTCTGATGTCTCGATGTAAGGTTAGGGTGTATAGTTCTTTATTACTGATGGGTTATGGCCAGAAGATCTTGCAAATTGTCCGAAGTCATGTATTGTTGAAAGATGACAGTTTGTTGAAGTCAGATTTTTTAACCCTCCATGACTCTGCACCATATAGAAAAACTGATTTTACATTGCTATTATAGATTTAGATTTTTGTGGACCTGGATATTAATGTTGTTTTCCATATAGTTCGTAATCTGCAGAAAGAAGCTCTGGCTTTGTTGATCCTTGCCATTTTATCTTTGCTAGTGCCGTTGTCCTGGCTGATATTAGTACCTAGATACGTACTTATCTAGGTACCGGATCGTGAAAGACATTTAATCGAGAAAACATATGAAAGGTCAGCAAATAATCTAATTTAATAAGAAACACAGACAAATTTACAACAAAATTAGGATTTTTGTGGGTAAAATCCTTGTTCATGAAATATTTACACTTACCTGCCTCCTTAACTATTTGCAATTTCCCTCTACTTCCCCATACCTTCGTCGAGTTTTTTTAATATAAATACGGTAACACCTCCAGTTATCTCCCTTGCGTAACTCTTCAGTTTCTCGAGACCAATATAAAGTAATTCCTCGAGAGGGGAGGAGGGCGGGTGAGGCAGGTAAGTGTAAATATTTCATGAACAAGGATTTTACCCACAAAAATCCTAGTTCACTTCAATATTTCAACTTACCTGCCTCCTTAACTATTTGCAAAAGAATTTGCAGCCCTACTAATGGAGGTGGGAAAGGAATTAAATAAGGAATTAAAAAATTATATTCACCTATTTCTGTCTTCCTCTCTTGAAAGAATCCAAAATTGCTGACTTGGCAAAAATGGACTGGTGGTCTGGAACATCCTTCAAATAGAATGAAGTGAAAGTAGTTTCAGATGTCCAGTGAGCTGCTTTTAAAATTTCTTCAGCTGATACAACACAAAATAAAGTCCATGAAGTAGAGAGTCTTCTTGTATCATGTGCTCTTACTGTTTTTAAAGTGTCTTTATCTGCATTTTCATATGCATATCGCACTGTATTAACAATCCATCTTGCAATAGAATCCTTTGAAGCTTCTTTATGATGTTTTTTTTGATAAGTAACAAACAGTCTGTTTGATTTCCTTATAGATTTTGTTCTATTTATGTAAATCCTTAATGCACGGCAAGGGCATAGTTTCAAATCCTCAGAATCAGTAGCATAAGAATTAAATGAAGGAATGAATAATGGCTCCCAAGGCCTATTCAAAGTCTGTGTTTTTGCAAGAAACTGCATATTTGGTAATAGTTTAATTCCATTTTTTTCAAATCTGAAATGTCCATCATCTAATGATAAGCTATGAATTTCACTAACTCTACTGGCTGATGCAATAGCTACTAGAAAAGCTGTTTTGAATGTTAAAAACTTTAATTCAATTGAATCTAAAGGTTCAAAAGGATGTTTTGTTAGCATCAATAAAACTAAAGGTAAATTCCAATTTGGGGTCAATTGACGAATTGGTGGATTCATATTAAATAACCCTTTAATCAATGATGATAACTTAGAACTGTTTGAAATTTCTAATCCATTATTATGAATCAATGCTATGGCTGACTTGTAACCTGTAATAGTCTGTGGTTTGCATTTTCTTACAGTAGAAAGATATAACAAAAATTCTGCTACTTCTGGTATAGTTGAAGAAGTGGAATTGATATTTTGTTCTTTACACCAACTGTCATATATTCTGAGTCTTGCATCATACACTGTTTGAGTAGATGTTTTTCTGGCATTTGACATAATTTCTGCAGTTTTTTTCAGAAAATCCTTTTGACTTATGACGCAATTTGATAATTTCCATGCCACAAGATTTAATAATTCTGGACTCTGATGAAATATTTGTATTCGATTGTGAATTTGTGAAAGCAGATCTGGCAGAAGTGGTAGTTTTATTGGAATATCTATCAGTAGATCCAACATCTGAGGATACCAAGATTGTCTTGGCCACATTGGTGCTATTAGAAGAACAACTGTCTTTTCTTCTCGAATCTTTTGTAATATCCGAGGAACAAGGATTGGAGGAGGAAATGCATATGCATACATGCCGCTCCAATTTACAGTTAGAGCATCTACTTGAAATGCTGCTATGTCTGGAACCGGAGAGCAATAAACTGCTAACTTTTTGTTCTGAGCTGTTGCAAACAGATCTATACTTGGAGTTCCCAGTCTCTGAAATATCATATTTACTATCATATTGTTGAGTGTCCACTCTGTCATCTTGAAAAGATTTTTCCCCCTCGAAAGAGCATCTGCTAGTAGATTTATCTTTCCCGGAATGTGAACTGCACGGATAGTTACTTTGTTCTGAATACACCATTGGTAAAGGTCCCAAGTTAGGTAACACAGTTCTGGCGAATGGGTTCCGCCCTGCTTGTTGATATAACTTATCACTGTTGTATTGTCCGACCTTATCAAAATATTCATGTCTTTCACGATCTGTACAGCTTCTTGAAGAGCTAACTGTACAGCCTTCAATTCCAACCAATTTATATGTTTTAGTTGATAAGACGTTGGCCATATTCCTGATGTCTGCCATGTTCCCAGATGAGCTCCCCATCCTAGTTCTGAGGCATCTGTGATCAATGTCAACTGAATTGTCGGCTCCTGTAAAGGCATTCCTTTGAAAATATTTGTCCGATTTGTCCACCATCTTAAATGTATTGTCAAGCTCATTCGTACAGGAATGAACTGATTCAATGGTTGGATGTTTGGCCTCCATAGTGCTAACAAATAAAGTTGGATTGGCCTCATATGTAATCTTCCCATGGGTATTAGGTAAATGCATGAAGCCATCAGACCTAGTAATTTTAAAATTACTACTGCTTGAATCTGTTGACTGTTTAGTAATGCATGTATTATTTCCAAAATACTTTGAAATCTTGTCTCTGTTGGTGTTACTATCCCTTTCTCTAGATTGAAAAGGGCTCCCAAGTATTCTATATGTTGGGTTGGTATTAAGTTTGACTTTTTCTGATTTACTATAAGTCCCAAATCTTGAACTAGACTGAGTACAAAATGCAATTGCTTTATAAGAGCTGCTCTGTCTGAATTGCTGATCAGCCAATCGTCTAGATACATGAATATCTGAATCATTAACTTTCGTAGGTATGCTGCTAATACAGCCATAATCTTTGTGAACACTCTTGGGGCAGATTTGAGCCCGAATGGCATTGCTCGAAATTGGTAGCTGTGACCTAGAAATCGGAATCTCAGGAATTGTTTGTAATCTGTGTGAATTGGGATATGAAAATACGCATCTGCTAAATCCAAAGTTACTGCATAGTCTCCCTTTTTTAAAGCTTTCATAATTGAACGGAGTGTTTCCATCTTGAAATGATGAGGCACTACTATTTGGTTTAGAGGTTTCAGATTGAGAATTGGTCGCAAACCTCCTTGTCGTTTTGGAACTACGAAAACTGTGCTGTAATAACCCAAGTTTTCTTGCCCAACAGGAACATGTTCTATAACATTTTTTTCTAATAAAACACTTATTTCTGTTAAAATAACCGACTCGTGAATACCATATCTTGGAATACTTGTCTCTTTTATGTTTAAACATGGATGACTCATAAACTCCAGTTTTAGTCCTTCCATTAAAGTTTCTAAAACCCATTGATCTCCTGTGATCTTTGTCCACTTCCTGTGAAACATTAGCAAACGTGCCCCTACCTGGGGACTTATATTTACAGTTTGTACAAGGTTCTTTGAACTTATTTCCTTGGAGCTGGAAAACCTTTTGGGCTCCCAGCTGCTTTCCGAAAAAAATTTCCTTTCCTTGAAAAATTTCCTGGACGAAAATTATCTTTGTTGGAGTAAGTGTTAGTTCTGGCAACTTTAGCTCCACTTTCAGAATTTTCAGAATAGTCACCCTTCCTCTTTCTGTTAAAGTCATTTACCGGAGTGCGATCATCTCTAGACTTGTTAAAGTTCTTGCTATAACTACCAGTATTATTATACACATTCTGGGTTTCTCTAGCATCCCGTAAATTTTCTGCTGATGTATGCAGTGTGTCAAAGTATTTTCCATTAAAAAGTTGACTGCCAAAAACGGGCAACTTTAACAACTTCTTTTCTGTCGACTTACTAATGAAGTTAACATTTTTCAGAAAAAGTTTTCTTCTACTTAATACTGAATTTGCCATGATTCTGCCTGATAAATCAGCCATACTTCTAAAGCAATTAATTAATGCTTTACGTCCTTCAATTCTATCATCCCCACAAGTTGCCTCATCCAAAAAGGCAGAAATCATAGTACCATATGAAACGGCTCTAAAAAGTGCTCTGGCAGAATTGTCCATACGACGAAAATCATTATCTAATTCTCTGTGAAAAGGTGGAATATTAACTCCAGATTTAAAAGAATTGCCTTTATGACCAATAGGTAGCCCTTCCTCAATATTGTCATCTAACTTAGGAGGACTACAGAAAGCATTAAAATCATCTTTCTTAACCATGAAAGCCTTATCATCCCTGCCACGAACAGCTATGTTTTTCAAATGACCAGAGATAGCTTCCTTTTCTACAGATTTTACCATGTCAATAATTGTTCCTTCCAAAGGTAATTTAATTGCTGATTTTTTATCATTCTTGTCAGGTTTTAGTCTTGCCGAAACAAAAGAAGGATGTTCCTGATGAGTCTCTGACGCTTCAGGCTCTATATTTAGAACAGTTGCCATTTTATTAATGAAAGAAATCCATTCAATTGGATCAGAAGCACCAGGTGCCCCTTGTGGTACTTCCACTGGGGTGCAAGTATACATTTGACTAGATCGTGGCGATGCAGACCCATCAATCTTTTCTTCTGGATCTAGATAAGAAACTTGATCTTGATCAGCATTTGTCATTAAAGACATCTGATCGTCATAACTTTTGAATTTGTCAAAATGTGGCCTTTGGTTTTGCAAAGTTACAGAACTAGGCTTTCCAGGAGGTTGCAGTGGCGGATCCAGGGGGGGGGGGGGTTCCGGGGGTGCGCACCCCCTTTATTTTTGCCGATCAATGCATTTGTATCGGGACATATGTTTTACACCCCCCCCCCCTTTTGCCCTGGGTGCCCTGGGTTAGCACCCCCCCCCCCCCTTTCGAAAATTCCTGCATCCGCCCCTGGGTTGAACATCAAGAACATTAGCATTGATATCAATCAATTTCTTTTTGAATAAGTTTTGTATTTGTAATTGTACCTGTTCTTGTACAATGGCAGAAATATCGACCATACAAGTGTTGTTGTCAGGTGTATTTTCAGTGACAGTGTCGTCATTTGAAGCTCCGACTGCCGCCTCCACAGGTGGACTTATGTCTTTGAAATCTGTCAACCCATCTACACAGACGGGTTGAGACAGTTTATTAAATTTAATTGCCTTCTGAACACTTTTTTCAATCATTTTCATGACCAAACTCCGATGTTCCTTTGACCAAATTTTTGCAAATTTTGCATGGGAATGACTCGTTACAAATACGATGTTTGTAACATTCATCGTGCTCATCCAGAGTATTCATCCTGTCCGGACATTTTACACACTTCTTAAACTTATCTTCCTGTTTCTCCATCTTACGATACAAATTCTATAATCCAAATAAACGTACAGGGAAAGCAACGCATGTGCTTTAATGGCTGTCGCCGAGAGAAACTGAAGAGTTACACAAGGGAGATAACTGGAGGTGTTACCGTATTTATATTAAAAAACTCGACGAACGTATGGGGAAGTAGAGGGAAATTGCAAATAGTTAAGGAGGCAGGTAAGTGGAAATATTGAAGTGAACAAAACTGTCTGTCAAAATGGTTCAACGTTATGACCAGTATGTGAGAAAACCCAGTTTTTAAAAGTACATAGTTATTACAAAACAAAAAAGGCAGATTGCTTCTCGACATTTCCATGACATAAAAAATGTAAACAAACATGATTTTTTCACTAATTCGAAAAAATTAAATTACTTTTCTCCAAATAAGGGAATTTATTTGAATGAATCAGATGGTTTTTATAGTAATTTTGCATAAACATAATCTTAAACTTGGTAAAATAAGAAATATTTACACAAAATTATTTTTTCGGATCGTGAAAGATCACGTACCGCTTTTTGAAGATCGTGAAACGGATCGTGAAAGATCTGATGCTACGAAGACTTTAAAATTATTCTTCAATTATATGATAATTAATATTTTTTGTTGTTTTTTGTTGAGATAAAACTAGATTGGCAAAGATCCTCAATAGATTTAAGCATTTCAAAATATCAATATTTTGAGAAATGAAAAGAAAAAAAAGAAATAACAACCACGGCAATAAGAAAGACAATGATCAACAAAACGCCGAAAAAAAGATTCCATACAATAGTGTATTCTCTATCTAAAGACAAGCAGTATTGACTCATTTTTACATTTTTAAATGATGAACTAGTAGCTTTAAAAAAAAACTTATCTTTAATGATGATTTGGTGCCACGCAACTTTCGATATCACAGTAGGAAATGGTGCAGTCGCCAAAAAAGAAAATTTTATATTATCCACAAATGTATGTATATTGTTATTCACCTGCAATTTACCGTGACCCGGCACTTGCAACTTTTGTTTAAACATAGACTTCGAAGAGGCGCCAAAAGTAAACTGTTACGCATAAAGGCAATCCATATCATTGCTTGCTCAATATATAAATAGGTAACAGGAGATTTTATTTGTACAAGTACAAATAATACCAAAAAAATATTATTTGTGCATTTGTGAACACATTTTTTGTATAATAGTTGGCTAATTGCAGAATTAAGGTTTTCATTGACATGTGGAGTACTCACTTATCACGAGTTATAGGATAACTACATTTTGTATATTCAGGGCCGTAACTGGGGTTCGAATATAGGGGAGGCAGGGATTGGGGGGACTACCGATTTAGGCCCCAAGAGAGGTGGTTGGGGGCGCAGCCCCCGCCGATTTTTTTTCTCTCAGTTAAATGGCTAAAAATGACCCATTTTCCTTCGATTTCCTTACTTTAAGAAAACAACCTGTATGAAATTTTTATGCAAAAACAAGCTGATATTGCTGTTCGACGTGAGCGAATGCTCCGTCTTGAAGACCGTACTTTGACCTATAATTATTAGCATTAAATATTATACATTGTGACCGCGGATTTTTTTTCTCTTAATAAAATCAGTGGCTATAAATAACCCGTTTTCCTTCGATTTCCTTAATTTAAGACTCATCAGTAATGCTTGATCCTGAAAGCAATTCTTATGCAAACAATTATTATCTGTATTTAAAGATATTTTTGTTAGAAATCAAACTGGTAAATTAAAAAAAAACATATATAAAGCAAGATCATAGAACACAAGATATATTTTTTATCGAAGACCTTGAATTTCATTATTGTTGAAAGCTGAACAGACATGTATATAACTACAAGTCTCTACAACCACGGACTTTCTATACTAGTTTATACTTAGTATAGAAAGTCCCTGCTACAACGAATGGGAGTGTTTAACTACCAAGGCATTGACCATAATATTCTCGTACGATCAGGAGACGTAGTATAGTACTTTCTGACCAGACACGTTTAAAAAATGATCCAACAGCTGATTCAGCCGGTTACGAATTTCCAATATTATTAAAGATTCACAATACAAAGGGAACTTGCTCTGCTTAATTGAGTCCCTAAATAAATGTGAATAGTTAAGTTTTATTCAAAATTGTCGAAAGCAAAGTTTCAATTGTGTTCTCGTACGACATAAGAAATACTGAATATCTGACGGACAGCCACACGAAAAAAAAAACCACCAAAAAAACAAACTGAAACGGTTCACTATCGATCAAAACTATATCAGATATATCACGTATCATGATAACACTGTTAAAACTGTAAACTTGTGTTGTTTATAATATAAATTCAAGTTCTTCGTGTACATATTGTCAATATTTCATTTTATTACTTCAAAAATCAAAGTGATGGAAATCACTCATGGAAAGATTAGAAGAGTAGTTTGAATTATTTCATATTAAGGTATGGTGGGGAAAAATGAACATTTATAAAGCAATATTGCTGAAAATTGCATTTACAGCAGGTCTTTAGAAGAAAACTTGCTTTTCCAGTATGAGGATATAATGAGCTCAAATTAAATAATATGGGTCTCTTAATTTGCACAATTTTATTTAAACTGCAGTTTATATCTTATCGAAATTATGTTGCCGGTTCTGAACATGTTTCAAAAAAACAAAAAAATGCAAAAATTCTTCTAGTAAATATTACCAACTATCCTTGTAAGACATAAATCTGGACCAACAGCTTAAAACTTTAAAGTGTCAACAACAAAAATTGAAAAATGTTGTTTTGGGGCATTTTGTAAGTTGAAACAGAGGTTATATGGCATTGAAGATTAAAAGTTTTAGAGTGCCTTTTGATCTGAATTTTTAAACTATTTTTCAACACAGGGCATTGAAAATGTACTTTTTCAACGTAAACCAATTAAAAAACTTATCTTATTGAAATGTGGATTCTTTCTTGATTGCAAAAATATATATTCACTTCTAATAAAAATTCAAATGACTAAAATAGACATAGTGATTGATGGGAAATAAACTAATAAACAATGGTTTGTTATAATTAAAAGTTTTAAAATTTTTAAACTGTTTCAAGCCAATTCCTGATAAAAAAAAAATGTACTAATTTAATTGTTGATTAATTACAGATGATTATTGGAAATTTATCAAGTAAATTATAGGCCTTACTTGAATACCTTTTATTTATTCATATTTATATTCATATTTCATTTTTTTTAAGATTTTGTTAATCCATTAATCATTCATCTCTCAGATATGATTTACAGAATCACTTTATGTAATGTAGATCAAAAGTAATTGGCAATAAATAAATCTATCATCCTTATAAATATCAAACATCTAATATACACATTTGTGTATTCAATTATGAGGTCAAATACTTGTGTATTAAGAATTATATTGAGTGGTCTGTATAATTATGTAAGACTGAGGTTGATAGGTAATGTGGTCAATTTGATTGGCAGTTTAGGAGGTGGGGCATTGTAATTAAAGGTCCACCTTGTCTCTGATTGTTTAGTGATAATGACAGTTGTCAATCATACTGGTTGAATCAATACCCAGTTACCTAATCAAAATGTTTTTTAAAAAGCCTGCACATCAACACACCTTAATGACATACATTCTTGAATGAACTGCTCCAATAATATACCCAGTTTTTTTTCAGTTTATATGTGTATTATGTGCACATACATCAGAACCATAGGGAACTATATTTTAGTGTGAATACATTTAGTAACAGTAGCTAACCTGTCCTGTTGTTAGGGAGGCCGGTGCCTAAGTAAAGATTTAGAACAAGTTCTAATCTTTCCAAAAAAAAATTAGAGTAGAAAATTCAGGGGAGATTGCCTCCCCTGCCTCATAGGTAGTTATCATAGGTAGTTAAAGCCCCGATATTGGATCCTTTAATCTTCATGTCCGTCAGTGACAGGATTCACCTGACCTCGACTTTGCATCATATCATGGATCAGGATTTAATTTTGTAGTTAAGTTCGTATCGCGGATTCGTTAAGCTATAGGATACAGTCTGCTGTTATGATTGTATGGTACATACATTATCGACTTCTGCAAGGTTTCAAATAACATTGACCTCATTATCTTGCATCATTTGGCAATGTTCGTTTTATGTCAGTGTTCGCCTTTGACTTATGTACCTGTATACTATAGCGCCACTGTGACAGTATTTGGTGTATGATGTACATATTGTCTGTCGGCATGTTTCATATATGACGTCAATTGAATTTGATATATCGAATGATAGCAAGATATCTATGTTCATATACTTTCGATCTTATGTTCCGAATTGATTGGCTGCACATTACTTTTACATTTGTCCGTTTCTAAAGGTACTTTAAGGATCGGAACACCTATATTTGGTTTACAGAATGTTTGTAGAGATCTGTATGGCACGATTCATCTGACCTTGACCTCTTTTTATGAACCGACAATTTTAAGCGTATTTGGCACTTTTAGTTAAACCCTTACTATTACAGTCGTTAAAAATATACTATCATAAGTAAAACAGAAGAGACATTTCAGCATTTGAACTCTGGTATTCTTTAGTCTGTAGTATATAATTATATCTCATTAGAAATCAATTCACATCTGCTACGTTGTGTATCAAGATACATAGAACTTGCATGTAAGGATTAGACCCTGTTCACACTAGCATTTTTTTTATCGATCTAATTTGAATCGATCTAAATAAAACCAGTTAGCGTTCACATTATCTTTAAACATATCGATCTCTATCGGTCTAATATGAACCACTGCGTTCACACTACAATTAAAAACGCAATCGATCTAACCTTTTTGCCCGTAAAACTGTAAACACTGTGTATAAATAGAACTGATTTATCAAATTCATGTGCTGTTACACTGATACACACACTTGGGAAAAAAAATTGGATAAAGTTATTGTTTCTCTTGAATCATAATTTAAAATTTTGATACTGGTGTTATTGCAGTTTTCTTTAATTTTGAAAAAAATAACTGTAGCAACGAAGTTACAATACGACGTCGGAAATACTGCGGTTCCTGCAAAGAAAAATCAAAGTGATGGATATCACTCATGGAAAGATTAGAACAGTAGTTTGAATTATTTCATACTAAGGTACATGTATGGTGGGGAAAAATGAACATTTATAAAGCACTATTGCTGAAAATTGCATTTACAGCAGATCTTTAGAAGGAAACTTGCTTTTCCAGTATGAGGATAAATGAGCTTAATTAAATAATATGGGTCTCTAAATTTGCATTTAAACTGCAGTTTATATCTAATCAAAATTATGTTGCCGGTTCTGAACATGTTTCAAAAAAACAAAAAAATGCAAAAATTCTTCTAGTAAATGTTACCAACTATCCTTGTAAGACATAAATTTAGACCAACAGCTAAAAAGTGCCAACAAAAATAATCTAAAAATGTTGTTTGGGGCATTTTGTTAGTTGAAACAGAGGTTATATGGCATTGAAAATTAAAAGTTTTAGAGTGCCTTTTGATCAAATTTTAAAGTATTTTTCAATACAGGGCATTTTCAATTTTATTTTTCAATGTAAACCAATTAAAAAACTTATTTTATTGAAATGTGGATTCTTTCTTGATTGCAAAAATATATATTTACTTCTAATAAAAATTCAAATGACTAAAATAGACATAATGATTGATGGGAAATAAACTAATAAACAATGTTTTGTTATAATTAAAAGTTTATAAATTTTAAAACTGTTTCAAGCCAATTCCTGATAAAAAAAAAGAGTTACCAAATCTAAATTGTTGATTAATTACAGATGATTATTGGAAATTTATCAAGTAAATTATAGGCCATACTTGAATACCTTTTATATATTCATATTATATATTCATATTTCATTTTTTAAAGATCTTGTTAATCCATTAATCATTTATCTTTCAGATATAATTTACAGAATCACTTTACTGTAGATCAAAAGTAATTGGCATTAAATAAATCTATCATCCTTATAAATATCAAACAAATAATATACACATTTGTGTATTCAATTATGAGGTCAAATACTTGTGTATTAAGAATTAGATGCATATTAGAGTGGTCTGAGTAATTATGTAAGACAGGGGTTGATAGGTAATGTGGTCAATTTGATTGGCAGTTTAGGAGGTGGGGCATGGTAATTAAAGGTCCAACCTTGTCTCTGATTGTTTAGTGATAATGACAGTTGTCAATCATACTAGTTGAATCAATACCCACTTACCTAATCAAAATGTTTTTAAAAAAGCCTGCACATCAACACAACTTAATGACATACATTCTTAAATCAACTGCTCCAATAATATACCCAGTTTTTTCAGTTTATTTGTGTATTATGTGCACATACATGAGAACCATAGGGAACTATATTTTAGTGTGAATACATTTAGTAACAGTAGCTAACCTGTCCTGTTGTTAGGGAGGGTGGTGCCTAAGTAAAGATTTAAAACAAGTTCTAATCTTTCCAAAAATCAACATAAGAAAAGAAGACACAGATTTCGCAAATTATGCTATGGCGAAGACAACATGTTTACAGTTTGTTTTAAAGGTCTTTTAACAGAGAAATATGGGTTAAACAACGAACCTCTGAGATAGTTTTGTCGCTATACATGCGCATACGTTATTTTCGATTCAATCGTACTAGTTTAAACCGACCTCTGCGTTCACATCTAAAGTAAGATCGGTTTACTTTAGATCGATTCAAACTAAACTACCTCTTTTGGTGTTTTAGTTTGGACCGATTGAAGATCGATTCAATGCGTTCACATTAGCCCTTAAACCGATCTAAAGTGAACCGGTCTAGTTTAAATCGATAAAAATGTCCTAGTGTGAACCTTAGTGTTGCGCAAAATTTTGGTTATCGTTCAAACTCAAATTGTTCATGAAAGATGCTGATTTTGCTATAAGATTTTGGTTGATGGTTAACATTTTGGTTTAAACGTTGCATTCCCATAGTATTGGTAGCACTCCACAGTTAGAGGTGTAGTTTCGCATTTTGGCCCCTGTGGATTTTTCAAATATGAGAGCTAGTGTGCAATAAAATTCATTTTTAGATAGATGAGTATTAAAATAGCCTTTGTATTGGGTTTATATGAACATCAAGATTCTGTAATGTATGTAATATAGGCTGTTTTCTGTATGACAGTCCGTATTTGCATGTCCCTACCATACATTGGACCGGCAATTATTGTAATGTTTTCTTCCAACTTTTTATCGCACGAACTTTGTGATTGGATTTTACGAAAAAAAGAGGCGAAAGACACCCATTTTTTATTTGATCATTAGAAAGATTTATGAAAACAGTTTCTAAAAAGGTATCACTCAAAGGCATTGAAATTCTAGTTTGATCCAAATTTTGGGGGGATATGTGACATGTCCACCCCCCTTTTTGCAATATTTTATGGTAAATAAATGCAGAATGTTGTCATGGATACACATTAAAGGAATTAATTTTCACTCTTTTAACTTTTGAAAATCAAATCTATGGAATATACTGATTACATACATATGCACATGTACAACACAAACAGTAAGGTTAATGTATTAGAAATCCAGGAATAGGAGATGATAAAACATTTTGTGACTCATTTTTAATTTTATTTTCTAACTGTGGAGTGCTACCATTGGCTAAATAGTGGCGGTATGCCTGAATTGTGCTATATAGACCAATTCTCAGAACTAAATTTTTCACACTGATTTAGACACGTTTTTGTTTATTTTTAACTTTCGGGGTAAATGTTTTAATTTAAAAAAAAGGATAGCTTTAACATGATCATTCTTAGGCAGCAACCATTTGATTTTCTGGGGGGGCTATGTTTTTTTTTGGAAAAAAAAGTTTGTTTCCCGTTTTTGGAGAAAAAAATAATTTGTTTTTGATTCTGAGAAAAAAATTGTTTGTTTCACCCTCAGCTGCCACTATATGTAATGCTAAAATTGAAAGAAAAAAATTGTTTTCGACTTGTCGCGAAAAAAATAGATTGTTTTTCGCCGCAGGCGAAAAAAAAAGTTAGTACAGAAAAAAAAATCATAGCCCCCACCCCCCACGGAAAATCAAATGGTTGCTGCCTTATCAAAATAGATGGCCCAGTGGCGGATCTATAACTTTGCCTAAAGGGGGGGGGGGGCGCTGACTGACCCAAGGGGGGCCCGCTCCAGTGATTCCCTATATAATCAACCAAATTTTTCCCACGAAAGGGGGGTCCGGCCCCCCCCCCCCCTGGCTCCGCCTATGGATGCTAACAGGCTTCAACCAATTGCAGGTATATCAAGTGGTAAAAGCAATATTTATTTGTGATTACAAGTATAACGTCTGGTCACGCATTACCTTTCACGATTTAAATAATGCGTTGCCTGGTCTTTCACGATGAAGTTTGATGAAAATTCAACAAAATTCAAGGTTTTCATAAACAAAATAGCTGTATTAAGGTTAGAGCATACTTTTATTTTACTGTCCTATTAGATACACCAACATTTTAACTTCAAATATATCATAATATATTGAAATATGACCATTATAGGTACAAATAGCGTGTTTTTCTTTATTAATTCCATAGACATGAATTGCACCTTGCGTTTTATCATAAAGTACTGCATATTTTCTTTATCTTATTGCAACGTAATGTTGAACCATTTTGACAAACATATTTTTTTGTTTGGATTTGTTACGCATTTTGAAAATTAAGCGTTTTTTTTCAGATTCTGAAACTAGAATTAACAATTAATGTGTTTCATGATCCGGTACCAGAGCCTTCACGATTGTCTCGCAATACTGTAATGATTTTATAGGGATAGTGTATGCAATATATTACCTATAATATCACAATCCTAGGCTTGAGTCAATGGTTATCTTTTAGGCCGCTCATCAAATGGGGACGTCCGATCAGGATAACAACTATATTATGACTGCCAAATATACCATGGGGAATCCCGGAATTCCTTAATATGACGTGGTAGTTGTCCGAATGTACATTGGTAATAGTAAGATCAGTTATATGTAGTACCGAGTATACCATATTCATAACAATACGACCAGACACAATTTTTAAACTACATACCCTAAAGAAGATTGTTTAACTTTATTACAAATTTGGTTAAATTTATCCAAGTAGTTTCAGAGGAAAAGAATTTTTGTAAAAGATAACAAAAATCGACTATAAAAAGGCAACAACTCCTTAACGGGTCAACCGACTATTTTGGTAATGTGGACTTATTTGTAGAACTTACTTTGCTGAACATTATTGCTGTTCAGTTTCTCTATAATAATATTAAAGATAATAACCGAAAACGGCAAAATTTCATTAAAATTACAACTTCAGGGGCAGCAACCTAACAGGTTGTCCGATTCATCTGAAAATTTCAAAATAGATAGATCTTGACCCGATAAACATTCATACCCATGTCAGATTTGCTCTAAATGAGTTGGTTTCTGAGATGTAAGCCAAAATCTACATTTTCCCCCATGCTCTATATTTAGCCATGGCAGCCATCTTGGTTGGTTGGTCAGGTCACCGAACACATTTTTTAAACTACCGTAAATACCCTAATGATGACTGTGGCCAAGTTTGGTTTAATTTGACCCAGTAGTTTCAGGGAAGATTTTTGTAAAAGTTTTTGAATGACGGACGCCAAGTGATGAGAAAAGCTCACTTGGCCCTATGGACCAGGTAAGCTAACTAGAGGCTCTAAAGAGCCTGTGTCGCTAACCTTGGTCTTGTGCATATTAAACAATGGACACAGATAAATTCATGACACAATTGTGTTTTGGTGATGTGTTTGTAGATCTTACTTTACTGAACATTCTTGTTGCTACAATTATCTCTATCTATAATGAACTTGGCCCAGTAATAACAGTGGAAAATATTTTCAAAAAATTTACAAAAATTTATGAACTATAAAGGGCAATAACTCCTTAAGAGGTCAATTGACTATTTTGGTCATGTAAACTTATTTGTAGATCTTATTTTGCTGAACGTTATTGCTGTATACAGTTTCTCTATCTATAATAATATTCAAGATAAAATCAAAAGGCAAAATTTCCTTAAAATTACCAATTCAGGACAGTAACCTAGCAACGGGTTGTCCGATCCATGTGAAAACATCAGGGCAGATAGATCTTGACCTGATTAACAATTAAACCCTATCAGATTTTCTCTTTATGCTTCGGTTTTTGAGTTATAAGCCAAAAAATGCATTTTACCCCTATGTTCTATTATTAGCTGTGGCAGCCATTTTGGTTGATTGGCCAGGTCACGCCACACATTTTTTAAACTAGATATCCCAAAGATGATTGTGGCCAAGTTTGGTTTAATTTGGCCAAGTTGTTTCAGAGGATTAGATTTTTGTAAAAGATTACTAAGATGTATGAAAAATGGTTAAAAATTGAATATAAAGGGCAATAACTCCTAAAGGGGTCAACTGACCAATTTGTTAATCTTACTTCGCTGAACATTATTGCTGTTTACAGTTTATCTCTATCTATAATAATATTCAAGATAACCAAAAACAGAAAAAATTCCCTAAAATTACCAGTTCAGGGGCAGCAACCCAACAGGTTGTCCGATTTATCTGAAAATTTGAGGGCAGATAAATCTTGACCTGATAAACAATTTTACCCCAAGTCAGATTTGCTCTAAATGCTTTGGTTTTTGAGTTATAAGCCAAAAACTGCATTTTACCCCCATGTTCTATTTTTAGCCATGACGGCCATCTTGGTTGGTTGACCGGGTCACGCCACACATTTTTTAAACTAGATACCCCAATGATGATTGTGGCCAAGTTTGGTTAAATTTGGACCAGTAGTTTCAGAGGAGAAGATTTTTATGTAAAAGTTGACGACGGATGCCAAGTGATGGGAAAAGCTCACCTGGCCCCTTTGGGGCAGGTGAGCTAAAAATGAAGTCACGGTCAAATAAAACATACCAGACTGACATGTTATCCTAAAATATTCTCATACACGAATACAATGTAAAGTTTACCTATGCACCGTCGTATAATTTTTTTTTTACGGTATTCATCTTCAGAAGGCTTGGTATTGGTGTTGTCCTACATATTATATGAAGACAATTACCAATTTTCTCTACCAATGATTTTGTTCAAAAGTATTTCGGAAATATAAATTTTTCGGTCATCTGCCATATTTGGCCGTCCGTAACGGAAGTTTGAACAGCCGATCACCCCAAGTAAAATGCATATACATGATCAGAATACATTAATGTGATATGAATAAAATTACTGTTTTGTACTAGAACACCACACTGAGCCAGGTTTTACTTGCCCCTTCACAAGGTAACAACAGGAAAACATCACATTCCTTGAAACAATTCTATCTATATGGGCTTTTCAATTTGAGCTCTCACTCACAAATGTGCTGTCAGAAGAGAAGCAGCATATACCAATTTTTAAGTATTTGGTTTGACCTGGCTAGGGATCAACTAAGTTCCACAACAGTTATACTTGAGGTGACCACGCTACTACCAAAGTTTTATCTACAGCCATAACATAAAACCATCTTGAATTAAGGGATGACGTCAGTGTGTAAAACTTCCAACTAGATGGGCATGAGGACCCTCTTTGCTTGTGACTTGTCCCGTTGGGTTACTGTTTCATTGAAGTATACACAACATTATTGATTTATTATTTTGTATTAGCCAATGCGGTAATTGACTGCAATACAACAATTACTTAATCCCTACAACTAAATTTCAGGAAAGAATTTCCAGTCATTTTTCTCGTTTTAAGGTTTACAAAATAAATATTTCTTCATCGGAACTTCCATTGGCCAATATATTAGGTACAAAACAGAATATAAACCAATTAATGTTCCTATCAAATTGCTGTGAAGAGAACTAGAAAGGGCTGAACACAAAATAAACTATCATCAAAAATAAGTTGGTTTACAGTAAATCGAAATGAGATACAGTAGACGATTTCTTTCTGTCCTAGCCTTGGATACAGTGGTCTTTAATTGACAGTGTAGCCACTAGTAAGATGCTTGACTAGTGCCTAACAGTGCAAGCTGCTTTCATATTGGAATATTAATAATTGACTAGTATTTAGAAAAGATGCAGATGTAGACTGCAGTTACATGGCACTAAAATACCACTGATCACTGCTATTATACAAAGTAAACAATTAGGAGCTATCAAGTTTTTATTTTTCGGCTTTCTCTTCTTTGTCTGCCTTGCCAGCCTTCTTCTTTCCTTTGCCACCCTTCTCAGCTTTTTCTGCTTTGTCAGCTTCTTTAGCTTCTGCAGCTGCTGATGCAGCTTCCTCAGCCTCTTCTGCAGTGGTGGATCTGGTAAAGATCCATTGCGAGTGGTGCTTGGAAACCATGCGGATTTTTCCTGAAATTGAATAGAAACTCAAATTCATACTTCTTTCCTTGCAAGTTTCCTTTTCGAGACATATACAAATGTATGGTATTTAACTTCAAAGCCTTTTTTTTTATAAAAGAAACATGCAAATACCATAAACAAGAATGTGTCCATAGTACACGGATGCCCCACTCGCACTATCATTTTCTATGTTCAGTGGACCGTGAAAATGGGGTCAAAATTATAATTAGAAAGATCATATCATAGGGAACATGTGTACTAAGTTTCAAGTTGATGTAACTTCAACTTCATCAAAAACTACCTTGGGGGTAAGGGGGTCAGTGAAAAAAATTCTGTGAATTAAGTTTTTTTTATCCTACATTGAATTTTTGATGTCGTCCCTTATGATGTTGCTGTTTACATTGAAAGAATGTTTATTAATGTTTAACCATTTTCTGTACTAGTACAGTACTTTACATCCATGTCACAAAATGTCTTAAGTTTATATACATATTTGTTCCCCATCTCCTTTTTAAAAAGCATCAGAAAATTACTGCTAACTAAAGACACTTGGATGGATAAATTTGTACAAATTGCCTCCCGAATTGATGCAAACACACTGCATTCTAAACAGCTAAAGACTATGGATATAAAACCGTCTTTAATACAAAGCTTACAATTTTTTTGGTTTATTTTTGAATTAAGTCAATGTTTAATCTACATCTTTTACAAAATTGTGTTTGCTTACTAAAATCTGAATTATTTAAAACAATAAAAGGGGGAACATGTCCATTGGACACAGATGATGGCCTTGCTGGCATAACATATAAAGTTATAATGGGACACAATGTAACTAAGAACAGTAAAAGTGACTACCCAAATTTGAACTTGATCTGAGTTTTGTGGTAATAAGTATTGTGTATAAGTTTCATAACATCTGGCATGGTTGAGGTAAACTAATTCAGAGAACGGAAACAAATTCAGTAACTTTACCATGTGTTAATGGGGCATAACTCAAGAACAGTTAAAGTAACGTCCCTAAAATTCATACTGGATCTATTTTTTTCAGGCATTTTATTTATTTTTCTCTATTGATCAATCTTACCTTCCTTGTGTAAATCTAACAATCCTTTCTTGGCTAGGGAACCTCTGATTTTCAGTCTTTCTGACACTACTGATGGTGTGATCAATTTGTAGCTAGGTACTTCTTTTCTAAATTTTTCAAGAGTAACCTTGTCAAATAAAACCAAATTGTTCAACTTGTCCCTGACCTTTCCTTTGGACCACTTCTGCAAAGTACAATGAAAACCAACTTTAGATTCTGCTAAAGACAGAAAGATATAAAAAGACATCCACAAAAAGGAACTCAAGTTGAATCTTAAATGGGATATAGTGAACTTCATTAAACAAAGATCAATTTACTGATCACTTTTGAATATTAACTGCTATGTACAATTGAAGTAAAAGTTAGTTCCTAGTGAATGTATAATGTCAGTCTTCACGCTGAATGGCAGCCCAGGCTTGTAAAATTGCTCTCAGGTCTGTAAAAATCACATCTACAGGCCAACAGAATATCTAACTAAAGATTTTCAATAATTGAGGCCTGGGCCTGTAGATTTAAAAGTTCATCATGAAGACTGCAATGTATGCACAATTTAAATCTGTGGATAACATCCAATAGGTAGTTTTTTCCCAAATTTGTGTAATTTTAACTGCTTAAACTGAAATTGTTTTCTTAGTGTTCTGGATGTGATACTACATGTATGATTTCTGAAATGATTTTCTTTAGGTGTTTTGAATGTGTTGCTATACACATCTGAGATGATTTTCTTCAGGTGTTTTGAATGTGTTGCTATATGCATCTGAAATGATTTTCTTCAGGTTTTTTGAATGTGATGCTGCATGCATCTGAAAATGAATTTTTAAAAAGTGTTTTGAATGTGATGATACATGCATCTGAAATGATTTTCTAATAGTGTTTTGGATGTGATGCTGCATGTATCTGAAAATGAATTTCTTAGTGTTTTGGATGTGATCAAACATGCATCTGAAATGATTTATTTTCTTATAGTGTTTTGGATGTGATGCTGCATGCATCTGAAATGAATTTCTTAGTGTTTTGGATGTGATCAAACATGCATTTGAAATGAATTTCTTAAGTGTTTTGGGTGTGATGATACATGCATCTGAAATGATTTTCTAATAGTGTTTTGGATGTGATGCTGCATGTATCTGAAAATGAATTTCTTAGTGTTTTGGATGTGATCAAACATGCATCTGAAATGAATTTCTTATAGTGTTTTGGATGTGATCAAACATGCATCTGAAATGAATTTCTTAGTGTTTTGGATGTGATGATACATGCATTTGAAATGATTTTCTTGCAGTGTTTTGTATGTGGTTCTGTAATTTCTAATGACAAGATGGTATCTTAATATTTCCCTTAATATATCAGAATGCTATATGAAATTTGAGGGGAGAACACTTGTGATTGATACAAAATACATTCTGTTGACACCACCCAAATTTAGTACTCTAAAGATAAAACTAACCTAAAGATAATCTTTAAATATCCAAAAAATTTCTGAAAACATTCACAAAACCTTTATCCCAATAATATAATTTGCCTACATGTTCCAACAGGCTATACACTCAGTATTAGTTTTCTCTTTAACACATCTCCAATTTTCATTTAAAAATCTTTAAAGGAAAGGAAATAAATTCCTAGGATACACTTAAATCATACTACTAACTACACAATGTAGTTGATGCAATGTACATGTTCTAGTCCTAATGGTATTTTATTTGAATTTACAATAAGTTTTGACTACATCTATAATTAGATATTCCTGGAGGCAAACTCAAATATGCTGTTTTTGCAACCAATGTGTTCCTAGAATTTTATCACCCTTCCCCCCCCCCCCCCCCCCCCCCCCCCCAACTTTTTACAAAGTACTGTTAAATTGAAAATCCTCATCTATGTATTATATGGTTAACCTATATCAGAAACAAACTCGCCAACTAAGGACCATTCATTTTACCCTCTTCAACAAGAAATACTTTATTATTCCTCATTGGTAACACATTATTCTTACCTTCTTCTTGGCCTTTCCTCCGCCTTCCTTCTTTTTAACTGGCTGTTTTGAGCCCCCTTTGGACCCTCCTTTAGGGTCTGGTTTTTTAGCTCCCTAAAATACATGAAATGTTATCAGCTACAAATGTATCATTTTGCCAAAAATCTCACTGGAATAATATAGCAATATAATTAAAGTTCATTGTTTAAAAGAAAATAACAGTGCAAAATGTACATTGTATCCAAATGACCTAGACATACATGTATATCTTTATACAGCAGAGGAGGTACAGAATTGTATACATTATTTTCATATACTTGAAGTTGCAACTCGCTATAAATACTTGCTTAGTAATTGTTTCAGATTCAAATCTTATTTTCAAGGATTAATAATTATAGGCTTTTCCAAAATAATTTACAAATGTTATTCTACTACCCCTGATGTTCTGAAGGATTGGAAAATCAAAAATGCCTTAGATTTTGTAAGCGTATATACATTTTAAGGTTCATCATAACCTTTTGGCTAAAATGGCCGTATTTACACCCCAAATTTTACTCTGAGTACAGACTAACCTATACACCTGCAACAGTTTTAAGGGATGGCAGGAACTGGATATATAAATTTTTAATGCATTTTTTGTTTCAGAAAATTATAAACTTTTCTAGATTTTGCTATCCATTTTTTTTCGTTCCTGCAGAAGGTGCAAAAATTAACTAAGTAGTGAAAACGATTGAGAAGCTCCCCTCATATAATCAATGTTGTGAGTAGTATTAATTTAAATGGACAATAGACACCTGTAAACAATAGTTGATTTAACAGGTTTAAACTGTGTAACTGAGTGGACCGTATCAAATGAAACTCGGGTGTTTGTTTATTTTGCTATCTTCTGCAGACTGGAAAAAAATGAACATCAAAATCCAGGTAAGTTTTTAATTTTCTGAAACGTAGACTTCATATAACTTTTATATATCTAGTTCCTGCCATGCCTTAAAACTTTCCTGGATGTACCAGTTTGTCTGTACTCATAGTAATTTTGGAGGTGTAAACACGGCCATATTTTTCAATTCCTTATGATGAACCTTAATGAACTTTTTTAAATAATAAATGTAGACTGAAAACAATAGAATAAAGAACGAAAACATGGAAATTGTCAAAGAAGCACCAATGAGTCATCAACGCAGTGAGAAAATCGAAAATCGAAAGTTAAAACCCTGAACCATACAATTGAACCAAAATTAACACCACATTAGAAATTTCAACAAAATCATGTGTTTCAGCTCCTAGGACAGTCATAAGGATGAAACCAAATAAAAATTTGCACATGGGACAAAATCAGGAAACGAAAATAGATGCTGGTTCCCAGGGTTTGACACTAACATTAGAGGTGATGTAGTCCACAGGACTACCTAGAAAGAAATTTGGGAAGTCCAGGTAGTCCACCTGTAACACAGGTGAGGGCCGCAACGCGGCCCGAACTAGCTAGGGGGGTTTGGGGCATGTCCCCCCCCCCCCCCCAAGAAATTTTTTCCTTCAGGTTATGTGTCTAAACAAAGTTTTGTCCAAACTTTATAGTCTGAATAAAATTTACTGGTCTTGGGCATTGGACTAGTAGTGGCTAACAATGCAGACTGCTATCAAACATCTGGTTTGTTCCTCGTACTTCAGCAGTTGCTGAGGTACTGTAAATTTAGAGGTCTTTGGATAAGGTCAATGCATACATGCATGCATCTATTGATAACAATTCCTTTAAATGATTTAAACATATAGTTCAGACTATTGATTGACAACAACGGACTATATAAAACCAAATACCAATTTACTATTAGAGCACGTGTATAACGTGATCTACAACTCTTTTTGTAGGATAGATCATTGTTTGTACCAAATAATTTTCTGTTTGAACTTATATTTCATGCTGTTACAATTAGTTTTTAATAAGAGTGTAGTATATTTGGTATGTCGTGTGGTCACGCTTCCTCAATATCACCCTCCCCCTTTTTCACTTACAATCCGGTAAAATACATTTAAAAGCAGTTCAACTAAAGATTTACATAAATTTTCTAATTCTTATATATGCAATTGAATTTATTAACAAACTGCTTATTACTATAATCTTTTTATCAAACTTAAATTAAGATTTTAAGAAAAAACGTGGATTGAGTACCATGCTTGTTGAGAGTTTCGGAAAAGAGGCCAATAATTTCTTTTTCCCACAATGCAACGGCAATAAAGCTTACAACCATGCAAATAAATATTAATTTTTAATTTAATAAATTCTTGTACTCCACAATTAAAAGACATTTGAAAATATATTTTTTTCTGATCGATTTATTCATGACAAGGTACAGACAAAGATCAAGTATTCGTTGTTTTCATCCTTTTTCAGATACGTTAGCGATCAGCGCAAACCAGATGCGCAAAACTATCATCACAAAGGCATCGAAAAGAAAGTATGAAGTTCACATGTACATCTTTTTATATTGCCCAAAATCACTTTCTTTTCGTTCTAATGAGAAAAATGTTTTCAAAATTTCTTTAAAGTACATCTTGGACACATGACTAAGTCACTTCTGGATCACGTTTTTGATCCTTATATATAATATTTGGAATAAAAAAAGTGTTCTCTTTATCAGACTGGGGACAACCTGGGACTATTATACTAACCAATTGACAAACTTTTAAAATAAAAATCTTGGATTCCTTCCTATCACGTTCCAGATAAAATAAAATAGTCTTTCAAGACGTCATAATTAATTGGACTAGGGACAACCAAACGAATGAGTAACAATACGTCATTTCAGGAATCATGTCTTTCACATGAAAACATCGTCAATTTGGCTCACATGTATCCCTGCTGTATTTAAAGTTTCCAGCACTTTCATAATCGTCCTTTTGTAGGGTAGTATAGAAATAATGTATGTTCTGTAAGTACGTTATCTTGTTTGCCGTACAACTGAGGGAGGGTGACCATCTTGTTAAATTTCCCAAATAGTTTGTGCAGTATAAAATCAAACTATTTCACCCATTTGCTCAACATGTGTTGAAATTGACGATGCAATTATGCATACATTTTTGTCACATGGGGATGGAAGTCACATGACAGATTCATTTAAAAAACGTATCCTGGAACTACCCTATCCCTAAACTGATTTTTTTTTACTTTAAATTTTAATAAATGGTTCAAATTTATAGAAATGTAACAAGTTTTCCCAAAGAACTTTTTTTTATCCTTTGAAATTGAGTTATTTAATATATATACATGTTACAACGTAGTAAGTTGCCTTGAGCATGTTGAGAATTTGATACTTTTTTTCAAAGTTTTCATAGGCTTGTAACATTCTAGTTATTCAGCTGAGGTCTTTTCAGCTTATTGAAAGTTTGCTACATATTCATTCATTAAGAAAACAAATACTATTGAATGTTATGTGTAAGTTTTTCGAATAATTTACTCACCACAGAATACTTTAAAGATATCACATAACACATATCAATTATTTTTTTTTCATCATTGATTGAATGCCTTCTAAATATTTCATTTGTTCTTGCAACAATTTCAGTATAAAAGTGTATCATATGCTCTTGGTGCAGCGGTTTATTTTCATATGGAATCCACTGTCATTTATTTTTTCTTATTAATTTTGCAATAATTTACAATTGTCTTTTGTCTAGATCTGTACATGTATTTGCTGAAAAGGGGAGTTGAAGGGGTGGAATAAGCAAGACACATACAAGATAAATGGATTGTTTCTGCTCAATATAACAGTATAAAGAAGAAAACACCAGCTTTATTTTATGTTTTATGTTCCAGAGTTGTATGATTGCATGCTATTGTCAATATTCAATTCATCAACACAGATAATTAGAAATAGTCTTTATAAGTTGAACAAAGATAAAGAATCTGTTCTATTTTGAATCTGTTCTTCACACAGAAACTGAACACATCTGTATTTGATTTAAAATAATAAAAATCTTACCAATTTCATAAATATTGATTAAATATGATTGCAGAAAATGTAAATAACCCTACAGACGATGACAGACCTTTTGAAAGATATTCTGTATGGAATCATTCATGGCTTTAGAGACAGTATTTTAGGTACTGTAAAGATATTTAAACTAGATAATCAAGATGAAGAAGAAGAAAGTGATAGATCATCAGAGCCTATGACAACACTAGCAAGGAGGAGGGCCGAAAAGAGAAAAGACAAATCATCCAGTCAAAAACAGCAGAAGTAAGGATTTCCAAATGATTTTTACTGGTTGTTCTTATATGCTTTAGTTGTGCTGTAACACCATACAGTCGCAGGTTCAATTGGGGTGGAGCATTCACAGACATATCTAATTTCCTCACATTCAGATTATTTATGTTAATTAATGCGTTGATTATACTTCATTTGAATAACTGGTTTTTTTTTCTAACATGCTTCAATTAGTATATAAGACCCATTGGTGGCCTTGGATTGTAATGATGTCTCTTTGACACATTCCCTATTCACATATATATTTTCTAATACATTATTACAGCGTTTGTCCTATATGACGTGTGTATTCAGTAGAGTGCCTCCCTGTGCTTAAGGTGTAAGCTCTTATAATATGCAAGATAACAGAGTGTGGCCATGTCATACTTCTATATGTTTTTTTTTTACTTAAGGCCACACCAATTTGATTCCTTGTTCAACGGACCCGCCCGCACCTATTTTTTTCAAAACAGATTTTTTTTTTTTTTTTTTATATTCCCGCTTCCCGCATCCGGAAATGTAATCATGTCTATTTCCCGCACCGTTTTTTTGTAAATATTATAAAAAGATATCAACATTGGTTTCTTTCCCCCTTACTTATATTCCCTATCAAAAAATGTTCGTTGTTAGAATAAAGTACAAAGAACTTCTGAAGGATTTGCCTTCAACTGCAATTATATTATATGCTGGCAAAACATAACTATCTATAGCCGCTGCATGTTTATGCACCTGTCCTGATTGATCCAGGGGCCTGTCGTTCAGCAGTTATCGTTTGTTGATGTTGTTCATTTGGTATTTTCCCGTTTGGATATATAAATTAGATCGTTGGTTTTCCTGTTCGAATTGTGTACGCTAATAATTTTGGGATCCTTTATAGCTTGCTGTTTGGTCTGTATCAAAGCCCTGTGTAAAAGGCCGTATTTGACCTGTGTTTGTTATTGTCAGGTTGAGAACAACCCTCCCGCAGACAAGGGGTCATTTTACTGATGTAGAAAAGAAAATAGAAATACCAAGGATTTGTATAGTTCTTTATACAAAACCTTTGAAAACTTAGAATTTTGTACCCAAAAGAGGAGAGTTACAGCATAGTTTAAACAACTTTTTCTAAAAGAGGGGTCCACTTATTTTGAATAATATTAAACTGTTAAAGTAAATGTGTTAATTTAACATGGTTAAAGTCCAGGAATATTACAAAATTCTTGGACATGTTTTGACCATTCAATACTAGATAGATATATAATTCTTTGAGAAAATATGAGCCCTTTTGTACAAACAAATATATTATAACTTATATTGATCCCTCATAAAACATGTAAAAGGGATATTTATAACATTAAGGGGTTGCCCCCAAACTGATTATGACTTGGATGGAGAATTGTCTCATTGTCAGTCACACATACATAGACCAGATTTAATTATTTCTTGGTGAACAGGGAAAAAATACTTCAGAAATTAAAGAAATGTCAAAGTACAAGTTATAAATCAAGTTTTATTATTGTCAAAACCTACTATTTTATGTTTACAAAAAAAAAATATAATCGCTCGCTTTTACTTTTCAAGCTTTGCCTAAAAAATTTGCAAATTAAATATTTTTTTATTAAAATTTTCAAATCGCTCGCTCGCCCCAAATTTTGGAGTCCAAAAATCCGTAGAACAAGAAATTAAATTGGTGTGGCCTAAGGCATATTTATCTAAAACTCATATTAAAGATGTCATTTTTCACATTAATTAATGTTTTTAGAAGGTGAGGTTAATACCTTGGCACAAATATATGGTGTTCATATATTTCAAGTCGTTCAAATCCCTCTTGTATGAAACAAAGTATTTGATTAAACGAAAGAAATCTCTGTATTACTGAAAAGTTAATACACCAAGGTATTTGATATCATAAACTTGTCAAAACTGTTTCTAAATTCTATCATCTGTCCAAGGACACAATACCTAAATATAAATCAACCTGCAGACATCTTATACTTTTAAGTTCTTCACATCCAATCATTTATAGTGATAGTCTATACAAAGCATGAAAATGTTGTCATTCATCCCAAAAGCTAACCAAACCAATAAACAGACCTATTCTAAGTTATTCACAAGGGATATAGTTAAGATACTGTTATCAAGTCAAGTCATTCAAAGATTGCATTTTTGGAATAAATATTGATTCACTCAAAGGGTCTTTGCATTGGAAATAAACACATTAGTTCCAAAACCAGATGATGGCACATGCATGATACAGGTTATGTTCCTCTCATATATTTAATGATGGTATGATAATAAACCCTTATCTTGAGGGATTGTACTTGATTTTTTTATGATGAAGATATAAACTTTCAATCAGTTTAATTAAGGTCTGGATCCGGAGCTGGCATGTCAGTAAATGCTAGTAGTTCTTTGTTAATTTATGTTGATTATTGTCATTTTGCAAAAGTTTCTTTTATAAACTATTCTAACATGCATCAGACTCAGACTTCCTTTAAACTTGAGTTTTACTGCATTTTTCTGTGTGTTTGTTTATTCCAAGTTGTCTAGAGATATAAGAGAGGGTTGGGATCTCTCAAAACATGTAAAATCCTACCATATTTTTGTATCTGTCCCAAGTCAGGAACCTCTAGTCATTTTCCTGAATTTGTAGACTTTATTGTTTAAAGGCCAGCTGAAGCCTGCCTTGGGTTTGGGATTTTCTTGCTGCCGTAAGGACTCATTGGTGGCCTTGGCCTGTTTTCTGTCACAAATTTACATACATGTAAATACAGGAGGATACATGTTATTTTGAAATTCAAAACATTCATTAAGTATTGAAAACAAAGTTATTATTCCCTGTAATGTTTCTGATCTTTTTCTAACCTGTAAATGTAAATTTATATAATTGTCATCTTGATTTATTATAGGAATCCAAGAGTATTACAGAGATTATTCCTGTGTTGTGGTTGGAATGGAGGAATCTTTTTAGTAAGTTGACAAACAGAATATAAGAAATATTTTAAGAATGTGTTTTAAAACTTGTATTTCAAGTATACAGTAAACAAAAGTACTCTTATTGGACAACCAATCATGTTTATTTTTTTTACCCACTAGTTTTCTTCAGTTTCTTTATTATCCCTATAAACTACATGGTAGACAATGCATGGGTTAATTATTATGATCCGTATTACATCATAAATAATTTAGATAACTTGATACTTTTAAAATACCGATAAGTACTATGAGTGAATAAAAAAAGAATTGTTTTAATTTCCATCTTTTCATTTTGTAGGGTCTGAAATGAGAAAATGAAAACTAACAAATCAAACAAAAAACTTTGATAAATTGAATTTTCCAAAGTATTTGCAATTAGATAGAGCTCAAATATATTGTTAAAGTCATGAATGGAAATATTATTGTTTATATGATGATTAGACCAATTGTTTAAAAATAAAAGTAGCTTTCAGAATTTAAAACTTAGTATTTCTGAAAAAAGATAGGAATTTTTAAATCTGGAAATGAGTTTTGGACATGGTATTCCATAGAAATACTACTTTTGATATCTAGAAATTCTGAAAGATAAAAATATCAAATAAAAGATATTTTATACTGTAAAAAGTAAAAAAACCTGGTTACATCACTGAGTTTTTATCAGTAACATCTAACACTATCAGTCTATGTACAATATAATTTTTTTTTCCAGGCTAGTATATTACTTTTTAATTACGTACTGATACCAGTATTACAGTGGTTCACAGAACTTATCTTTAGTGAGTATGAAGTTAATCATGACCATCAGGTATATCCATTTAAAGTTAACATGCTTCACTTATTCCCAATTGATGTAATTCATAACTAGGAGTCTTTTTTTAAACTTAGTGTGTACCACCTAATATTCCCCATTAAAGTACAGCATGATCAGTAATGTCTCTTTTACATGTATTTTTGCTGATTATCTCCCCTTGATGATTATTGAAAAATGGAATCTGTATGGTATAATATCATGGTATAAATCTACTTAGATATTTAGACTTCACCTATTCAATATCCTTCCTTTGACTCCAAGCTCAAGGAAGGTTATTTTCATCTGATCATGTAAGAACTCATACATTTTTTCATACTATTGTAAGAGATGATGTTTGCAAAATTGAATATGCTGCTTTTCGTAGAACTTCATGAATTGTGATGCATGTAAGTGCTAAGTCCACTATTGCATTTATTAACTATATTTTTTTTTATAACACAAGTTTAATATTTGAAGTACATGCAGACAGTGATGCATATGAATGGATGGATTCAGGCTCCCCTGTTCCTTGAATTTGAAAATTGTCGTTCTTTTTGGCATTCAACATGTGAAACAATTTTGAAAGAATGATACCCTAACTTACCTTAACTTCTGCATTGACTGTTGAGTAGACAGATGATTGCTTATTCTAACTGATTAATAATAATTTTATTTTAATTATTGACAGGTAGCTCTGGTACAGAAGTTAGTGTATGGTCTTATATAGGACCTGTATTGTCATGGACATTTAGTGCTCTCTGGATTTTACCTTTGTTTGTACTTAGCAAAATAGTCAACTGTTTCTGGTTTCAGGTAATCTATTTACATGTATAAGTGTTTTGTTCAAGAAAGAATTCAATCAATCATACATGTAAGTTTCATTTATTTTTGCTAAACTGATTAAATCTTATTTAACAGATTTATCAAATAATACAAAAATAAAACCGTTATTATCTCTATTTTCTTAAATTTCCCTTTGATATTTTTTCGATTAGACATTTTCAAATCACTCTAATCGAATGATTATGGATTATATTGTCATGAGATAAAATCAACGGTACTAACTTTGTTGCACCAGATGCGCATTTCGACAAAACATGTCTCTTCAGTGATGCTCGAGCCTACGTCATTGAAAATAGCGATAAACAGATATGAACAAACTTTCAAACTCATTCTCGGCTACATTTCAAGAGACTCCCATTTGTATTTATAAAGAGCCTTGTATAACCTATAAAAACATATAAGTTTAAAAAAGGTAATATTTTGTAAATTTTCTCAGCTCACAAATATTATCTAATGCAGTCTTCACTATAAACTTTTGAAGCTACAACCAATCACTCACTTAGAAAAAGTGATAGATTTGAATATCTGTAAAAGCAGAAATTTTCGTGCAGGATTTAATTTTGAATTTTTGGTGGAAAGAAAACATCCACGAAATTAAAACCCCACAAAAATTTAACCTACGTATAATATATGACTTCCATTTACTGGAAACCACAAAATTAAATCCCCATGAAATCTTATCTAGAGCTGAAACTACAAAATATTAACCTAAAAAATAAATGTTTCTACAGTATTGTCTTGTAATAGAAATTCTTACAGGCCAGATTGAAATTTTTCAAGCCTGTGCAGTTGGTTTAAATGTGAAAACAGCCAATAAGATTAAATTTCTAGTATCTTTTATTCCTAATTCTCAAACCTCAGCAACGTTCTTTAGGAAATTTACATATCTTGTTTTAATAGAAATAGTACTTAGATTAATTTGCAACTTAAGATATCCTGTACTGCCTTAAGTTACTGATACAAATAAGGAGTATGTAGAAACATATATTTCAATATACAGAATGTACTGGTATATAGTTAGGGTGTCAGACCACCAATTAAAATTCCCTATCTGTTCAAACAAATTTTGCAATTTTCACAACTCTCTAAATATTTTACCTTAAGTTTAACTTCATAGAAACCTGGTATATCCTGAATTGTACATGTATCAGGTTTCTACATGACAAATTTCAACACACCTTTAAAATCTTCTAAGAAAAAAACTGACCTTTGAACAGAGGTACTCCAAAAATAACCCCTGGTTTTCTGAAGATCTTTAATTAGTATGATATAGAGCGCATAAATCCTGAATTTTTAATGCAAACTCATAGACAAGTGAATTTTGGCTCAAAAAGGTTTAAATATATTTCACTTTCACCAAAAGGTTCATTTCTGCAAATTTGTTGGTTAGTTTAAGTAAACAATGACATCAAAAGCACTATTTTGTGTCAAGAATAGGGATACTTTTACATAGGTTCTAAATTGGAGGGAGTAATTTGTGGTCTGACACCTTAATAAAGTATGTCAATCAGGGTTAAGACTTAATGAATTACAGTACCTTTTTTTTTTTTTTTTTCAACAGTAGGTAGGAACAAGTTAAAACCTGTGAATTCATATATTTACTGAATTTTCCATTAAAAGTTTATGGTTAGGCCAACTAAAATTAATTAGTAGATTTTCATCCAAATTTTTGAAAAAAATGGGGCGGGTGGGAGGATTTTATTTTTTAATTTTTATTTCAAAATTTGAAACAGGAAGTTTGGAAGGAAACACAATTTTTGACGGTTACCGGAAACAGAGATGAACAAATCCGGAAATCGAAAATTTTTCAAAATAACAAAAATCTGGGCGGGACGATTTCAGAGGGGCGGGCGGGGATGAAAATCTACCAATTAATTTTAATTGGCCTTATATGCCATACTATTGCTTTTTCATTTTAGGACATTGCTGATGCAGCGTATGTTAAATCCAGGGGGAAACCCCAGTTGTTATATATAAGTACACTTATAGCAGACATGTCTTTCAGTCTACTGATACAGGCACTCTTCCTTATACAGGTACACATAAAGTTTTCTACTCATCATTTCAATCCACTTTTAAAGTCTGAACAAAGTATTGTCACACATAAAAGCATGTAAACAAAAGACAAGGAATAAACAGAATTGAAGTTCAGAAGAGTAAAGAAGTACTGTAAATTCACAAATTATTGCATGTATTTATTACCGGTATTGCAATTTTGTAATTTAAGACTAAAATGCTATTTTCATTTTTTGTGATATTAATAAAAATCCTGTTTAATTCATATGAAGGAGCCTCAATGGCCAAGTGTTTTAAGTTTTTACTACTTTATTGATTAGCTGGTCAACACTGAGGTTTTGAGTTTGAATCCTGCTGCTGCGGTTGCACTCGATTCCAATCTTAACTGGTTTTCCAATCCAAGGTCTTGGTTTTCTCTGGGCATTCCGGCTTCCTCCACTAACAAAACTAGCCACCAAGAAATAGCCCAAAAGTGGCGTTAAAACACCAAAAATCAAAACAAATCAATTCATATGAAAATGCGAGTTTAAATTATTGCAATTATAACCATGTCTCATTTTAATTGCGATAATAAAAACCTAATTTCTGAGTTTACAATAAAAGTCCAAAAGAGTACATCATTGTAGATTCTCTTGAATTTGTAGGATAATACAACAAAGTGATGGTAAATGATAAACTTTAGCACTTAGTACCGTCAAACCAATAAAACAACAAGTAAAAATATCATGTATAGTTGACCACCATCGTTTAGATTTGACCATATTTATGAGAGTTATAGGACTTTTGCAATATTCTGCCTAATGTACTACAATGGGCACACAATTTAATTCTTCAATTTTACAGCTACATGGGAGATGTAGCAACCATATAACCATTTTGTTTATTTCCAGAGTACAGCTGCCATTTTTTTACCTATTCCTATGGTTGGGACAGTTGTTGGTTTAATACACATGTGCTTGTTACATTCACTGTACAGTTTTGAATATAAATGGTTCAATATGGGTAAGTTTATTTCAGATGTAAAATTAAACAAATACAGATTCAAATGGAAAACCAAATATTTATTACATATTCTAATGCAACTCTTTGCAACATTGTTTGTAATGTTCATTTTGATTGGATTACCTATTTTCTTGGCATCAATTCACAATTGATGCTATGAAAATATTTGTGCAAGGGCAGACAACGTTTGACAAATTGTATGATTTGACGTTGCTTTCTGTCAGTCTTATTAGAATGGAGATAACTGTATGTTTTATTTTAAGGCAGTAACAATCTACAATGATTAATGATTAATCATGTTTTATTCTAGTGATTCTGTAATTTAAAAAAATAACTAGAATAATTGAAATATGATAACCACGATATACTTTTAACTACAATTAAATCTATAAAGACAAGGAAACAAAATAATAACAATAAATCATACTTTAAAGGCTAGATAACCTAATTTGTAAAAAATAAAAAAATGTTTGTTTTCTTAATATTAAAGTCATAAGAAACGAGTGACTGGTGAAAAATAATGTTATTCAAATCCGTGAACCAATGCATACAAACATCATTAACTTAGTCTTCTGTGAACAATCTTATCGTTTTTTTTCGAATAAATTTAGTATAATCGTCAATATTTTTTTAATCGGTCAGTGTTGTTGTGAAAATATGGCAGATAAGTAAAGTTCATGTTTTGAAGCCGAAGTTTAACGATTGTCACCTGTTTGTCAACAATCAACAACAAAGCATGGATATTGAGAAAGTGTTTAACATGTACAATCAGATAATAGTTTATTTTAATGACATCCATGCCTATTGCGATCACCGGATTTTTACGAGATGGGTTACACTGAGGTCACTTTGCATACAGAAAATATGTCGTGGAAGCAATTAAAATAAAGTAAACTTCTTCTAAATGTGAACAAATTAAAGAATTTTCTTCAGAAAAAAGTATATGTACATATAAGTTTTATAATGAGAACTATCCATTGAGTTATAAAAAAAACATAAAATTATGCAATATTAATGCATTATTTTTTTTAATTTGAGGTTTCTTATGACTTTAATGTACAGAATAACTATTTTTTAAATTTGTAACTTATTTCTGTAACTTACTGAAAATGTAAAATTTTAAAGCAGAAAAAAAATCCCAATTCTTTTAGAATGCAAATCCTGCATCTTGTAACCAATTGTCTATCTATAAATATTTATTTTCAATGAAAAAAGAAAGAAAAGTTATCAAACATGTCAGTTTTTTTGCATTAAAAAACCAGGAGAATGAAAGTTAAATTGTTCAGAATAATTATTTAAGAAATTTGTATTGCATTAAAACAGAAGTGTAAAGACTACTGTTATTACACAAAATGTACAGTACTAACTGACATTTAGATATTATGACTATGTGAGAATAATTTGATTTTGGATGTAACACATCTTCTGATTATCTGATGATATTTTGTTATCAGCCCATAGACATAATTTAGTCATGTGACTGTGACGTCTTTTTCGGTTTTTTTTTTATGGTTTTCTACTGTTTAAAATGGAATTTAGAATTAAATTATAAGAAATGACTGTAATATTTTTTCTATCTATTCAAAGTCAGGGGCGGATCCAGCCATTTTAAAAAGGGGGGGTTCCAATTACATGTCCCCATTCAAATGCATTGAACCCCCCCTCTGGATCCGCGCCTGAAAATAACATAAAAAATGTGTTGCACTCTGTTAAATAACCCACTACGCGCATTATTCAGTGTTCACCAAATTTTTTATGTTATTTCTTCATAGATAGAAAAATATTACAGTCATTCCTTAATTAAAATTGAGAATGGAAATTGTAATGTGTCAAAGAATTTGTTGCCAATAGTTGAAGGCCAGCAATGCAGATGTGCAGAATTTTGCAGTTTCATTTTGTCTTAAAACTTTATTGTTATTAATTTTCTTGATAATTTTAGGTTGGGAAGTGCATAAAAGATTACAGTATATAGAAAATAGATGGCCCTATTTTTGTGGATTTGGTTTACCTCTAGCTTTAGTAACCTCATTCCACTCTTCTGTTGTTATCAGGTATGTTGTTAGAATACATGATGATAAATTCATTACAAACAAAATGGACGCTTGATACTTTTGTTTGTTCTTCCTATGATCTGTTTCATTAAAGTTTTGTGTTTGACCTGTTCAGAAATCGAAACCACGACCTCACCCACTCGAGGCAAGCATACTACTATTCAGCATGGAGGCAAGCATGGTCACCTGCAACTTACAGTCATCTTTAGATCCTCTCAAACATTTAATTTAACTTGATTCCAGAGTTAACTAATTTTCAAATGAAATAATCATTTCAACTTTTAACAATCGTCATTTTAATGCTGTTTACTACCAAAAATCTGAATGCAAAAACAAGTTCGTCAATATAAACATATATATTTCGAATTTTCTTCAAAGTTATAGCGCCAGAACCTGCCATTTTTTAATGCATTGTTCCCAAGTAAGATACATCTACCAATTGAACAAGTTGCCCCGATCCCAGTCACTGTCAATGTAGACATTGGAATATTTACGAAACCTCATTTTAATGATCACCTCTTTTGACTTTTGATATTTCCCAAGAGTGACTGCTTAATACAAGTTTGGGGGCATATAATTAATTTAAATGAAAAGGTCAATCTTAAGTCTTCAGAGCTTCAAGTTATAAACTGTTCGGTTGCCCTTCTGTACTGGCTTTCTTTAATGTTAAAAGAATAATGAAGTTGGGTAAAAGTACATACATTTGATAAACCATCTTACTGCTAAGAATTAAGATTATACTTTTAAGCAATGACTGAGTTGTTTTCATAAACTGTAGATTTAAAAAATGTTGCATGTATTTATTATTCAAATTTTTTAAGAATGGACAAAAATGTGTGGATTAATAATTGGGATTTATGAAAAAGTTGCCCCTACATATATAGGTTTAAGTTATTTCGATACATGCTAGTCTTATTATTGGCATGAATAATAACAATCTTGCAATAATTTCTGAATTGACTTTATTAAGTTTATACAGATTATGTGCATATGCAAATCAGTACAAATAAAAAAATATCTACTTTTTACTTTTTATGGCCTTTTAAATATTTGGACATGCACACACAAATATATGGCAAAGTCAAGCCAGTTTTTCAGTCATGCTTATTTCTCATTGTTCAAGATCTAATTATTTTACAAAAATGTATTTGATTCATATTTTGATGATATTTGATATTAATTAATCTAAATGCCATTAGTTTGACAATAACACTTAAGTTATCTTCAAATTTATTAAGTCAACATTTTTCGCAGGTCTTAATAAATTTGCAGATAACTTAAGTGTTGTTGTCAATCTAGTGGCATTTAGATTTTTTCTTTGACAACCATGCATACCATCTGTATCCACTTAAGGAAGCTCTGCCTTCACAACTTTAGAGGCCTTGGTTCAGCAGTCCTCCATTGATATTTATTAGTAATAGATGTTCTGCTGTATGGGTTTAAGTTAGCTCATTGTTTCTATGTTCTTAGTCATTTGGTCTCTGATGGATAGTTGTCTCATTGGTCATTAAAAAACATCATCTTATTCTAGGTGTTAAGAAACCAACAATCAATCAATCTTTTTATTTTATCTTTCAGTGGATGTCTTTTCTCTATCCTGTTTCCATTATTTATTGTAAGTGCCAATGAAGCAGAGGAACCACAACAGAATTTGTAAGTAACATTAACGTCCATGTTTTATAAAAATGATGACACAAACACCATGAAAATACCTGTACAGAAAATAGTTATTTTTGGTCTTTTGAAGTATTTCAGTTCACTTTTATTAACAGAATTTCCTATTGAAAAATAGGTTTTTGTTTTGGGGATGTAAGGCCGGGTGGGTGGCTGTCAAATAATGTCCCTGCTTTTACTCATGAACCCTTCAACCAAACCTTTTCAAATTTTGATATATTGTTATTGATGACAAAATGGAGGTCAAGTGTAATATTGATGATTTTCACTTTCAATGTTCAGGAGTTATGGTTCTTGAAAGATTGAAAAATGATGTTTCCATCTTGTTTTTAGCTTAAATTTCCATAAAAATAAAAAATAAGAGATACCGTACATATAATCAGATACGTATAAAATGATTTGTTTCTTTTTCAGTAATTTCCCATTAAAGTTGTTTTCACCAGTAGTTAGTATATCCAATAGTCTATACAGTTCCTTGTTCAAAAAGCCATCCACTGCCAGTAAGCCAAAAGAGTCAACATCACAACAATCAAGTGAGTCAAGGTCATCTCCTAGGAGACACATCAGACTACAAGAAAGTCACAGATAACCATACCCAAACTATAGAACTTTATTTATTTTTATGCTTATTTTTACTGTCATAATCCAATCCAGCAATAATTGATCTCCAAATATATGTTGATCAAAAACAGTTTATATAATAGAATAAGGTTTTTGAATGTATAGCCTGGTTTGTTTTCTCTTTGCATCTAATTTTGGAACTCAGTCTGTTTGGTTTGTTTGTATATGATTACTTATCTTATTTGAGAAAATAGTACATTGAAAAAACAAATACCACATTCTGTGTTTATTGTTTTAATATGGATTTAATGACCTAAACTGAACTAAAGCTGTTAAAAATATTTTTTTCAAATGCCGGAATAAAAATGTCAATGTGTAAAAATCTGAGTAGATTTTATGTAAATTGAAGTTGTTAATATTACACTAAATTTGATGTATTTATTGTATGTATGTATATGTGTATGTGTGTATGTGTGTTAGTGATAGAAGAGAGGCTGGTAAATGTTTTAAAAACAATGTTGTTTGAATAATGAAATACATGTCTGGTTGTTATTTGTCTGCAGAATAAATATGTGTGTTACATTTATTCTTACTGCCATAAAACAGAGGAAGAGAACTTGTCTTTCTTCATAATTGTGCCCAAAAATTAATTGTTTTTGGTCAAGGCCATAAAAGAATTAATTGTTTTTGGTCAAGGCCATAAAAGAATTAATTGTTTTTGGTCAAGGCCATAAAAGAATTAATTTTTCAAATCCAGAACTTTTTTTTATATGAAATTATAAACCAAATATTGAAACAAAAATTATCTTCCAAAATAATATTAAGATTATGGAAGAATTTTTCCATAGCTTCTTGGCATGGGTTGCTGGCATAAAATAATTTTAAACAATATGTTAAACTTTAATCATCTCATTCATTGTTATTGTAAACAATACATTTTTTGAGATAAAAGAAGGTTTTTATACCAACTTATGTCCAACACTGGCTGTCGTCTAAGTTCTAAGGCTGTCAACCATGTGGGTGGTATTTACGACATGGACTAGCCAGGAGGATCTTGCACTGTTGAATTCCAAGGTTATCACAACAGCTGTGTTAAGCTATAATTATTGCAGTTTATATGAATTATCTCCCTTTACGGACTCATAATTACTTATTCTGTCATCATCCTTTCATGGAGCACTTTTAAACGTCTTAAAGGCATACAATACAATTTTGATCCCATATTGAAATTTTGCTGACAATTTGTGTATACCGGTAAGCTATTTTTTGCCTGATTAAATCAAGTATGTAATAAAAAATATACCTTCATGTGCTACTTTTTGGAAAAAATGAAGTCCAAATTTTATAGATTTGCTCGGATTTGTGGACATATTTTTCCTTTCGACAGATAAACTTTTTTGTTTAAAAAGATAAACACCAGTGTTTTTTGGATATGATTGCTTTCAAGAAATCTGTAGACATATACCATTGACTCAGGGCCATGTCCTCACGTCAACCGTTTTATTCTAAACATCTCAGATTCTTATGATTGTCTTGCTTTAAAATGTAAAAACAAACAAAAGGATTGAACTTAAACAACTTTCCTGTAATGTTCTTCTCATAATCTTCATGTTTGATATTTCCCTTGACTTATATGCGTGTTTCTAACAACACGGATACGAAGTGAAATACCATCTCTGACTCTCAGTGACTGCTGTGGAAAGTAAACTTGGAATTGATAGTACACAAATAAAACACAATAAGTACATTGCTCATACACTTGTATCCGGGATTGGCTATTTTTAAAGTTGAGTAACTATTCAGATTACAAAAATTACATTTTACATGTGCATGATTTAGTTTTGAAAATAATACTATCCAGCTACATTGTATACCAGGGCTGCCAAAAATGCATGAGACTCGCGCATATTCATGCTTTTTTGCGGCATTATCCTTTGATCTATTGGTTTTTTTCTCTTTGATCTTTGGCCAAATCTCACACATTTGCTTCATGCAAAGTTGGCAGAACTGCTATACATGTGTCAATGAAAGCAACGGCAATCATATCCATCAGAGCATTCTGCTCTTTGATTGGATAAATTATTTGTAAACTCTGTTTTATATAAATGACCTTTTTCAAATAGCTCATATCTATCATATGTTCACGAATGAAGTACAAAATGTCTTTTTTTTGGCTGCATATTTATCAAATTAAAAAAATTGCACTTTTTACGTTTTCATGAAAATTGGCACACATAATCGTCTTACGTAATCAAACCAAATGGCATTTTAAAACAGAGGGGTCCATGAACTCGTTTTCAAGTGAGATAAGTCGAAAACTGAATCCTTTCCCGATAAGTCATAGGCCAAAGACCACAGTGAATATAGTTCCCTTTGATTATAGTGTATTTTTTCTTTATTTTTTTTTCTTTCCCTTTCTCATACATTTCTTAGCTTTTCTGGGGTGGAAATGATGGAAGAGAGCTGAAATAAACTTTTGGATGTTTTATTTTAACTGATTTTGATCAGGAAAGAGTGATTAGGCCAGGTGCAAAAAGGTAATATTTACACTCTTTGGAACATCCTTTGACTTGCCTATAGGGGTGTGGATGTGTATTGACCAAATTTGTATGATGTAAACATGCAATTTTTCTGAAAATTGCATATATTTTTGGACTTGTACTGTACATCACACACAGAAAAAATTAGACAAAAAGAATAGGCTAATTTTTTTTAATGCGACAAAACGTTATAAAGAAATGATAGAGGAATTAATTGTGGTTGAGCCTAAGAGGTGCATTTCAGCAAATTTTGAATTTATACTTTGACAAATTCTCTGAATGATCTATTGGTATTAATTTGTCAAACTATATGAGAAGAAATGATTTCCACTTTTATTTGATAGAAATTTTGTAAAAAAGGTCAATTTTCAGCTGATATGCCCAAAAAGTAGCTTTTTCACTTTTTTCAATATTTTTGCAAAAGCAGCATCCTTATTTTTTTCTCTGACATTTATTTATTTATTTGATTTATTCAGAAAAAATAATGTTTTGGGATGCTAAATCAAATTCATTATATAGGATTATAATGATACTTGGGTATAAGGTCACATATAAAGATTGACAGGTGCTAATTTGCTGTGTCCTTACATCTCAGGTCAAGGTCATATTTACAAAAAAATAGAAGAATAATTTCCACCCCTTCATGGAGTCTTAGTTTGATATATGGTCACATTACCTGACACAAAGATCTTAAAATAATTTAGAGTTCACTGTAGGGTCCAGATCAGTTACTGAAATTAGACCAAATTTGTAGAGTACAATGGCTTGAGGATTTGAAATAAGATACTGCATATAGGACTGCAACCTTACTTGGATTTGTGGTAACATATAACATTATGAAGAAACCTTTTTATGCACAGAAAAAGAAAAAACTATGCCATTTGTTCACTATAAGATACTTTAAGGTCAAGGTCATAGTTAACAGAAAAGATTGATTAAAGCAATCTGAAAGTAGGAGATTATACATATTGCATTCGCCATATCTGTGTGTTCCAGCAACAAATAATTCCATCACACATTTTCTTGGGTAATATTTATGGAATGTCTTTTTAATAGGACTGCAGAAAATTTTGAGGTCCTATATTAGTATCGCCTTGTCGTCGTAGTCGTCTACGCCTCTGCATCATCGTCCGAAGATGCATTGGTTTCCGGGCAATAACTTTAAAGTAAATGGATCTCTATTAATTTTTTTTAAAAGGTTCAATCCAACAAAAGGAAGGTTGGGATTGATTTTGGGGGTGATGGTCCCAATTGTTTAGGAATTAGGGGCCCAAAACAAGCATTTTTCTAGTTTCATATAATGTCTTTCCAGACAATATCTTGCGGATAGTGTATGGATCTCTCTGAAATTATACCACAAGGTTCCACACCAGAAAGGGATGGTTAATGTTGACTTTGGGGGTTATGGTTCAAACGGGTTAGGAATAAGGGGCAACAAAGGGGGAAAACAAGGGTGTACAATTACTGATAAGTTTGGATTACCTCCCTTACACTGCTTTTAAATTATTAAATAGGAAATTATGGTTGCTAACTCCATTCGGAAATTTCAATTGAGATTTTGACCATATCTTGAGGGAAAGAATTCGTGGTTGTTTTTTTAAATGGGTGAGGAGGGGGAGTGAAAATATTAGAAAGGGGGGGGGGTAAAAAAGAAATTGTGGGGGGAACTATTTTTCTTAAGAATTCAAAAATTTCAAAATTAAATTTCATGAAAAGAAATTGGGGGGATTTATTTCGTGGAAGGGGTGGGGGTCTGGATCAATTCGCAACAGCATGGTGTATTGCACAGTAGCCAAAACAAAAAATGAATATAAATTCATATTATATTACCAATTCTAAGTTCTTTGACTAGTTATTCAGTGTCAGAAACCTATATAAGTGTCAAATATTTAATTACTTTCCAAATTCAGACCTGTGTATCAAGCGCGAATATAATGTCCATTTTTGCCCCAACTGTTCATGGTTGGACCTCTACCATGGTATCCAGCTGCGCTCAGCGAAGCAATTTATTAATGTGATCAGCAGCTTGGCTTTGATGATTTGTTACTTATTATTATTTTTATTGAGCCTGCGATTTTTGTCGCAGAAAGCTTAACATAGGGATAGTGATCCAGCTGGGGCGGCTTTAACTAACTTCTTCAAAGCTGTATATTTAGAATATCCAAGACGGGGATGCTTCATATTTTGTAGATAGATGTCTTATGTTACGAAGTTTCTGTCTGTCACATGTCCATTGTCCTTGACCTCAATTTCCTGGTTCTGTGACAAGTTGAAAAAGATTTTTTGCAAGTCTTCGTTTTGATAGAAATATTTACAAATGAACATAAAGCAGACATTCAAAATTGATGCCAATGAATACAACAAAGGGTCTTCATCTAAAGACAATTTTGTATCAGCTCTAAATCTTCCAGAGTCGTACACAGATTTTTAAATAGAAATTAATGTAAATTATAGTCTCTCCAAAAATTTGTTTTTTTAAGAACAATCTATGGAGTTCAAATTGGAGATTTGATCATTTTAAGACGAATTGAAGAACGTTTTTCGCCGATTTATATATGTGCTTTCTATACAAATGTTCACTTTCTTTTTGAAGAATTCATTCAGTTATATTTCAGAAAATAAGAAAAAAAGAGATATATGCATTTTTTGAGCTATTTTCAGTTAGCTTAGCTACAACTGTAATTACTGTTGTTCCAGATCTGAATGAAATATAAGAAAGTTCTGCGGTCGGTTTGGAGCCAAACAACACAAAACAGAAGCGAGATGTCATTGCCTAAGAGGAAAACTTTCCAGATTGTGCACTGAGATTGTGCACTGATATTAAAAATATTCAACTTCCACTAGCTATCAAAAAGCGTGGAAGCCGAAGGCCGCCAATGGAATGACACAAAGTGTGAAATGGTTGCATAAAAGAGAAAATGATTACTCAGAAGTGATTGCCCTATTTCAAAAAAAGTGATGGCCCTTTCAAAAGAAGAGTTCAAAGGCAATAGAGACTTGTATAGCGGGAATAGTTTGTTGGGAGTGAGATTGCAGCTATAACTTTTCCTGGGGATTTCCTGATCACAGAAGACCTAGGCTGATGAGAATAATACAGAGTTCACGTGTCTCCTCTGCTTGTTTGGATAATTTAGTCAACATTTTAAAAAGTACTGTGAACTTCACATACATAATGTCCATTTGGAAAAACAAAAGAATCCCATGCATATTTTTCAAAATTTTTGATTATATGATGCGGACTTTAAGAAACATGCAAGAACTATGTGCAGATCATACCTAGAATGGCAACATTTGTCTTGTGCCCGATTTACTAATAACACGCCCACGCCAAAGAACTGTAAGAATTTGTTACACATGCATGGACAATTAAATTTTAAGTTGTGATACATTGCATTTTTAATTCGGTTGTATATTTTTGTTTATAAAAAAGTAAAATCACAAAAATGATGAACTTCGAGGAAATTAAAAATGGAAAGTCCCTCATCAAATGGCAAAATCATCAAACGAATGGATAACAACTGTCATATTCCTAACTTGGTACAGGCCTTTTCTTATGTAGAAAATGGTGGATTAAACATGCTTTTTATAGCTAGTTAATTTGTATGACAGTCACATAAAATTCCATTATATTTACAACGATGTGTGAACATAAAGAAACTTTTACTATGACACAATAACATGATGACGGGATGTAATTTAGTGTGTTATTCGGATGTAAATTAGTGTGTTGTTCGGATGTAAATTAGTGTGTTATTCGGATGTAAATTAGTGTGTTATTCGGATGTAAATTAGTGTGTTATTCGATGCAACCCGTTTTTCTTTCAATTGCAGGAAATTAAAATATAATTAGTTTTTTAAGACAAACATTGAAAAATACGTTTCAACCAATCTGCGTACCAGTAATACATTCATACTCATTTTTATGCGAAAAAAAGGTTGCTTTACTGTTTTGTATTTGCTGCTGTCTAAATGTAGACCGCTGATAGTCACGTATTTTCGAGCAAAACTTTTACACTTTCAAAGACCTTATGTTTTATTGTTTCATACATCCCGAATCAAATAAGATTTTGTAAGCTATATATAAATTGTCTTCCTAAAAATGATCTAAGATTCAAGATTTTATAAACCGCAATTTTTAAAATACAACACTTTCACAATAATTATCATAGCATGAAAAATATATATTATAATGTGCATTGATAATGCACAACTAAAATTACTAAAAGAGATACAATATATTATAGTTACATTTGCATGGTAATATATCCCGGCAAATCATTCCAAGAATGGAAACAGATTTTCACATTTTAACAGAGTCTTGTACATTTCTTGAATGATTATGATTTGGCTGATTTGACTTTTTCTCTTAAGTATGCCGCAAAATGCTAACTGTCGATGGCATTGCTAATAGCTTAGTCTGTCCATTTTCATTTGAGTATTTAACTTCTTCCTTTTATTTGAAGTTATTTAGTTGAGAAACTGAATACTATGAATGAGTTTGTTATTCTTACCTCATTTGCTACAATATATTTGTTCAGTTAAATGTATATATCACGGTCAGTGTGCTGAAAATTTAGACACATGCAAAAAAAGGAAAATCGCCGAGAAATATGTTTATTTTTCGATGCAACCCGTTTTTTTGCTTTGATCAAGGATTTGTATAGTTAACTATGCAAATCAATTGGTGGAAATTAAAATATAATTAGATTTTTTCAATCAATCAATTGGTTATACAATACACCTTATCGCTAATTGTCCGCCATTACTAGATATCACACAGGTTCCCGTAAAATTTTGACGTCATAAAACAAAATATCTGACGCCACAATGGAAAAGTGATTGTTGTATGCGTCAAAATCAGAGGCGGATTTTAGGGGGGGGGGGGGGGGGGGCTGGGGGCCCGCCCCCCTTTTTGGGAAAAAATTTGGTTGCTTATATAGGGAATCATTAAAGCGTGACTGGAGCGGGCCCCCTCTTAGGTCAGTCAGTGGGCCCCTACTTATGAAAATTTCTGGATCTGCCTCTGAAAAATTTCAAGCGGCCGGGTCAGCCGGGATTAGCGATAAATTGAGGTGTATACCATGATAACATACTTACTGATACATTTAAATAAGATTGTTTTTAAATACTGCAGTTAATCTACATATTTCAATGTATTTTTTTTATATATCTGCCTCAACCATTAACCATCATTAATCTATTAAAAAAAATGTAAAAAAAAATGAATCTCATCCACAACTTCCGGAAAATATACCAGACTTACTCCTGAATTTGTTCTATTTTATCATCATTGAACAGCTTCCTGTAACTTTTTTGGGGGAATTTCGAAAAGGCAGCCAGCAGGTTTTAAGCATTTATTACCAGATTACACATGACATCACACTGCAATTATAAACAAGTAATCTTTTTAATTTTATATACTATATTCCATACAAATTTTAAAGATATATGCCATATCTTTGATTATTTACAAAACTACGTCATGCAAGCTGCACGCCTTTCCAATAATTATTTTTACATTACTGACACTGTAGTTTTATGAATGAGGGTATGAATGCCTTTTATTGTCAGTATTCATACCCTCATTCATAAAACTAAATATTCATGCCTGATGAATCTTGCTGCTCTTCTTTGAACCATTTCAAGTTTTTGTATGTTACTTACTGAAAACATAACAAAGATATATATTTTGTACAGGGTTTCAAATTAGCAGTGCTCTGAGGACTTGTGGTCTGGGACCTTCTGTTTAAGAGATTGTACCTTTCAATAGCTAGGTTCAATTATTTTTCTTCAAACAATTTAAAGCATATCAATGAATAAACACTGTACAATCAATCTGTTATAAAAGGAGGCTTAAATGTGTTGATAAATTTATTTCACTTTTTATTGTTTATTTTGTCACATGACTAGTAACACATGAAAAGATGACAACATATATCCAATACGTCATCATGAAATGTAATTTCTGATACTGATAAATAAGTTAGAAGAAAAAGGCTATGAACATGAATCATGATAAATGAAATATCAATTTCATGACAATATTGGAGTTTTGTTCTCACTGGAAGTAATATTGTAGGATTTATTTGTGACAGAAAAAAGTATACTATTATATTACAAATGTATTTAAATCAAATTTTTTTCAGGATGAAGATTGCAGTAGAAGGTTGTTGCCATGGAGAATTAGACAAGATTTATGAAACAATAGAATTGCTTGAACAGAAGAACAATATTAAGGTTGATTTGCTGCTCATGTGTGGAGATTTTCAAGCTGTTAGAAACAAAAGTGATATGCAATGTATGGCTGTACCACAAAAATATCAAGAAATTAAAACATTTTACAAGTAATAATCATTTTAAAACAAATACTTATGTGAACGTACATATAACTTCAAAATTCTTGAAATTTAGAAGCAAAGAGATTTGTTTTGAGTACTTGTATGTCCATGAAAACCAATACATTGAACATGCAGATTTAATTGATTAGAAGGGTCTGCATATGGACCATAATTTGCTTTTGGGCTCGTTACCTATAACGATAGAAAAGTGATAAAAATGTGTATTTCTGTAAGAAAAGTTGTAACTACATCTAAAGATGCCTTTATTTTTATCAACATACAAGTGTATGCTACTCTTCCCTAGAAAAAAAATTGAAATTAACAAATTTCAAAGATTATACGACCGTATTTTTGTGTCGTTTCTCGCGTTACTTTTCGCTTCCGAAGTGCATAACGCTGACTGATTTATAGATAATCGTCACCGGCAAATTCGTAACTTTTGCTTTCAAATAATAAAGAACATCGACCAATAAGAATAGTCAGAAGAAAATGCAGAGAACTATAAGTATTTCTGTAGCAGGTGTAAGAACACTGGCATTACTTTCGTTTCCGATTTCGTAACGCAAATTTTAGATGATGTAATCTGCTTTGTTGTAACAGAATTCCTCATATCAATATGCAAATATGAACTCTCGCGAGATGTTCAAACAGGTAAATCAGAGATGATTTACATTCTAGTTTTGTTCTTTGTAATAATTAAGTTAGAAAATGACGTTATCGTTATACGTTACATTTCACACGAAACAGAAGTCCAGTTATTTCCTTTATTAAAATTGTTTTTGTCGTTGAGTTCTAATCATTTCCGGTCATACGTGAAACATGTGACTAACATGTGATCACGCCCTTACTGCTGGATATACGAAATACTAGGTCTAAACATTGTTTTTGTTTCCAACGGGATGTTAGCAATCATAATCTGTAGACTTGTTTCGTCTTGTTACAAAAACGAAAATACAATTTTCAAAGAGATTGCGCCGGGGGTCTATTATTTTTCCTATGTGCATAATGTTACATATGATCTTGTGTGAAAATAAATGCCCAAAGACTTGACAAAATCAATTTCAGATTTGACGATATTATAACACACTTCGTTTCAAGATAACGATGTAAAGGGTCCTTGGAAAATTCAATCGAAATTACGTCTCTTATCATTGTGCGGATGCTCTTTGGATTGATTTTGCTTCATCAGTAAATATTACTGGATATTTTAGGTGAATTAAGATAATTTAATAAAAAATACATGTTAATATACCGTTAAACTTTGAATGTACAAATTTGGTATCTTTGTCACAATTTTTAATTATTATTTTTATTCATGTTCTGTAAACACTTTTCAGAAATGCAATAAACTTGTCAAAGGAGAAGTAAACTTTTACCATGCATGACTTGAAAGGAAGTACTTTATTGATTTTAGCCCACTAAAGTAGGTTAAAATGTGGAAACCATGTAGATGGGGTACAGGTCACAAATATCACATGGTGCCTATTTTAAAGATTTTAATTCCAAGTTCAAAGTTTTTTTCTTTACTGGATTTAAAGAATTTTACATTGCCAATGATTTGGAATAAATTGTATATAACTGGAATTTCAAAACCAAATATAAATACATTTTTTTGGCTAAAACATCAAGATACAACGGTTATGGTATCCTGTATCAATGAAGAAAATATGGAAATTTCTGAATAAATTGTACTAATTGTTTTCAAAACAAGCACATATTTAGGAGTTTTATCATACTGTTACATTTAAGATGGTTTTTAAGAAAAAGTATACTGTTCAGATTATTTTAAGCAGATTTTGCAATACAATAAAACTAAAAAAATGCTTTCGGTTTCTTATGGTTTCCTGCCGCGTTTAAAAAAAACTTTAATCTAACATCGAAAATAGATTTTAAATATAAACATGAAGCAAGTAACACTAGTAATGGTGTTCATTTATGTTTTTTGAAATATATTGTGCAAAATAAAGAAAATAAAGATTGGTTTCCTGTTTGGTTTCCTGTCACGTAGACGGTGAATCAAAATGTATTAATTTTTTCTTGAAAAACTCAATTGTTCCATTAATACTATTCTAACACCAACACAACCCACAGAATAAAAGTTAAAGTTTTAGAACTTATAAAAAAGGATGCAAAAAGAAACCAAAGACCGAATACCAAATTATGGTCCATATCAAGAATATTTATAAGAAATTTAAAGAGATCAGAAAACCTGAGATCAGCTGATTTAAACAAGGGAAAAGGCTCACAATTTATTCAAAATCACATGTAGGAATGAAAGAATCAATTAGGGGGGGAACGGTTAGACTGTTGAGAGGAGGAATTTTGATACTCGTGAAGCTACATTTTAAACATTGAATTTCCTCGTAATTGCTATTTTGTCATTGCTGGTACATTTACAATGTATGATAGTTTATGTCAGCATTCAGTTGAATAAGTTACATGTAGCATATCTTTCTATACATTTTGTACTTTGGAAAGCAACCCTGTTGTTTATTATACTCCACGCAACGGGTTGAACTCCTCTGAAACCACACAACAGAATTTCATGAAACCTTTTTAGATAGTAAGGACATACTATCTAGATGTGCATATCGATAGGAAATTACGATTCAATTTTTTTTCTAGGAGTTGCACCTCTTTGAACTTATTTGCTTTAAGGTACTACTTTAACAGTTTGTCATCTCAACTTCTCTGAAACCACACAACAGAGTTTCATGAAACTTTGTAGATAATAAGGACATACTACGTAGATGTGCATATCGACAGGAAATTACGATTCATATTTTTTTCTAGAAGTTACGCCCCTTTGAACTTATTTGCTTCAATGTACTTCTGCAACAGTTTGTCATCTCAACTCCTCTGAGACCACACAAAAGAATTCATGAAATTTTGTAGATAATAAGGACAGACTATTTAGATGTGCATATTGACAGGAAATTATTATTCAATATTTTTCTTATACAATTTTTTTTCTTACACTTATTTAATTTCTCAAATGACAATGTGGGGACGTGGGGTATGTGAGCGTGCTCACTAAGGTTCTTTAATTCAAAATGATATTGTAATCACTATTGTTATAAGAGAGTAATTATATGTTTATTATACCAAAAAAAAATATATCTCTTTTTATATTTACAGGTATTATTCCGGAGAGAAGAAAGCACCTATTTTAACCATATTTGTTGGTGGCAACCATGAGGCATCAAATTATTTACAGGAATTACCATATGGTGGATGGGTGGCTCCTAATATTTATTATATGGGTAAGGAGTTCATTAACCACATACATTAATCATCAATATGGCGAGTTGGGAGTAATTGAATGATTTTTATACAACCTCAAAAATTGAAAAAATTTTGATCGTATATTGGTATCACGTTGGCGTCGTCGTCCGAAGACATTTGGTTTTTCGCACTCTAACTTGAGTATAAGTAAATCAAAAAATGAATTATTGGGGTTCTTTGATATGCCAAATCTAACCGTGTATTAAGATTCTTAATTTTGGGTTCTGTTTTCAAATTGGTCCACATTAAGGTCCAAAGGGTCCAAAATTAAACTTGGCTTGATTTTAACAAAAATGCTGTAGTGCAATCTTGTCATAGCCATAAAAACAAACATATTTTGTAGTTCAAATTTACAGATCTAACATTGTTGGGTTGATGTTTAGACGAGATATATATATGTATGTATAAACCAAAAACCGGGATTCGAACCCATGCTACTGTGATATCGTGACACCAAATCGCCTGCACTGCAGCCGTCCTGCTAGACCACACGACCACCTGGGCTCTCAAAAAAAGAGCTTTCGCTGGCCGTGTGTTACCTTTCCTCGTCAGTTTTAATCTAGCGGCGTACTACAGTACATGATATATAAGGCATGAAGATGTTATTGTTACAGATCAGCTAAATTATCTATAGTGAAGGATCCTACAAATTAATGTAATATACAGTCACAGAAAATAATTATATTTATAAGTATGTCTGAGTCAGTGACAACTCTACAACAGATGTATCCATCAGATCGCCATCAATGATGGTGATACATGGCTGTGTACATAATGTATATACAACTCGTCTAAACATCAACCCAACAATGTTAGATCTGTAAATTTGCTTTCGCAAATTTTTGGTTCTTCCCTCGCAGGGATTCGAACCCATGCTACTGTGATATCGTGACACCAAATCGCCTGCACTGCAGCTGTCCAGCTAGACCACACGACCACCTGGGCTCTCAAAAAAAGAGCTTTCGCTGGCCGTGTGTTACCTTTCCTCGTCAGTTTTAATCTAGCGGCGTACTACAGTACATGATATATAAGGCATGAAGATGTTATTGTTACAGATCAGCTAAATTATCTATAGTAAAGGATCCTACAAATTAATGTAATATACAGTAACAGAATATGTATATATATATCTTGCAATTATACTTCCAGAGATTTTTTATATATAGTGCTCCAATATTCCTGGATTGTTTTTCTCAAAACTCTCTGTTATTGTTGAACTTGATATCCATTTAGTTATTTTCTGATAGAGGTAAAGTTTTTCACTGACAGATTTTTGTATTTTTTTACTTACAATTCAATAACTTCAGTTTGCTTGGATTGATTTACTGAAAACTTTACTAAATTTTTGAAATCAGTGAATATAACAAAAAGTTTCTTATTTGTCATTCAAGAGTTGTAGAACTTTAACCATTAAATGAATAAGGGGCATTCTTTTAATATCATGCACAAGCTCTAGTATCCTTGAATCAAATTACTACAAACTTGATACTGTCGTAAGGATTGGTGAATATAGAGCTGCTTTTGATTTTGAAAATTTTCTGGTTTGTCAATTCAGAGTTATGAGAGTTTAAACTTTTAATAGTCATATTAGAAGCATAAGGGTTAATTTTTATCTGCTTCTGATTAAATTACATGTATCAGAAAACCACATTTTATTTCTGGCAACAACTTTTATATGCATAATTATAGCTATCATGCAATCTTGACATAGCCATAAAAACAAACATATTTTTATTTGCAATAACATGTCATTTTTAAACAAATTTCTTAGAACAGCTTTTTCGTAAAATTATGCTCTTAAATGTTTCTGAAATATAAAGGATATGTAAGTAGTTTCAGCTACAATATATCGAGTAGGAAGAGCTTTAAGAACTGGCTATTCTAGTCTTTAAATTTACTTTATCTGTTTCTGTTACAGGATACGCAGGTTTTATCCAAGTAGGAGGAGTTAGAATAGCTGGTTATTCTGGTCTTTAAACTTACCTTATTTTTTCTGTTACAGGATATGCGGGTGTTATCCAAGTAGGAGGAGTTAGAATAGCTGGCTGTTCTGGTATCTTTAAAGGCCACAATGCACATAAAGGTAAACTTGTCTACATACCCGGTAGTTATATTTCTACAAGTTAAAATTATCTTTGAATCAAACTGAATGTGTCAAAATTTCTGTTGTATTTGCTGTTAATGTCAACTCATCCCTCCATAAAAGCTACATATATTTAGATTCAATTAATACTGATTGAAAGTGCAGCTCAAATCTGCAGAATAGCAAGGAAATTGGCTGAACAGAATTTGAAGCAAATCAACCAGCTCACTTTTAATGGAGCATCATTGGCCAAAGCTTTCATATTATGAAGAATGAGATATATGTAATAGTTTAGGGTTCACCGAGTCACGAATATACTGTCAATAGAAATATCTGATTTTAAGGTAAACAATATCTTATTGTGATAATCAAATCATAAACATTGCAAATGAGACATATCAAGATTAAAAACCAAAATCCTCAAAATCCTATCCTCATAACTGATTTTGATAATATCAGTGGTGGATCCTGAGAACTTTTCATAAAAAAGTGGGGGAGGGCCCACTGTGATCTAAGGTGGGGCCACTTCAGTTATGCTTCAGTGATTCTCTATTTAATCAACCAAAATTTTCCCACAATTTAGGGGGGGGGGAAAGCCCCCATGGATCCGCCTATAAATATACTAACAGTTTTAAACACTCCAGGATTTTAGGTAAAAATAATTTAACTGGATCAACAGTAGAGAATTTACATTTAAGTATGGAGGATTGTTCATCAACAGTCTAATTAAAATTAAACCTCTCAGCGCTCCAATTTTATGATCTGTAGCATGTTTAAACAATAGCAAGTGAGTGGTTTGATTTTAAACTGACTGGTTCATCAAGGTAATGGCTTAAACAAGGAGAATTTATAACAGAAAGCTGTATTGAAAGGATATTCAAAAAATTGAAGATATAGTATAAGATATCAATATATTTTGAGAGAATATTTTATGATTCCAGGACATTATGAACATCCACCATACAATGAGGATGCCAAGAGATCAGCATACCATGTTAGAGCTTTGGAAATATTTAGACTGAAGCAGGTAAGACAATAAAAAAAAAGAAATTGAAAGACACACCAAAAGTATGGAAGTTGGATTAATTAGAAAAACAATATTGATATAAATCTTTAGTTTAAACATATTTATTTATGTTTAAACTAAAGATTTATATCAATATATATAAATCTTTATAGTCGGATGAACCAAAGTTTTAAGCTCGTATTGAAAACCAGGAAATTGTTGTGGCAGTTTTGTTTTGTTTTATGGTTAAGAGTTGAAATACTATTAAAATTAAACCTTCCTACAATATTTCAAGGAAACCATTTTTTTTACGCTTGTTTACAGGACATATTATGGTATACCGCCTGTCCATCCGTCATCAACATGTCAGACAATAACTGAAAAAAAGCCTTTCATCAATTTGCATGAAACTTTTAAGAATTGTTTTTATCTGTTGACGTGAGCTCCTTTTGTTTTTTTTTTATAAATTTTAGATTTTACGTTTTTGTGTTTTGGGGTTTTATTCATTAAAAAAATTGATTTTCCAGTTTTCAGACAATAACTCAAAAACACTTTATTTTTTTAAGTCATTGAACTTTATTCTTTGATATAGCGATGGGCGTATATCATGCGGTCATGTCACAGATTTGTATTAAGTATGATAAATGTGTAAAGTGACAAACAATTTGAAATTTTTTTTTTTCACAGATACTTTTATTTGTAGGTGAGTGAAATATTTAAAATCAATTCCTTAATTTATAATGGCAGAAACATAAACTCTGTTAGCAAAAAAGATGGCTTTAACATTTCCAAGTTGATTATGGTAATGAAAAAAAAGTGTTTTGCTAATGCATAACCTAAATCTTCTTATTCATTTGAAAATTGTACTTTTTTTTTATACTATAAAATATAGTTAACAAGACCTGTCAAGATATTTGTATCCCATGATTGGCCTAGAAACATTTGGAAATACGGTGATGTCCATGAGCTGTTGAAGAGGAAACCAGATTTTCAGAAGGACATAGATGATGGAAGACTTGGGAATCCTTTCCATGAGGAACTGTTGTATTTTTTAAAGCCAGAATACTGGTTTGCTGCCCATCTACACATCAAGTTCCCTGCAGCAGTCCAACATGAGGCAAGTTCCAGTATGCACATCTGTCAACCCTGGATTTTCTGATTTGTAAAAGGTCCTTCATACAAAATTGTTATCTTTAGCTGAAATTTTGAAGCAAATGTTTGCTTTTCGATATTAAATAAGTTCTAAAATATAAATTAAGACGATATGGTGTGTTCTCAAATAGAACAACACTCCATAAAAAAACTTACAACTTAGAAACTATATGTCACCTTATAACCTTCTGACAAGGAGCAAAGTCAATACTGCAGTGCAAACTATGAATGGACTTGAAATGTGAAATTTAAAATAAATCAAATGAGAAAACTAACAGCTTTAGTTTTGAAAAAAAAATTATGATAAACAGCAACAAACAGCAACAGACAGCAACCTCTGTATTACAGCCTTTTGGTTTGTGACAGACACATACTTGTGAAACAGAATGTGGACGTTAAACACACAAGCAGGAGACCAACCCTGGGACAGTTATATATCTATATCTCAGGGGGAGCACCAGTACAAAATATTGGGGAGCACCAGTACAAAATATTCTTTAAATATTGAAATATTAAAAAGTATATATTTGAATTTTATTTCAGTCCTCAGATGGTCAGTCAAAGGTAACAAAGTTCCTATCACTGGACAAGTGTCTGCCAAGACGCAAATTTTTACAGGTATATTTTTCTTCCTTTGTTATATATATATATATAGAGGTACTTGATGCTTTTTCTATGGTTATGTTAGTTTTTCAATAACAATGACAGTACACATTGATATTTAGAAACTTTGACCACTATAACTTCAGTATTCTGATATTTCTCCACTCTCAACAGTTAAATTTTAATTATTTAAAAAGCTCTGCAAGCCTTGCACTTAAACAATTAAAATTTAACTGTCTTGAGTGGAGAAATATCATAACGCACTTGTTACTGTTATGGAATCTATATATAATAAGAATTTCTGTTTGTGATAATTGAAAAAAACTCATTTGAATGGAAGAAGTCCATACTTTTTTTTATGCCCCATTTACGGGCATTATGTTTTCTGGTGTGTGCGTCCGTTTGTTTCTCCTTCTATTTGTTCGTTCATTCGTCCGTTTATCTGTCCCGGTTCAAGTTAAAGTTTTTGGTCGAGGTAGTTTTTAGTGAAGTTGACGTCCAATCAACTTTAAACTTAGTAAATATGTTCCCTATGATATGATCTTTCTAATTTTAATGCCAAATTGGAGATGTTAACCCATTTTCACGGTCCACTGAACATAGAAAATGATAGTGTAGATGTTGCATACGTGTAATTGGGACACATTCTTGTTTATAAATATAACATAGCCTTCTCTGTTATGGAACATTTCTTCATTGATTAGAATTACAACAGACATACATTAAAAGTGTATAACACCTGTGGTGCTTTTCCATAATTTCATACAAATGACTATTCCAAATACAATACTGTAGCTCCACAAACTATAAAAGACTTTGAATTTTCTGGAGTTTGATTTTTTTGTTATTTTACTTAAGGTATTCTATTTTATGACTCAGTGTTACCGGTATTCACATTTGAAGTGTCAATAAGGCTCAAGTTCAAATTTACCATGTTTTTATTTTAGATAATATATTTAGATATAAAAAAGAAGGTGTGGTATGATTGCCAATGAGACAACTCTCCACAAGAGACCAAATGACACAGATATTAACAACTATATGTCACAGTACGACCTTCAACAATGAACAAAGCCTATAACAGAAAGTCACCTATAAAAGGCCCTGAAATGTCAAATGTATAACAATTCAAACGAGAAAACTAACAGCCTAATTTATGTACAAAAAAATGAGCGAAAAACAAAAATGTTAAGTTGTAACACATCAATAAACAATAACCACAGAATTACAGGCTCCTGACTTGGAACAAGCACATGCATACAATGACATTGTTTATCACCATAATTACGTGTTATAGAGTTTATTTGTCTTTGTTAATAATTAACCTTTAGTGTTTAGTCAAATTTTGTTATATCATTTTGGTGTAACTCTGTACTTATACATCCCACCATTGTATTTTTGCATACATGCTTTGCCTTTTACAAAAACTTCAAGCTTACATTTTTTGTTATTTTTTTCTTTGCAACAGGTACTTGACGTACCACATGACAGTGATAAACCAATCAATATAGAGCTGGATGCTGAGTGGTTGGCAATTCTTAAATCTACAAATCATCTTCTCAATTTGAAAAGAGCTGATAAATATTTACCTGGCCCAGGTGGCAGAGAAAGGTTGTTGCTTATTTCCTTTAGATATAGATTGATACTTCTCAATGTCATTAGAGCTGTGTCGGATAGAAATCGACCTTACACAAATGAATATCAAAACATCTGTTTACTTATTTTGGGTTGAGAAAATAATCTATGCACTGTCTATACTATTGGAAAATTGAAATGATATAAGAACCCTACAAAACAGACTAAAGTTCATGTTTTATTTCATATCGGAATATTCCAAAATCCATCAAACACTTATACTTATAGATTATCGGTGATCATCTCGACGAGATTGGTTTTCTCGCTTGAGCTGGGACGGCGAAAGCGAGAAAGGCAATCGAGTTGAGATGAACAATGATAATCTATTTATCGCTATTTTACCTATGACAATGTTGTCAAATTCATGTCAATTTCGTTAGCAACGCCACGTGCATGCTTAGTTTCTAGCGATAATTATCCATCTCAAGCGAGTAGAATGATATGAAAATTATCACAAAAAAAGATGAAAGGAAAAATGCACAAAATAGTGATAAATGTACATATATATATGTGCACTTGCAAAAGGTCAATTTCTATCCATCACAGCTCATTTCATGTTCTATGATATTTTTTCCTCAACAATTGTTGTATACAGTACAACAGTACCTTGCGTATTCAAACCCCATGTTTTGATTTTGAGTGATTTAAGTTTAATTTTGTCTTTATATCTGTGTCTGACTAAGCAACTTTGAGAATGTAAAGAACATTTCAGTGTAACATACTGTGGATTCATTATTATTCATTTGAGACAAATTTTCATGGAATTCATGGTTAACTATGAAATTTAAAGTTCAACAAATAACACATTTTATATAGTCTTGTATGTAGATTTCGCCCAAAACCATGAAAATATATATCCACGAACACAGACATGATGGAAGATTTCCTTAATCCACAAAAATCTGTGCACAAAAAAATTATTAATCCACAGTATAATATTACCAAGATTACACAAATGGACAGCATTTAAGTCACCATGACCTGTATTTTGACTTAGGCAAAGAAATGTGCAATGAAAGAAAATGTCATATATATGTCATTGGGACAGCAACAACACAACAGAAAAAAGACCTCAACATACACAATTCACTGTACTCTATGAAAAATTATAATCTCTCTTCCATTCTTTGCAAATCTCCATTATGACAATACACTTTTACTATTCAATCAAAACCAATATAACATTTGAGTTTAATTACATGGTAAGATAATAAGGAGATGTGGAATGATTGACAATGAGACAAATAAAGTCCAAATGACATGAAATATAAGCAACAATAGTGTTATAATTTTTTTTCAGTTTTGTTGAATGTATAGGGCTGCCTAAACCCTAAAACTGACTTTCTCCTGATAAGCAAAGTGAGCACCAGTTTGTACAAGGGCAATTTTATGCATAATGCAGGGAATTTAGCGAATGTTCTGTTTTTTAAGCAACTTTTTCTGTAAGAAGATATTTGCTAGTTTTTTTAATCCTTTGCTCATAATGATCCCTATTGTAGCATAAAAATGGATAATGTATGACTTGTCCAAGACACTGAATAAATCCACACTACTCTCCAAAATGCTCAGTTTTTAAGAATTTAATGCTTCTTTCTGTAATTTTATTGGGGTATATATTAAAAACAAATTATGTACGAGTTTAGTGTTTTTAAAATCTATATTGTTATATCATTCTTTCATAACACGTCCAACCTTGTAGTGGGAAACACGTGCAGTCATTCATAACTTAATTTGAAAAGCCCAATGACTGTTGTCATCCAATGAAAAAAATACAGATTCTTATGAAGCAAACATGTAATGTAATTTATAAGTATTCTTTCAACTAGTGTTTTCATGAGTAAATATGTGAAAACTAATGTTAATTTTTATTCTAATATGTAATAAAGAAAGAAAAGTTTTATATGTTTTTGTTTAATTTTCAGGTGGAATTTCAATGTAACAAATGAAGAGATGAATTCAATCATTGAAGATTTTGGAGGTTCATTAACCATACCAGATAACTTTGAAAAAAGTGTAGATGTATATAATCCATCGGAGAGAAATCCACCCACTCCACAAACTATGACTAATTCACAGACCACCCTACTGTGTACAATGTTAGATCTAACTGATCCTAATGCAGTTTTCCTCGGTAAAGATTCTAAGTATGACACAAGTATGGACGGTAACGTAGACGAGAATGTCGGCAGTGATAATGATGAAGATGATGATGTTGACGATGATACAGAATATGAAAGTTTTGTCGCTGATAGCGATCAGAGTTTAAGTTTTTTATCGTCAAGTAATGCAGATGATAGCATCATGTCTTTGGGTGTATCGGTAAATGTCTCTGTAGATGAAAAAGACAACCCTGCCAAAAGTCAAAACGACTCAGAAGAAGACAGTGATGAAGAGTTTAAAGCAATTATGCAAAAGCAAAAACTAGAACAATCTATTGATAAATCTACCTCACCATCAAAAAGTTCGGCAAGTCAGTCCGATCTAGACGATACAGATTCAGAATTACAAGAAATTACTGCTGAACAAAAAGCTAAAAGACAATTACAGCTTACCAGTGATAGAGGACATGTTGAATTAGCTTTACCGGGAAGTGATGACGAAGAACTTGCAAGTCTAATTGCTGAGCAGAAAAAGTTTCAAACTGTTCCAGATATTTCAGTTGAGGAGACTCCGTCATTAGTTTCTGAAGACACAATACCATTGTCACAATCTAGTCCTGCAAGTAGTGGCGAGAGAAGTGATTCTGAGGTTGTAAGAGCTACTAGTGGACTTGTATTAGGTGAAGATAAGGAGGGGAGAAAGAGAAGTGATGGGTCTGAGAGTGAAGAGAGTCCACAGTCAAAAAAAATAAGAGTAAAGAGAAATCAAAGTCTGTATGAATCTGGTAGTGAGATGGAGTAATTAGGATACTGGGGATTCTATTATTTTCTGTCAATACTAAGTTTTGTGGATTGAGAAAAAATAGTCTTTATGTGGATGTTTGATTTTGTTATTGTTCTGTCAAGATCTGCATAGAAGACTGTAGAAAATATTTCCTTTGTTGAATATTTGAATTAATGTTACCCTGTACCCTCAAAATCCTGAAAATTGGAATCCCTTGAATAATTATTGATCCACAGAACTCTTTCCTTGAGTACTAAGCTATGTCATAATGGAAATGAATAATAAAGATATGGTCTCAGTCTGCATTGATAAAATAGTGCCATTTTTTTGTTTTTGGGGTGAAGTTTGATTATCCATTTATTTTGACTACTTGATTATGTTGATTTAAAGGGGCACTAGCGACAAGATATATAAAAAATCTAAAGTAAGATTTTTTTTGTTCAATCAATAATGAAAGTGAAATAATGAAATAATAATTCGCTTTTAGCAGCCAAAATGGTTCTTTTTTGTCAAATTAAGCTAAGAAACATTGATAATTAATTAATTATTCACTTGCAAGTGAATAACTCGACCTCATTAAATCCATATTCATGTGAACTTCAATTTAACCCCTAGCTAGAGATTGACAATGCATGCTTTGTACATGTACTGGTTATTTAAAGAAAAAGAATGTCAACAATGAAAGTGAAACTACGGTAAATCATTTGATTACTGATTCCATCCACTTAAAATCATTCTTATACGGTAAAAACAATGAGAAACATATTTTCAATCTAAAAAATAAAATGAAACAGACCTATAAAAATCCAATTACACGGATTGGTTTTATCTATTCATATCTTTATTTATGTTAACATCGCTTATATGGTCATCCGAGGTCAAATCGATAGTTAATTAGATGGCGTCTGGACTCAAATACACACGAAACGAACCTACATATTATTTACCCCATGCTCTGTGAACTGTTTATTTTAGACCTTTGATAGTTTGGATAAATGTTTTACATTGTTATAAATCAAATATGAGAATTTGAGTCAAATCAGTGACCATGAATTTGATTGCTAGTGCCCCTTTAAAAAGTGAGAATGTATTGCTAACTTTGAGTTGCATATATTCATCCTGTTCATGTCTACCGTTATATATTATTATATATTAAGAGATGGATATATTCATCATCTATTCTTGTGCATGACAATAACACTGCACAAATGTGGTGCATTCTAAGCACTTACCTGGATACACTTTCATCATAAAAGACCAACTCAAATATTTAAAAGCCTAGTATGTACAAATATTTGAGGAATTATGCATAAAAAAAGCTTAGTTAGAACCTTAGTTATTATGCCCCACCTACAATAGTAGAAGCGCATTATGTTTTCTGGTTAGTTCATCTGTCCGTCCGTACGTCTGTCCCTCTTCAGGTTATAGTTTTTGGTCAAGGTAGTTTTTGAAGAAGTTGAAGTCCAATTATCTTGAAACTTAGTACACATGTTCCCTTTGACATGATCTTTCTAATTTTAATGCCAAATTAAAGTTTTGATCCCAATTTCACAGTCCACTGAACATAGAAAATGAAAGTGTGAGTGGTGCATCAGTGTACTATGGACACATTCTTGTTACTTGATACATTAACTATTAATGGAGAATTTAAGAATAGTCTGTAATAAATCATTAACTTTTGAAGCGCAGACTCCTGAATTGAAGATACCTATGGGGACAAGCAGTTCATTGCCAGCCTTAGACAAGTGTGAGAAATTGAAAGTAAAACTATAAACTTTGTGTATATGAAATATATTTGTAGGAAGATCCATTTAAAGATTTCAACTGTAAGAGAAAGATAACATCCTTAAAAATAACACATCTTTGTTTACTCTTCACAGCTTGCCAAGGACAATGGTCTGCTTCTCATGTTCTTATTAATTTACACAAATGTTGCTGTACTACAAAATTATGTCACAAAGTCACTGACTCAGAGGTACAGAAAGGATATTTTTTCAAAAATGTAATAATTTTATTCACACTCTTACCTTTTTTAAAGAGCTGAGAATTTTTTTAAAAAGTAATAAAGAAATGGTCAATTAAAAATCAATCTCCATCCTAACACAATTTCGCCTAAAATGAATTTAAAAGAATGCAAGATATAGAGATGATAATTCTAAGGCAGACAAGGCATCAACTATTATGTTTCAGAAGGTAAAAAACCAGGATTATCAGTATCTTGTTTACAGATAATGTATGGACACTAGTTTCTGTATGGCAAATGTCCTTTGCCCTTGACCTCTTTTTCAAGTTTCATTGGTTGCTTAAAAAAACATTTTATAATTTGATTATTGTTTCCAGTTATTATAAACAACAGGATGCCTTCATTTGGTTCATTAAATCATTTCAAGATATGTCTGTCTGAAAGGGGTTTACTAAACTTTCAAATCATTTTAGGGTATAGTGTTTAAATTTTCTTGAATATTATGGCAATAGTACAACTGTAAAAGGATTTTTGTCATGTGTACATGTACACGTCTGTCTGTCTGTTAGGGTTGTTTTGTCTTGACCTTTACATTATTCAATGATCAAGGTGAAGTTTTTGTGATTATGTCTGTATATCAGATACAAGAAATAAGTGAACTGTATAAGGTGTATAGGTGTATGGTGTAGACATGGTCCACGTGACCTTGACTCCAATTTATTAGTAGGCTTAACATTAAGCATTTGTGAGTTGTCAAAGAATAATTGTAAGATGTACGCCTTTGTCCTGCAGGGTTCATCTGACTTTTACTCCATGTTAATGGGATAACATCAATCAATCATGTTAAGCATTCTTTATAAGGTTATCAAATACAACCTGTAAGAGTTCGACTGGTCACGGTGTATAGAATGAATGTAAGATGTGCATCAGTCCTCCATGGTTCAGCTGACTGGCCCCATTTCTTTTGAGATAAGTGAATGTTAAATTTCGTAATTCGGTCCAATAACAAGATCATAGGCGGATCCAGCACCCCCTTTTTCTGGGAAATTTGGTTGATTAAATAGGAAATCACTGAAACATGACTGGAGCGCACTCCTTTAGGTCAGTCAGTGGACCCACTTATAATATTATAATACTTATAATTGCCACTGCAGATATACAAAGAGCGAGTAAATAGGTAAATGGATCTTATGTATACAGTGATTCTTAGATGACCATGTGCTCCTAGAATTTGGTCCAATTATCAGATCAAAGGCGGATCCAGGAGGGGTGGGGGTGCCCCCTATTTTGGGAAAACATTTGGTTGATTATATAAGGAATCATTGGAGCCCCCTCCCCCTTTAGGCCAGTCAGTAGACCTTACTCTTAATTAAAATTTCTGGATCTGCAACTGCAGATATATATAGCGAGGAAAAGGGTTAAATAAATCTTTTTGTAAACAGTGATTCTTCGATGACCATGTGCGCCTGGAAGGGTACATTTTACATTGATTCTTTTTCTTTAGATATTACTCTTTCCTTTTTTTCAAGAAAAGTTTTCTTGATTTATCATTATGTCCGTTTTGATATACAAGTTTTAGGGCAAATATGTATTTGGTAAGTAAACGGTTGCAATGACTATAGCACTAATAATTTGCGTGACCGAATCTCTTTTCTTGATTCCCTTGATAATAATCGTTTAAAACCTCAAAAAATGAAAAGCCTAAGATGAAAGGGTACTATAAGAACTATATTAATAAAAGGGACATAAAAGGCCAAATAAACCTTTAAGTATAAAGAACAAGATGTTGTATGGTTGCCAATGACACATCTCTCCACAAGAAATCAAATGACACAAAAAGTAACAACTATGTGTCACCATACGGCCTTCAACAATGAGCAAAGCCCACACCGCATAGTCGGGTATAAAAGGCCACGAAATCCCATATGTAAAACAATTCAAACGAGTCGGAGAAAACTAACGGCCTAATTAATGTACGAAAAACAAATATGTTGCACAGCAACAAACGACAACCACCGAATTACAGGTTCCTGGCTTGGTTCAGGCACATACATACAGCATGTGGCGGGGCTAAACATGTTAACTAAGGTCTACTTTAGCTGATATTTGAAAGCATTTTTTTAATAAATGGTATTGCCCACTTCCGTGAATATATTTAAAGCGTGTCATTTTCTGAAAGTTAATCGTATCAATTAAATTTCTGTTAAAACTTCATCGGTGGTACATACTCAGTTTAGGTTGTAACAATAATATGCCGTGTATCTGAACATTTTACCAAGAAAACGCTCATTAGACAATGGCTCAAACTGCAGCTTTGAACATATTGATAAACTCAGAATGAATCTCAAAATATTTTAAGATACATTATAAAATTTTACTGATTGTAAGAATATATAGAGAAGCAACAAAAAGATAGCACATAACGTCAGGGGAGACGGCACTATTGGTAATAGAAACTAAGAAGTCTAACAATTTCAAAAGGCGATTCGGGCGAAGGAAAAGTATATTTATAGTGATAGCCGTGAAGAATCTGTTCCTGGACAAAAATGTCGGAGAGGTGTCGCAAATAAAGACGTATATACATGCATATACACATAGTATTGTTAATTCTTAAACGAAAAGCATCTAAAAAAACATTACTAAAACAATTATCAATTTTTTGCAGATTCATGTATTTCGTATACAACAGGACACACAAGTATATATATTTAGATATATACCAATTCATATAAGCGGTAGTAATTGATGAGTACAAAGTTATTAATGAAACGATCGTTTCCGTTGAATCATTTCCGAATTCATATATTGCTCTAAGTGTTCATCCCATTTTAACTTGATTGTCATGAGGGGATATTTTGCATTGGTGCTTTGTTTCTCTGCTGTCCACTGTTGTGAGTTTTATATTTCTATTTTTTATTTACTCGCTAGGGTGTTATAATTTATATATTTTACATGTCAAGAGAGAAAGAGGCTTTTGAAATGACTTCTATTTGAGTATTGCCTTAAATGTGCATAGTTTAGACATTTTATTTACTCAGAGTAAAATGGACTGGACACAAGTCCTTAGGAAGTTCGAAATGATAGTAATAGCATTAAATCTAAAATGGATCAAACTACTTTTATCACTCGAACATTACTCTAATAAAGGTCTGACCATTCATTATTCTATATTAAAAAAATAATTTATTCTATTCATTTCAAATTATATTGAATATTTTACTTTTTTAAAATTCAATTCTGAGATGTTCAATTGCTTCTTGAAATACGTTTTGGAATATTAATTGTCAAAATAAAACCATGATTGCATGTATTATTTTCTAGTCACGACAATAAGAGTCCAAAGTGGGACAAATGCAATAGTAAAATGGGAGCTATCTCAATCCGTATCAACAACGAGTGCTGCCATAATGAGAAACGATACTGACGTAATTTTTAATATCGTCTATGGTGATGCAATTCCAAACACAGACGACACTAGATACCAAATTGACAAGCGTATGGTCAGTCTAATAACAGCCATTGAATTCACTATCCTGAATGTAGCTAATGTAGATTCAGGTGTCTATACATTACAGGATGCTACCGGCAAAGTCTTTGGTGGAGTTACATTGATCGTTACTGGTAGGTAGCATTTTAAAGAAGTTGTGTTTCGGATAATACCTTAATAAGGTCTTTTAAACCCCTAGTAGGAATATTGACATGTTTTGTATACTAGTACTGCCTAAAGAAATATTACACAAAACTGCGGTTTTGGTAATATATGTAGTTGTACGCTCACAAACATGTTTAACCCCGACACATTCGGTATGTGTCTGCCCAAGTCAGAATCCAGTAGTTCAGTTGTTGTCTTTGGTTCGTGTTTGCCATTTGAGTTTTCCGTAAATTGTTTTCAAATTTTTTATGAATTAGGAAGTTATATTTCAAATTTGTTAATTGAATTATTTTATTATTTTTCATGTCAGAGCTTTTCATAGCCGACTATACGGTGTGGGGGTTTCTTAATGTTGAAGGCCTTACGGTGGCTTACAATTGCTTACACCCACTTCATTTCAACTTTGGTGAATAAGTAATTCAAGTCTTTCAATAGGTTTGGGCATACTTGTTCAGTGAACGTGAGTAAAGGGATGTGTGGCATACACGTTAATGAGGCAAAGACAAGAAACAAAAGTTAGTAATGATATATCGTGACGGCATTTCAATTTTCGGGTAAAGATTGCACGAAACGCAATTAAAACCCTATGGTACTGACTTGATATCTAAATCTTCCAAGGCTTATCACTTCCTTTTTGGTACGCAAAATATAGTGCATTGATCATAACATTCTATACATCCTATCATTGAAAATTCCCAAAATTTATCTATGTTATATATACTCAGATTCAAGTCACAAAATTATGTTACACTTGTTATGAAAATTACATAAACTTTGCAAGGTGCGGGAATCACACATCTGTTCTAAAAGTATAAATGTTGTCATTGTTGAAGTCGTCGTTAAAAAATTAAGATATCTTCCTTTATTCAGATTGAGTTTTGTTGAATTAACTACAACCACACGAATGATCTTCGCTAGCCAAGGGTTACAATCCACTTCCCTCCTCTCAAAGAAAATATACGTTGACATTCATGCATTTGTGCAAGAAACATACACAGGAACTTCTATTAGTTGATTAAAAACATTCAAATTGTCACTAAATATAGTTGTATGTTTAGGGATGTAAAGACTTGTTTACATACACTTTCTACATTTACACGTGGTCATGTTATAGGCGCTTTTTTATTGGATGCAGCGAGTTTCGACTGCAACCAATAAATATCATTACCTTGTGTCTCCGAAATTCTATCTCAGTCCGCCTAGGGTGGAGAGGAGGGAAGTGGATCGTAACCCTTGGCTAGCGAAGATGCTACAACCAATGCTTTATACAATGCAATATTTACTGATGACTTAAAGCAATCTTCACCCTTCAATGCTTACAAGCACTTTGATTGTCTTTCATTTCTTTATTTTTTGGAGTTATTAATGTATATCCCGTATACCATGTGGATATCCAATATGTTGATAACGAGAAGAAACAATTACAGGAAGTAATTCAATGATATACTTAAGTATAATTCCCTGTTTGTGAAAATATTTATAAGTACTATTAATATTGACCTAGGTGTATGAATTTGACCTCCTATCATTAGGTATATTTATTTTGACACATTTAGTTTAAGAAAGAAAGATTTACTAAGAAAAACATTTTTTTCTTTATACATGTATATATATCTCTTTCTGATGAACCAATTCATCGTTAACCGTTTTGTACGTTGACGATTATAGGCGTTTGTGATCAGTTTAAAACGTCAATTTATGTTAACCTGTGTCGTTGGATTGCTGTCAATATTGTTGACACTTACCTCATTTTTATATTCCTTATTTAGCTACATAACATATAGAATTTCAAACCATCATGTGTAAATTGAAATTGCAATTTCCTTTAGATTTTTGAAAACATGCTTATTTATAATGAAATTGATCACTTAAACGCAGTAAAGTATTGAATAAAGGAACCAGTATATGATACAATTTTTTAAAGTCCTTCAATGTAAAAAAAAAGAAAGAAAGAAATATTTGTCTGGGTTATTAAATTTGCACTCATTAACAATGTAGAGGATACAATAACATTTTGATTTAAACATATTTGATCCAAATTAAAACAAACCAGGCTTTGCTCATTGTTGAAGGCCGTACAGTGACCTATAGTTTTTAATTTCTGTGTCATTTTGGTCTCTGGTGGAGAGTGGCTCATTGGCAATCATACCACATCTTCTTTTTTAATAAATAAGTTCATCATTTCAGCTCTGTAATGTTAGGATTTTATTGATTTTCTTTAAATGTTGACCCAGTGAGGGAACACACGAAGGAGAGAGTGATCATTACTTCCCTTTAGTGTTTTAATGTTTCAATATGAATGCTTTACATAAACTGAAGAAAAATTGCGCGAAATATTGCAACAACGATAACCAGACATTCACAACTAACACATTTGAAAAGATAAAAAAAACCTTTCAATGTTAAAGTAAGTTGTTGTCTCTTATCTGTATAGTTTGCATGTAAAGAGGCAGAATTTTATAGCGTAATGATTATCAAATGTGATATATCTATCCTAGTTCCAATTTCAAAACTAACTTTAGTAAGACCTGTTGCGCACTCTGCGAAAAGGTAGCCATTTATTTTATGGCAAATTCAAAGAAGAAGAGAAGGTTAATATAAACCATGCATACTGTCAAACAGAAAGGAAATTCCGAAAAAAAAATAAATGTTTTAGATTTTGACTATTCAGTGTCAGTGACTGTAGATATATTTATGTTTTAGACTTTCAAAGAACAGAAAATGGGCCATCGCAGTCAGCCAGGTCTGACGATATTTTGACTGAAGATATATTTATGTTTTAGACTTTCGAAGGACAGAACATGGGCCATCGCAGTCAGCCAGGTCTGACGATATTTCGACTGTAAATATATTTATGTTTTAGACCTTCAAAGAACAGAAAATGAGCCATTTCAGTCATCCAGGTCTGACGGTAATTTGACTAGATATATTTATGTTTTAGACTTTCAAAGAACAGAAAATGAGCCATCGCTGTCAGCCAGGTCTAGCGGTACTATGACAGTAGTTATATTGATTGTCATCGGGGCAGTTGTACTGGCTATAGTAGTGATTGTCGTTTTTAGGAGAAACTATTTGAAGAGAAGTGAGTATAATTATCCGGATAAAATTATTGCAGATGGATATATTGCACACGGGTTTATATTAAATATGTTTTATTGCTGTAAATTGCGGAAGATTGCTAACTTGCTCTGAGTTTGGGCTTCAACTACGTATTTATTTGGCCTTCGATCTCCATTCATGAGACTTATGTAGACGAAACGCACGTCTGGTCTGGTGTACACAATTCGAAGCCTGGTATCATTGATGAGTTTTGTAACAAATATGGAAGGTGTTTTTCCTCAAGATGTGAATGATACAATTGTTGGTTTTTACCTGAAGGGAAAATTGTGAATATTCTAAGTGCATTCATAGCCATCAAATCTACACATTAATCATATTTAGAATACGGAATCTCCATAAACTTTATTTATAATTCACTTAATTAGAATATGTATTCCAAAAAATATTTAATTCAATTCATTTGCAAATCTGCTTGATTTATGGTGAAACCAAAACGAAAACCAAATATGGCGAACAGCAACTAAAGACAAGATTACAGGCTTCTGACTTTAGACCGAAAAAATAAAGGAGCTTAATCCTCCCCTACTATGGCAACCGTGATATAACTGCAAAAGAGAAAAAACAAAAGCAAGACTAATCAGCATGCATGAAGCACAAAAATAAAAAAAAAAAAATCTTTGTTTCTGTGGAAGAATTTAGTGAAGGTTTTAAATAATTTTTAATAATGATATCCGCGACTTACCAAAACACAAGTTATACATAAGTTACGTGTAATGAAATAAAAAAAAAATACTGCAGTAAAAGGTAGCGTGAAGGACAAACAGAGCATAGTTCAATATTCCCGCTTCTTAAATCTAATCGCGATAGAAATATACTATTTGATGCAATAGCAGGGTAATTATTTTACATACTGTGCTGACTACAAGCTTTACAACTACTTAAAAGAGGTACGAATAGAAATAGACGTTGTTTATCAATAAAATGTCATTTCATTGAAGGTATGAGTGGTGACAGTGGTGACAATGATACAACGTATGTAAACATGAAAGACGATTTAGACCCAGTCAGCACATCAGCACGAGAAAACAGTTACGTTTCGGGTAGGTTTTTAGCATGTTCGACATTTGCACTCTTTTTCAAATCTGCAGTGAATATAATGTATACATGCAATTAGATAATATTTTGTTCACAACCTGTAAGATGTTATGTTACATGCATTCATACCGCTTGATCATTTATAAAAAAGATAAGCACTAAGTATTTCATTTTTAATGGGAAGGGACAAGTGTTAGGATTTTACTATATTTTTTTCTTCTTTTGGTCCAAAGGGGCAAGTGAACTTTTGGCATCACTTAGCGTCCGTCGTCGTTAACTTTTGCAAATATCTTCTCTTCAGAATCAGAATTTGTCCTCAATCATAGTTGGGCATATAGCTGAAAATCTTGAAAACTGTAAAAGATGTCAATAGCAAAAAGGATAAGCAAGACAAGATCCAAACATAAGTCCTACAGCTGAAATTGCCAGTCGACTCTTCTTATTGAAGATATTGCATCGTCGGTGATACTTTTTACAATTCTTTGCGTTTTGTCAATTATCTTGAAAACTATCATAGATAGACGTTAAAAAAACCAAAAATGATCAGTAAGACATTATCTGCTTATAAGTCAACACGATGGAATTTGTTTACTCGACTCCTTATGGAGTCATTGCTCTTTAAAGACGATTTACCAATTGTTTTCGTTTTTTACCTATTATTTTGAAAATCGAACAAGATAAATAGACACTTTAAACAGCAACAAATACCAGCAAGACAAGATCTGTAATTAGGGCATCGCAGATGAAATTTCTAGTTGTGTTCATATAGGTGCTGTTTTCCTTAAATTAGAACGGTTGACCAGGGTATTTTTGTGATTTGGGCAAAACCATAGTAGATATAGAGAAAATGTAAACAGAAAATAAACGATTAGCAAAACTATAACAGCAAAAAAAGAGATTTTAGCCATCAATTATTTTCACGTCTATAATGTTGGAGAGCGTCCATCGTCGACAATGCACATACAATATGTCCTCTTTATACACATGGTAAATTAAACTAAACACCACCTAGTTAAATTCATTGAAACAGGTAGACGTAACTTTGAAGCACCAATACAAGAAGATGAAGAAACATATACATTTTTTCCAACACTTGACACCGAAGTCAATAAATCAACAGATTAAACAATTAAATTACGTAAAAGTATAGCAAGATATTGTCAAAAAATAAACAAGTGTAGCTTAGAGCAGATTATGATTATTTGTTTTCTTGTTATTGGTCTTTTTTAGTTAACTGTCTCATTGGCATCATATCCACACCTATTCTTTTTATATCAAGAAGCTGTATAAGCAAAATAAGATTGTGTGATCAATTCAAACAAACATGGAACGAGACTATTCAAAACTGTTCCAAAACCTTGAATTGTCGTATTTTTAAGAATTTATTGTGTTTTGAAGAATATTTTAATATTTTAGACGAAAATTTTTTTTTGACATTATGTAAATTTAAAATATGTAACCATAAACTTCCAGCCGAACTTGGAAGATGGTACAATATAGAAAGGGAAAAAAGAAAGTATAATTGGAGATGAGTTTCATTACATTATTAATTGTTCACATTTTAGAGAAGAGAGAAATAAATTTATAAATCGTAATTTTAGTATAAGGCCAAACATTATATTATTTACTGAAATTATGTCGTCTACAAATAGGACAGAACTCATAAATTTATGTAAGTTTATACGAATTATAAACAAGCGAGTTTGTCCTCCTGAATAAGTTCTTTTTGTCTTTGTTGTTGTTGTATATATTGTATATTTATGTTGATTTAGTTAATATATTGTATTATACATGCGTCTTCTCTGTACCTATGTATTTGGTGATGAGAATAAAGATATATATAGCATGTGTTTAATCAGCTCTGATTGATTGATTGATTGATTGATTAATTGATTGATAGCTTTACACCGCATCAGTGGAAAAGGTTTAACGCCGCGATACAACCAGATCTGAGTAACATGTACACGTGTATTGAAATCAGTACGTGTCTCCAATGGGAAATTAAAAACTTTTTTATTTTTATTTTAGCAGCACAGATTGAAAAACCAACAATTGATAATGTTTATAGCGAAGTAATAAAGAAAACTAAACCAAATAGTGACACTTATCCTGGAACGGAACATCTACTTACTAGAGAAACTGATCCAGAAACGGAAAATCAACTTACTAGAGAAACTGATCCAGAAACGGAAAATCAACTTACTAGAGAAACTGATCCAGAAACGGAAAATCAACTTACTAGAGAAACTGATCCTGAACCGGAACATCAACAAAACAATGAACAAGTAAGTTGAAGTTCATTGTTTCAAACAGAGTTTGGGAGCGTCTGCAGAGGTCAGATAATACATAGACAAACAGACAAGATATATTTTATCGTATGTTTTTCTATGTTGTGATGTTATGCTATTGTTTCAGAAAAAGGGAGAAGATTTGGTACCATTAAAACGTTTTATCCCGCTTCAAATGTTTGCACCTGTCCTAAGTCAGGAATCTGATGTACAGTAGTTGTCGTTTGTTTATGTAATTTATACGTGTTTCTCGTTTCTCGTTTTTTTATATAGATTAGACCGTTGGTTTTCCCGTTTGAATGGTTTTACACTAGTATTTTTGTGGCCCTTTATAGCTTGTTGTTCGGTGTGAGCCAAGGGTCCGTGTTGAAGGCCGTACGTTGACCTTTAATGGTTTACTTTTTTTTTAATTTTTATTTGGATGGAGGGTTGTCTCATTGGCACTCACACCACATCTTCCTATATCAAGATACTGTTAACAATATCAGAAGTTGCTGTAAAGTCTTTCATAATTAGACAAATGATCAGGCACATGCGATAACGTATTATATGGATAACATTGATTCATTTTACCTTTGACTTATGCTTGTTATATAATTTTGAACATGTCGAACTTATTTTCAAGATAAAAAGGTATATTAAACAGTAAAAGACTCGATATGTTTTCATTCCAGATAGATACAGATCAGTTAGTTTACATCGAAGTTACCTTTGACGATGAAAAAAAACCGGAAGAAGGAACAGTTCAGAAGAACCTTATCAGAACAACGTATGAAGAGGTTGACTTTAACGCCACTGCTGTTCTAGCAAACAATTACAACTCGTCTTGAGGCTGTTTGGACTATCATTTTGTTGTTTTTAGTAAATCTATGCATTTAAATAAATTACACTTTTTGTTTCTACATTCGAATATATTTCAAGGCTGATGTAAGTAATTGAGTGTTGATTAAAAGTGAAATGATTTTTATTTTACTGTTGATCGAAATTTCCAAGCATATATCCACATTCATATTTTAGTCAAATAAGAGACATATGATTTCTGTACATATGCATTAGATTAAAGTCACAAGGTACGTGTGTATGGTTAACTAGTCAATTTATCAAGGAACCAACAATCAAGTTCGTGTGATATGAGAATATAATAATCTTCAATCTTAAAAGTGATACATTGACATATGATTTTTTTTTTATCAACTTGCTTCCTAGAACAGTTCTCAATTGATATTTGATTGTAAATATAAAAAAGATATGGTATGATTGCTAATGAGACAACTCTCCACAAGAGGTGTGGAGAGATGACACAGAAATTAACAACTATAGGTCACCGTACGGCCTTCAACAATGAGCAAAGACCATACTGCATAGTCAGGTATAAAAGGCCCCGAGTATATTAGTGAGTTATAAAATTGAGAATGGAACTGTGGAATATGTCAGAGACAACAACCAAAGAGCAGACAACAACCGAAGACAACTAATAAGTCAGCATTCTAACGACGCAAAAGATGCAAAGGTTTTCAGCAATAGACAAGTGTCTATGCAATGACTGCAATACATCAAGCTATAAATCGCTTCGAAACTAAAAAGTATTTAATTAGTAAGATTGGAACAATCAAACCTCGAAATTCCACACCAATAAGCCTAATGACAAAAAGATCAGATAAAGACTCGTGAATTAAAACAGAGAGTACCGAAACGGCAATATAAGTAGAAGTAAAGAAGTCTTTGCATTAACCATATATGTAGCACCATAAGGGGCCGATATCTACCCCTCCATCATAAATTTTCTTCTGCATTACGATGTGACAAAAGATCATCCCTAATGTGGTGCCAGGCGTCTCCGCGGGTGCGGGATTTTCTTGCTGTGTTGAGGACCCATTGTTGGCCTTCGGCTATTTCTGCTCTTTGGTAGGATTGTTGTCTCTTTGAAACATTCCCCATTTCCATTCTCAATTTTAACAAATAGGCAAAAAGCAATTAATAAAAAGCAGTACAGTGTAAGAGGTTAACTCTATGATGACTCTATAATATCGGTATCAGATTCACGTGAATTTTAATTCGTGTAAACGTCATTTGAAATTCGCGTGAATTTCACCTCAAACGAGCTTATACGTGAAACTCGCGTGAAATTTACATGAATTCCTCAAACGATTTATACGTAGAACTAACGTGAAATCACGTCATGTGAGTTTCACGTGAAAATAGCTATATATAGCATGACTTCACATGTAAAATTTCACGTGAGATTCACCTCAATCGAGCTTATACATGAAACTCACATGAAAATTTTTATGTGAATATCACGTGAATTGAGATTTACATGAATCTGATGTGAACTTTTTCACATGAATTTCACGTGACATTTACAACAAAAAAAATTGATATTTTCCATGATTTTAATTAAATTTGAAAAAGATGTTATTTGAATTACTCTATTTTAAAATTTCATGTGAATTTCACCTGAAAAATTTTTACGTGATTTGCATGTGAAATTCACATGAGTTTCACATGAGAATCACGTGAAACTCACAAAAATTGTTTTTACATGAGTTTCACGTATAAGCTCGTTTGAGGTGAAATTGATGTGAATTTCACGTGAGATTCACATGAATTTAAATTTACGTGAAATTGATGTGAGTGAAATTTGCCTTTGTATTGTAAAATAGGTCGTTACTCGGCCTAGTGCTATTTTTTTCAATTCAAATATTACAAGTTTTTATTGCTGAAATAACCTGCATTTTGACATTTAATGTTTGAATATTTTTTTCTGTTCGTTAAAAACGAAGAAATATATACGTAACACAGAAATCTGGAAACGAAATGTACTCCCGTTTGTTACTTTAACTGGCCTTATTGGTCTATATAGTTTATATTAAAAAATATTTTCGTTCAAATTTTATCATTTTGGTTGCTTTCAGACTTTTATGAGTTAAATTAAATTTAATTTTAACAGTGCATTTGCCAATGTATCACAGACATTATATTTTTGAATACATGTCGGTGTAAAAATAAAACTGAAGTCACATTTTTACTTACTTCACTCATCTGTGTTGGGTTTTTTGTTGTTTTTTTTTTTGCAATTTAAGATTTACATGGACGCCAAACAAGAAGCACAAATTCAATACTATAAGTAGAAGCTAGTAAACATACGAATAATGTATTTTTTTAAATCGTGAGTTCAATCGCCTCCGTAAATAAACATCTGATAAAACTACTACAGCCGTGAACAAATCATTGCTCGTTTGTCATATTGAGATCACAGAATACCAAGTTACACAATGTACACGAACCTATCTCTGTACTGTTATAATCCGGACATTATTATTAATTAGTACTCCTATTCAGAAGCATTATCTTCCTGTTAATCCCATTGTTATAGTCTTATTGTCCGGCAAATCCCTATCCCTCATAATTCTTCACCCCTCCGAAGATCCGGATTTACATTGTCTTGTTTGTTTATCAGGTCTGGGTCGACTTTCCAATTGCAATTAAGGTGTCTCGTTTTACCTTTATCCTCAGTCAGGACACGTTCTTAGAAATAAAAAAAAACTAAGAAACATAAAAAAGATGTTACAATGAAAATGCTTTTTGAAATCCCCATAAGTACCTCGATTGGACAATGGTCATTATACGTCACCTTTTAGGTGTAAGTTAAATGAATATTCATATATTTCAAAATCTTTTTTCAAATGTTCCAAAATGGCCGATCATTAATGTACGATATATTAATTAACAGAGTAGTATTTTCAATTCTTTCGTGCTATAATTTTCAAAAAAAAAATTGCAGCTCTATAATACGTTTTTGCTAGAACTACTGGATATATTTACCATCACAAGGAAATTATTTCGGCATTGAAACAATTAAAATGAAATACTTTCGCAAATTCCGTGACCTAACAGAAATAATTTCCAACATTCAATTCGACTGAAATGGACATAAATGGAAGATACGTCCCAAAAGGTAAGAACTATTTTTTGTATACCTAAAATTGCTCTTATTTATTAGTCTTTTGAAGATAAAATTTCCCACGATTTTACTTCTAATCTAATAATGAAATGTAAAATAATATTTATATTTCAACTTATATGTTTAATGTCTTCATGAGCCTCAAAAAGAAACACTTACTTTTATTATTTACTCTCATTTTTCTAATTTTGCATTAAATTGTGAAGAAATATTATTAAATTTTGGTCTGGATTTTTACCCGTTTTCTGCACTCAAGAAAGTACTGTCTTAAGTAACTCTATTGTTAAATTAGGCCCAATTATTTTATATTATAGAAAATTTACTTAAACCATCAATTTAGAAGGAATCATCTAATTTGGCAAAATGAGGAAATTAGATCTAGCATTTCTAGCACTCCTGTGACGCTAGCTATTTTGTAGATGATTTTGATGAATGCTTTCGCCAATTTTCCAACGTTTTACATGAAATTAAGTGACATTACAAGCATTTAAGATGTAATTTGTCAGGTTTGGTGCCATTTGAAGCTATTATGACGCTTTTAAGCAGTACTAAGAAACAGCTAATATGTTGAAAGGCTACATGATTTGATATCCTGCGCCCTTCTGAGAAAATAGCATTGCCTTAATCTAAATTTCTGAAGAAATATTGAAAATAACACAAAATCGTTTATCAACCAGTTTTATCGTCAAATTATTGGTGCTTTCAGCTCACGTCTTCGGAGATAAACGATGAAAATGGCTAGAATTAAACTAATTATGTCTTATTTAAATTATCCGAGTGATTACAAAGTGAGAGCACGGTCACATTACGGCAAGCCACAAAAACGAAAGAATAACGCATTGAATCACGCAGAAAATCTGTTAACAAATCAACACAGGCATAATTCAATATTCAGTATAGAACTGCAGACGAAAATTTAATTTTCTAATAAAGCAAAATATATTCAAAAACATCAGACTTATTTCCAATAAATTTCTATAAAAAAGTTGGTTGAAGCGACAATCAACACAATTTATAGGATACAAATGTATTCAATTATCTCTTGATGAAAATGTTGAAAATTTGAAATACTTAGATTTAAACAAAAAATGACGATAGCATATTCTATTTTTTATAAAATTTTGGGTTTTAACGCAACGAAAATTAGCAATAACTCGAAAACTTCATTTTAAATGAAGTTGAAAACTCACAACTAACAAACAATAATACTTTTTTCCCTAAATTTTTGCATTTTGTACTTTTGTTTTACAATTGTATTATTATTTTTAGTTCGTTCGGATTCGATTTCTTTGAAAAATAATGACATGTAAGCAAATTATATTAGATATGATAGTTTATTTTTTCCTGATTACAGTATATATATATTGTTTAATTCTGAAGAACCTATGTTGATACAGTACTATGAAAAAGTGAAAATATTTCTCAAATTCTGATACAATAAATTCTACATAAAATTCCATGTTAATAATATACACACAATTGATAAATGAATAAATAAACAAAACTTGTAAATGAATAAATAAAGAATTGAAAATAAAATAAAAATTGATAATAAAGAAATAAAGAAATAAAGAAATAAAGAAATAAAGAAATATTGAAATAAAGAAATATTGAAATAAAGAAATATTGAAATAAAGAAATATTGAAATAAAGAAATAAAGGACAAATGTAATAAAGAAATAAAGAAATATCTAAAGAGAAATAAAGAAATAAAGAATTAAAGAAATAAATAATGTTCCATTAAAATCAACAGCAATTTCAGAGCTCTGTGTTGTTATTAAATAATGAAACTATAAAATGAAAAACGAAATAAACTAAAAAATCATGAAACATCAGTTTACAATTTCTCAAAGCTTGCTTATTCCCAACCCTGAAATTACATGGAAAAGTTTTGGAGAAGTAAGAGGATCTCAACCTACATCCTCGATCTGTATCTACTTTTGGGATTACTTTCGCTCTCCTATTTACTCCGACGCACGGTTAGGTTATAATTTCTAGAATACCATAATAATTAATCATTCAACGCATTAGATATCCCTATAATGGTAATAAAAGACGATTAGTGTAAGAAAACTTCAAGTTTTATGGCAATCACCACTCTAGTTATACTTTAACAGAAAGAAAATTATCCTTGGTTGACAAGCGATTATTAGTCCACAAGGCGGAATAAAAAAAATTATTATGAGTTGTTCTTGAATTTTCATTTCTTTTTGTGTCTAGGGAAAATATTTTTAAAAACGAATTCCTCAATGATGAAGTTTTTTTTATATAAAATTATTTTTGAATGAATCATTTTCAAACCCCCTAAGCAGAGAAAGGATTGTTTCTTTAAGATAGAGTTATAACAATTTAAAAAAATAAAAATGAAATGGTTGTAAAATAAAGGACTTAAAAGGATGCCGTTATTGTTTTTATATTTTACACCAGCTTAAAACTAGAAAATGTCAACGCATGGAAATAATCACTCATTTTTTCATATTTAATTGCGGATGTTGAATTATTTTATAGTTTATATTTTATGATGAAGCAATTAAATAACATTACGTGTCTCTGGGTGGTTAAATCTTAAGTTTCCATGTAAATAGATAGAGATGTCAGAGAGAATTTATCATTATTCATTAGTCAATTTGATAAAACCCGTAGTTATTGTAATTCTCAACGCAGCTGATCACGTTACTACTCTCTGATTCCTTAGTAATGCCAATTAAACTATTTTCTTCCAAGATCTTTATAAACAAGGGAAAAATTCCAATCACGGAACACGATAAACGGAACTTAACTACTCATTATGGAAGGTCAATCTTTACACATATGGTCCAATGTAGGAATTGACTTTGTATAATGTCTTTTTACGCCACAAATCAGTCTCGTTTTAGAAAATTGGTCCCACTGGGTCAGCAAATAACAAAATTCTAAAGGAAGCACCGGACGGATTTATTTTCCGTTTAATTAGAAGAACATCGAAATCAACGTATTTTTATCTCATTTTGAAGACGATAGTTACAAATTTATAATATTAATTACCCCAAGTCACGACGGTCTCTAGTGGCATACGCCGCTCGCAGCGAGCATAATTATGTTCATTTCTGAAGAATATTGTCACTGTGGGTGAAATTGTATTAGATTCTTTGTAAGATCGTTTGTTAAACCAATTATGTGTGTTTTCCTAATCATTTTACAAATACACGGACGTTTTACTAGTTTTTTTGTGTAATGATTTATTTAATTATCATGTTGACGAGATTTATTCAGAATAAACTTTGTATAATTTGTCAAAACTCCTTGGACAATTACCGCTTTCATCGAATAAAATGAAGATAACGGCATTCAAAGAACAGGAAAATCGTTAAGGTTAAGACTTTACTCTTACATCTATAATGGCATTATCATAAAGGAAATATCTATGCAAACACGAAACCGGAGAGAAAAAATATATTTTAAAGGATGAAAACAAAGCGGTTAGATAGTCAGATGGCACCTTTTTTTATTCATTTTTTTTCATAAAAAAAAATACAATATAAAATTTAACAAAACTTACTCTTCTCCTCAATGGTTTTCTTCATTAACACATATTTTGAAGTTGACGATTATTTAGTAGTTTCTGTTTTATTTATTCCCAACTTCTCTTTACTCGTGAAAACTTTATATATTTATATTCTGTATTCAAATATTAACTCCCCGTCTGTCAATGATTTCAATTTGAGAAATACTAAAATGATTTTTAGGGTTTTATTGTGTTGTAAATTGGGTGGTCTCACTGCTCTCTTTTCATTCCTTTTAGTAACACAAAATCTTGTTACTAGGACGTTAAAACAAACTATTGTCCAATGTATATTAAGATATAATAGAACCGATTCCATACTCCCTAATTTTCAAAGTCTATATATATTATGACCTGTTTTCAACAGATTAAACCGAGAGGGAACTATGGGAGGTGGTTGGGATCCTTCGATTTAACTGTTTGTTCAAACAAAAGCATAACTGACCTTTTTCCTGGTAAAAAATACATTTCATGACATATTCATTGATCAAGCAGTTATAGTTCCATTTCAGTCACGAATGCTAGTAAGAAAATTTCACTCATAACTGCAGAGAATGAACAACATATTTTTCTCTAATGCGGGTGTATTTTGTTCTGACAAAATAGTCCATATTTTAGTAACTATTGCAACTGAAACAGACAATATCTTTTAAAAAAAATTGGAAAATCTTGTCAGGGTTATAATGCTTTTTTATTGTAAACAGCATATATATTTAAAATATATGTAATCGTAAACTTTGCAGTGAGTTCAAGAGGTTCTAAATTTCTAGTAAATAGATAAATTTCTGAAGCTCGTCTCAAAGAAGTACGGTCATTTACTCTGTAGAAGAGTCAAAATCTAAAACTTTTAAAATCATGCTGTGCATCGAATATCAAAGACACAAATTACTACACTTAAACTTTCCATATTTCTATAAAATTGCAAAATAGGAAGTGGTAGTATGATTGTCAATTAGACAATTTCACTTATAACTTCAGAGAATAACATAATCTTAAACAGGTTGTATTTTTTTCTGACAGAAATATCTCATATTTTCAGTTAATATTGCAACCGCAGACAGATCTACAAGTTTAAACTATAAATTTTATCAGGGTTATAATACTTTGTATTGTAAACAGCACACATATATTCAATCTTAATTTATATAATCGTTAATTTTGAGATGAGCTAGAGAAGTTCTAATTTTCAAATATTTATTTTATAATTTCTAGAGAAGACGTATCTAGTCAATGTTCTCTGTATTTGTTTCACTCACAGAGTCAAAATCTTTAAAGTTTTTTTCGAATATCAAAGAGACGAATTCCTATATATATATATATATATATATATCAATATTTTCCATATTTCTATAAAATTAATATGTTATGAATTGCAATATATTGCTGTTGAAGACATTTTTGTAAACAATTGTCATTTTACATGTGTTTTATAAACAAAATGCATTTAATGACGCGTACCAAAATTAATGAAATTCTATTCGAGAGGCAGTATTTAGTATTTCCAACAGAGCTTCTGTTTTGTCAATAAGGATTTCTTTCATATAAACTTTAGAGACAAACATTTGTAATTTGCCAATATGTGTTAAAATTGTCAGAAATAAGTCAGGAAGCCGTGATACTGTGAATTAAAGTAAAGGCTGATTTTTTGTAAAGGTTGAGATGTAAAATTTATTCAGGAGAAATCACCCTACCTCTTTGTGCTGAAGTTTTCTACCTCTTTTTTTCCAACCTTTGTATCAATATTTTTTTTCTCAAATCACCAACTAAAGAAACGTATTTTTCATGTAAAATTTTATCAATACATTTGGTTTCTGGTAGGCTATAAGCAGGTATTATTTGATGGAAACTGGGGGTGGGGTGGGGTGGGGTTGGGACGTTACAGTTCTCAGTTGGATACAAAAGTAAGCTCGGTCATAGAACGAGGAAGTAATTTGTATTTCTCTCATTGATTTATAAACGTACATTATCCCAAGATATATTTCTAATCAATTAAAAGTAAGATGCCAAAAAAAAAAAGAGTGATATTTTTTTATGAAGAAAAGCTTTATCAACGCTTTTTGTGATTATACAGGACTCGCAGACGACCTAATCACTATGCAACTCGTCACCAAAAGATTACCGGACTCAGATGGCAAGCACAAATTCCAAATGATCAGAAATCAAAACTAAAAAGTCCGGAATTACTAATTACCGGAGTAAGGGGATAGGAAATGGTAAATTACACGACTGTAACAAGTCCCTCGTGCTGATTAATTTCATCAATTTTCTAATAACATTTCATTAATCACACCTCCGGAAGATTTTCTTCCAGCTAATCATGTGATGTCGACTTCTAAATCACCGTATCTGATTGGCTATTTATTAGTTTACTTAAATGGACAAATTTTTCATCTTTTATACGTCATTTATTTACATTTGAACATAAAAGATAACATTTTATAGTGGCACATGGCGAAATAAAAATAATAACAAATACATTTGAATGAAAGTTGATCAATTTTGAAAGTTTAATATTTAGAAAATTGAAACATATATTAATTTTTTTAGATTTATTACTTTGAAAGAGAAAAATGAACATAAGTTCTTTTTCTGAAAATTCTTCATCAAGACCAACATCGTTCTTTATAGAGGATATCTTGTTAAACAAACCAAAGACAATGTGCCGTGCAGAAATAAACCACGGACTCTTCCGTCCCGGTATACCAGAATACGGATTCCAGTGCATTCCGGGAACACATCTATTGTATCCTCATCAAGTTTTGCAAGCACAGAACTTTCTACACAAGCATTCAGACCACCCGTTCCTGATACCAACGGCTGGTGAGTTATTATTTTTTTTTTAAATATTGTCATTTTCAATGTTCCTTTTTATAATTTCTTTGTAATATATTGTGATTTATTTTTATTTCATACTGAAATATCTAAACCTACTTTTTGGGGGGTGGGGTGGGGAGGGGTGGGGATACTGAAATAATATATTATATGAACCTGCTATTACCTCTTTTTGTTTTTATAAATGCCTAATTTTTACTTTTATTTCTGTTTTTTGAAAATAAAAGCATGCTTTATTCATTCTATTGCTCCGCATATATACATATTTTGAAATACAATCACTATATTAATTTATCCTTCGCCTAAATGCATGTACATATAAAATATCACAGATTGACTCAACGCACAAAGACAAAATTTATTATCGATTGTGGTCTACATTCGCAATTTATTTCTATAAAAGTATAAAGCCTAGAAATGTATATTAAAAAAGGTTATCTAAAGTATTTTCTTCCATCTTTTTCACGATATTTCATGTCTTATCTTGCTAAAATAATGATTCCTCTATTTCTCTTTAAATTAAGATTTAAATATTAATATTTGAAAAAATAGTTTGACTAAATGTACAGTAAAATCTTGAATCTTGAGAGGGAAAAATAAATTCATTTATTAAATCACATAATAACAATATTGTATCACTCTAAATAAAAGCTGCATTATTCTATAAAACAGCAATAAATAAATTAAACAAATCTCCTTAATTTGTGCCACATTCTTTCATCAATAAAAGAGTAATTCGTTAACTCTTTACATTCATAAAGACATTCGTCCTTAAAGTGTATGAAATATTTCCCACTGAACCTGGAGCGAAGAGCAATTATAATTAATATCAAACCACACAAAACCGCATAACCTATATAACTTCATTATCGCTTTCTTTAATGTTTTTAAAACATATTTTCACTATTTTTATATATCAAATTTTCCTCTATTTGAATGATGATGCTGATGGCGACTAGAATTTAATATGTAAGACATGTTTAACCTATCATAAAAGTAACTATATATATGGTTGCTTTTTAAAGGTCAATACTTTGTAGGCTTACTTAAATATTCAAAAGCAAAGTATAGTTTAAATTGTAGAATTTGCAAACCGACGGCTTACGAATTCAAAAGAGGAAAGAATTAGTTTTTCTTTTAAAAACAAAAAGTAAAAATTATAAAGTGACATTATTTTAAAACCAAAGAAATACATAGAACAGTTTAACTCATATATAAGCCGGAAATGACGCTAGTTTTTACTATAAAGTATTGGTGCGATGTTAAAATAGTGGGAAATAGTAAATTAAATTTCACGCCAATTGTAGCAAAATCTAGGTTCTTTTTTTGGACATGCGAACCAACGCTCAAACTCCCACCAGCAGAAGTATATTAAACAGTTTTACTTAATCCGTTAAAGTTTTGTGATTGTTTTTTCACACTAGTAGATAGTAATCCTCAGATATCTATTTTTTAATGTTAATGTTTGTTTTATCACCTGCTTATGCGATAAATAATTGCAATTATAGTGTCGGACTACTTACTGGCGGAGAGATTAATACCTGTAATTAGTCGTCTTTGAAAGCGATAATGATCATGATGACCGTAGATCCATTTTCACTTTCTAGTATTGCTGCTTAGGGTTTCAAATTATTTATATCGGATATAAAAGAAATGTGAATATCCTTTGCAATCGTATCGTCTCTCTATAAAAATCGAAATGAAAATAAACCATAAATAAAAATAGATTTGAATAAGTTTGAAAAAAGTGATACTAACAAAAATGTGAACTGAAGAAGGGATTTTTTTCAAACCAATGGAAATAAATATGTTAATGCATAAATATATACTTATATCGTAAAAAAATGATAGACGAGAGAACAATCATTATTTGTAGCATTTTCAACTGTCAATTAAATGTCCGTGTTCTCTCTTTTTTTTGCAATCCATTGCTTATCTATATACATTGCAAGGTCTGGATAAAGAAAGAAATAAGAACCAAAAACAAACGAAAACAACATTACTTATGTAAGCTTTAGTATCAAACAAAGAACGGCACAATTTCAAGCATGATACTGGGAAAAAATAGCTATTTTATCATCATTCTAATAAGTAAAAAGTCTGATCCCGTATTTATCACATTGTCATGGTTTTACTATCGAGGCAAAAGACTTTATTTTAGGAATTATAGAGATATATCTTGAGTATTACATTGTGTTAATATAGATATAATTAAAGCTTGATATCTCGATTGAGGTGTTTATATACTTAATGGGATAAAGTTCTTTTTGATAATTTAAAGCTATTAATTTGTCGGGACTTTGACTTTGATAAGAGTTACTCCTCTTGATCTGCACGTTTCACCGTTGCTAGTTATTGACAGCACTTTCACTTCGTTGAAAAATTTAATATTTAACCCGAATATTTCAGTATAGTCTTCTCGAGCTTATTCCATGAGATAAAATACCAGTAGATGGCGCTAAATTATTTTTGTTTAAACACGGCAAATACATATTTAATATATTTCACAATGTATACATTCTGTCATAGAAGAAAAATGCCTTTCTTGATAACCAAAGTAAATACCATTTATATGTTTTGAAAATTTCCCTTTCTCTTTTTTTTATTTAATTATTAAAGTATTTATAAAAACTAACTGGACAAAGATAATTTGTGTATATCAAGAGTTATATAAATACAACTGTTTTTGATGTATTCATTTGTTTATTTATTTCCCCACTTGCACGATATTTGACTAAATGATGCAGATCTCTACCATTCCTACAAATTTGTCTTTATCTGTTTTATCTGAAAGATAATAATTGTATATATACGTATCATAATATATTATATAGCTTTTACATAATTTAAATTAATAACTTCCTGACTCCACCTGCAAAACACATTTCAAATTTTCAATGTTGGTATGAATGTTAAATTTGCATGCGACATTTTCTTCAATATTGCATCCTCATTAACAGACACAAGAAATCTGACTCAAAATGCAATTGTAATTCTTCAATTGTATATTTTACTTGAAAAATGAAAACTATTTTAGAGTAAAGCACCATACAAATAATTATAATGTATACTAAAGTATGCTATTCAAAGCATTGCACAAGGTCTTGGTGTATTATTCATATCATAGCTCTATATTTATATCAAAATCAAATACATTTAGTTGTTATTATGTTTTGTACATCGAGATTTTCAAATGTTAAGGGACACATACAAATATACTACGTTTGTTTTATAATACTCAAAACATGAAGAGTGAGATGGAAATTTGATTAATGAAATTGTTTCATAAATATCCGAAGTTGAAAAAGTAACCGTCGACTTGAAAATGTAGATTTGATACACTTAAATTTGCTTCAAACAACTTATTTAAAACCATGTGACCTACTCTGACCTTCACCTTGCACGACGCATCAAGCATCGGTGCAACATTTAAAGTAACAGACCGGTGTGACATTTAAACTAACAGACTAGTGCGACATTCAAAATGATGGACCGGCGCGACATTTAAAATAATGGAACACTTCTGGAGTTACATAAATAATTGGTTCAAATACTATTGCTACAATCCGTTTAATAGCTAGGTACTGGGCGGTCAATCTTTTAACAATGGTTGTTTATGAAGCATTGTATATGTTCTTTTTTTCTTAATGCTGCAAACAATTTTTATTGAAACTGTTGTTTTTTTTTTTTACATTTTCCGTCATAAAGACGGCTTCTGTTTGACGGGTTTCTGATGTTCCTGTCTTGTATCACATAAGGTCTTTAAAATATTGAAATAATTCACATTATGAGAATAATAATCATCAATAGAACAGTATTTTCATGCTGACAATAAAAAAAACCCCAAAAAACAAATCAAATTTATACGTTAAAAGCAGAGTTCAAAGGAATGAAATAGAGTTATCCCCCTTTCAACGGTTATTCTCTTGAAAAATCATTTGTCTTAGATATTTAAACGTTTGAAAAAATATATCCCTGACGAAATCAACATGTTTGGAATTTAAGTAAAAATAATACATTTAAAAAACACAACACCATCCCCAGTTGCTTTAAAATTCAGAAAATGCTATTTAGGAAGTTCGCTGCTCAGTTTTAGAATAAATAGCTTTCCATAACACTAGTATATATTGATAGGGGATTAATTGAGAAATTAAAAAAGCAGAAAACAAAATAGTGGTCAATGTGCTTGTTTTAGAGATATTAGCCATTGGAATTGTTAAAGTTCTCAATAACTATTAAAAAATAAATAAGATTTTATAAGACTTATACAATTGGCTTATAATTATACATGTAAAAGATTTATAAAGAGAAAAATGGGGGTCCATAGGCAAAAATTTTTAAGGCATTCAAATGGATAAAACCAGAGGATTTCGAAAATCTGACAACAATTCCAAAACATGACAAGCAAACATCCTTAAAGCCTTCCTGACGAAGTATTTAATCCGTTGGTGTGCTTTTGAGACAATTAAATGAGCATTCGTGTCTCTATTTAAATCTCATCTAAATTTTTTTTAACACATAAAGTTTGTTACTAAACACGAAATGACAGAACAGTCGGGAGACTAATAACGTAAATGTTACTTAAATAGACAATAAGACTGAATATATACCTATTCAGAAGACTTAAGACAGTTTCTTGATATCTATAGAAAAGTAAGGTTGCAGCTGACAGTGACATCAGGACAGCATCTTTTGCAATGTCAGTACAGATGGATCTGAAGTAAACTATTTAAGAATGTATTTTCCTATAAGATCAGTATAGAATTATTACTGCATATATATAAATAATGGCATCCATCACCAAAACATTCATTTCATACGGTACATGTACACGGTCGTCTAGGGATGTTGTACAATGGACCAATTTTTATTACAAATTTTACATTGGAAAGTTGCGAATTTCGAAATGCAGATAATTTTTAATTCGAAATTAAATATAAAAACTTCAAATTAAACGTGGCATTTAGCGACTTCACACATACTTTACATTTTTTTTTAAATTTTTGTTTACGGTAGCATTAATAGCAATATTGTGGATATTGAAAAACAAATATATGCACATAGAGGAAGTAAACAATTACATTAATTGTATATTTCCCATTAGTCATTAATTTGTCTGATTCTATAGTCTACAGACAACATATTACATACTCTATCAAGCAAGTTAGTCCCTGTAACAAATGTTATTGTTTGCTCGTATTGTAATATACAGTTCAGAAAATTGATAAATGAATGTCCAAAGACCTTCTTGTCGAGGTTTCTAGGTTTATAGATACTTACTTTTAATTGTTTACTTATGGTTTTTGATGCTTTTAATACTTTTTTCAAGAATGCAACGAAAAGTCGAATTAAGGGCGATAACGATATGGAGCACCTGAGATCCCCCCAAATTTTTGATGGGGTTCGTGTTGCTTAGTATTTCCTTTTCTATGTTGTGGCTTGTGTACTATTATTTGTCGTTTTGTCTTTTTCTTTGTTTTCTATGGCGTTGTCGGTTTATTTTCGATTATGAGTTTGACTGTCCCTCTGGGCCCAGTTTCACGAAGCTATCTTAGGACTAAGACATGTCTTAGGATGGTCTTACGACATATCTTAGTCCTAAGTGGGTTTCACAAAGCGGTCCTAAATTAGGACATCTCTTAAAGTTGGTCATAAAGTTAGGACAACGCGAGAGGTGTCTTATGATGGTCTTAGGATAGTTGTACGTTTATTTATATAAATTACACTCATTTTTTATATTAATTTTGAAAAAAAACATATCTTATTATTATCTAATTATCTATTCTCCTGTTCCTGCTTAAAACATGTATACATTGACGGATTATCAGGATTTGTCAACAATGAAAATTCGATGTATTGATATAAAAATTGCACGATTTTATCCCTTAACCTTTTATAACCAATAAAGTCGAAATTGAATTCAACTCACTTGTACCAAAACAATGTCATAATTTTATATTCTTTTTTCTTAATTTTGCATTGAAAATTTCATATTTATATTGATGTATTGTTTAAAGATAATTCATATATAAATTACTTTTATTTTCTTATATTTATTTTGCAAATTATGTCATTATATTAACCAATACGTTTAGAATAATTTATAGTAAGACATACTACATTTACATGATTTTTTTCCGTAGATCATATTTATATTTGAAAATTTAAAGAACTTGCGACAGGTTTAGGATGTCTTAGCTAAGATGATCATAAGACAGCTTCGAGACGGAATCTGAGATATGTCCTAGGATAGTCATAAGAGGATCATAAGACTAAGATATATCTTAGGATAGCTTCGTGAAACCGGCCCCTGGTATCTTTCGCCCCTATTCTATATAATAAACCATAAAATACATTACACAATACAAGATGTATTATTTTGATTTCCTTTTCATCTCATGACAAGGAAGTATACATATATCAGTTTCAGCACAAACACTAAATATAAATAGGTATTTAGTCTAGTATGTGTGTTGGTATATACTACTTACATACTAGTAATTGGTTTATTATTGTATTCAATTAAAGAATGAAAAAGTAAATAAGGAAATAAGCATGCCACTGGGTTTTGTTGTAACAATTTAGTTAGTTTTTCATTTTATAAGTTACCTTTCGTGACAACAATACGTAAATTTTCATATATCTTTAATTCTCGTTTCGATCTTGTTATTCAATACTCAACCTTTATTATTTTTACCGAATTGGACAGATAGATGGGATTTTAAGGTTGTCGATGTTTTACTAAATTAAACTACAAAATTCCAACCGACTAAATATTGCTGTTATACTATCAATATTGCCAAAAAGTAAATAAAGGTATATATTTTTACTTGTTGATAAACATAATCTATTTTCCGTTATTTGCTTTACGAGGTTACTGGCTTGATAAAAAAACCAATTCCCAATTTTTTGGTTACAAATCTATCATCTAAAGTGACTTTCACAAAGGATGGAACTATAAAGTTGATCGCAAAAAGTCAAACAAAATGTCTTTTAACATTAATAAAAAATCATGAAACTTTTCTAAACCAAGGAATTTTAAGTATACCTTGATCGCAGGAATTTTTTCTTGGGTTGTTTTTACAATTCATTAATTCAAGAATTTTATTTTGTATTGTCTATATCATGTGTATACTTGAACGCCAATCGAAAACCATGTTTCAAAACTGATATGAAATGCACACGTATATCTGTAAATGTTGTTATAGGGTTGATGATAAGTAAAATTAGGCACTGGTTTTAAAACATACAATTTTGTTTTCAGGATTTCCTCTGAATCCGTTATTCCAACACGACAGTCCGGGAAAACATTGTCGGCGAAGGAAAGCTCGGACAGTATTTAGTGACCAACAACTCAATGGTCTAGAAAAAAGATTTGAAACACAAAGATATCTGTCTACACCAGAGAGGGTAGAATTGGCAGCACAACTAAGCTTATCAGAAACACAGGTATGATCCAATAAGCATAAATCAAAAATAAGCATTTATTAATGCATCAGAAACACAGATGTGATTCAAGGGGCAATTTAAAAGCCATACATATTTATAAGAAATAGAGGTATGTTTCAAGTGTCGGACACGAATACCAATTTCCCAGTTTATCACAGACAAAGGTACAAAATGTATGCTTAAAGCGTTAAAATGAAGAAAACCTTTATTAGTGTATCCGAAACACAGAATATGAGGTAATACGAGTGTCAATAAGAAGTAGCTTTACTTTAGTACATCAAAAATACATGTATGGTTTGGGTGTCAATCAGAAAAGTCATGTCTTATGTATCAGAAACACAGGTAGTATTCAAGTGTCAAGAAACATTCTCATAATCGAATTAGAAATAAAGATATAATTTAAAAAAGTAGCATAGCTAATGAAGTTTGAACCATAATTGTTTAAATTAGTTTATGAGAAACAGGTTTGATTAAAGGCATATCATTCAAATATCAATTATAGGTAGCGCCGCACAGATTATCAATACACTTGTATCCTTTTAGTGTCGGTAATAATTTTTCATACTGTTGAGTAACCCTAAATCAAGTGAGCAGTTTTACAAATGTCTGAAATACACTCGCAATGAATTTATATATATTACTTATCTTTCAAGAATCCTTTCTTATACAGAACATTTTTTTTGATGTTTGGATATGCAAAATTACAAAATCATCTGCCAATTAGTTATGAAAATTCAAACAAGAAGAAAATAAGAAGTCATTTTGGTTTTTTAATAGGTAAAGACATGGTTCCAGAATAGGAGGATGAAACACAAAAAGCTTCAGAAAAAGCCACTTGATTCTTCAACAGATACCAACAACCAATCAGATGAACACTCGCGAGATTGTGACACACCAGAATCAAACACAGAAGACAATTATTTCAAACACCCCGCAAGTTTTCCATTTAGTCATTTTAAATCTAGTGCTTCGACGATATCAGTGCCAAATAACCAACACCATGACGAATCGGAACCGGAAGAGGAAATAGATGTCGTGGAAACGGATCCCGATGAAACAACATGAACAAATCATCTGTGTGTTTTAATTGTTGTCAGTCGTTAGAACGTCTATACCAGAGATATACGAATGGACATTGATAGTGCTTCCAGTTCACGTGCTACGATTATACAAACAATTTTAAATTAGCAAACGAATGGTACATTCTGGAGATTCCGAGTGTTGCAGTGCAATTAAGTAATACATTATAGAAATTTGGAATCTTTAAGCATTTGCCAATATCCCTTTGTGTACTTGTCAATGTGACAAGGTTTGTGTTTTTTCTTTTAGATTTATAATTTATTGACATGTATTGTAATCAGTGTGGTTACATTCTTTTTGTTATCTTATATAGGATCGAAATAAATTTGTTGTACGATATTAATATACGACTTAAATTCGCCACCAATTCCAATTATTCTAAACTCAAATAACTTGACAGCTTCAATTTCAAGTTTAATTTATATCATAAATTATTTTTCCTACATTTGTCATTTTATGATTAGTTTGGATAAATGTTATATGGTGTGGTATCGTTTGTTTGTTTGACGACCTTTACTGCTGGTGGATTGATGGATTTCATCAGTTTATAGCAGCCAGTGCTCTTGTACTGGTATGCTATTGCCATATAGTATGATTATAAACATAAGGAGATGATTGCCAATGAGACAACTATCCCCTTGAATTCAAAAGAAGTGGACGTAAGCAATAAAAGGCCACACGACTACATATGACGTTAATTTCTTTCGAAAATTCCGTCTGACAAAAAAATTATAAAAACAATGAGGTTGTTAAAGTTGATATATACATTTTTGTGCTTCTTTGCTACATATTTGTTTGTTTTTATAGTGATTAAGATTGTAACACAATGCTGACTGCTGTACCTCTATTTTTGACATTTTTACCTATTATGTTCGTTTGTTTTGTCCACGCATCGTTGTCAATATGATGTAATTTGATGCGAATGTCGTACAAGTAAGAGGTTAAGTTAGCTATAAAACCAGGTTCAATCCACCATTTTCTACAAAGAAAAATGAATATGACAGTTGTTATCCATTCGTTTGATGTGTTTGAGCTTTTGATTTTGCCATTTGATTAGGGACTTTCCCTTTTGAATTTTCTTCGGAGTTCAGTATTTTTGTGTTTTTACATTTTGGTCAGGAATAAATTGGCGATCTCATGGTTTATTGTAAGGAATTAAGTGGAAGTAGAGCTCGAAAAGCTGCAAAAATATTCACGAAAAATGAGACATGGTTTTGTTAGACTTTCCGTGATAAAGCATTTTAAATATCCTTCCGAAAAATGGAAGTACAAAATATACAGAGCGCATATGGACAATATTACAAACAATTTCTGATTTAATTTTATTTTATTCGAAAAAAAAATCTGTCCTACTCGGCTTTCTGACGTGATCATGTCATGAAATAGAATTTCCTTCATAATATAAGTTCGAAATGTTTTGTTATATTATTTTCAATAACGGAATAAAGGGTATGAAATATTTGTTCTAAAACGATTGATTTTCTGACATTGTTTATAAATAAAGGCAACAGTAGTATACCGTTGTTCAAAACTCATAAATCCATGGACAAAAAACAAAATAACAAAGTCTGTTAGGTGAAAAAAATATACACTGATAATTGTATACTCTGCGGTAATATTGCTTTCATGCAAAGCAGAAGACACTTACTCTGGTAATGCACGTGGGCTCTCCTCCTTTTGGAGTTTAGAAGATTCCATCAGTTCTTTTTGTATTGATTTGTATTTTAAAAATGCGTATTTACGAATTTTTTAACATCGGTAGACTTCTGTTGCCTTTTACTTATATGTATCGAATATAAAAAAGAGAAACTGAATGAAGCACTTTCCCTTTGGTGTCCTCCTCTTCTTTTTAATAATGTTTAGAACATGTTTGTTGTGTTATTGTCCTCTGTTTTGTCAATTTTATCATTTTACCAGGACAAATTCTACAGCATTTAAAAGTAGAAATAACCTACGAGTTAAAGCATGAATAAAATAAAATATTCACATATTAACATAACTGCTTTTTAATGATTAATATAAACATTTGACCATTCCGTCTTTCGTATTTAAACATTTATAAATCAAAAGATCTGTACAAACAAAAACAAGTTTGAACATATTTAAACTTTGCTATCTGAAAAGGGATTTTCTGTTTTTAATTTTTCTTGGAGTTCGGTATTTTTGTTATTTAACAGTTTCAAAAAAACCCCGTAAATATGCAGATATTACACTGTAACTATCGTCAATTTTCCAACGTCGGTTTTATTTTCAAAGGAATTTATACCGAGTTTTAAGAGAGTAAATTATGAAAACTTAATGATTTTGAGTTTAAACAACCCGATTTTATTTATTTACAACAAATGAGTTCAATTCATAATTCATTTCAAATATGCAATTACAATTAACGTTAAATATAAATAATTTAATTTTGGATGAAACGCGTCTTCTGATTGGCTGACGTTGTTTAGTTTATCAGCCCATAGACATAATTTAATCATGTGACCGTGACGTCATCAACGTTTTTTCATGTTTTTCTCAGGTTTGAAATGGAATTTCAAATTAAATTATAAGAAATAACTGTAACATTTTATCTGTCTTTTCGAAATAACATAAACAATGTGGTGTACATGCACTTTAAAATAACCAACTACGCGGGTTATTTTATTGTACACCACATTTTTTTTATGTTATTTCTTCATAGACAGAAAAAATATCATTCCTTAAATAAATGAAATAGTATACGAACAAATGGTACAATATAGTAACAATTACAAGTCATAAACAATAAATTCAATTTACAATTCAATAAATGCAAATTACGTATCAATAAATGCAAATTATTTTAATTCAAAAACAACAAATAATAATCACATGTATATAGCTAAAACTGACTAAATATTCTCATTCTTTTTCCTGGGTCTTTGAATGTCTTCCAGGTGCTACACGGCACGTTTCCTTATATCGTGGTTTTATATGCTTCTAAAATATTTCTATCTAAAAATCATCTGAATGAAAACAACTAATAAGTAATACAAAGTACAAATCATTACAAAAAATACAATGTCACATTGAACCGCTAGTCTCCTTTTCTATAGTGAATTCTCTGATCAATGCACAGTAACAACCCAACAGAAGCCAATCTATCCACAATTGATACAAACTCCATCCACTTGTGATTGACAATAGGACAAATATTGACACATTATCTCTGATTGTTTACTGTCCACTGTTGTCCGTATTGGCCGAACAACTGACCATTCAAACTACTAGGTATATTGACAGTACAGATTATAACAACACGTTGTTTAAACCCTAGTATAATATTTATCAACACTTCTTGTTAATATTTAGCGTAAAATCGTTCTCTATTATTCTCCAATAAATACATTTTCTTGTTGACTGAACCAATTTTCTCGTTAATGGCGACTCCCAACAGTGTCAGCTTTGTTAAGGTTTTAAATGGCCATTGTTAATGTAAAAGTGTCATTCCGCTCTCGGAACATCGTGGACGATAATTGGTTAGTATTTGAATAACGGATTATCATTGTCCCTAGAGCAAATTCAACACAGTCAGCGAATGTTCCTTTAATGTCCAGGATTTATTCATACTGAAGTCCAATATGCTTACATAAGAAGATTACAACAGAAACATCACCACGATTTTAAACCAAATACATTTTGTAATTAGAAACAAAACTTGAAGAGCTTAATACATAAATGCAACCACAAGTGAGGGCAATTAACGAAGCCATGTATGCATTTTGTGGTTATACAGTAAATACTATTAGCTTTAACAGTTGTTTTATTCCAGCAGTTAGAAACTTTATATACTTTGTAATTGAACTTTATTAAAAATTAAAATCTTAATTGCAAAGATCAAGTGTTTGTTAAATATATATATTTATATTCAATATTTTATCATAGCCTCACTACTTGCAATACATAAATATACAGTAAATGCAGAGTATATACACAATACATTACAGACAAGTTACAAATATAAAATGCAAGTACCATTTTATTAAGAATAATGCCAGACTGTAAAATAAATTTCATATAAAACTGTTTTAATACATACTACTGTTAACATAATTTCATTTTATCTACATTATACTTCATAGCTACACTATATAAACAAAAACGCAAATCTGCACACACAACCATGTTCAAACCACCATTTTCCACATAAAAAAGTGCCTGTACCAAGTCAGGAATATTACAGTTGTTATCGCTTCGTTTGATGTGTTTGGGCGCTTGATTTTCCCATTTGATAAGTTACTTTTCGTTTTGAATTTTACTCGGAGTTCAGTATTTTTGTGATTTTACTTTTTTCAAAAGTGAAACCCAACAATAAAAAATATAAAGAAAACAACATAACAAAATGAAAAAAAAATATATGACTACCTGCCCCACAACAGCAACATCAACATTAGAACAATTGGCAAAACAACACCGTGAACAATGTTCAAATAAAGAATACACAGTAATATACCACTGTTCGAAAGTCATAAATCGATTGAGCAAAAAAAAAAAAAACAACAAAAAACATAAACAAATCCGGGTTACAAACTAAAACCGAGGGAAACATTTCAACTAAAAGAGGAAAACAACGAAACAACAGAAACACTGTAGTGAAAAAACTGTAGTGACTTGTTCTGATGTGATCACATTTCCTCGGGTAATATAGGTGTCTAATATGGTTTCGTTGCAAGTAAATGGAATACGTTACAAGCGGTGATACCACAAATGAAGAAAGGTGAAGGGACAACAACAAGTAGAACATCTCCGTAGTCATCTGTGATACATATTAACACCAATTAATAAAATTATAATGAAATTCATAAAACTCGTTATTTGACACAACCATCGGAACAGCTCCGTTAAAGAATGGTAAATACAGAATAGGAAAAGAAAATGCATTCATTTTAGTCTAACGGTTTACCGTAAGATTAATTATCAGCTTTGTCTACAGCATAAAGCGACCGCAATTTAAACTAGACTATGTTAAAGTAAGTTAAGTGGACACATTGTATGGTGGGTATACTTAAAAAAATCTTAACGTAGTGAAAAGGAAAGAAAAGCCCTCATCATACAAATCTGACAAGATGCCCTCTAATGAGTAGGTTCTGGTCAAATGTCAACAGTTCGATCTGGAAGTTAAGTGACAACTTATAAACAAAAATCCTAGATGATAACAAGTGACAGTTGATGAATACTAGCTCGAGAGGACAGAACACCACAAATACTATATAAAACCTACTTCAGACGGTTGATACTTTGTTAAGTGTCTACAGCTGTCGTGATATGAATGCTTATAGGACTCGACAAAACATTAAAAATGAAAACAGTTAGAACTTTTAGCATGAAGATATCAATACTGAAATTTAGGACCGACACTACTTCTTTTTGTAACAAATATGAAGGATCAATTTATCCAATAGTTGTTTCACTCACATGGTCAAGATTTTGAAGCTGTAATACTGCAAATTTGTCATGTTATTTTAAAATTTCGCATATAACAGCATCTCTTAGACAAAAGGGAATAAATTTGTATTCGGAGGACAAAATATAGCTCTAATTTGTTCCACACAGCTTGGGTTTTGACTTTCGTTTAATTATTGTTTTTATACATGCTTAACATATGCCGAAATCTGTAAAAAGAATCAGTCTTGCATTGTCTTTCAGCATTTGCAATGCGGTTACAAAATAAATCGTAAAACCTTATAAAGAACACATTTGAATCACTAGTCTAAAAAATCACCCGGGACTTGTTGGGTATGGGTAAACATTTTACCTTAAAATGGCTCAGAAACGGTTTTCCAGAGAAAAATTGAAGGTGGTTTTTTTTAACCCAAGAGCTTGTATAGGCACTAAGCTTACTGAAAAGACAGACTACGTTTTGATTTGACTTAACCATACAAACAAACTATTGAAACGTGTTGTCTCATTGGAAATCATACGACATCTTCTTATTTTCATATTGCTTATCCGGCAACTTCTTTGTATATATTTCGGAACAATGTTACGGGACCTAATTCTTTAAAGTATCATATAAAATAATTCGTAGTACTACTTATATTCGTAATAGGAATTTATAATATATCCCATTCTGTAGAATTAAGTAGTAAAATCTTTCTTGAATTATTGATGAACAAAGATTTGAACAATTGACTTGTTACAAAGAAGTATTTAATAGAACCATTAAGCCCTTAACTACAGATTAATTTACATAAATGTGTGAAGATGAACAATAATGGGGTTTAGAATTAAAATTCATAACCATTAAAGGTATTAAGTTAACAATCCGTTTATAATATAAGCCTATCATGAAACAATGTGTATTTTATTTATCATAAAAATACCAACAATAAACATAGTTTCCCAATTTACCAATTAAGTTTAATTTCACGATTGCAATGCTTTTTTATAGTTATATGCTTTCGTATTGTTTTCTAAAATACGCAAAACTGATTAAAATTATTCAAGAAACAAGGTTTGCACACGAAAATCGGCATCATTTCCCTCCCTGATGCCCAGACATAATATTAAGTATTTACTTTGTATCAGTGCGAAATCTAGTAACTAGTGATAACCTCCACTGTAAACACTGAAAAATATATCTTTCCAATGTTTGTAACATTTTATCAATTATAAATATCCGGGAAAACGTTCTGGTAAATAATAAAATAGAAATAAAAAAGTAAACAAAATAAACCCACGAAAAGTCAATTTCTTATTGACAACATATTTGTTGGATTTGTTGGTAGACCTTTTCAACAAACTGATGCAATTCCTGAAAATCAAATGTACACCTCTCCTTGTCCACCATATCTTATTTTCATAGCAGTCGGAGTACTTGGAGACACTTGTCAAAAAACAAAAATAAAGAAGCCGGATCATTTAATTTCACATCGAGATATATTCAGGATGTTCTTTCCATTAAAAATTATTATTTTTTGATTCGGTTCATTAATATATCATTCAGAACAAGAAATTAAAGACACACAGATACGACTTCTTCTGCCCAATATTTAGACTTATACCTCAAATTTTACATAAGCGGGCACCTCGATACCAGAATCAATGACAAATTAGACGATTTTAATTTTGAAATTATCAATTTCTCCCACAATAGTGACCCGCCAATAGTTCACCTGCAAATGTGATATTCCTTACTCATTCGGTATTCAAGAAATTGCAGGTGCCGGTCTGACTTTGTAAAACGTCATCAGTGCTTTAGTAAAAAGTTGATGAAACAGTGTTTTGTAAAGAACGTCTCGTCCTTTTAAAAAAAAAAGTTCATCGGAAGATGCCAATACATTTTTGAAAAATATTCCGAGTTAACTTCACAGATTATACACGAAGGTCTTGAAGTATAGATTCTAGGTAGTCAGTACATAGAATCTATACTTCAAGACCTTCGTGTATTATAACTCTTACTGTTTAGTCTATCTTTGATAATATTTACGAGAAGTGAACTTTCAAATTATAGGGTCACTATTAAACATGTTTCTACCAATGTATCGATACTGCTTCATGTGAACTGTCCGGGTTCCTTCGACTTCGTAGCGAGTACATCAATACTTTCATGACTTAAATATAACATATAAAGTTAATTTGCACTAAAAAAAAACTAAATCTTACTCAATCTACCTTTCCATGTCCTCTTTCTATGCTGATATTGGACGGATTGGCTGCATTGTTTTTGGTGTTTCAATGTTTTATTCATTTGGCACCTCAAAACATAAGTCATTCACCGTACTTGATACAGTATACTTAAAAGCTTTCATCGAACGCATTCCAATATCACCAAACGATCAGTTTAAAGGTCAATGCAATTATACTAGTGAGTTGTGTGCTTTTCTTAGCGACTACTAACAATATTTTTCAGTTATTCACTACAAAGTTAAATGCAGATTCTTGTTTTTTAGTGGTAAAATTGAGATAAATTTATCGAAAGTTGTTAGGACGCCATACTGATTAAGTTGACTGTTTTGCAATAAATGTGTAAGAGGTGATAGAGGAAACGTTTCACCTATAGTATCCAACATTCCATCTTCTTTTCCTGAAATATGATATTACAAGACGTTATATCACCGGTTTGAGCTGTTGATTTTGCCATTGGATTAGAGACTTTCCGTTTTGAATTTTCCTCCGAGTTCAGTATTGTTGTGATTTTACTTTTTAACTTGTCTTTAGTTATAAAACGGATATCATTAAGTATGCTTTGTGTATTGTTGTTACACTTTTCGACGCTATTTCTTAGTTATTTGCTTGTTTGTTTTTTCTCATAAATGTCTCCCCTTCAACACTGGTATTTAATTTCCATTTTATGTCATATTAGTTGAAATAACTTGTTCAACGGGTTTGGAATGTTCCCGCTTTGTTAAGACCCATTTAGGACCTCGGTACTTGTTTTCTACCATTTTGGTCGGGTTGTTGTCTCTTTGACACACTCCCTTATTTTGATTCTCAATTTTACACGAGGTCATTGTTTATTCGAACATGATTAGATTCATAAATACGTTTGCCGTCAAGAAGTCAAGATTGCTTTAATGTTTTTTTGTCATTCTGAAATACATGTATTGTTGATATTTTCCTGGTATTTATCTTTCACCTTCGACGAATCTGGTCTTCCTAACTGCAGAGTTAATGAGTTTTAAACATCAGGTTTAAACTATTGCATCTTAATTTATACGTTTCAGTGGATTACAATTAAGAAACCAATAACTAAAACGCCTGATTCACCTACGTTTTAGGAATTCCGTTTTTCCATATCCTTATTCATCTACGAAATCTATGAATAATATAGATACCAGGATTAACGTTTCGTACGCCAGACGCGCGATTTGTCTTAAGATAGACTCATCAGTGACGCTAAAATCAAGAAGTTTCAACTGCAAACTGAAATGACTTTTGGATATGAAACACTATATATTTTAACTGTATTTTCAAAATACAAATCCTATTGTATTTCAAATGATATAAAAAGGTCAACAAAATTTCATCATATAAAAACACAAAAACCAAATAAAAAATAAAATGACAGATTAACGAACTCAGAGAAATTCAAAACATACAATTATACAGATGCATCGTGAAAAGTAGTAAAAAAAACCAACAAGAATACCAAACTCCGAGGAAATTCTACACGGAAAGTCCGTGTATATTACTGGCAATATCAAAAGCAAAAACATATCAAACGAATGGATACATGTAACAACTGTCTTGGTACAAGTATTTTCGTATGTAATAAATGTTGGATTGAACCTGGTTTTATAGCTAGCTAAACCTTTCACTTGTATGACAGCCGCATACATTTTCATTATATTGACAATGATTTGAGAACAAAACAAACAGACAAAATAGGTAAAAATGTCAAAAATAGGTATGCAACATACATAAAGACTTGTAAACATGAATATAAAAACGAAAGACAAGAATACAAACATTTACCATAGCACAACATGCTTGCATAATTCAAGGTTAAATCTCAAATAATGACAAGATACGTTATGTTTAATTACAATTTAAATACGCAGAAATACTATAGCGAGTTTAAGTTATAAATCTGCAATAAAAGCAGTAATTTTAAATACTCACGAGTAATCAAATAATATCTAAAACGCAGTAGTACTTTTATGGCATAAAAGTAAAGAATTTGAAAACCTAAACGACCTTGAAAACAAGTACAAAGATTCAAGATATTATAAAATATACACACACAACAGATGTATCAAAATGTAAGCTTGGTATCTTTGATGAAGTTTTATATTACCCGAAATGCCTTATTTCAGAAAAGACGGGACATTTTAAGTCATGTCGTTGATAATAAATCAAAACGAAAATTAAGGCAAATGTAGCCTTGATAACTGTAAAATGGACGCATAGCTATTATATTTATACTCTAAATTCTTTAATACAATAATTAATTGAAAATCCAATTTCAAATGAATTTGCAGGTGTTTTCCTTAAGGCAGAATATGCAGTATGGAATTGTAAGAAGCAAAGTTCGGACAGTATTAATCTGCAAGATTTAATGAATTTCATAAATCTTCGTTTTGGCAAATTAAACACTTAACGCATTAAAAGATCGAATGAGAACAATAATTTAAACCCTTGATGAAATAAGCTACCATTCAAAATGACAATTAAACCCAATAAGTCGTATTAAAGGTGTGAAATTTATAGAAACTGGACTGCACAATCAAAACGTTATGCCCTTTGAACATACTGTAGATTTGGCAATCACTGATCTTTTGACTTATTGTTATACGTCAAGTATCAAATAAGTATCTTTGATGAGGTTTTAAAATAAATGTACCTTATTTAAGAAAGGATGGGACATTTTAAGTCATGTCTTTAATAAACAATTAAAAAGAAAAGGCAAATGTAGCTGTGATAAAACTAAAAAAGACAATATTTATTATATTTTTATTCCGATTTTTTTAAAACAATTAGTAATTGAAAATCCGGTATAAATAAATTTGCAGGTGTTTTCCCTGAGGCAGAATATGCAGTATATAATTGAGAGAAGCAAAGGTTGGACAGTATTAATCTGCAATATTTAATGAATTTCATAAATCTTCGTTTTGGCAAATTAAACACTTAAGGCTTTAAAAGATCGAATGAGAACAACAAGTTAAACCCTTGATGAAATAAGCTACCATTCAGAATGACAGTTAAACCCACTAAGTCGTATTAAAGGTGTGAAATTTATTGAAACTGGAATGCACAATCAATTGTTATGCCCTTTGAACATACTGTAGATTTGGCAATCACTGATCTTTTGACTTATTGTTATATGTCAAGTATCAAAGACATTACGTTGTTTTCCCAACAGTAAAGGGTTCATATTATGCTTCAATACTTCAGGGAACCCATTCGCTGTCAAAATTATATTACCAGTAAAATTATGATCTGCATAAGCATTGTTAGGAATTACAAGTAGACAATACCAAAACAGTTCTACATTTGTTAAATTAAAATTAAACACACTGAGTTCAGATTACACTTTTTAATAAACTTAGACAAAGTATTAGGCAGCATGGAAAACAAAAACAAACTATATTTAAAACTAAAAGTTATACGACCTGTAATTGTGGGAACACATTTTTTTCTCGCTTTCCAAATCGTGTATATCCTTGTTAATGTGTTTTCTTTAATTTCCTTGATTAATTACTTTTATGATAACCCTCACTTTACTAAAACTAGAAGATCTGTTAAATAAATGTGATGATTTCAACTTTCCAATTGTCAGCATCCAATTTTTCCGCAGTTAGATATTCTCTATTTTATCGTGAAGCATATTCATATATCAATTTTAACGTTACTCTCGCGAAGTATACCATGTACGAACTGGATTATGGATGAGCTCCTGGCACAACACAATAAAACTCAAACAGAGTTATATGATAAGACTAAAATCGATAATTCATAAGTTTTACGGTCACCTTCACGATTTTTTAACCGATACGACATGTCTTTGCTTTAAAGTACTTGTGACATGTTTTCGCGGTCTTGTGCCGTTAGATACCAGAACCTGTAGATTTACAGATTGTGTCATATTCGTGAAAGTGATGAATAAACTCATCATAGATATTAGGAATGTGGGTTCTCATTTTGATTGATGCATATGAAGCACGAGGCACTAACAATTTTTTCGATCCCTGATTCGCTCCTCTTGGAGTTCAAGCGATTCCCTCAGCCTTGATTTATATTTCGATTGTATGCTTATACTGAATCTGAGATTTGTACGGTAAACAACTGTTTGTGTACCTAGCTATTTGGACAATGCATTATTCATTGTATTTTGAACGTCTCTTTATTCAGAAGAGTCGTTCGTTTATGATTGATACGGTCTGTTGGACAGGTTCTCATTTTTTTAATTATAATTCCTTAACATTTTTATATATTATCACAAAAAGGAGGGATTTTGCCATCAATTTAAATGTATTAACAAAAATGCTGATCACTAAGGTAAATTTAAAAGGGGAAAGTCCATAAAACCAGACAAACCAATGTTATACTATATCAGTCAACGAAAGGAATGGAAAACAAAAATATGATATTGCTAACTTGATACAGGCTTTTTCTTAAGCAAACGGTTTGATTTAACTTGTTTTTGTGTCTACACAGGTAAAATATGCTCACGTGAATTTCACATGAATCTCAAACGAGCTTATACATGAAACTCACGTGAAAATTTTCATGTGAATTTCATGTGAATTGAGTTTCACACGATTCTCATGTGTAAAATTTGACATGAATTTCACGTGAACTTTTCCTAAAAAAATATTGGTATTTTTCATAATTTTAATTTAATTTGAAAATTTAGATGTTGTTTGAATTACTTTATTTCAAAAATTTATGTGAAGTTCACGTGAATAAAATTCATGTTAACTTCACGTGAAATTCACATGAGTTTCACATGAAATTTATGTGAAACACACACAAACTGATTTCACGTGAGTTTCACGTATAAGCTCGTTTGAGGTGAAATTCATGTGAATTTCACGTGAGATTCACATGAATTTAAATTCACGTGAATTTGATGTGAATTAAATTTGCCTGTATAGCTCAACCCACGTTTACAACTCAAAGTTTCAAAAGTTCAAAGCTGTTATAGTTTCGTTATATCGACAAAATTTGGTAGAGCAGCTCAACTGAGATATTATAAGAAAACGTGACAATAATTGGGATCCAGAAGACAAAACGTTGTAATCGTAAAACCCAGACATACAAATAAAACTGGTTTAATAATTAAAAAAAAAGTTTTTATAGTTGAAGCATACTGCACTTTCCAAATATCCGAAATGCGTAAGTGTACATCACAAAAACTGATAAATCATTAAAACAACTTCATTATTAACACACGCAAAAAGATAATTGGTTTATTTCGATTTTTTTTCATTGATACGTAAAAAGCCAAACACGCCTACCATTGAAATATACGATATTATTTTGTAGCTAACATTATGAATTTATAATAAGATATATAAGAATGCATCTGCACCTAAAGCAGATCCGAGTACAAAGTTAATATCAACATGAATTCAAAGGGAGGTAAATCAAAAAGAGTCTACAATAAAATTGAGAAAGGAAATGGTGAATATGTCAAAGCGACAACCACCCGACCATAGAGCAAACAACAGCCGAAGGCAACCAATGGGTCTTCAATGCAGCGAGAATTCCCGCACCCGCAGGTGTCCTTCAGCTGGCCCCTAAAATATGCATAATAGTACAGTGATAATGGACGTCATACTAAACTACAAGTCTATAAATAATAAAACAATCAAGTAAAAAGAAAATACTATAACAATTCTAAAAGATACAAGAGAAAATAATTAATCCCTTAAACAGTAAATTCATTTAATAATGTTATTTAGAATTATACGAATTAGATGTTCATTGGTATTGGTATTGGTATATAATTCTAATATGACGTGCTTCTTTCGCTTTGTAAACAACACCGTGATAAAATTCTCGACATATCTATACTTAGCGCAGACTCCAAGATGTACACAAATGGCTGTTTAAATATGCCTCCCACGTAAATCCACATGTATCGTAACCTATGTGTAAACGGTTGTGGATTTCGCTGTGTTAACAATTACAATTGAATAAAACCCTACAGAACATTTATTCTGATTCTGATGCATAACAAAAAGAATTTACACATCAGAGAACGGAAAAATGGACAAAAACAAAACAAATTAAAATTCCGCGAAATTCCAGTAATGATTTTTGCGCATTAACGTCATTTCAAAACATGACGTCATACGAATGAAAACGTCAAAGCTGAAGGTTTTTCTATTGCGTTTACCTTCTAAACTCGGATACAATTGCATTAAAATAAAGTATTGAGGTAGGTGTTACTTGTTTTCTGTTCTATTGCAATATTCGCACATTTACTGATTTCATCAAGTCAACATGGCGGCTCCTTGGTTACAACATGTCAACAGTGAATTTGACGGTAGCTTACGATAAAAAATGCAAATCTAAAATTGCAAATGTTGGGTTTACTGAGAAGTAAAAAAAGTAATTACATTTTTTTCTAGCGGTTAAATCATTCATGCAGGTTTATTAGATTTGTTTTACATTTATCGAACAGTGGGTAAAATAGAACAGCCACACACACGGTATACCCATCATCGCTTCAGTTTTTTAATGATCGTATATGTCCTATTAGAATCGAAATAATTCATGGAAGCCACAGATTTGTTGTAAATTTACACATGGCCTGGGCCGTGATATTCGTTAATTTTATCCCTCGCTAACGCTCAGGATAAAATTCGAATATCACGGCCCAGTCCATGTGTAAATTTCCAACAAATCTATGGCTTCCATGAATTATTTCTTAAATAGACTACCAAGGTATCAAAGATAGTTGGAATTGATTGATTGTGGTAGGCTCATATGGAGCAGGATATGCTTACCACAATTTTGATAACAAAATGAAGAATTTTTTGTACAAAAAAAATGCATTTTACAATTTTTACTGTAGTCGAACTTTACAATGTCAGACATTTCAAAATGAATCTTCAGATGATTGTTCACATCATTGTTGATCGTTATACGCTAAAGAATTAGTACTTTGTGCGCAGTTTCCATTCAAACGGATATCTGCCTCTTAACGTCTTCTGATTTCTGCCGTAAGTCGACTAATCTGTTGCTAAGGTAGCAGCAATCATTCCTGATGAAGGGCATTGTTTATTTCATGACGTGTTTCAACTCGGGTGTCTTTTCGCGCAATTTACGACCAACAGTGTCTCATATATGCTCAATATGGCTCAAACCTGGGCTACGATCGAGCCAAAGAAGATAAACAAAGTTCCATTAGAACAATAAATCTTCCTACACTGTGCTAATTTCCAACTTTGGCGAGCTCTGCACTACATTGGATACGGGCAATTGTGTGTCTGTTCGTTAGCAAAGGTCCCCGAAATGGTCTTAGGATTGTATTGTTTGCAATGGGGTTCCTTCTGACCAACCTTCATTATGCTTGATTTACCCGAGCAGATGTTATAGGGGGTCTTCTTGATCTCCGAAGGTTTTTAATATCGTTTGTTGCCTGATTTTTATTCTCAAAACGACGTATAGTGGAATGGTGATGATCAACAATACGTACAATTGTCACAGCGACATACATGCTTCTCTCATACTGATAATCTGCCACCTTGTTGAAGTTTAGAGTTTGGGATGACCCATTACAAGATGTCAATCAAATAACTTTATAAACTTGGTTATTTAAAGTGTTGAAAACAATGAGGATAAAAAAAATATGTTTTATTGTTTACGGGTACAGTTGCTGCATGTGCAGATACGAACTTATCAAGTCGATATTTATTGTTTAAACTCAGGTGAGATTTAAATAATGTTTAACTAGCTCTATTTAAACAAATTATATCACAAAAAAATAAAGAGTGTTTTTTTTTTAATTTGAATTTCAATTTGGTGTTGCAATACTTTTTTCCATGTGTATATATATACCATCGTTTACCTCGTCAGTATTTGAATTAGTTTCGTCAGGTGAATCGACACAAGTTGCAAGGTCTTTTATATCACCAGCATTCAATGCAGATGTAATCTCATTTTTACAGCAAGATGGCGGGAAAAAACTCCAGTAGCCTTGTTCTAATCGCAGCATTTCAGTTTTAATAATTATACAAAAACAGTATTTTAGTTATATATTCAACTTTTGGTTAGTCTTAATTTTTGCGAATATAAAGAATAACGATTGTTTTTACTACGGCATCATGCTAAAATAAATCGAATAAAAATATGCACATGGAAATTATTAGAATATTTTGAATGTGTTGTCAGTTCGTTTTCTTGTTATTGTACGTTTGCAATCCTTCCTTGTATATATAAACAGACAACACAAACTTTGATAGCAATATTGCTAATAAAAATGTATTAAAATGACAAAAATCATTTGCACATATGAATTTCGGAATCATTGGTTCAATGTTTTGGTCCTCCTTTAAAATATAAAAGCTACAGAAAAATTGAACAATGTGAAACATTGAAAATTCAAAACGGAAAGCCTCTAATCAAATGGAAAAATCAAAATCTTGAACAGGCATTTTCTTATGTAGAAAATGGTGGATTGAACCTGGTTTTATAGCTAGCTAAACCTGTCACATGCATGACAGTCGTATCGAATTCCATTATATTGACAACGATGCGTGAACAAAACAAACGGACATAATAGGTAAAAATGTCAAAATTAGAGGTACAGCAGTCAACATTGTGTTATAATCTTAATCACTATAAAACAAACTGATATGTAACAAAGAAGCACAAGAAGGAATATATGGAATTTAACAACCTCAATAATTTTTTAAACGATTTATCTATTTTAAATCCACCCATAGAGTATTGAAAGATTTTGTAGTTCCTTACCGAAATGTACAATCCGTCTACCAATCGGCTGATATAGTGGTCTGGACAATATTGGAGAAATCGTCTGGTGTTTTGTGTTAAGTTTCTTGACCATATCGAATGGTGTTGTTCAGCTTTAAATAGTGACACAAAATAATAACAACAACTTTAACAATTGATTAGTTCACGTTCACACACACATGTTTTCCCTCTCCAGATCAGATTTATTTTGAATTTCTTACTTTTTCCCATTTGTTTTGGTGCCTGTGTTTATATTTCGTATTTGTTTTAATTGATGATAATAGTTATCAAAGGTACCAGGAATATAATTTAGTACGCCAGACGCGCGTTTCGTCTACATAAGACTCATCAGTGACGCTCATATCAAAATATTTATAAAGCCAAACAAGAATGATAACTCATGTTGTTGGTTTTTTTTTATTCTCGTAATAATTGTTTAAAACTAATTTCACTGTAAACATTGACATTAGAAGCGTTTATAAATTGGCATGAGCATTATTTTTAAAAGTGCCTTAAAATATTAGCAATTAGAAAAATCAACTCATTGATTTTTGATTTTTTTTTGGTACATTTTTCATATTAAAAGTATACATTTACAATTCACAATATATCACCAATCGCTAACGAGATACAACAAAATTTATTACGCTCGTCATGATAATGATATAAACAAAAATTCTTTCTTGTGATTACGAGAGCTCATGAATGTTATAATCAGCCATTTACAAAACATAATGGTAAGATGTGATGTAATTTACATCAAGGCAATCAAGTAAGTTTTTGAAGATATTTTTTGATGATTGCTATTTATTACCTTTCCAGTAAACAATAATGCTACACATACACATTCTGCCAAAGTTATAATTGAAACCATTAGAGCGTAGTGAAAACAAATAACATATAATATTGATGTGTAAAACCACCAAAGCTTACTGAAAACAAATAATATTTTTTAATTTCTGCGTGGAAAAATATTTCCTGAACATTACATTGCACGCTGGTGTTTTTATTTATATATCGGATATTTCATGTAGCGTATAGTTGTTGATGTCAATGTTTGCAAATAATAATAAAAATAAATAATAATAAAAATAATACATTACTTGTGATGATTCACTATCCGTTCATATCGGTCTTCATGTTGACCATTATTTATTTCTACGGAATTAACATCGAATGCTTAAGCATTGTATTTTGCTTGTCAATCAAGACGTTTTTGCACAGTGCATATAATAAAACAAAACTAGTCTTTTTAATTTCAAAATATGCACATTCATTGTCGGTTTTGTCATCTGTAACACTATGTTTTGCCTTGACTTGTTCTGGCAATTGCTAGTATACCATTTTCGTATGAACCACTTTTGCTGCATGCTTCGGTTCTCCTTTGAACGTGTAAATATCAAACTTGTGTTTTAGTTTGTAACCTGGATTCTTTTCTCTCAATAGATTTATGACATTTGAACAGCGATATACTACTACAGCCTTTATTGTGCATTTGTTTTTAAAAAAATAAATAAACAAAACAATGTGTTATTTCTAGCGAGTCATACAATGAATTCTAATGAGTTCGATAAGAAATCATGTCTGATGATGTAACTATCTGGTAATGAAACAAACAGGGCTTCATAATATGTTTGATCCTTTGAAGGAACTGATTTTATATTTCAGGAAAGTATAAAAAAAAAAATCGTTCCGATATTATTTTTGTCTTGCAGGATATTTTCATATAAGATGGACAGATGTTTGAAACATTTAATGTTCATTGCATTAGTAATAAAATAATTTGTATCACAACAAGGTGTATTTTCTTTTGATGATAGGTGTTCATTATTTCAGGATAAACGTCGGTGGGGCGGAGCTTATATGATGCTATTATAGTGCAACTGTGATCTATCTATACGTGCTCTAACTGGAGTACTGTTAATGCACGGTTTATTTTTAGCAGTATTAAGGTCACATGAATGAAAATGTGTCAATCTTTTAGCACATCTACCTTTCAGTTGGATAATTGATGGTAAATCTATGCACCCGAGCACACAAATTCACTGATGCTTGCTTTTCCTTTTGTCTATTATATATTAATGACCACACATTGACCTATATATTTATAAATTGTGACTTGGGTGGAGAGTTGTCTCATTGGCACTCATACCACATCTTCCAATATTTATAGTAAAAAAATATTAGTGATGAATTATTACCAAGAATCTAAGAAATCTTCTAAATTATAATTCGTTGGGAAATTTGATATTACCTCCCCCTTTTCCTTAAGTTGTAACAAAAAAGGTTGATGATTTCAAGCTACAATTTTATTACATATATACTACAAATAGAAGTCCCCCAAACAAACAAGTGCAAAAATTGTCTTTTTACAATTGGAATTCCTTTCCACGTACATGTTCAAACGAATAGTATCAATCAAGTCAGAATTGCAAATCGGTAAAGACTCAGTCTGATGAAAAGATTCAAAAATTAAAAGTGCAATTGTTGAACATTGACGGTTTCTGGTCGGGCAAGTTAGATATATCTTGCATTGGCTTTGGAAAAGGACTCCTGGTGAGTAGTTCTGTTGATTTATTTGGGGAATCAACTTCCATGTCATTTTCCAGTAGAGCATTTCCCGGTTTTTCCTTTTTCATAGGCGGATTCAACACATCTGAAACTTCATGGAGAATTTCATTAGAAGACCTTTTGTATTTTCGAACAGCCGTCTCGGTCCTATGTCCCGTTCGGGACATAATCTCCTGTTCCGGGATACCAGCGGTGTATAACTGAGTTGCGCAACTTCTTTTGCCCGAGTGGTTTGTGAAATTCCCCTGTAGGCCAGCTTTTGAAGTTATTTCTCTCATGAATCCTTTCAGCTTATTAATGCCGACAGCTTGTTCCCCATAACGAATTGAAGATCCGGCTAGGGGCCTTCGATAAAACGGGCCACGGTTGCCAAGAGCAGCTAAATATTTTTCATAATACTCAGCGATGCAACATCTATCTGCAAAGCAAGAAATTAAAGTTAATAAAGTATAACATGCACAATCAAATGGGTTAATAAAACCTTCTTGCACATTAAATATGCATTTAAAAAAAAAAGTATTTACTATAGTCGTCCAGGAATCAAAAGTGGATTTAGAGGGGCCCAAAAGGGGGAGCGGTAACTGAACTCCCTTATCTGAAATTATCAATCCGCCTATTACGTGGTGTTTTTCATATTGCCCTAGTCATATGCCCAACACGCATATCTTGCCGATATGAAAAGCATCACGTATAATGATACCAGTAACCTATAGGCTATGCAATTTACCAGTCCAATATTAGTATAACCGGGCCAATATCGCTTTTAACCAGGCTGTGAAATTGTGTGCTGAATAACTTGAAGAACAAAACTGTAATGGGGGAAAAGAACACATAGAATGAAATTCAAAACAGTGTGGCTATGGCCATTGATTGACACATTAAATTCATCCATTGACTGGGATAATTTACGCGAACGTTTGTCTGTAACGACCACTGTTCACGACGTACATACGATAGACATTTAAACTGTGGGGTCACCAAAAGTTTCTTAACGCCTTTAATTATAAAATAATTCGAAAAATTAATCAGGAATAACCTTTATGTTTTGATTTATATAATTGATATAAATCAAAACATCGTGTTATTTCTGATTAATTTTTCGAATTACTTTATTAAGGGGTTGAGAACCTTTGGTGACCCCATAGTTTAAGTGTCTTTAAAAAGTACATAGTGAGCAGTGGTCGTTACATACAAACGTTCACCTAAATTGTCCCAGTCAATGGATGAATTTAATGTGTCAATCAATGGCTACAGCCACACTGTTTTGAATTTCATTCTAAATTGCTTTGAAAAGGAAAACAACGTATAGAAAAGCACTAGCACAAATATTTGATACAGCTTTATAGGCTACAGGATGATACACAACATTTTAAACTCACAATACTAAAACACATATATGGGTCAATACATTCTATATCTTTCTTTCGAGTCATAACAATTGAGTAGATACGTGTGTTTGAATAACCGGTTTTTGGAAATTCATATCTTTGTGGTGTTTTATTTTACAAACTCTTGAATTCGAACATTTGCAGTTAGCCTTTCCATAAGATTGTTAATTAGATTATTTTTAATGCATTGAACTTTCAAAAAAAAAATCAAGAGTACAGACTTGCCTGTCTAGTTGAAAAAAAGTTGTAATGCCTGGCATCCACTAGACAAGTTAAAAGTTAAATGCATTTTGTGTTTCAGAAAGATAATTTATTTTTTTGAATTTTGATTGGCATTTTTTTTTTTCTGATCCTGTAGAATGTGTAAACATTTCACAAAGTTGGACGGGTTAAATCTTTGATATAGTTCTTCTCAGATTACATGTAAACATTTCACAGTTGGCTGGGTTACATCTTTGAGATGGTCCTCTCAGGTAACAACCTTAGTGTATTGTTTTGATTTTTTGATAGACATTGCTAATACAGGACAATAGATATTTACACAACAAGATGAGTTTAAAGGTGTAACTGAGTGGACAGTATCAAATTTAATTATTGTGTTTATTTATTTTAACACCAACAGCGAAAACGAAAATTAAAATCCTCATCAAATATCCAAAAAGATTAGTATAGAAGTTTTTGAATTTTGAATTGTTTTTCAATTTTTTACAATAAACCATTTTTAAAATGAACTTATACTCGCAATTTATTCAGTGGTTTGTTTTCGTTCATTTTTTGTATATAAATTAGACCGTCAGTTTTCTCGCTTGATTTGTTTGACATTTGTCATCAAGGGGCCTTTTATAGCTGACTATTCGGTATGGGCTTTGTTCATAGTTGAAGGTGGTACGATGACATATAGTTGTTTACTTCTGTGTCATTTGGTAAATTGTGGAGAGTTGTCTCATTGGCAATCATACCATATCTTCAGAAATCTGACAGAAGTAGGTTGATGTAATAATAAATGAGACATGCTGTTACCATAATAAGAGTTTTTTTCCCGAGTTTTAAGATAAAGGGATCCAACTGCAAACAGGGAAAAATATAGTGCGATAATTTTTTTCAGAAAATGTCATTATAATTAATATTAAGTTTAAGAATTTACAGATACATTGACATATATCTGCTTTTTGTTCAGCGGCAAATATTACATGCTAAATCGAGTCGCTGATATACTAAAGCCACATACAAATGGTGTTCCTTAATGTTCATGTGGACCCGTTGGCTAAAATTACTGTGTAATCACCTCAATTTTCACTCTGAGTACAGACAAACATGCCACATGTGCATCTCAAACCTCTTTTCCAACACGGTTTATTTTGGCACCTTCTGGCGGAATGAAAAAAGTGCACGGCAAAATCCTGTTAAGTTTTACGTTACTAATTAAGAATTGAATGCTTCTTTTTGCAACTTCATTGGGGTGTAAAAGCGTTGAAACGCTTCATTCAAAAAAAATGTGCGCACGATCAACGCTTTTACAACTCTATGAAGTTAAAAAAAAAAGAAGCATTCAATACTTTATATAATTACATTTTTAGCTAGAATCATGAAAACACGATTTTTATCATGCTTTTATTTAATTTATCTGTTAATTGTGGGACCTCGTGTCATCATGGATGGTAAATCATATTGTGTAATGAATTGATTAAGGAATAACGCGAGATTGCCAAAAAGAATAACGTATTATAATGAATCATACATCTAATGTAATTATAAATTGCAAAACAAAACATTGATCAACTTTCTTCCTGTGTTTGCTTGGTTGTTTGCAAACAATAGGTAGGCGGAGTTTCAGTCAGTTTTTACATATACTGGGATTTGATTGGACAATAAGAATTGACATGAAATGAATTTAATGTTTATTGTCCAATCAAGTTCCAGTAAATAGTAAACAAACATCCAAACAAATATAGCAAACAACAAGTTAATCAATGACTTGTTTTCCATTCTGTTATAGAAGTTCTGTAAACAAAACAAAAATATAATATTTAAAATTTATTTATCTAGGGCATGTTATGCTTAAAATATTTTCCAAATGCATAGATTTGTATGTACTCGGTAAATTTTGAGGTGAAAAATCAGTCATTTTAGACAAAGGGTCCACATGAACCAAAACACCTAAGACGCATACAGTGCTTATGCGTATTATACAAATATTATACATTTTGTTTTTTTCAAGTAAAGAAATAGATTTTCAGTTTAAACATAGCCTTATCCAATCAGACCTATTAGTATTAAATGGTGTTCACCGCTTCTAAACGTTACTGAACAAACAAAATAAAAACTCACCTTTAGTTTTTGGACAGAAGTGTTTAATATCTTTACTTTTCACATGAAGCTGGTTTAATCCTCCGCTGAAAGTTTTACTAGTCCTACCAGTGAAATGGATGAATCTACTTTCGGAACCGTCACATCCGATAGAAAACTGTTCACACTCCAAATTTCTGTGCTCATCATAACCCCGCATTCCAAACAGTTTACAGTTGTAAAAGAAAACTGTATTTTGTAACGCCACGGAATTGTCACAGCCGAACACTCCAGAATTCCAAATTTTTTCTTCGTCCTCTTTGGTGATGGGGTCGGCCTGTTTCGTAGTACTTCCGAGTCCCCGGGAGGCTAATTCCTTCATTTTAGCGTTTAGTACCTTACGGAAAACGACAAACCTAATGTCATTTTCATTTAGAAAATTCTTGTCATGGATTTCCTCGTCTCTCAAATGTCTCAAAAGTCCACAAATTATATAATACAGTGATTTTGGGGGGTATTCAAGTCCATCTTGTTTCCGTACTTCAACAACAAACCGCTGTAGACATCTGTCCATGGTTTCGGCATCCATATGCTTTAAAAGGGGGATATTCTCATTTTCTTTGTTTCTTTGTTCCCTCCATTTCATGAATGCTTCCACAGCCCATTTGGTATTTTTTTCTGTATTTGGGTTTTTCTGGGAGTTTATTAATTTGTCCAAGTCCTCTTTGCTTGCCGGATTCCCAAATCTCTTTTCACAGGACTCTACCATTTTGGTTTCCTCGCCAAAACCCAGGAAAAAGTTTGGTAAATCATCGTCAGGTTCCAAATATTCCGCTACACATTGAGAAATGGTCATATGTGATAGGGATTCTGTACACGCATACTCTTGTTCCATGTGGTCGGCTACTTGAGACAGAATTATGTCCAGGTCGTCATCAAATGCATTTGTCAGGGATGTGCTTGAACTGGCCCCAAAAACGTTTTGAGTCCCCATTATGAGTGGTTTGGGTTCGGGAATTTGAGACATAACTATGTTTAAGCCATCATTAAACGGGTCTTCATAACTTGTATTCGGCTCCATGGTTTTTAATATACTAAATCATTTGTGCCGGCGTAAAAACACGTGGGTCAAGAAACTCGTGCAATTTTTCAAACAGGAATTGTATACATAAGACTTGTGTCTCTAAAACAAAAGGTCTGAATTTTGATTGGTTGTGATACAAAACATTAAGAGTATATTTAATTGTGTGTATCTTCATTTAAACAGTCTCGGGGGCACGCCCCCTCGACAGTTTAAATCAAGATACACACAATTAAATATACTCTAAATATTACATGTAACTCACAAGAACCAACATGTATAAATCTTGTTGATAACTATTCCGTATCAACTTCACATATAATACACGATGGTCTTTAAGTACAGACTACTCTTTACACAAGTATTCCACATTCCAAACTAAAAGACAAATTGAAAGAGTTGGTATTACTTTGCTTCATAAAAAAGAATGGCCAACGTAGATACAAGTATCTTGTCTTAGGGAGGGATAAATCATACTTTGTAAAGAATCACTCTGATTCAAACAAAAAATTCTCTGAAACCGACATTATCAAGATGCTTGATTTCTTGATTGACAACATATTTGTAACGTTCGGAGGACGTGTTTTTCAACTGACTGTCGGCATCCCAATGGGAACAAACTGTGCCCCTCTACTTGCCGACTTGTTTCTTTGTTATTATGAGGCTGACTTCATGCAGGGACTTCTTAGGAAGAAAGATAAGAAAAATAAAGGCAACAGTAGTATACCGCTGTTCAAACTCATAAATCCATGGACAAAAAACAAAAACGGGGTAACAAACTAAAACTGAGGGAAACGCATAAATATAAGAGGAGAACAACGACACAACACTAAATGTAACTAACACACACAGAAACGGACCAAGCATCAGACAAAATCCCACGAGAATAACAAATATAACATCAAAACCAAATACATGAATTTGGGATAGACAAGTACCGTGACACGTCTTATCGCAATGTCAATTTACACTCAAAAATAAGAGAAAACAAACGACGCAACGTTAAATTGTAACACACACAGAAACGAACTATAATATAACAATGGCCATATTCCTGAATTGGTACAGGACATTTTTAAAGGAAAAAATGGTGGGTTGAACCTGGTTTTGTGGCATGCCAAACCTCGCACTTTAATGGCAATGTTAAATATAACATAGAAATGACAACATAATATTACAGGACTACAATACAAATAAATAGGAAAACGTATTAGATAAAGAAACACATGATTAATGAATAACAAAAAGCATCAGGTTTAAAATTTAATACGTCAAAAACGCACCTCGTCCACACAGGACTCACCAGTGACGCCGAGATATAAAAGATCGAAAGCGAAAAAAAGTACAAAGTTGTACAGCACTGAAGATCAAAAGTTGAAAAAGGTTGTGTCAAATACGGCTAAGTTTTTATGCTTGGGATAAGAACATCCTTATTATTTAGAACAATTAATGCTATTACAAACAGTAAATTTTATCAAATGAATATAACAGATATACATAATGAAACTGAAGTATTAACTCATTACATAAAACAAACACGAATACATAATGAATGACCAACACAGAATAGACACACCCGACTCAGTCCAGGCCTCAACGCAGAAAATTATGAAAATGACGTCACATACGAAGTTAGCAATATCCTTTAACTCTACTTTCCGCTATATAGATGACGTTCTTTCACTAAACAATTCAAAATTTGGTGACTATGTGGAGCGCATCTATCCCATCGAATTGGAGATAAAGGATACTACAGATACAGTTAAGTCGGCTTCATATCTTGACTTACATCTAGCAATTGACAATGAGGGTCGGTTGAAAACAAAACTTTACGACAAAAGAGATGATTTCAGCTTTCCAATTGTGAACTTTCCATTTCTAAGTAGCAACATCCCAGCAGCACCTGCATACGGGGTATGTATCTCCCAATCGATACGATATTCCCGTGCTTGCATTTCCTATCATGATTTTCTTGATAGAGGGTTACTGCTCACAAGGAAGCTATTAAACCAAGAGTTCCAAATGGTGAAGTTGAAATCATCCCTTCTTAAATTTTACGGACGCCATCACGAGTTGGTTGACCGTTATGGAATAACCGTTTCACAAATGATATCGGATATGTTCTTTACGTCGTAACTACAATCCCCTTCCCTTTCATGAATGTGACCTACCGAATTAGACTATTTACCGGATTTTTAATCACATAAGCAACACGACGGGTGTCACATGTGGAGCAGGATCTGCTTACCCTTCCGGAGCACCTGAGATCACCCCTAGTTTTTGGTGGGGTTCGTGTTGTTTATTCTTTAGTTTTCTATGTTGTGTCATGTGTACTATTGTTTTTCTGTTTGTCTTTTTCATTTTTAGCCATGGCGTTGTCAGTTTGTTTTAGATTTATGAGTTTGACTGTCCCTTTGGTATCTTTCGTCCCTCTTTTATGGGTACTTATGTTGTTTAGGTATAATATCACCAAATCATGGTACGTCACATCCGGTTGTATACGAAAATAGGTCGAAAATAATATTCCCTTGAATTTGACAGTTGTAAGTAATTAATCGTACATTCTATTGCAGTAAAACATTTCTGTGTCATAAACATATGTCTTGGGTATTTCAAAGCACCCTTATTTTTTTATTTGGGATTTCTATAGAATATTTTGGAAACTTGAGGTTACATGGTTACTAAACCTTGTATACAGATTAAATAGAGGTGAAAGTGTAATTGGTTGATTTCCAGTGATGGTTATTTTCTTATATGCAATGAAATGTTATGTGAATTTTTTTTATATAGTACTGGACAGGATTAAACTTTACTCATGCCAAATGTTTCTTTATTTGAAACAAAGATAAATTCTGCTCATTTTTATGAAAAGTGCAAATTTAAAACAGACTAATACGGGAAAATCAATGATGGTATTACACCTTTATCACGTGTTATTTATCTTTATGACTATTAATTTTACTGTTTAGTCTGTTTTTTGGTGGTAATCATTTGATGTGGCCCTGTACATCCCGTAATTGTTCTATGATACGTTTTGTATTCTTGTGTTAATGCTCTATGATAATTTGTGTATTCTTGTCTTAAATGTTTGCTAACATGCTTTGTCTGTATGTCATTTTGAGTTTCTTTAATGCATATGACGTGGCTCCGTGCTTATACATCCCGTCATTGTGTTATTATTCTATAATATATTTATTATTCCTGTCTTTTATTTTTGCTAATATGCTTTGTCTTTATACCTTTATGTGTTTCTTTGTTAATTATGACTAGGCTCTGTAGTTATACATCCCGTTATTATGTTATTGTACCATGGTAGATGTTTGTTTGTATATTTGTTTGTTTTTATTGTGTTTGACATAATTACACAATGTTGACTGCTATATCCCTATTTTTACATTTTACTTATTATGTCTGTTTCTTTTGTTCACACATCGTTGACAAAAGAATGGAATTTGATGCGACTGTCATACAAGCGAGAGGTTTAGCTAGCTATAAAACCAGGATTAAACCACCATTTTCTACATAAGAAGATGCCTGCTGTTCTCCTGTTTTTACATATATACCTATCATATATGGTTGTTTTGTTTACACATTGATGTCCATATAATGGAATGTTATACGACTGTCACACTAGTATAAAGAAGTTTAGCTAGTAATGAAAACAGGTTTAAACCATCATATTTATCATAAGGAAATGCCTGTACCTGATCAGGAATTTGACAGTTGTTTTCCCTTCGATTGAGTTTTGATTTTGCAATTTGATAAGGCACTTTCCTGTTTGAATCTTCGTTTGAGTTTCCTTTTTTTTTTTATCTTACTGTTTTGAAATGGCAATCGGAAAAGCAGACGAACAATTGTTTGAAACCTTTTGGGAATATATTCTGTCGATAACCGGTAATATATGGTTCTGGTACAATGACATCTTTTTCGTCGTCTGGTTAAGGATTATGTACCCTTCTGTTGATTCAATGCTAAACATATGGAAATTTTATAGAAAATCCACAGCCTTTTCCTTGTACTATCATATTTGGCAGTTTGATCACTGATAGATATAGGATTATTGCATGCAGTGCTAGCATTGGTTTCATTAAAACAAGTTTATTAATGTAGTTATTGGTTAAAACAAATGAAAATATGGACCAAATCAAGTACACCATTTAGGGTGCGCTCGACTTTAGTGACTCTGCACGAGGTATTTTGGAATTTACAGGTTGGTTAGAACTTTTTGTAAAAAATAAACACTAACACGTCATAGAAAAGCAAGTGAGTAATCTATGTTTCCAATTTTATAACAAAAATCTCTGTATTGAAAGCTGTGGATTTTCTATAAAAATCTTGGTTTATTTGCCACAAAGTACTCTTTTTCTATTAAATGTAATGAATCAGTAAATAATAATGCTTTGCATCAAGTTTTCCCCTAGTATATGTACAAAATGGCCTGTCTCAATTATTCCTTATATCTGTAGTTTTGATACAATTGATGTTTGAAAAATTCTTACATATGGCTATAGAAGGGGTCATAAACCTTAAGGATTATGTACCCTTGTGTTGATTCAATGCGAAGCATATGGAAATTTTATAGAAAATCCACAGCTTTTATCCTTGTACTCTCATATTTGGCAATTTGATGGCTGATAGATATAGAATTATTGCATGCAGTGCAAGTATTGATTTCCCTAAAACAAATTTATTAATGTAGTTATTGGTTAAAACAAAAACAATTTATGGACCAAATCATGTACACCTTTTAGGGTGCGCTTGACTTTAGTGACTCAGCACGAGGTATTTTGGAATTTACAGGTTGGTTAGAACTTTTTGTAAAAAAATAACACTAGCACATCATAGAAAAGCAAGTGAATAATCTATGTTTCAAATCTTAGAACAAAAATTTCTGTATTAAAGACTGTGGATTTTCTATAAAAATCTTGGTTTATTTGCCACAAAGTACTCTTTTTCTATTAAATGTAATGAAGCAGTAAATAATAATGCTTTGCATCAAGTTTCCCCTTGGTATATGTTCAAAATGGCCTATCTCTTTTATTCATTATATCTGTAGTTTTGATACAAAAAGTTTGAAAAGTTCGTACAAAAATGACTACAGAAGGGGTCATAAACCTTAAAGTCATATGAAACCTCAAATTAAAAAAAAAATATGCATCTGTTTTTTATAACTAAATGGATAGTTTTCATTATGAAACTTTTGTACATATACTTTTTTCTGAGGAAAATTCTTTAATTTGTCCACATTTAGAAGAAGTTTACTTATTTTTAATTGCTTGCTTCCAGGAAGCAATTCGCCGACATATTTTCCGTATGCATAGTCACCTGAGCGTAACCCTCCTCGTAAAAATCGGTGATCGCAATACGCATGAATCTGTCATTAAAATAAACAATTATCTGATTGTACATGTTAAGCACGTGCTCAATACCCATGCTTTTTGTTATTTATTTACTATTGTATCACAACAAGGTGTATTTTCTTTTGATGATAGGTGTTCATTATTTCAGGATAAACGTCGGTGGGGCGGAGCTTATATGATGCTATTATAGTGCAACTGTGATCTATCTATACGTGCTCTAACTGGAGTACTGTTAATGCACGGTTTATTTTTAGCAGTATTAAGGTCACATGAATGAAAATGTGTCAATCTTTTAGCACATCTACCTTTCAGTTGGATAATTGATGGTAAATCTATGCACCCGAGCACACAAATTCACTGATGCTTGCTTTTCCTTTTGTCTATTATATATTAATGACCACACATTGACCTATATATTTATAAATTGTGACTTGGGTGGAGAGTTGTCTCATTGGCACTCATACCACATCTTCCAATATTTATAGTAAAAAAATATTAGTGATGAATTATTACCAAGAATCTAAGAAATCTTCTAAATTATAATTCGTTGGGAAATTTGATATTACCTCCCCCTTTTCCTTAAGTTGTAACAAAAAAGGTTGATGATTTCAAGCTACAATTTTATTACATATATACTACAAATAGAAGTCCCCCAAACAAACAAGTGCAAAAATTGTCTTTTTACAATTGGAATTCCTTTCCACGTACATGTTCAAACGAATAGTATCAATCAAGTCAGAATTGCAAATCGGTAAAGACTCAGTCTGATGAAAAGATTCAAAAATTAAAAGTGCAATTGTTGAACATTGACGGTTTCTGGTCGGGCAAGTTAGATATATCTTGCATTGGCTTTGGAAAAGGACTCCTGGTGAGTAGTTCTGTTGATTTATTTGGGGAATCAACTTCCATGTCATTTTCCAGTAGAGCATTTCCCGGTTTTTCCTTTTTCATAGGCGGATTCAACACATCTGAAACTTCATGGAGAATTTCATTAGAAGACCTTTTGTATTTTCGAACAGCCGTCTCGGTCCTATGTCCCGTTCGGGACATAATCTCCTGTTCCGGGATACCAGCGGTGTATAACTGAGTTGCGCAACTTCTTTTGCCCGAGTGGTTTGTGAAATTCCCCTGTAGGCCAGCTTTTGAAGTTATTTCTCTCATGAATCCTTTCAGCTTATTAATGCCGACAGCTTGTTCCCCATAACGAATTGAAGATCCGGCTAGGGGCCTTCGATAAAACGGGCCACGGTTGCCAAGAGCAGCTAAATATTTTTCATAATACTCAGCGATGCAACATCTATCTGCAAAGCAAGAAATTAAAGTTAATAAAGTATAACATGCACAATCAAATGGGTTAATAAAACCTTCTTGCACATTAAATATGCATTTAAAAAAAAAAGTATTTACTATAGTCGTCCAGGAATCAAAAGTGGATTTAGAGGGGCCCAAAAGGGGGAGCGGTAACTGAACTCCCTTATCTGAAATTATCAATCCGCCTATTACGTGGTGTTTTTCATATTGCCCTAGTCATATGCCCAACACGCATATCTTGCCGATATGAAAAGCATCACGTATAATGATACCAGTAACCTATAGGCTATGCAATTTACCAGTCCAATATTAGTATAACCGGGCCAATATCGCTTTTAACCAGGCTGTGAAATTGTGTGCTGAATAACTTGAAGAACAAAACTGTAATGGGGGAAAAGAACACATAGAATGAAATTCAAAACAGTGTGGCTATGGCCATTGATTGACACATTAAATTCATCCATTGACTGGGATAATTTACGCGAACGTTTGTCTGTAACGACCACTGTTCACGACGTACATACGATAGACATTTAAACTGTGGGGTCACCAAAAGTTTCTTAACGCCTTTAATTATAAAATAATTCGAAAAATTAATCAGGAATAACCTTTATGTTTTGATTTATATAATTGATATAAATCAAAACATCGTGTTATTTCTGATTAATTTTTCGAATTACTTTATTAAGGGGTTGAGAACCTTTGGTGACCCCATAGTTTAAGTGTCTTTAAAAAGTACATAGTGAGCAGTGGTCGTTACATACAAACGTTCACCTAAATTGTCCCAGTCAATGGATGAATTTAATGTGTCAATCAATGGCTACAGCCACACTGTTTTGAATTTCATTCTAAATTGCTTTGAAAAGGAAAACAACGTATAGAAAAGCACTAGCACAAATATTTGATACAGCTTTATAGGCTACAGGATGATACACAACATTTTAAACTCACAATACTAAAACACATATATGGGTCAATACATTCTATATCTTTCTTTCGAGTCATAACAATTGAGTAGATACGTGTGTTTGAATAACCGGTTTTTGGAAATTCATATCTTTGTGGTGTTTTATTTTACAAACTCTTGAATTCGAACATTTGCAGTTAGCCTTTCCATAAGATTGTTAATTAGATTATTTTTAATGCATTGAACTTTCAAAAAAAAAATCAAGAGTACAGACTTGCCTGTCTAGTTGAAAAAAAGTTGTAATGCCTGGCATCCACTAGACAAGTTAAAAGTTAAATGCATTTTGTGTTTCAGAAAGATAATTTATTTTTTTGAATTTTGATTGGCATTTTTTTTTTTCTGATCCTGTAGAATGTGTAAACATTTCACAAAGTTGGACGGGTTAAATCTTTGATATAGTTCTTCTCAGATTACATGTAAACATTTCACAGTTGGCTGGGTTACATCTTTGAGATGGTCCTCTCAGGTAACAACCTTAGTGTATTGTTTTGATTTTTTGATAGACATTGCTAATACAGGACAATAGATATTTACACAACAAGATGAGTTTAAAGGTGTAACTGAGTGGACAGTATCAAATTTAATTATTGTGTTTATTTATTTTAACACCAACAGCGAAAACGAAAATTAAAATCCTCATCAAATATCCAAAAAGATTAGTATAGAAGTTTTTGAATTTTGAATTGTTTTTCAATTTTTTACAATAAACCATTTTTAAAATGAACTTATACTCGCAATTTATTCAGTGGTTTGTTTTCGTTCATTTTTTGTATATAAATTAGACCGTCAGTTTTCTCGCTTGATTTGTTTGACATTTGTCATCAAGGGGCCTTTTATAGCTGACTATTCGGTATGGGCTTTGTTCATAGTTGAAGGTGGTACGATGACATATAGTTGTTTACTTCTGTGTCATTTGGTAAATTGTGGAGAGTTGTCTCATTGGCAATCATACCATATCTTCAGAAATCTGACAGAAGTAGGTTGATGTAATAATAAATGAGACATGCTGTTACCATAATAAGAGTTTTTTTCCCGAGTTTTAAGATAAAGGGATCCAACTGCAAACAGGGAAAAATATAGTGCGATAATTTTTTTCAGAAAATGTCATTATAATTAATATTAAGTTTAAGAATTTACAGATACATTGACATATATCTGCTTTTTGTTCAGCGGCAAATATTACATGCTAAATCGAGTCGCTGATATACTAAAGCCACATACAAATGGTGTTCCTTAATGTTCATGTGGACCCGTTGGCTAAAATTACTGTGTAATCACCTCAATTTTCACTCTGAGTACAGACAAACATGCCACATGTGCATCTCAAACCTCTTTTCCAACACGGTTTATTTTGGCACCTTCTGGCGGAATGAAAAAAGTGCACGGCAAAATCCTGTTAAGTTTTACGTTACTAATTAAGAATTGAATGCTTCTTTTTGCAACTTCATTGGGGTGTAAAAGCGTTGAAACGCTTCATTCAAAAAAAATGTGCGCACGATCAACGCTTTTACAACTCTATGAAGTTAAAAAAAAAAGAAGCATTCAATACTTTATATAATTACATTTTTAGCTAGAATCATGAAAACACGATTTTTATCATGCTTTTATTTAATTTATCTGTTAATTGTGGGACCTCGTGTCATCATGGATGGTAAATCATATTGTGTAATGAATTGATTAAGGAATAACGCGAGATTGCCAAAAAGAATAACGTATTATAATGAATCATACATCTAATGTAATTATAAATTGCAAAACAAAACATTGATCAACTTTCTTCCTGTGTTTGCTTGGTTGTTTGCAAACAATAGGTAGGCGGAGTTTCAGTCAGTTTTTACATATACTGGGATTTGATTGGACAATAAGAATTGACATGAAATGAATTTAATGTTTATTGTCCAATCAAGTTCCAGTAAATAGTAAACAAACATCCAAACAAATATAGCAAACAACAAGTTAATCAATGACTTGTTTTCCATTCTGTTATAGAAGTTCTGTAAACAAAACAAAAATATAATATTTAAAATTTATTTATCTAGGGCATGTTATGCTTAAAATATTTTCCAAATGCATAGATTTGTATGTACTCGGTAAATTTTGAGGTGAAAAATCAGTCATTTTAGACAAAGGGTCCACATGAACCAAAACACCTAAGACGCATACAGTGCTTATGCGTATTATACAAATATTATACATTTTGTTTTTTTCAAGTAAAGAAATAGATTTTCAGTTTAAACATAGCCTTATCCAATCAGACCTATTAGTATTAAATGGTGTTCACCGCTTCTAAACGTTACTGAACAAACAAAATAAAAACTCACCTTTAGTTTTTGGACAGAAGTGTTTAATATCTTTACTTTTCACATGAAGCTGGTTTAATCCTCCGCTGAAAGTTTTACTAGTCCTACCAGTGAAATGGATGAATCTACTTTCGGAACCGTCACATCCGATAGAAAACTGTTCACACTCCAAATTTCTGTGCTCATCATAACCCCGCATTCCAAACAGTTTACAGTTGTAAAAGAAAACTGTATTTTGTAACGCCACGGAATTGTCACAGCCGAACACTCCAGAATTCCAAATTTTTTCTTCGTCCTCTTTGGTGATGGGGTCGGCCTGTTTCGTAGTACTTCCGAGTCCCCGGGAGGCTAATTCCTTCATTTTAGCGTTTAGTACCTTACGGAAAACGACAAACCTAATGTCATTTTCATTTAGAAAATTCTTGTCATGGATTTCCTCGTCTCTCAAATGTCTCAAAAGTCCACAAATTATATAATACAGTGATTTTGGGGGGTATTCAAGTCCATCTTGTTTCCGTACTTCAACAACAAACCGCTGTAGACATCTGTCCATGGTTTCGGCATCCATATGCTTTAAAAGGGGGATATTCTCATTTTCTTTGTTTCTTTGTTCCCTCCATTTCATGAATGCTTCCACAGCCCATTTGGTATTTTTTTCTGTATTTGGGTTTTTCTGGGAGTTTATTAATTTGTCCAAGTCCTCTTTGCTTGCCGGATTCCCAAATCTCTTTTCACAGGACTCTACCATTTTGGTTTCCTCGCCAAAACCCAGGAAAAAGTTTGGTAAATCATCGTCAGGTTCCAAATATTCCGCTACACATTGAGAAATGGTCATATGTGATAGGGATTCTGTACACGCATACTCTTGTTCCATGTGGTCGGCTACTTGAGACAGAATTATGTCCAGGTCGTCATCAAATGCATTTGTCAGGGATGTGCTTGAACTGGCCCCAAAAACGTTTTGAGTCCCCATTATGAGTGGTTTGGGTTCGGGAATTTGAGACATAACTATGTTTAAGCCATCATTAAACGGGTCTTCATAACTTGTATTCGGCTCCATGGTTTTTAATATACTAAATCATTTGTGCCGGCGTAAAAACACGTGGGTCAAGAAACTCGTGCAATTTTTCAAACAGGAATTGTATACATAAGACTTGTGTCTCTAAAACAAAAGGTCTGAATTTTGATTGGTTGTGATACAAAACATTAAGAGTATATTTAATTGTGTGTATCTTCATTTAAACAGTCTCGGGGGCACGCCCCCTCGACAGTTTAAATCAAGATACACACAATTAAATATACTCTAAATATTACTAAGGTGACAATCGGTAAACTTCGGCTTCAAAACACGGCATTTAATGAGCAGCCATATTTGTTAAATCATAACAGACAGAGAGAAAAAAAATTGACGATTATACGATATATTTGCGTAAATAATGATAAAATCGTGCACAGAGGACTTAGTTTGTGATATATACATGCATTGGTTCAAGAATTGGAAAAACATTATTTTTCACCACTCACTCGTTTCATATGACTTTAACCTATAATACAATAAGAAATCAAACTAGATATCATTGAGATGGGAGCCATCTCTGTGGGCCCCGCTGTGAATAATGTGCATTAAAAAATTGTATCTTTACCATAGGACATGGGTTTGTCAACTGAAATCAAATTTTTGACCTTGACCTTTGACCTAGGAAGTTGTAAATAAATTATGACACATCCTTTGGTGTTGGTTTATAAACATGTCAAGTATAAACTTTGAAATGATAACGGTTCTCAATATATAGAGCGGACACGATCTTTACCATAAGACATGGGGTTGTCAACTGAAACCAAACTTTTTGACCTTGACCTTTGACCTAGGAAGTTGCACATAAATTATGACACACCCTTTGGTGTTGGTTTATATACATGTCAAGTATAAACTTTGAAATGATAACGGTTCTCAAGATATAGCGCGGACACGATATTTACCATAGGACATGGGGTTGTCAACTGAAACCAAAGTTTTTGACCTTGAACTTTGCCCTAGGCAGTTGTTCATAAATTATGACACACCCCCTGGTGTTGGTTCATATACATGTCAAGTATAAACTTTGAAATCATAACGTCCCAAGATATAGAGCGGACACAATCTTCACCACAGGACACAGGGTTGTTAACTGAAACCAAAGTTTTTTTACCCTGACCTTTGACCTAGGAAGTTGTACATACATCATGACACGCCCTCTGGTGGTGGTTAATAAACATGTAAAGTATAAAGTATGAAATCATAATGGTTCTCTAGATATGGAGCGGACACAAAGTTAAAAGTGTTACGGACGGACGTTCGGACAGACTGATCACTATAGGGCGACCCGCCTAAAGGCGGGGCCCTAATTATTAAAGCTACGCTGTCGATTCGTTCTTTCTGTATACTGAGTTCGGTTGTACACAATTTATTCCGTTTTAAGCGAAGAATCAATTAAATGTCACAAACGTGCTGCATACACACCACGTGATAACAATTGTACCATACACTATTGTTAACATGGCTTCAGGTGAGATCAGTATTTTTTTTAACTTATACCTACCTACTCTGCGGTCAACAGTGCGTATGAAAACTTTATACTGCGTACAATATGCACACAAAGTCATATGAGATATTGCGCAATTGTTAATAAGTTTAATGCTTCACTCTACATCAACATGTATAATAACATAAACAGTGTATCGTACAGGTAAAATTTACACAGCTACAAATCTAATGTTGTTATATTTAGCTAAAATACACACAAATCAACTTGGTCAAGTCACATTCAAATATTTGATATTCGTACATGTTCGATTAACATGCGTTGACAATCATATAGAGCCTTCAGCGTCTTTGAATGTTCCCCAAAGACACCCAGTATTCCGTCTGCAACGTCCAAAGGACTCTAAATATAATACCTTGTGTATACGGAGATAGAAGGCTTTTTGGACATTAAAAAACTAACAACCTTCTGTTAACTGCGAGGCAGTATAATTTCTGTTTATTTTCAACACATCTGTTTCTCATGCGACCATCCAAATTTTGCGTCCATATTGCCCATTAAACCATTACATGGATTTGTTATTAATCTGTTCTGGTTCTAAACAATCAGATATTATATTGATCCGTACCGTGTGTTGAAAAACAGATCTTGAATCTTCCATTTAATGCTGACAACTAATCAAAATTCTGTTGTTTATATTTTTAATTAGTCATTTCCGTAATCATAAGAAAGCAACAAAGTTTAACTTCTAAATTGCAGCTTAATTAACAGCACGTACTACCCTTCAAAGGAGGGTTATTCTTACTATATACAATATTCTAGTAATTTAAAATCTGGCTTTTCAAATATAAAGTACAAAGTGTAGCTGAACTAGGATATAGTTGAGGACTAAGGGAATTAATTACGTAACTCGAGAGAAATATAACCAAACGTATAATAATATAATTTATTATTGTATTTCAAAAGTGTTAACCAAATAACAGTGGGATTTCCAGTGACACTAGAACAATAGAAAAGTCACTCTTCTTATGAAAGAGATAGAAAAGGTCTAAAAACAGGAGAGACAATTTACGCATAAAACCCGATATGCATAGGGATGAATATCTCTTAAAACACAAAACCATTATATAACTTTTATACAACCACTATAAATAAAGTATATGTTAAAGCTAAATGTGTTAATATATGATTTTTTAATTGCCAAACATGCTGTTAATTGAACAACCTATTGTTCAACATAGGGGTGTGTAAAAAACTGCCACATTTGACTGCATATTTTTCTTTTTTTTTGAAAAAAATATATATCAAACCTTAATAATGTAGCTTTCTGGGTATCCAATTTTTAACGTGTTCCGAAATGTAGTTTCGTCACAAGAATTTTTCAAAGTTGTGTCATTTTGTGTATATGAATGTCGGTAAATTCGTATGATCGAGCACACCGACAAGTATATCGTTGGGACAACTCGATATAATGTAATCAATATACGTGAAAGATTACCTAATGTGAAGTTTATCAAAATCATCATAACATAATTGATCAACACATTATGTTTGAACAACATGAGTCCTACAATATAAGATTTAAAGGTGCATATCATTTACATTCAACGTTTTTATTGGATTTTTTTTTACTACAATGTAACCTCGAGGTTCAACGTTGATAGTTAAAAAAAAAAATCCCAGAATTTTTTTGAATGATATTGTAAATGATATGAACTTTCGAATTCTTATAACATCGGAATAGAAAATATGTGATCCGAATTAACCATGCACGTGTGTTACAGAAGATTATGAACTTTTATGATTTAAGGGTTTTTCTTAAACAATATTATGATCCCAAATTTGATGAATTTTGTTGGCAATACTTTAATATACACACTACATATAACAAAGTATATATTAAATCTCAATGTATTATTATTAGGAAAAATGTTTGACTCTGTAAAAAAAAATCTCCCCCCTCCCCCGTATTACATGTAATGGTTTAAACCTAAAGGATTTGCACTAACTGCCCAAAAGGGGTCCGTTCCAGTCTTGAATCAGTGATTTTGTTTATCATAAACAAAATATTGTCTCACACTGAAAGGGGCAGTCGGGCAACATGCACAGCCCGGATTGTCAAAACTACGGAAGCCGATAAGGGCCATTCAAAAAAAAAAATTATGTCGTAATTACGACATCGCTATGTCGTAATTTCGACATAACATGTCGTTATTACGACATCGCTATGTCGTTATTTCGACATAACATGTCGTTATTACGACATCACTATGTCGTTTTAACGACATAGCTATGTCGTAATAACGACATCACTATATATATTAAAGAATATGTATTATCATTGCCAAGAGACTAAATGACACAGAAATTAACAACTATATGTTATCATAATGCCCCCAATAATTAGAAAAGCCCCCGCATAGTCAGCTATAAAAGAGGGACGAAAGATACCAGAGGGAGAGGCCCCGAAATGCTGTGTGGCAGACAGTGTAAACATTAATTAATTATTAGCTCCCTTGGTAAAACTCCAAATTTCATATTTAAAGTATTTCATTGTTGATTAATTTACATGATGCTTAATAAGTATATATTTGTTATTTGCATATCTTTTGCTATTTGAATTCATTGATTAAAGATATTTATTACATTGGTTGCAATGAATTACATTGATTTCCCAGTTAGATAAAAACCGATAATTTCACATGTGAAATAAACGTGGTTATTTCACTCTCTGACGTCATACAACAATAGGCGTTGTCAAGACGTCGATAACGTCGGATCAAAACAAATTGTCAATGCGTAGGAAAAAGATATAGTTCCTTACATTTTCTACATTAATTTTATAAAAAAAAGCCAAATTTTGCCAATGTAATAAAAAGAATAACTAATCGCCGTATTTGAATATCAAAAATAAGACAACTTGTGACCGAACGCCGCTATGGATTAAACTCGTGCTGCGCACTCGTTTAATCCATGCGTCGTTCGGTCACGCGTTGTCTTATTTTTGATATTCAAATACGGCGATTAGTTATACTATAATTATTCATATTGTAAAGTTTAATATTTGTATCGTTGCAAAATCTTTGGTCACCTTCTTTGGTTACCTTCTGTGAGAAACTTATATAATTTATAGATCCTAATTAAGAAGATACAGACTTAGTGTGATAAACTTTCTACTTGTTTGAACTAATATGTGAGGAATTATATGAGGACTGACATATATCCGACCTATAAACCAGCGCCCAACTACATGCCTTCGTGTAATAAGGGTGAATTGAAATATATTGAATGCTCTCTTTCTACTTACAAACGTTGGACACGATGTTTCTACAACCTCTAGTATTTAAAACAGAATCTTCGAAATTTCATCCGCAAAACAAAATAAAAATGTTAGAAAACACGAACCAATATTAAAGCAAATTCAATATATGTTTCAAATTATGTTTTTACAGCTCTTGATCATATACTAAGTAATATCTAGTATATTTGATGATTATATTAGCAAAGCTATGTGAAAAAAACCGGATGTCCAACGTTACATTTATGAAAAACTGTTTTAAATCTTATGTATAGTGATCCTATTTCTTATTCTCTGATCTTCTTGATACTTGGCAGGAACAACGACAGATGTCGGTTCTTTGTGGCGTTAAAGACGTTATTTTTGCCAAATTTTATTTGACTCGGTGGCTTTATATTAAGCGGGAATAAGAAAAATGTCCAACGACGTTTTTCGTTATCTCAACGACTGAAAGTGAATTTTGTAAGTAGCAGAAAATGAATAAAAATAGTAAGACAATAATAATATCTAACAAAAGTACAAATATTTGCCTCATTGTTCGTGAGTTCAAATATTCCTGATTCAATAAAATCTTCTCTACACAGTCGTTTTTCAAACGGTAACCATTTTGTCCAAGTTGATATTTCATTTTTCAAAGCAGTTAACGCGTATTTTTTATAATTAATCAAAACAAAAGTTAGATACACGAAGAGTAAAAAATGACAAGATTCTTTTCTTATTAACTACATGTTTGGGTCTTAAAGGAATAAAATGCTTCCACACATTACAAAACAGTAGCCAATTTGTCCAAACGTCGAAAGTTCGAAAGACGCTAATTTCCGTCGTTACATGTGCTTAAGTTTCAATTAAATGTTCATGATAATTAAAACAAATCGTGTTGTGAAATTTGGAAAAACAGGTTGATGATTGCTGCCGAAAAAAAAAAATACCGCATGTTGCTATAGACTCCACCCGGGGACATAGGTTCGACACAGGTTAAATTTTGCAATTTTTATTAATCGTTTATAGCTTTTAACGATTTATTTAAAAGAATGGTGAAATGGGGAAAACATCTCATTACATGAACTTCGTCCAACTTTTGCAAAGACAATTTTTAGACACCAAGACAATCCTCTAAATGTAAAATTCGAATTGAAATTTATATTGTGGAAGTACTCCATAGATCATTTAAAGTCGTCATTTCAGTAAGGTGCAATCACCAATATTAAAAGACTTATACCAGTTCACGGAGTGTTTTACTTCGCGATTTGTCCTGCTATTCATGTTATAACTGTCGTGATGAAATTAATTCCTGTACTAGCGAAGCCGGAACTTTTCGTCAATATAAACTTGTGCATGAAATGGAGGTACTAGTACTTGAAAAACAAATCCCAAACAGCGACGAAAACCGTTTCATCGAATTTTAAAAACCCGGGATTATTTAAGCCGTTTTCGCGGACGATCCAGGAGTAGATTACTATATTTTAAAATGTATATCAGAAATTAAACACTATAGATGACTTGCGGAAATAATTCTCAAGCCAAGGTTCAAGTAATTGAAGGGGTGTATTTCGACAACTTATGTACACGGGAAAATACAATTCTATTCAAATTTAACCAAGGGTAAAAATGTTCGATTTACTTGCAGAGTGTCAGATATATTGTATTGGGGTTGAGTTAAGATTTAGAAATTTTACAATGACAGATGATATGCACCTTGAAAGTTAAACATCATATGATAAAAGTTTCGTACATCTAAAAAAAAATATCTTTTTTACGGAAAACTGTACCACATCTGCCTATATCTACGTCTGTCCCATCTTTCTTTCCCACATTACTTGCGACAGTAATGCATTTTTAGTTGAAATAACTTAAAGGGTAAACATTATTAAATAGATTTCCACAACTTGAGGTAATTTATGATAAAATGACATCACAAAACGAACAGAACCAGAATCAGAAATTTTAAAAATTTTGTAATATAATTAATAAATCAACCAACATATAAAAAAACGAATAAAACTCGCAAAAATTAGTCAAAAACCCTCTTCGATGCCGCTTTTTATGTGTAACGTCGTGTTTCAGGAACATCGTGCCCTTCGTTTGACAGTAAATACACAGCAATCGATACGTTCATTCACCCTCATTACCACAAACCACGGAGTTGTGCGCTTCTTTAAAAGAAAGGTGTTAGGCTTTGCTTGCCTTGATAGGACTTTATGTCAGTCGGCTTAGTCCCCGGTCGGTTTCTTATTACTTTCGATTAAGATCTATAAAATATATAAGTTTCTCACAGAAGGTAACTAAAGAAGGTGACCAAAGATTTTGCGACGATACAAATATTAAACTTTACAATATAAATAAATATCTTTAATCAATGAATTCAAATAGCAAAAGCTATGCAATTAACAGATATATACTTATTTAGCTTCATGTAAATTATTTACCAATGAAATACATTAAATATGAAATTTGGAGTTCTACCAAGGGAGCTAATAATTAATTAATAACACTGTCTGCCACACAGCATTTCGGGGGCTCTCCCTCTGGTATCTTTCGTCCCTCTTTTATAGCTGATTATGCGGGGGCTTTTCTAGTTATTGGGGGCATTATGATATGACCTATAGTTGTTAATTTCTGTGTCATTTAGTGTCTTGGCAATCATAATACATATTCTTTAATATATATGGTGATGTCGTTATTACGACATAGCTATGTCGTTATTACGACAAGTTATGTCGAAATTACGACAAAGCGATGTCGTTATAACGACATATTATGTCGAAATTACGACATAGCGATGTCGTTATAACGACATGTTATGTCGAAATTACGACATAGCTATGTCGTTATAACGACATATTATGTCGAAATTACGACATAGCGATGTCGTTATAACGACATGTTATGTCGAAATTACGACATGCTATGTCGTAATTACGACATAATTTATTTTTTTTGAATGGCCCTTATCGGCTTCCGTACAAAACAACTAAGATTTACAAAAATGATTACAAACAAAAACCATCAGTTGGACAATCTTACTGGAATCTGATTATCTCTACTGATAAATAATGCAACACTAATGACACATTTAAGTTTTGGAATGATTTTATTCACAAAGAATGTTTCTCATTGGTATACATTTCTATGCTCTTGTCTTTTCAGAGTTTATATTGGAAATTAAAAATTGCTGCATGAAAGACACTAGCTCCACATTCCTATGCATATGATTTTATATGTATGAGAATCATTCCATAAAATATCCGTTTGATATCCTTTCAATGCATGACACTGTCTAGTGGTTTTTCTGCCACAATTACAAGGAAAACCTGGCTAAACTTGTGCTAAATCAAACACTTAAATCTTACATCGCTATTGATGTTAAAGCAATTATTTAAAGGGCCATCCGGAACTGTTGGGTTTTATGACAGTCTTCCTTCCATACACACCATCGCTGCAAAATAATTTGAACATTCAATTAGATGATTATAATATTATTTGGCAATCCAAAGAGAACCTGACACATCAGACCACAATAAACAGAGACCCCAAAAAAAGCCAATTTTACTTTACAATGAAATTGAAAAAGTAGTTAGTTACATGTCAAATCATCTTTTGGCTGTCGACAAAAAATAAATAAAATCTAAATTTCGTAGCATTTTACCCCCCCCCCCCCCTTTTTTTAACTGAATTTGTTCAAGGTATGGTGGTTTTACCCCTTTTCAGATTTCAGTATGTCATGTTGTATATCTTTTATAAATTAGATGAATTTCTAGCAAGTTTCTACGATATTCTTTATCATTTGACAAAATACTATGCATCTGAATTAAATTGTTTACTATTTGAAAAAGCGCGCCTTCTTTTACTTTAATTTACTTCCCTTTATTTCACATAGCAACAAATATTAAAAACTGCCACATTTGACTGCATATCAATTTTTTTTCCCAAAAAAAATATATGTCAAGCAGCATAATTAACTTTACAAATTGGGAGAAAATCAAGATGTTCCGACTATAGGTTAGTATTAAAAAAAAATAATGAAAGGTTGGCATGATTCCAGGTTTGAACCCTGACGACACTTAAAATCGAAAATTCACTTATTTACCTATCATATGGAGATACGATGATGTGATAAACTTAACAATTAATAATTTACCTGGTGCATTACCATATTCACATTACGTTGACACGTCTCAGTTCGTCTGTGTTAGCTCATTTCAAGCTAGTAAACAATGTACACCATTTTCCGCTATTCTTTACCGATTACCTCTAGTCAGAAGAGCCCACTGTTTACAGGGGCGATAATATTTTGTCACCAGTTCACGCACTGATAAAACCTTAAATAATTGAATATTGATTATTATAATAGAAAATTTAAGTATAAAATGTTTAATTGATGACATGTGCACTGTTGATTTTAAATACGTCTGATTGAAGGCAGCAGTAGTTTATCTGTATTAAAATGATTTAATAAATTATTTAGAAAGCACAGAAACTTGTCGCTGAAAAAACTATCCTTAGTTACACCTTTCTTTTGAAAAAACCGCAAATCAAGATCAATAAAGGTAAAACAATGTCTGATGGAATCGCATGAACTAAAAAAGGAACGAATCAGAATGCGTTGACATGGTAAACATTTCCTGCTGTGCAGACATACATCACCTGCCATGCGAAACAAGATTCAGTCGAAATGTCACAATGTGGAAAAAGAAGACACTTTCTTAATATGCAGATTAGACGAGTATTCTAGTATCCAAATAAGATCTAATTACGCTTAAACTTGTCGCTTATGACATGTGAAAAACCCTAATAAATAATCTATTTTATTTTCTTACCCTCGAAAGGTAGCAGTTTAGCAGGTAAGGTGGCCATAGTAACAGGTGCATCAAGTGGAATAGGAAAGGCCACAGGGATAGCTCTAGCGAAAGCAGGAGTTAAAGTGGCTTTAGCAGCCAGACGAAAAGACAAACTAGAAGAAGTAGCGAAACAAATATCTGAAAATGGAGGAGTATCTATTTGTGTAGAAACGGATGTTACCAAAAGGGATCAGGTATAAAAAAGGTCAAACAATTAGACAATCGTTTGACGCCCAGTAATGAGTATGAGTCTGCTTAAAGAAAAACTTTCATAGCAATTAGCAACCCAAAAATATATTTGTTAACTTTTCATGTGTCATAATATATTTACAGAGTTTCATCAACGGAAAGAGTCCCTTTTTAGAAGATTGTTCTAAAAATGTGAAATTGGTAATATCGATCTCTTAGGTGCAACATTTTGCCATATCTATACTACTTTGGAATAAAATAGACAATGGAGAAGCCGGAATGTGAATTTGGCAGCTATTTTGTTTCTAGTTCTGTATAGTCTTACCTTCTGCTGTTGTCTGTTCTATGGTCAGGTTGTTGTCTCTTTGACACGTTCCCAATTTCCATTCTCAATTTTATTACAGACATCCATCTCGTTGGTGATGCAATTAGATGAATTTGATGACAAATAATGAATGATTTATATTAGGTTCATGGATCCTATATATCATTTAGAAGTACAGAACTTCCAACTTGGTGCAAACTATTTTATTACTGTGCTTTTCGTGTTCTTTTGTATTATGGTAACATAGACTCGGTAAGATTTGTATTTAGATTATAAAGCCAATATAGTTCACACGTTTTATTACAGATTAAGGCGTTAGTTCATGAAACCATTACAAAGTTAGGTCCAGTAGATATTTTGGTAAATAATGCTGGGTTGTGGTATTATAGTCTAATGCAGAACCAAATAGAAGATCTCTGGGAAGAACAGATTGATGTAAACATCAAAGTAAGAAAATAAGAAAGGCTTAATTGCATATGTTCATACAAAACAAAACACATTGATTGAATTAACAAATAATTAAAATGTTCAGGTATTTGTCGTTTTAAGTGTAAACCTAGCCTCTTGTACTATTTTTTCAACGATAATTTATTACAGTTGTAATGCTGGTCGGTGATATAATTTAACAATTACGTTTTTAATTTTGGATAATTAAGTCGATTTCAGCTTAAAATTGAATTTAAAAATATATAAAAAAAATGGCCCGGAAAATGATAAGATACCTGTCCAGCAATCGGAAGATCGAAGAGAGGCACCAGAGACCACAGGCACTAGACGTTCTGTCAATAGCATGAAAATATTGGCAATGGGAAGAAAATAGTGTCCATATATATAATATAGAGAAGGCTTCCAATGTCAAAATCGGCAAAATGTAAACAAAGCGGTTTATTTTTTCGTGAAAGGCTTGCGCTTTACTGTTGCGGTATTTTGGGACAAGGGAGTACCTAATTATTACTCCGCTCAACTTTTTACTGGATATTAATCAACTAGACATCGCCACTGACCACTTTTGTCATGCTGAGGGAAATATTCGACTTCCATTGTGGAACTGCCATTACATCGCTACCCCGCACAGAATATTAGCATAATTACAGGGGAGGTAATTTACTTATCGAAATATGGCGGGTAATACACAGTTAACAGAAAAGCAGCAGTTCGCTCTAAATACAGCCTTACAGGGTCATAATATAATTATGACCGGTCAGTGTGGAACAGGCAAAACATTTCTTTTGAGGTATAAATCTGAAATGAGTAAATTGGGCTTTTTAATGATATAATAACAGTTGGGACACAGATCATAATTTCCCCCCCAAATTTTTTTTCGCTCTCTGACTATTCCCCGCTCTTGAAATAATTCCTAGGGAGCGACCTTTTAACTTCAAAGAAGATTGGTGGGGGGGGGGGGGGTTCATGAAATGAATATATTCTGGTCAAGCATAAATATGAAAAAAAATATTATGGTTGAGATGGTCAAGTAGAGTACAAAAAAAAAATATTCTGAATCCAGAGTGTCTCCATTTAATTAAAAAAATATATAATTATATTAATCCAGTCGAAATCTTAATGAAAATGTTTGCGCCATACACAGTTCTTCTTGTTCCTTCAGTTAAATAGTTGCACCCCCCCCCCCCCCCCCCCCCCAAAAGAAATAAAATAAAATTGCCAAATAAAACATCAACAGATGAGCTCTGTTTATCATTGTGGTGTGGTAAAAAGACAAGTGTGAACTTCTTTAAATCCACCTCCCCCATCATCTCCAACATAATTATTTTAAAAAATACAACATACCTCAACTGTACATGTGCTTTCTGTTCTTTATTTTATTACAACCTCATGCTCAAGATTTCCACAAATTTATGTTCAGAATTTATATGCCATTTACACAAGCAGGTGAAAACTGTTTCCTTTCCTCATGTTACCGATATAAAAAGATGTGGTGTTAGCGCCAATGAGACGACTGACAATCCATGTCAAAATTTGTAGAAGTCATCCATTATTGGCCTAGGTATGGTCTTTTTATCTTGTATCCACACAGCACAATACACATTTTGTAGTTATTTTAAGAAATTGTCTCTGAATGAATAAAATACTGGGTACTGGACATTGTTTTTATCCAAATATGTATAAAATATTCCTGTCATCACAACTTCTATAAAGTTTATTGTATCTTTATGATACCTGATATAACGTTAGATGCTTGATATTGTTATGATAAATGCTGTTAGTATTTTTTCATCAGCTCTCCTACATAATTACTTTCGCACAATTAGTTCCTAAAAAAATTCTTGACATATTTTATTCTATGGTCCCTCTCCAAATCAGCACACATGATATTTTTAGCTCAATCGCGTGTTAAAAATCAAATTCCATAAGCCTTTGCCTGACCCCTTTTCACGCAGTAAGATTTTTGAAAATCAGTTCTGTGTTACATTTAATAACTCCATATTTTGTACACCTTTATTCAATGCTGGTCCTCTTCTCTCTATATCACTACACAATTATGTTATGGTAAATTATGATTGATTGATTGTTCATTAATGTTCAGTGGCAAATAGTTCATGCTCTTTCCGGATGACTTTTTATTGTGAATCAGTCAAGAGGTGACTATTAGATGATAATAACTACAAATGAAAATTCTACAGCCCATAGAACCAACACGTCGTGGATAATCCCACCGTTGGAAGGTTCTGTTGGGTGACAGATTTATTTGCAGTTCTGTGTTACATTTAATAGCTCCATATTTTTTACACATTTATTCAATGCTACTCCTTTGCTCTCTATATCAACACAAATGGTTAAGCTCAGTCACTTGTTAAAAATCAAATTCCATAAGCCTTTGCCTGACCCCTTTTCACGCAGTAAGATTTTTGAAAAATCAGTTCTGTGTAACTTTTAATAGCTCCATATTTTTTACACATTTATTCAATGCTGGTCCTCTGCTCGCTTTATCAACACAAATGGTTAAGCTCAGTCACTTGTTAAAAATCAAATTCCATAAGCCTTTGCCTGACCCCTTTTCACGCAGTAAGATTTTTGAAAAATCAGTTTTGTGTTACATTTAATAGCTCCATATTTTTTACACATTTATTCAATGCTGGTCCTCTGCTCTCTATATCGACACAAATGGTTAAGCTCAGTCACTTGTTAAAAATCAAATTCCATAAGCCTTTGCCTGACCCCTTTTTACGCAGTAAGATTTTTGAAAAATCAGTTCTGTGTTACATTTAATAGCTCCATATTTTTTACACATTTATTCAATGCTGGTCCTCTGCTCTCTATATCAACACAAATGGTTAAGCTCAGTCACTTGTTAAAAATCAAATTCCATAAGCCTTTGCCTGACCCCTTTTCACGCAGTAAGATTTTTGAAAAATCAGTTCTGTGTTACATTTAATAGCTCCATATTTTTTACACATTTATTCAATGCTGGTCCTCTGCTCTCTATATCGACACAAATGGTTAAGCTCAGTCACTTGTTAAAAATCAAATTCCATAAGCCTTTGCCTGACCCCTTTTTACGCAGTAAGATTTTTGAAAAATCAGTTCTGTGTTACATTTAATAGCTCCATATTTTTTACACATTTATTCAATGCTGGTCCTCTGCTCTCTATATCAACACAAATGGTTAAGCTCAGTCACTTGTTAAAAATCAAATTCACTAAGCCTTTGCCTGACCCCTTTTCACGCAGTAAGATTTTTGAAAAATCAGTTCTGTGTTACATTTAATAGCTCCATATTTTTTACACATTTATTCAATGCTGGTCCTCTGCTCTATATATCTACACAAATGGTTAAGCTCAGTCACTTGTTAAAAATCAAATTCCATAAGCCTTTGCCTGACCCCTTTTTACGCAGTAAGATTTTTGAAAAATCAGTTCTGTGTTACATTTAATAGCTCCATATTTTTTACACATTTATTCAATGCTGGTCCTCTGCTCTCTGTATCAACACAAATGGTTAAGCTCAGTCACTTGTTAAAAATCAAATTCACTAAGCCTTTGCCTGACCCCTTTTCACGCAGTAAGATTTTTGAAAAATCAGTTCTGTGTTACATTTAATAGCTCCATATTTTTTACACATTTATTCAATGCTGGTCCTCTGCTCTATATATCTACACAAATGGTTAAGCTCAGTCACTTGTTAAAAATCAAATTCCATAAGCCTTTGCCTGACCCCTTTTTACGCAGTAAGATTTTTGAAAAATCAGTTCTGTGTTACATTTAATAGCTCCATATTTTTTACACATTTATTCAATGCTGGTCCTCTGCTCTCTATATCGACACAAATGGTTAAGCGCAGTCATTTGTTAAAAATAAAAACATGTTGAATGTCACTACACAATTATGTTATGGTAAATTATGATTGATTGATAGTTGGTTCATTAATGTTCAGTGGCAAATAGTTCAGGATGACTTTTAATTGTGAATGAGTCAAGAGGTGACTATTAGATGAGCATAACTACAAATGAAAATCCTACAGCCCATAGAACCAACACGTCGTGGATAATCCCACCGTTGGAAGGTTCTGTTGGGTGACAGATTTATTTGCAGATATATATTTCTATAGATATGATTCGAGAATGCAATTATCTGTTCTGTAATTTTGTAAATAAAAGGTTCCTTATAGCCGAAGATTCTTTTGCTTAGCAGCCTTTGTTTGCTGTTTATTTAACGGACATGGTGTGGTAGCTTTAAAGTATGTAGCTTTTGTTGTGGAATTCCTTTTTGTAGATACGGTACATTGTCCAAGGATGATTGCATTATTTGATGGTCCATACTGTTTAATTGTTGGATTAGTATTCTGTCCATTACATATGCCTCTCTGTTGACAAAAGTGGTTTTCAATTAGGTCAGAATTAAGAAAAGCAGGTGAAATACTGTTTCCTTTTCCTAAACACATTTTACAAAGGGAAATAAATCCACTCAATGAACTATTTAAGTCATCACGTGTTTCTTGTGTAATGAGATGTTTCTTACTAGTGAGCAATTTGCTGTTCTGGACATGTTCTTCCCATTTGTTAAAGAAAAGTAGAACCGATTTAAGCTTATCAAAAATGTTGTCGTTCAGATCAAAAATAGGTCTGTTGTCATGGAAAATTTCAACCAGCTGTGAAGTATTTTCAAGCAGTTCAACTGTAGAACTTAACCTAGAAGGGTTTTCCAATGTTGCTTGATAGGATTTCATCAAATAAAGCATATCCCTGTTGAGAACATCCTCTGCATATTTATTTCTCATTTTACTTGCCCCTGTAATGTTTATATGGTCTTTTGTCAGGTGTCTATGAATACGAAATCCACCACTTTGATTAAATTTAAATGCTTCTTCAAAGTGGTCCCAAACAATTGGCTGATCATTAAGAAGGAGGTATCTACCTGCAGCACTTCGATTTATAGTTTTACTAGATAAAACACTGTTTCTAATTTTTTTTAAAACATGTTTTATATCTTGAATAATTGCTAATTGATGACTGTTATTATAAATGTCAGTGGCAAGAAAATTTGAGGCCCTTATATCATCACCAAGAAGCAGTTTTGTAAGACAACGGTTTGTTGTAGCTCCATCAAACATAAGATAGTCAATTTCAAAACCATATTCATTTAAAACATCCACACATTCCCAAATATTTATATACAATTGATGGGTAGTTGCTGGGTTTGATGCGTAATAGGCCATAGGCCATCTAAATCCTTGATAGCCATGAAATGTAAATTGTAAACAATGTGTTGCCAGTTTCACTTCCTTTTTACCATTTGTAATAGTGCTTATGGCATTATTAGTGTGACCCATGTCAATTCCTCCAACAAATTCCCAGGCATCACCTTTGCGTGTAATTTCAATATCATCTTGTATCGACATTTCATCAAGTAATAGCCCCCCTCTATGTCCAAAAATGCTGACCTGTTGACGCTCTGCTTCCTTTTTCATCCATGTTAAATTATCATGGTTGATTCCAGGTTTTTGTTTAACACAATTTTTGTAATAAATCAACGTTGATTTAGCCGGTAAGCAGAGCATTCCAGACTGCCTTAAGTTGTCATAGGCATTTGGTGACTTACAGTACAGAGTCAGGCAAAGGCTTATAATTTTACTATCCCACCTTCTTTGATGTATATCTAGGTTAGAATTACAATTTTGTAATTGAGATTCTAGTAAAATTCTAAAATTTTCTGGTGCTCCTGTTGATAAAAGTTTGTCTATTAGATCATTAACATCAACATTATCCAGTGTTTTGCTTTTTATGTTTTTGTCATCTTCAGTTTCATTGTTACCAGAATTTTGGCAAAGTATTTTTGGTGTACTTATCTGCTCTTCGGTCAGTGGGAGCTCTTGTTCCATTTTTCGTTTAACAGTACTTCTCACCAGTCTAGCACAGATTCCACAGAAATCATTTTTGGAGTTCCAAGAAATTATTTTCTCACATGCTTTGGAACAAATTCTCTCATCTACCTGTTGTTCATTATATATGAATGACCACTTTTGATTAACGGCAGATTTTATTGCAACATTTACATTCTCTAGCTGCATTCCCTTGCAAAATTTCAAATTTTCTAACAAAAATATGATCCCATTAACAGTTTCCTGGTTAGGTTCTAAAATAATGTTTAGACTTACTTTATGTCCTAAAATTTCTATGCTGGTAGAATTGGGTGCAAATGTGGCTGTGCATTGTAGTCTCACTCCATTAAGGTAGTATTCCCTTGCACAATTTATGGTGAGAGCCATGTTTTCTGTTTTCACTTGGCAATGCGGTGGAATTTTCAGTTCTTTGGTGTTACTTGAATGATTCTTTTCTACCAATGTATCGAAATATATAAATGGTTTGTTGTTAATGTATTTGGTCCTTGAATTTGTCTTCAAAACTGTAGCTACTAGTTTTCCCAGCATTACTTTAGTTGGTAGTAGATTCTGCTGTTCAGTAAAAAAATTGGTGCATTTCCTAAACATATCATCAAGAAGAACTCCCTGCTTACTGATAGAAGTGTCTGTACTGTAAGTGGTTACCAACCTGTTAAAAAAAGTATATAGACAAATGAAGATGTGGTATGAGTGCCAATGAGACAATTAATTCTGCATTCTCCATTCAAGTTTTCAGTATTTTTAATTATTAAGTCAAAAATACACTATATATATATATGTACACTGAAACTACTGATTTATTACACATTCCATTATTTTTGAAGTTTTCCTTCATTTTATAGGTATTATAGGTATAATCTTGTAGGGAGGTTAAAAAGGGGGAATGGTTATTCAAAAGCATTGATTGTTAAAAAAGGGTTGTTTCAACAGAAAAATTAAAATCATAAATGTCCGTGACTTTTTATTTGGTGGATTACAGGTGTAGTTATTCAAACTAGGATTTTTTTTTTATTATTGGATATAACACTTCTTTTATATTAAAAAAAACAGGTCCATCATAAACAAGTTGTTTAAACAAGGAAGGAGGGTGTCGGTCACAGCAACCACTGGAATTGCAAGTACCCATTTGGGACCATCAGCTACAACCATACATTCTTGGTGTGGTATCCTTGATGGCAGGTTTTCTCAAAGACAACTGAAAGAACTTGTTTGCAGTGATGAACGTTTCAGTGATGCCAGAGAAAGAATTAAAAGTACAGATGTCTTGATAATTGATGAGATAGGAATGGCATCACAGAAAATTTTTGAAATGGTGGAGATGGTGTGTCGCATTGCTAAACACAGTGACTTTTTATTTGGTGGATTACAGGTATATTTATCTTTTAAGAAATCAATATTCCTAATTCAGTGCAATCCTATTGTTTAAACAGTTTATACAAATTGTATACCTAATTGGTATTTTGCTGCTAATTCAATATGTTCCAGATCATTTAAGCTTTTGCTCAATGAAAAGAAAATTTATTACAGTCTTTTTTTATGAAATGCATTCTTCTGTATCAGTGTATGGTTTAAAGACATAAAATGCAATCTTTTGATATCTTTGATGGACAAATTTCTATAAATTCTAATTATGACCCTTCGATTCATTTGCAGAATGGCTCTTCCCAATGATTTTAAAGATATGATCCAAACGGACTTTAATAAGGCTGTCAGATTTCTTGTTTCAATTGTTTTACATTGTAATTAAGGGGCCTTTTATAGCTGACTATACTGTATGGGCTTTGCTCATTGTTGAAGGTCATACCGTGAATAATTTTTTTAAATTAATTTGTGTCATTGTGGTCTCTTGTAGAGAGTTGTCTCATAAGAAATCAAACCACATTTCCTTTTGTAATAAAATGGAGCTATATATATATATAAATGTATGCATTTGAAAATTTTATGTCTTTACACTTCTGTCCATCTGTTTAAATTATAAATGGTCTGTTTCAGGTTATAGCTTCAGGAGACTTCAAACAACTCCCACCAGTTCCGAACATTAGATATGGCGACATGGGCAACCATTGTTTCATGAGTGATGTATTCAGGGAGTTTTTTCCCCATCACATCAATTTAGATGTTGTAAGTTTGTTTACTTTCAAAAAATTTTGATGCCATGAAATATTGATCATGATGAATCTGCTGATTAACTGTTTTCTCAAATACTGTTCTTCCTAACACTGTATCAATATGCCCCAAATTTTATTTAACATGTAATTTAAACCCTAATCTTACTTTAATATGCATAAATATCGAGAAGTGTTTTTATGTCCCACCTACGACAGAAGAGGTGGATTATGTTTTCTGGTCTGCGCGTTTGATTGTTCATTTGTCCTTCCGTCCCTTCGTTCGTCAGTCTGTCCCGCTTACGGTTAAAGTTTTTGGTCAAGGTAGTTTTTTGATGAAGTTGAAGTCCAATCGACTTCAAACTTTGTACAAATGTTCCTTATGATATGATCTTTCTATTTTTAATGCCAAATTAGAGATCAATTTCACAGTCAATTGAACACAGAAAATGATAGTGCGAGTGGGGCATTCATGTACTGGGGACACATTCTTGTTTGAACATGTATGAAAGAAGTTTGCAAGTTTTACATCATCCTATCACCAATTTCAATATAAAATGTAACTATCTGCCAATGAGGTAAAAAAGAATTGTTTCAGAAAAAAGACTATCTCATGCAAAATGTGTGTCTACCCTGCATTACTATCAGTACTTAGTGCCAGAACAATGATGAGGGGAAACTCCCAAGGTTAAGGTCCAGTGAATTTGACTAAATGAACAATTTTGATTTTGAAGTTTTCTGCTTAAGTTAGATTGATAGGAACTTCTTGTGATCGATCAATGATATTTTAGTTTTAGACTGATTATATGTCATATTTTGTTGTGTACTGTATTAAATTTGTACGATCCATCGCCCAGTACGATTATTGTTGGCTGTCATGAAGTTATTTTTTTTCATGAAATACTGAAAAACCTTAATATCTTCCTTAAAGGACATCAAAACTACTTTATTTTTAGGTTGTACGTCAGAATGAACTACCTCTAATATTGGCCGTAAATGAACTGTGCGAGGGAAAGCCATCACAAGAAACAGAGCAATTTTTAAAAAGTTTAAACAGGCCATTACCAGAGTCAAATGATGACATCACCAGACTTTTTGGTACCAACTTCGACACATCTTATATCAACCAGGAAATGTTGGAAGACTTAGATGGTGAACTGTTTTTGTTCAAAGCAAAAGATACAGGTATACATTGGTCCTTTTATACCGCAACTGTCTAAAAAGGGCAATGTTAGTTTTTATCATCACTTGTCGTCCTTCTTTGTTTTCTGTTACCTTTTTAAAAAATCTTCTGTTAAACAACTAAGCTAAATCTCAGTTAATGAAACCAAACATGGCCAAAAACAGTTATGGGTACTACTTGTACTAGTAATTTGTATTTACCTGAAGACATACATTTCTTTATATTGATAGACTTTGAATTTGTAAAATTCTTATACAAGTGAATTTTTGAGAAAATTAAGGGGAGATTATTCGAACTATAATAAACTGTATCAGTATTTATTTTTTACTTCTTCAAGTAAATACAGATTACTTACAAAAGTAATACCCTTCACTGTAAATAATCCTATAAAAGGACAGTATTTTAAAAAAAAGTATAAAAATGAATCTATAGGCGGATGCAGGGGGGACCTTTCATGGTGAAATTTTTGTTGATTTTATAGGGAATCATTGAAGCATGACTGGAGCGGGGCCCCCTAAGGTCAGTCAGCGTCCCCCCTTAGGAAAAGTTCTGGAACCGCCACTACAATCTGCCCATTAACCAAGATGGCAGCCATGGCTAAAAATAAAACATACAGTATAAAAAAGAAGATGTGGTATGACTGCCAATGAGACAACTATCCACAAAAGACTACATAACAGGTAAACCATACAGGTTTACTTTTATAGATGTTTATGAGAAAAAAAATTCTAGGGTGAAGCAAAATATATTAAATTATATTGTACTATTTTCAGCAATTCACTTTTGAATAAAATTTGAAATAAGGTCATATACTGCATTTAAAGGTATATTATTTAAAATATGATTTAGTTTGGGTAATTGTTATAAACATAATACATTTGCTATTCATGTCAACTCTTGTTATTTCTGCTTAACAGAAAATAACATTTGTAAATGAAATATAGGATTTCTAAGATGTATATACTATTACACAAATTTATATACTATTTAATGTCATATGATATGATGTTATTACTTCAAAAACTATAACATTAAGTTTGTCATCCTTTGATATTTGATATATACTTATGTAGTCTTAAAATGCCTTTTTATTTCTCAGTGGAATATATGCAATGAATTTGACTTGTGCTTTACAATTTTTATTCCAGGTCCAAGACATTTACTTCTGCAGTGTCCTGGTGGTGCAACTTTAGCTTTAAAAGTTGGGGCGCCTGTAGTATTAGTAAGAAATTTATCTGGTGGACTCATGAATGGAATGATAGGCAAAGTCATTGAATTGAAGCATGGACACCCACCAATTGTTAATTTTGGTGGAAGGATTGTACCTTTGGAAATGGTGCGTTTTGATATATATGATCCAAGGCAGAAAAAGTCCCTTGCTTCAAGACACCAATTTCCTATCAAGCTGGCATATGCATTAACAGTTCACCGTGCCCAAGGCATGACTTTGCCTAAAGTGGAGGTTGACTGTTACTCGTTCTTTGCACCCGGGCAGTTAGGCGTTGCGGTTGGTCGATCTGTTTCCACCAGTGGTCTCAGAATTGTTAATTACAATTCTAGAGCAGCCAATTTATTGCACTCAGAAGGTGTATATGATTTTTACTTTCATGAAAGTACAAAACCTGAGGCAGATTTATCATGCTGCAAAAAACGATATCAACTTGATGAAGTCCAGGAGGAAAACTTAGACGAGGTAAATGAACTATCACCTAAAAATATGCAAAGTACCAGTCAGGCACCACTACTGAATACACAAGAAAAATGTCCCTGGTCTTTGCAGGAGTTTCAAGACAAATTTAAGGATAGTTCATTTATGGAAGGTGTAAATAATATTGACATCTTGCAAAAAGTTTTTAACCTCCATTTTGTTACTGTGAAAGATTTTTTAAAGAAAAATCCCAAAAGCAACGAGGATTTTGTACAATTATATAGTAAAGTTAATAGCTATTTAATAGGTGAAGTCCATCAAGAAATATGGAGACATATCAAAGAGGCAACTAAAGCACAAAAATTGTCCACCAAGCTGTTCTTTTTTATTCTTGATAAAGAAATACAGACACTTGCTGATGCTGTTGTTGAGAAGCAGGTAGTGCAGTCTGAATTGAATGCAACAATAACACCACCAAATGCTGCAACAAATAGTAAAATCAGATATATAGCCGGTGCATGTGTACACAAAATTTGCATGCGGTTGAAAGTCAGTGTTATGAGAAAACTAGGAAAGACAAGTAAAAAAGGAAAACTGGAGAGAAAATGGTCTTACCAAAAACAGAAAATTCTCAAAACACTGACTTTATCTGAAGAAGAAATAACAAGAACAACAAGTGACAGAGGCAGTTTACAGGAAATTGAATATAAACAAAACCCTGGTGCTACAAGAGGGCTACTTCATGTTAGTGATGATGTGTTTCATTTTTTTACTGATCTACATATTCAGGTACAAACACAATTAACAGATAGTAATTTGCATTTAAATTTAGATAATATACATCTGAAATGTAGAAATTTTATATTGCAAAACAATGTACTTATTCAAAAATGGATTGAACTATTTGAATATCAAGAAGATGATGATGAAAATGAGGTCTTTCTTATCATGCTTTTTGAACTGTTTGAAGTAATTACAGAACACTTTCTACGTATATCATTGGCTGATGCAATTACTAAATTTAAAGAGGCAATACCAAGAACCAAAAAACAAGCTTTGCGGAGTAAAATACAAGCTTTATCCGAAAGAACTGAAGTGGCTGGAAAAAAACCAAGGATGAGTACTTTGGAAAATGAAATTGCTTCCTCAGATATTTTTATTTGTGGAAAATGTAAAAAAGTATGTTCAGAAGAACCAGAATGCATTAAAGATCAGAGCATTGGATGTGATTCCTGTAACAACTGGTTTCATTATTCCTGCATGGCAATAAAGGGTACTGAAAAATTTCTTCAATCTGAAGTTTCTACTTGGAAATGTGTCAGCTGTAGAAAAGGAAAAGGGAAAGGAAAAAGCAGTACCAAATCAAAATAAGTGTTGATGCTTACAAATTTTGGCTATAAATTTACACTAAGGATAATATAATAACATATTTGCAATTAAACCTGTCACCTATGAGAACCTTCCAACGGTGGGATTATCCACGACGTGTTGGCTCTCTGGGCTGATGGCTTTTAATATGTAGTAATAGATGTAATAGTCATGTCTTGAATTATTCATAATCAAAATTTTTCCTTACCAAGTATGAACTACTTGCCACTGAACATTTATCAATCATTAAATCACATAACAATATTATGCAGTGACATTGGACATGTTTCAATTTTTAACAAGTGACTGAGCTTAACCATTTGTGCTTTTCTAGAGAGCAGCTGACCACAAAATGAATGTGTGAAAGACATGGAGCTATTAAATGTGTTCAAAGAACTAAGTTTCCTCCTTTTGGACTTCATTAAGTTGATATTGTAAGTCGCCTCACAGTGATGAACTGAAAAGGATTGTGTTTACAAGAATTGTCTCTGTAGTGACAATATCGAACATGTTTCTGTTGTGAACGCATGCATGTACCGGCTATATCTATCCGATTTCGACTGAACTTAACCATTTGTGCCTGTCTGGAGAGCAGCTGACCATAAAATGAATGTGTGAAAGACATGGAGCTATTAAATGTGTTCAAAGAACTAAGTTTCCTCCTTTTGGACTTCATTAAGTTGATATTGTAAGTCACCTCACAGTGATGAACTGAAAAGGATTGTGTTTACAAATATTGTCTCTGTAGTGACAATATCGAACATGTTTCTGTTGTGAACGCATGCATGTACCGGCTATATCTATCTGATTGTAACTGAACTTAACCATTTGTGCCTGTCTGGAGAGCAGCTGACCATAAAATGAATGTGTGAAAGACATGGAGCTATTAAATGTGTTCAAAGAACTAAGTTTCCTCCTTTTGGACTTCATTAAGTTGATATTGTAAGTCACCTCACAGTGCTGAACTGAAAAGGATCGTGTTTACAAAAATTGTCTCCGTAGTGACAATATCGAACATGTTTCTGTTGTGAACGCATGCATGTACCGGCTATATCTATCTTATTGTAACTGAACTTAACCATTTGTGCCTGTCTGGAGAGCAGCTGACCATAAAATGAATGTGTGAAAGACATGGAGCTATTAAATGTGTGCAAAGAACTAAATTTCCTCCTTTTGGACTTCATTAAGTTGATATTGTAATTCACCTCACAGTGATGAACTAAAAAGGATTGTGTTTACAAAAATTGTCTCTGCAGTGACAATATCGAATATGTTTCTGTTGTGAACAGGTGCATGTACCTGCTATATCTATCTTATTGTAACTGAACTTAACCATTTGTGCTGATTTGGAGAGCAGAGAACCATGGAATAAAGGTGTACAAGTATGGAGTTATTAATTGTATCCACAGAATTAAATTATCAAAGAACATTATTAGTGAAAAAAGGCTTATAGTTTATTGAAATTGGTACGGAAAGACAATTCATTCTAGCTATATATATATATAGGTTGTACTGCATATTGACTGTCACGAAGACCTTTGATGAAATTAAATGGTGCAGGAATACCATACAGTATTAAAATGACTTCATAAAGGTGTGCCAGAATATGACTGACATAACTCAAAAGAGGTCTATAAAAAGAATATTATTGTTATATATTATGTGAAGTTATGGCTAAGAAAATAGGAGTTTATGAAAGCAGATCATTTGAAAGTTAACTGAAAAACTGTATTTTTATAACTAAAATACTGTATTATTTACACATATTGTGTACGAGTTACAATAAGATATTGCCACAAACGAAGTAGAATTTCTATCATATGAAAAAGTGTTGATGACCTTTCCTGATGACTTTAGATGAAGCACGATACTAACAAAAAGCCACACTACGGTATTTAACAATTCAAATTTTCTTATATATATAGGGGTAAATTCAGTAAAAAATCTCCCATTGACTTTAATGCTAATCTATGTGTGGAAATAAATTTATACCTGATTTACCTTTAGAAATTAAAATCTTTCATATATCATTCATGAAAGTACAAATGTAGCCTTATCTTTTGCAACAATAAAAACATAGGGTCATGCGGCATTTTTGGACATTCACATGACCTTGTTTACAAACAATGTAGATTCGCACTGAATTCCCATACTGACCCCCATTACTTTTCAACCCTGAAGGGAAAAAAATAAGTACAGTCAGATATATGTACTATTTTTTTTTTCAACTCTAGTTTTGATCCATCTACCAAAAAATATTTATTACAAGCATTATCTGCCAATCAGAAGACCATATAACTTCAGTGTTATACAGAAAGCTCTCCCCTAAATGGGCAGTCCCTGATGACGTATATTTATTTACTGAATTTACCCCTATATTTAATTTAAAAATCATTTAATTTTACTAACATTATTTTTGTCATTCTGGGCTTATATGTCATTGTTGAATTGCTGTCATTGATTTTTCCCATTTATATTTTTGTATTGTTGCATTGCTGTCATTTTGACTTTTCCCCTGGGTTTATTGTTTTATTGCATTGCTGTCATATGAACAGGATTTTTCCCTGTGTTTATTGCATTGTTCCTTAATGAATTTTACCAGGTGTACTTTTATCTCTAAATGAACATTCATTAAGGAAACTAAACAGCAACCATTTTATTTTCGGGGGGGGGGGGGGGGGGGCTATGTCGTTTTTTTTCGCCTGTGGAGAAAAACAATATTTTTTTCGCGACAAGTCGAAACAATTTTTTTCTTTCAATTTAAGCATTACATATAGTGGCAGCTGAGGGTGAAACAAACAATTTTTTTTCTCAGAATCAAAAACAAATTATTTTTTTCTTCAAAAACTGGAAACAAACTTTTTAGCCCCCCCCCCCCCCCCAGAAAATCAAATGGTTGCTGCCTAAGGAGATGTGGTATGAATGCCAAATGACAATAAACTATCCACCAGTATATTAAGGCCACTTGTAAAATATCATAACTTTTAAAAATATGATATTTCTGTCCTTGCCTTTGCTTACTGAGACTAGGTTTACAGAAATATTGCTGTGAGTTTGTAAGTAAATTAGTTTTATAAATTGTTTAGACTGATAGAATAATATCAGAAAGCGAAATTTGATACTTTTAACCACATATAATATATAGAGAGAAGTTAAGACCTTTGAAAGGGGAGGATATTTTAAATTTGGGTGGATTCTTAATGAATAATGGCTTCTCTGTTGGTTCATGTTTTCAAATCAGGGCAAACCTAAGGAAAAGATTGGCATCTCAAATCACAGTTAGACCTTTAACAATGAAAAAAAACTCTAACCTTACTGCATGTTAATGATCAGCAGTTTAAGCATATTTTTTTGTTTGGCAAAATGATTATCCTAGTTTGTGCTCATATCTTCCTTTTAAGGTAGATTTTACTTAAAGTTTACTTGAGAATTTATTAAATGGATTAAGGTATATATTTTTTAATTGGTTGTTGCTGAGGAAACTTTGAATGCATAAAATGAGTAGACATTTGAGCCCCCACCCCCCTTTTTTTGTATCCCTGTATTTACCTAAAATATTTAGTTTACTAGTTTGCTAGATGTCAAAAATTACTCTTACCAAGCACAGGCATCAATAAATTTAGCCATTGTTTGATTCTTTCAAACTTTTCTCAAACTTCACACAATAAAATTATTTGAATCTGAATTATTTTTGAATTTTCCGCCTTGTAATCTTTGTAATTACGTCCCTTTACAACGTTCTACTTGTAATTACCTCCCTTTACGCCGTTCTACTTAAAAAATAATATTCATTTAAAAGACGCTTTTTCTAATATAAAATTATACATACCCATGGAATAAAATAAGAGCAAATCATACAAATGTGAAATCTTTTTCTTTGAACATTTTATTAGAATTTATTATGCTAATATTCTGTGCGGGGTAGCGATGTAATGGCAGTTCCACAATGGAAGTCGAATATTTCCCTCAGCATGACAAAAGTGGTCAGTGGCGATGTCTAGTTGATTAATATCCAGTAAAAAGTTGAGCGGAGTAATAATTAGGTACTCCCTTGTCCCAAAATACCGCAACAGTAAAGCGCAAGCCTTTCACGAAAAAATAAACCGCTTTGTTTACATTTTGCCGATTTTGACATTGGAAGCCTTCTCTATATTATATATATGGACACTATTTTCTTCCCATTGCCAATATTTTCATGCTATTGACAGAACGTCTAGTGCCTGTGCAGAGACAATACCATGGTCAAACAAACAAAAAAGTAGGAAAAAATACAATAACTGCATACGAACCAAAGATTTAACAACACGGATGTCCCGTAAAACCAGAGAATAACTCAGGAGATCCCGAAGGGTGTGCAGTTCCTGTTTCGCCAAAAATCGAATAACTTTTGAGTAAATAGAAAATTGACGACTTGCAGAAGTATTTGAATTCCATGAACCGGAATTATCTGTTATTTTTGCATGATTAGACAGATTTATAACCCTCGTCCCTTCAAATTAACAGATACTGATATTTTATTCTTTAATATCAGGGTTTAACCAATTGTGCTGCGGCTGTCCTTGATGGAATGATAAAACAACGTTCCGGTCATATAGTCAATATGTCATCTGATTCTGGTAAAAAGTTAAGTATACACATACTTTCCTTATGTCATATATCACATGTTGGTCTCTATTTTCTTTCTTCTAACCAGAAACCTAGAAAATGTAAACTTGAAAGAAAGAGGAAATAATGAGACTGTTATGGTTGTGTTCTTTTATTATTGTAAAGATTGTTGCCAATCTTTAATTTAAAAACAATATCTTTGGTTTCTGGATATTAAATAATGACTAAACAACTTTTAAAAGTATCAGAGATTATTATTGTCAATAGTAATACATACAAGTAAATGAAATACAATATGTTGAAACGTTTGAATGTGTTTTTCGTTCGTGAATGCGTTATTACCTCTTGTATCCTTTCAAGCTTGGTTCAAATTCGTTTCGTTATCAGAAAAATCCGGTTTTTATAAGACTTAGCACGCCTTATCCTTGCGTGTAAGAATATAGTCCGTAGCCGGTCAAGGTTAAATGTTATTATTAAAGTTATCGAGAATGTAAACATAGAATTATATTGAAGGAATGGACAATTCCATCCGACTTTACACCGATTTAGGAATATAAAGCAGGTAAAATGCAGTTACTAAAGAAATGTAGGATTCATAACAAGCTAGAAAACAAAGATGTTATTCGAACGCCACATGTTGGCGGAATTTCGTAACGTTAAATCGGCAACTGTCAAATTTGCCGGGAACGACGTTACGTTTACAAAAAGGTACTGCCGCGATATTTAACGTTCACAACACTGCCCTCCGTCAAAAATAGAATTTCGTCTCGAAATTTAAATAACTACGAAAGATTAAATCATTATATACAATCGAACAAAATTTAAACAAGCACCTACTGTCTCAATAGTTAAAATTAAGAAAATTTGTTTTTGTCTAAATCACGAATAACGTACCACGATCTATGACACGTAAACATAATGATAAAATTGTACGAACGGCATACAAAACAATATGCATATAAATAATATCAACAAATGTCTAGTTTTGTGTCTTTTCAATATAAATGAATGTTTTTTAAAATTTTCAACGTCTTCTTTTCCAACAACTTCACTGTATTATTGGTTCGTCTCTTTTTGTCCTCTTCTGTTCTTTGCTCCTTCTGTGTTCTCCTCTGCTATCTCGCTTCTGTGTCAACTTTTCGTCTTTTCTTCCGTTTCCTCCAATCTTTTTGTGTATCTCGAGTTACATGTTCCTCATTCTCAAATTCATTCGTAGTTTGGTCTAAATCTGTTTTATGTAAACCTTCTTTCAGTTGACTTATCTTTTCCTCCTGACAGAACATGTTTCCATCCTCTTCTGTAACTATAACATTTACAATTTCTTCAGTAACTGGAACATTTTCATCTGTAACACTTAAATTATCTTCTGTAGCATGTTGCAAAAGTTCAGGCAACATTTGGACATCGACCTTGTCCGTCTGATTACCCTTATAACTTGCACTTGTAATATTTCCTATATATTCACACATGTCTGCATGCGTACTTGCTACCATAATTTTTCTACTATGTTCAACAACTGGTTCAAGTATAGAATACCGGCTGGACAATCCTTCTGTGTCATAATCCTCTCCAGCAATAATTATCTCAGAATTGGCTGGTATGGTAATTGCTTCTTTTATCCTAACTCTAGCTATACCATCTATTTGTCTTGTGGTTTGGCATTCTATCCACTCACCATTTAATTGGAGTCCCCTCTTGCAGTTGATAGTTATGTCCTTTTCATCAATCAGGTCACATCCTAACAATACGCTGTCTCCAATGGGGGCTACATACATGGGCCATGTGAAAATCTCATTTCCTAGTTTCATCTCTATCTGTGCTATTCCCCTTGTTGTCATATGCTTCCCAGCCTCTGCAACCACTAAATTCCTTGTTGCCTTCTTCAGTTCTGGTCGCATGTCTTTTGGAATTTTAGAATACAGTTCCTCACTCAAAACTGTCACCTCCGCTCCAGTGTCAATAACTGCCTTGGTTTCAACCTTGTTAATGACCAAAGGAACAGTAATGGTAGCTGCCCTCACCCGATCAATGACGATATTTTTCTCTATTGCCTGACTCGGTTCAGCACTGCCAATTACATCACTAGGTGTACTCTTCTGTAATTCATCAAATCCCTCAAACAACAAATTCAAGCTCAGATCATGAGTCAATGCATCAAATTCATCTCCACATGGTCCATTCCTGGTAGTTATATCCTTAACTTCAATAATTTTATCAATGGCTGATACTTGGTCGACAGTCTCAGCCCTTATTAGTTTAAAGAATCATCTTGTGTCTCATTGCTGTTGAAAAAATCTCTGTTTTCTGTACTGCTTTTATTTTTCTTTGGTTTTTTACAGTCTTTGATGTAATGCCCTTCTTCGTTGCAATTAAAACATCTTGTGGTTCTTGTTTTTGTTCTATTGTCTTTGTTATACGGCTGGTTTTGCCTATAACCTTGGTTAACATTTGGTTTGTTAAATTTTGTCATTTCCTTCTGAATTATCTCTCCTAATGACTGAGTGATCCCTCTTTCAAATTGTGTAAGCCTCTCCTCAGTTACATATCTTTTCCCGCCAACTTTCCTTATTTCGATATCATCTTCACCTTCATCAAAATCAACAGTTTCCTGCATACTCAGCTGACGGATGTTTCTATCTTTATTTCCTCTTTTATATGTTTCATACAGAGTCACCTGGTGGATAGCTTCAGTCATACTTGTAATTTTCTTTGTCAGTAATTCTATAGCAATGCTCTGGTCGGGTAATCCCCTTAGCATGTACTCTACACTCAATGTACTGTGAGTGGCTACGTCAATAGTTGGAAATGACCGTCTGCCTAGCATTTCTACTCTGGAAGCATATTCATGGATGTTTTCTTTGCCCTGTTTCCTTAATGTATGCAATTCTTGTCTATACGTCTCTGGATAACCATGGTCACCAAATCTATTAGACATAGCTGCACATAGCCCAAAGAAAGATCTTTTAGTCTCTGGTGAGAGGTAGGAAGCATAAACCATTGCCTCATCTTTAAGTGCTGTTACTAATTCAATGGCTTTAGTATCAGTATCCCATCTGTTTATCTCTGCAATGAGCTCGAATTGCATAAAGTAGGCACTCCATGGATCTCTGCCGTTGTAAAATGGCACTCTGTTTCTTCTCCCATTGTCTATCTTGGAGTTTTCAATATTATGGTACTGTTGCTGTGGTCTGCCATATTGTTGCTGTGGTCTGCCATACTGTTGCTTAGGTAACCAGTTTGATACTGAGGAATTGTTTGGATACTGCTCGTAATCTGTACCTTGCTGGATTTCAGGCATGATTGTACTTGTACCAGAATAGTTTGGACGATGCTGTATCTCAGGTATTGTCATATTATCATAGGCATATGATTGTTGTTGCTGGGTGTCTGGCAATGTTGTGGTATTATATGAGTAGGTTGGACGTTGCTGGGTCTCTGGCAATGTTATATTGTTGCAGGAGTTTGTTGAACGTTGCTGGGTCTCTGGCAATGTTGTATTGTTGCAGGAGTTTGCTGAACGTTGCTGGGTCTCTGCATAACTATTTGGACTTCTGATAACAGGGTCAGATTTACTCTCAGTGAAATGTTGAGCATTATTCTTCATCTGAAGGTTCTTAAAATTTCTTAATGCCTCTAACTCTTGTCTCATCTTTACCATTTCTTCACTCTCATATGATTTCTGAAGGTTTTCATTTCTTAATGCCTCTAATTCTTGTCTCATCTTTATTATTTCATCACTCTCTTGTTATAGTCGCTATAGCACTATCACTCTTACTTTGAGTTGGGAAAAGAAATGGGTTTGTGCTTACTTCCCTTTGAATATTACTCGCAGTACTACTAAATGGCCTGGAGCTTGTATTTATTTCCCCCTGGTTTAAACTAATAGCCTGGTTTGAGGCTAAATAATTATGAGACGTGACATCCCCAAATGAGCAGGTATCAATATTTGTAGATGCAACAGACCAAGTGGGAATAATTGGACTAGCTAATGTGGTAATTCCCCTACTAAGTGAATTGGACCCCTGTGGTATACCAGATCTGTCTCTTAAATTATACATTTTACTTTAATTGCTAAATGAAATCAAGAGTTTCAATTTACTAATCAACTTGGATTAAACTTTATCCTTGTTAATCTTGTAGTTTTTCAGAATTATTCAACTTAGATTACTTAGATTACTTTTTATCCTTGTTGAAATAGAAAAACAATTTCCTATGTCTTACTTTTAAAACACCTTTTAAATTATGAATATATCCTTATTTTGTGACTATAAATTTTTCAACTTTGACCTTTTCCAAATATTATTATATTTACAACTTAGATTTATATTTATCCTTGTTGTAAAAGAAAACTTTTGAAATAGACTATTAAATATTAACTTTGAAATAGACTATAAATATAATTACTGGACGGTCTGGACCTATTTGAATTATTATGGTCTTAATATTTAACTTGGATTCAGATTTATCCTTGTTAAAATAGACTTCTAAATTTAAACTCAACTTGGATTAGAATTTATCCTGGTTGAATATGGTATTTACTTTTACTATATTTAAACTTTCAACTTAGATTAAAATTTATCTTTGTTGAATTGTACCCATGAACTATTTAATTTCAACTTGGATTTATATTTATCCTTGTTGATATATATTAAATTTTAAATTATGACATTTTCAACTTGGATTAGAATTTATCCTTGTTGATATAGATTCTGACTATCTATTATATTATATCCTTTTCAACTTGGATTAGTATTTATCCTTGTTGATATAGATTCTGAGAACTATTATATTTTATCTTTTTCAACTTGGATTTATATTTATCCTTGTTGATATAGATTCTGAGAACTATTATATTTTATCTTTTTCAACTTGGATTAGAATTTATCCTTGTTGATCTAGATTTTAACTAACTATATTATTTTATTTCAACTTGGATTAGAATTTATCCTTGTTGAATTTAAAATTACTTAAATATATACTATAATTTAATTATATTCACCAACTGTACTATCTATTTCTCAGCCTTCGTTGAAGTGTCTTTTTTTTATGTTTAGGTTTTTTTTTTATGTGTAACCAAATATCATAAAATATGGACAAAAACAATGTATGTACTTAACAAATGCGTGCCTAATAAAATATTCACGTAGATTCTTAAAATTTTCAGGCTTAAGAAAGAAAACTAAATTCGCTGCCACCAGTGTAAAGATTGTTGCCAATCTTTAATTTAAAAACAATATCTTTGGTTTCTGGATATTAAATAATGACTAAACAACTTTTAAAAGTATCAGAGATTATTATTGTCAATAATAATAAATACAAGTAAATGAAATACAATATGTTAAAACGTTTGAATGTGTTTTTCGTGAATGCGTTATTACCTCTTGTATCCTTTCAAGCTTGGTTCAAATTCGTTTCGTTATCCGGTTTTTATAAGACTTAGCACGCCTTATCCTTGCGTGTAAGAATATAGTCCGTAGCCGGTCAAGGTTAAATGTTATTATTAAAGTTATCGAGAATGTAAACATAGAATTATATTGAAGGAATGGACAATTCCATCCGACTTTACACCGATTTAGGAATATAAAGCAGGTAAAATGCAGTTACTAAAGAAATGTAGGATTCATAACAAGCTAGAAAACAAAGATGTTATTCGAACGCCACATGTTGGCGGAATTTCGTAACGTTAAATCGGCAACTGTCAAATTTGCCGGGAACGACGTTACGTTTACAAAAAGGTACTGCCGCGATATTTAACGTTCACAACAATTATTATAAACTTCGGCCTTAAAATTACACGTTTAAATACATCCTCGATGTTATATTCTAAGCAATTAAAAACAAATGGTACGGTCAAAATTTTTGAAATAGTGTGTCTATCAAATAAACGCATGACATACTTAAAATGAAATTTTGCACTTTTGTTTACCACTTGTGTTCTAGTCAAGAATCTTGTTTATACAGGGATACCCGGGTCTAGCAGTTTACACAGGAACTAAGTTTTATGTGGAAGGATTTTCCCAGACGTTACGACAGGAAGTGTGTAAATTCGGAATAAGAGTAACGTGTATCCAGCCGGGAGATGTGTCTGTCGAAGACAGAGACAAGACGCATCCCGATCCACAGGTATGTTAATTGAAGAGTGTAACTTTTAGTTAAATAGTCACGGTTTTTTTTTTTATATCTTAAGCAATGACAAAGCAAGGTACTTGTTAATAGACAAGATACGTTTCTCCATTTGTCCAAATGAAACGATCTACTAGCCTTCGCAACGGAGGCCTAACCCTACTCATGGTGATAAAATGGTAGAAAAAAATCCGGGAAAATACCACGGGGAGACCAAAACCATCAAACAGACATCAATTTGAAAGAAAACGACATAAAGACAAGCATAAGTCCATTTACATTTCTATTTTAGTCCTTTCTTGAACTACTATCTTGAATAAATTTTAATTTCTAGTTTGCTGTTATGTAAGTTATTGACCAAGCAAGTTGGTATACATCATTAAATCTGCACGGCTTTAGTGACCCTGTTTAACCCGAAAGACGTAAAGAGTTCTGGTTAAAAGGTCATCCCGACCGTGCAGAGTAAATGATACGTATACGGATTAGATTGGCAAATAACATTTTTAGCATATGACGCCATCAATTAATTGTGCTGCGTTGTCTACATGATTACTTGTTAAAGTAGCTACGTCTCTACTATTGAATCAGAAACAAACATTGAATACTGTTCAGTTCGAATGTTATATGAAGTTTAATTATAAATTTGTGTGTTTTGCCATAATATTTTGTTCTAGCTTAATAAAAGAGTTAATTGTATTTTACAGTCGAAAGACTTAGACACCGCATACCAAGCCGGAAAACTTCTGGATCCAACAGACATATCCAATGCTGTATTGTATGCTGTTTCACAGCCGGAAAATGTTGCAATAAATGAAGTTCTTGTACAAAACAGAGAATTCCCTTTATAGACTTTATATCTTAATGAATTGCTTATATATTTGGCTTTGTTATTGCTTATCGCCATTCCGGAATCTAAAGCATTATGTTTGATATTTGTTAAAGCTAACACCATAGCGTTGTGCGTGTTTAAATAAATGACTTAAAGGTGGAAATTAAACCAATGACATGACGCTATTTTCATTTTGGAATATCAATAATAAATAAGATAATAGATGAAATAAAAAAACTTTATTAAACTTTATTTCGGTTCGGAATGAATAAAACAATACAATACATATAAGAAAAACAAAGGATATAGGGTATACATCCACGACACAAAATCAGTAGTACATGCTCAGCAAAAGTACATAAAAAAATCGTTCGAATTACAGTTACATTGATAATGTCGGCCCTTTTGTATCTTACTATGTATCAGTTTTGCTCATTGTCGAAGGCCGTGCGGTGGCTTTTATTTGTCAACCTTTACATCATTTGGTCTCTTGTTGAGAGTTGTTTCATTTCATGTTATAATGGTTATAACGTTGGTAAATAATCATTTTTTTAACATAACATTCATCTATGAATAAGATAAAAAAAAATATTTTCAATAACATTTCTAATGAAAAACGCTTTTAATAAGACCAATAAAATTGTTAACAAAACTACTATTATGCTACAATATGATGAAGAAAAAAACATAACATGGGTGTTAGCTTGGTGATTTCAATCACTGAATCAGAAATACCAATCTTGCATATAAAAAGAGAATAAATCAACACCAAATAATTTTGTATTATACATTCTAAAATTGGACGGAATTCTGAATAACAGATATTTTTGTAAATGAAATAAATAAAAAAATCTTAGATAGGACGGATTGATAAAAAATATTCAAAACCGAGTAAGAAAACTACTTCTGGAAGATAATCGCAACGGCAAGATGCAACAGTCACAAAAAGTTTAAATTCAAATCAAGAAACGAATATACGAATTCTTTCTCAAATCACTAAAACAATTGTCCAACCAAAGGCAAATTCAATCTTTCTACTGCCTCTACTTTGTCTTTCATTCGATTATTTAAATCGAAGAAACTCTATTTTTCTTGTTGATCTGGCTACAAATCCACAAAGAAAAAGCTATACACAAAAGCTGAAAATATATAAAAAAAATAGTATCATATATTTAAAGGTTTGTATTAGGTTTATATATGAGAATATTTGTTGCTCAATAAAGTTTGAAACATTTTATTAGACTGTATGTGTGCAATACCGACTAAAACACTGACATTAAACGGGCTCCCCAAAGAAATTGTTTTGTTAAAGAAGAATGGTTCCTAAATGAATAAATATATGTTTGGCTGAATGGATGTATAAATACCTAGCCACGGCCGGTCGGAATCGGGAAGTTTAATATGATGCAAGTTGTATGTAAGGTGCTATGCTACATTCACGTGATAGGCAAGCTACAAAGAAACTACGTAACTCGGGTTTTTTTTTTTGTATATTTTTTATAATATAAATAGCCAATTCTAAATTAGAGATTCTTAATTAAAATATATAATGAATGATACAATTTCTTATATGCTGCAGGCTTTTTATTTCAATTTTCACTTTTAACTTTTTTCTACGAATTGTTTTAAAAGAAAGTGCGCGATAACTTATATTCCATTTTGGCGTATCATCACTAGACAAGTACAATTAACATTATTTCTCAGATTGAACATAACGTGGCGTGATCATAAATATAATGTAGTGCCACCATGAAGCTTATTTGCGTCATCCAGAGTCTGAGAAGTGTCATATGTGAACTACTTTGTATTGAATTTGTTATGGGGGATTGAACAAGATTTGACATTTGAGTTATCTATCGTTTACTAGGGGAAATATTTGTAATGTAAATAACATAAATGCATAATAATATGTATTTATGTTAGTAAGGTTTTCAAAAAATGCAATGACTGCATGTATTACAAATTGTAATACCGATTTGGTAACGATTGACCAAAACGCTAACCTTTGTAGTCATAACTATACTTATAACTTATTTGCGGAAAGATTATAAAGTACTTCTCATTAAACTCATTATGATATCCCATCTTACACTTCGCTGCTGTGGACATAATAACTTGAATAGTATATCAACTTCCACTTCCTAAGCATGCACTGGCACGTTTGTACTAGTAATCTCTTGGAAATAGAAAATTCGCAATAAGAAAAATCCTCACATTGTCAACAAGTTTCATTATAAGTAGGATATATTTTTGAAATTACGTCGGAAGAATTTTAATATACATTTACTAAATAGTGATACAAATTCAATGTAGATGACCTTACCTCAATCACCAGAAGAGCTACACCAATACCAATAACATAAGCTTGATTGTCCCTCATCATGTCAATTAATGCTACACCACATCTCTGGAAAAAAATTAGTGCGAGTAATATTTTGTCATAAGTAGACAATGCAAATAAGTAAGAAAATCAAATGAATTATCGAGTTATCACTCCTTCACATAAGTTCAACAGTAAACGTTACCACTAAGTTCTTGTTGGGTAATCGTGCAAATGTCTCCTCTGCTTCACTTATCAATTGAATTATATACAATACACCAAATATACATCTAGTTTGTCTATTATAATTGTTTAAGGTATATGAGAAACAAAAATATCTCCGAAAATTGAACATTGACCGATGACCCATAAAGAATTACGAGCTTTTTACGAAAAAAAATGGTTGTAAGTGTAGAACAAGTGGAAGCAAGCTGGTATGAAAATAATTCTGTTCGAAATATTGTGATTATGATAACCAAGTTGTATCAGTCGTTCAAATATGAGACTTGTGTGCATTTGCCGTTTATTGTGATTTCCGTGAACACAATTCATTAATTGTTTTGTTACTTTAGAACCATACATGTATATAACTACATAAATACAGTTTTATCATGTCTTTATATTCTCTTTAATCGATATGATACAATGATAACATCTTATTTGAGATAAAGGTATTAATCTTCTGAAGTGAAAATAGTTTTCATGAAGATTGTAAATCTACAAAAAAAACGTCATTTGCCACCAAAGAGGAATTTTTATACACTAAACGTAACGTTTTCGGATCAATTAAGCATAATCAAAATATTAAAATAAAATTGAGAATGGAAATAGGGAATGTGTCAAAGAGACAACAACCCGACCATATAACAGACAACAGCAGAAGGTCACCAATAGGTCTTCAATGCAGCGAGAAATTCCCGCACCCAGAGGCGTCCTTCAGCTGGCCCCTAAATAAATATATATGCTAGTTCAGTGATAATGAACGCCATACTTAACTCCAAATTATACACAAGAAACTAAAGTTTAAAATAATACAAGACTAACAAAGGCCAGAGGCTCCTGACTTGGGACAGGCACAAAAATGCGGCGGGGTTAAACATGTTTATGAGATGTCAACCCTCCCCTATACCTCTAGTCAATGTAGTAAAGTAAACGCATAACAACATGCACATTAAAATTCAGTTCAAGAGAAGTCCGAGTCTGATGTCAGAAGATGTAACAAAGGAAACTAAACAAAATGATTAAAAGTTTAGTTTCAGAACTACAAGGGAGCTGCTTAGTGCCTATGATTGTAAACATTTTTGCACACATCCATGAAATATTACATTTTTATCTGTAAGGTGGTATGGGTGTCTTTCGCCATCTTGGATTTAAAAAAAGACAGAGAACCTAAGGTGCAGGGCTGGTGTTTTCGAAGCTATCTTAGGATTAGAACGTGTCCTTAGACCATCGTATGACAAGTCTTTGTCCTAAGTCGTGTTCTCGAAGCTCTCTCAACTTAGGATATATCACATTTTCGTCCTAACTTTAGGACACCTAATTAGTTGTCTTAAGATCATCATATCTTCATCCTAACTTTGTGCATGCTTTTTTCTCATTTGTTTACGTGAAGATGAACGTGAAAAGCGACGCAACATCGGTTATTAACTCGTATAAAGAAATTGTGCATGCTTTTAAACTTTTAACTTCGTGTTTTTACAAGACGATGACACTACGAATTCAATATTCTCATTTCAAAACAACTTGTTTTACAGTTTATATCAAAATCCTATTGATATTATTTTATAACTACATTTGAAATCATGCATTTCATTAAGGTTTATATACCCTTCTGTAGCCATTTTTGTACGAATTTTTCAAACCTCAATTGTATCAAAACTAAAGATATAATAAATAATAGAGATAGGCCATTTAGTGCATGTTCCAAGGGGAAACTTGATGCAAAGCATTATTTTTTACTGTTTCATTGCATTTGATAGAAAAAGAGGACTTTGTGGCAAATAAATCAATATTTTTATAGAAAATCCACAGCCTTTAATACAGAGATTTTTGTTATAAAATTTGAAACATAAATTACTCACTTGATTTGCTATGATGTGCTAGTGTTTATTTTTTACAAAAAGTTCTAAGTGACCTGTAAATTCCAAAACACCTCGTGCTGAGTCACTAAAGTCGAGCGCACCCTAAAAGGTGTACTTGATTTTGGCCATATTTATACTTGTCTTAACCAATAACTACATTTATAAACTTGTTTTAAGGAAATCAATGCTAGCACTGCATGTAATAATCCTATATCTATCAGTCATCAAATTGCCAAATATGAGAGTACAAGGATAAAGGATGTGGATTTTCTATAAAAATCTTGATTTATTTGCCACAAAGTCCTCTTTTTCTATTAAATGCAATGGAACAGTAAAAAATAATGCTTTGCATCAAGTTTCCCCTTGGAATATGTACAAAATGGCCTATCTCTATTATTCATTATATCTGTAGTTTTGATACAATTGAAGTTTGAAAAGTTCGTACAAAAATGGCTACAGAAGGGTACATATTAAACCTTAAACACTTGTTATTAGAGGTCGGTCATTTAAAGACGCATCAACCGTATCTGCAGATATACCAAAAAACAGTATGTGATCCCGAAAATTTAATTTATGTACTCTCAATAATGAAAATGGACGACTGATTAATTTCTAATGCAGAAATTTACAAAACAATTTTATTCATTGGTTTCGTCTCTAATAAATGTTTTATCAAACAGTTACTTTAACTATTTAGGATTTCGCACATAGGATATGTTTAGGACGCCCTAACATAAGATGTGTCTGAGATAGCTTCAAGACGCAACTTAAGAGTGTCCTAAGTCCATCCTGAAATCGGTTTTATCTATGACTTACGACGAATCGAGAACACCACCCCATATTTTCAATAAGTAAGCAAAATTTGATAATGCGTATTTGCATTTAAAAGATCAAATTTATAAGATTATAACTTATACATATTAATATTTTACAAGTGTAGATTGTCATTGCTTAAATCTTAATGATTTTAAATTTGCATTTTAAGACGAGCTTACTCTGAAATAGTGTATTTTCTGAAGGAATCTACATGGAATTTGCTATTTTGTATATTAGCCTGAAATTTTTGACGGTGACCCTATTTCCTTTTGATATTCTCAAAGCCGTTTCTAAAAGCTATCTTCTCGTATCTTATTTTACAATTCTATCATTTAGTTTAGCGTCTAATCACATAATGATGTTTTCCCCTGTATAATTCATACACAATTTGTCATTTTGTTACAACCTGCAGCTTGAGAAAATGCGCTGTGACTTGTTATTATTATTATTTCTTAAACATATATCAATATATATACTACGTTTTGGCAAAGTATGAACAAACTCTGTCATTTTAAATGTATACTCCCATACCACCTTAAACGCTATCTTCGAATAATGCCACATTAAAACTGACATTAAAAGTAAACAAACGATTATTAATTTCTAGCAAATTTGTCTTGAAATAGGGATGAACAGTTTTAATAACATAAGATGTTACCTTTTTTATATAAGAGTTTGCATCAGACGGACCGCTATAACATGTTTGAATAGCAGTCAGATCACCAGATTCTAGTACTTTTCTTGATAACCCTTTGCAGCAAGATGGTGGTATTTTGGTTGATTTAGCTCCTACTATATTCTCATAGTCACAACACTTCAACTGAATAATATGTAGATTAACTTTATTATATACAATATATAGATTACATTCCACACATCTGCATATACTAGTATACTCGTTTTGTAATATTAGAAAATAAATGGAAAATGTCACAGATTTTTACAAGATTTACATGCAAATCAGACAAACTGAAACTGGAAAAAATATTAATTGAACTGTTTTATTTCCTTATATTTGATTGAATAGAACATATTAAAATTTTTGCATTTGTGTATAGATAACACTTGCATAGGTGGGAAATCACTCTCAAAATTGCAATTTCACCTTCATGAAAAACAATTTCCTTTTTTTTTCTATTTTTTTTTTAATTCAAAAAGAATGGCAGGGTCGCATATATCGTATTCGAGGTTTACATCATTCAATGTAAATAGCTCGTAGTAAAAATAGTCCCAATAATAATAATAATATTGAACCACTTCCTAATTTAAAAAAAACCCAAAACACTCCAATAGATATAAAGGAACATATACTACCGGTATGTTATGTTTATTACGGAGTTTTTCAGGGGAGCTTCTGCTAGGCGAAAAAAAACATCATGCTAGAGGTATGTTTATTTGTTTGTTTGTTTGTTTGTGTCAACTGCATCTTTTATTTGAATAAATTACATAAAACTCTAGTTTACTTACACTGATAAAAACAGCATCAATCAACCTGCTAACAATGTCACCGGCGTCGATCTTTGTGATATCTGCAGGCATTTTATACTTCTTTGTCAAGTTTGAGAATCCTTTAGTAACAGTTTTATCCAACTGAAAGTATACATATATCGTTTATTGTTTGATCTGTTTATACAACTATGCATATTTGTCTGTCAGTAACTATGCATATATAGTTGTCAGTAACTGCGAGTACTCTTAGATCTGTACTTATTGTCTTTTTGATGTTGGGATGTACTTTTACTCGGCCACGTCCACTTGTATTTGTAGTATTTGTATTTTTATCCATCTGATGAATTAAGCCTTTTTTTAACTGATTTTTGTAGTTCGCTCATATTTTGTTCTGTTTCACCACTGTCCCAGGTTAGGAGAGGGGTTGGATCCCGCCACATTTTGTATGTATGTGCCTTTCCCAAGCCAAGAGCCTGTATTTCAGTGGTTGTCGCTTGTTTATGTGTTACGAATTTGTGTTTAATTTTTTGTTTATAAATTTAGCCCTTATGTTTGCATTGTTTAACTTTATAAAAATGGAAAAAAAAACCATCTATGGTAGGAAAACCATATACGATCGAATCCCATGCGTCTTTGCAGGAAGAGAGGGTCTGTCTCCTGATATAGTTACAATGATATGGTGCTAAATTCATATTTGTATGGATTTTCTTTGAGGCATCAATGACATACATGTACACATGTGTTTTTATTTCAATTTCCTTTGTGTCAAAGCCACGATATTTTATGTTAAACGACAGTTTAATAATTATATAGTTTATGAACTTCAATTCTTTATGCATGTATAACTTTTGTTACATTCAGTTATTGGTAGTTTTAAAAGAAAAACGAAGCACGACGGGTGCCAGGATTATATGACAAAAAATGTAGAAAAAATGAACAAGAGCAAAACGAAAATTATGAATATGAAAACTTGCTCTATTCAAATACAATACTAGTTATATATACAACTTAAACTGTGCTTTTAAGTGTAAAAATCGTTAGGGTGGTAATTTTGAGAACTCTGATGTCATGGATATTAGATTATTTTATTTCTATATATACTTTGCTGTCTCATTGTCAATTATACCACATCTATTTATTTTCATATTTGTCCATTTTATTCAGTTAAATTCAAGTTTTTGTCTAAAGAAATATAATGTATTTCAACTATAATTCTTTTTGGTTAAAAACGTGTGCTATGTAAAAACTAATTTAATAAAGCAGAGCAACTTACTTCCCCACAATTCTAAATTCGCAGACTTTAACAAGACTTTTTGATTTTATGCTTTTACTTACCGTTCCAGAAAATAGAAGGGCAATGATAACAACCTCAGCTAGGGTTATAATCATTACTAACACGGCATACTGAAAATAGAAAATAAAGTTTATAAGTTGAGTGCCACCGTAGGGCTTTTCTGGATTGACTTCAACAGGAGTGCCCAGACTTTGAAGATTGCCAGGGTTAACAACTGAAGAGCTGGTATATATGACAAAAGGGGCGAAGAAAGAATAGCGTAACTCATCTGAGGTCATCATGGAATTTAAAATCTGAAACCTCAGTTTCTGAATTAAAAATGTTATTAAAGAACAATTTTAGAACTTTACATCAAGTCAGTTCCCAAACATTGAGTTGGTGATATTCTCGAGAACTTCTGTTCTACAAGCAGTGGTATCAGTAGCAAATGTTTTATGCATGTTCAGGTCAGCAAAGGGAAATAAATAAACAGTTAAAAACAGAACTAGGATTTCCAAGAAATACTAACAATAAATGAACAGAAATGTTGGGTACAAGTCAATGAGACAGCAATAAAGAAATTCAGTAACCAACATAATCGGTAGGTAAATATACGGTCTCAAACAAGGTGTCTATAAAACGTGTCAATCTCTGAATCGTTTTAATGTGTTTTATGAATTTATTTCAACCGTTCAGCATAAATTTGTACGTCAGTTGAAACTTTAAGATTTTCCCTCAACACCGTGTTGTTTTTATCAACGGAAGTAACACCACTACTAACCGTGTATTCAGTGAAATAAGCCCCGCCTTATAAGCCAATATGCAACCCTACTACCTAATATGGAATATACACAGTCTGCACGCGGTTGCTTTTAACCAATCATATTTCTAGAAATGTATAGGAGGTAAGATATAAATGTTTATTAAATACTTATATACATAACACGATGATGTAATATACCGTATAAGGAATTTGCTGTTTTTGTAACAGTAAATTTGGTCCGGTAGTAAAATGTGTCCGCCAGACATTTTTTCCTAGTTAATCAAGTCCATGTCCATGATTTTACTAGGAAAAGAAGTCCTAGGACAAATGTTCCTAAGAAAATAAGTCCATAGCTAGTAAAATGTGTCTGGTACTCATTATCCTAGGAAAATTTGTCCCTAAACTTGTTTTTCTATAAGTTTTCCTGTTTATTAAAATCATTCAAAATGGGGAAAAAATCTCTATGAAGATTGGAAAGTGTCATTATGTTTCCTATTAAAATAAAGGACATGTACGTTACTGCCTAGACATGTTAATGACATGGACATGATATCATTCAAAAATTTATCTGGGAAATATTGATACACAACTGTAAAACAATATTAAACATAACAGTTTAATTTACCTTTTAAAATAAATAGCATGGACATTTTTATGGAATATCAATGACATGGACATTATTTCCTAGGAAAAATAGTCTAGGGACAAAAATTCTTTCAAATGTTAATGCACAACTCTTTACCATTGATATTAAAACATGAATATTGAGTTTCCACTCTTTTAAAATAAAGAACATGGACAATTTAACCTAGGAAATTTAATGACATGGACATGATTTCCTAGGAAAGTTTGTCTGGGGATATACATTTAATTAAAAAACAAATTGATACACAACTCTTAAACAATATTTCAACATAATATTTTTATTCCCCTTTTAAAATTAAGCGCTTGGACGTTTTTACCTAGGAATATTAATAACATGGACATGATTTCCTATGAAAAATAGTCTGGGGACAAAAATTCTATTATATGTGAATGCACAACTCTTTACCAATATTAAAACATGAATAGTGACTTTCCATTATTTATAAAAAAAAATTCCCTTTTAAAATAAAGGACATGGACATTTTTACCTAGGAATTTTGATAACATGGACATGATTTCCTAGGAAAATTTGTCTAGGGACATACATTTAAAAAAACCCAAACATAATATTTCCATTCTTCTTTCAAAAATTAAGAGCATGGATGTTTTTACCTAGGAATATTTATGACATGGATTTGATTTCCTATGAAAATTAGTCTGGAGACATTAATTTTATCAAGGATATAAATATGCAACTCTTTAAACAACATTTAAACATAACAGTTTAATTTCCATTGTTTAAATGTAATTTAATTTATTATAGGATTTTATAGGACATGATGTCCTAGGAAAATTGGTCTGGGGACGTAGATTACTAACATAGGACTAAATATACTAGTAAAATCTGTAACCATGGACTTTTTTTGCTAGTAATATTTGTCCGCCCAGACATATTTTACCAGGACAAATTTATCACTTACATTTACACATGCATATTACAAATTTACAAATGTTTAATACCTATTGTAAAACAAGAAATATCAGAAACATACCAATATCAGCATACATCTCACACTGCAGCATGATCCACAGGTACCAAATATACCAATCAGGAAAATCACAACTCCAAAAGCAATGATTGCAATGGCAATATTCCCTAATCCCGGAATTTCTTTGACAAAGCTTCCCAGAACATCTAGGAATTCCGCTCCAGCTTTTAGCAGTCCACCAACGACAATCAGAGCTAAGCCAACAATCTACAAAATAAGAGTAAAATGCAGCTAACTTCTATAAGGCTTTAAATACAATTCCTTGTTTGGTTTGGGTTTTTTGTGTGAAAATATTTGGATTGCTAGTTCCTATAAATAACTTTCACAGTAAATAAACAAATAACCGAATGCCGTTTTCCGACTTCAGAGCGATATAGATTGAATAATATGATTGCTTCTTTATAGTTCAATGACAAATATGTTATTTTTATTCAGAACGAGTCAGAGCAATAGTAACATTACATTACACAATTATGTAATTCTTGTCATTTAAATAAAATAAACAACATCGAAATTGAATTTTCTTTTTAAAGTGTATCATTGCAACACATATAGTTTTAACCCTGTTATAATGAATATAAATGTACATATAAAATTCTATGTCTGTTAACGGAGGGACTACAAGTATCGGTGCATTACGTTTGCGCGCATTACCACTACATTTGCGCGCAGCTTTTGATTACAATTGCGCGCATTTTTTTGACAGGTAAACTCAGGTAAAATACAGGTAATAATACTTATTTATTTATAATTTGTTCAATTATTTACCCCGCTCACCAACGATTTTATTTTGCACAAGCACTAAATCCTAGAAATATGTACAGATAAAATTGTTAAAATGCTAAAACATTACGTGCCGAAACTCCATGTTTTTGCCTTGGTGTAACTTTAAAAAATAACTTAAATTATTTACTAATTTTAAAAACGATCACTATTCATTGAAACACTTTTTATTCTGAAACAATCGCAATGCAGTTACAAGTATGTCTTAAGCTATACCACGGAGTTTAAAATGATCACTTTAAAATTTGTTTTACAATTTTATATGAACAAATTATTATTTGAATCAAGAAATATTTTCAAAATTAATAATTGATAGTCACGTTTATTATGAAAATAAAAAAAAATATATAGTCAATTGTAATTTAATTTAAATTTTTACCTGAATTTACCTGTAAAATGAATGCGCGCAAATGTAATCAAAAGCTGCGCGCAAACGTAAAACATTTTAATCCCCAAACACGCGCAAACGTAGTGCGCCCACAAGTATTTACAAGATTCAAGATTCAAGATTCTTTATTTCTTGAACACCATAAAGATACAATGGTACATGATAAAGTTGAGTTGGTGGTAGAGAAGTTGGATTATCAGCTTTTCTATGATTTATCTAGATTTTTACTTGAAACTTCCACCTCCTGTATAAAGACAGATTTAATATTATTTTTCATGCGAGTTCAATTTTAATTTCGAAAGCAGAACTACATATTGAAAATCTAATAAACCAAATAACAAGCTGTATGTTATTATATAATTGCACTACGTTTTAGCGATTTATTTTGTTACAAAATAATTTATAAAGATCAAAATGAAATGTTACCACCAAGATAATCTATTTTTAGTAAACAGCAAAATGTTTATATATTTTTCTGAATTTGTTTTTATGTTCCTTCTTTTAGCAGTATATCACCAAAAAATGATAGGAATTTATCAACGGTCAATCAATAAACGGTTGCAATCTTAGCAGGTAATAGTATGATTTCTGAAAAAAACGTTGCTTATTAAGATATTATGATTGTTTTCGTACACTCATCTATAATATTGAGGATCTTTGTCTTTCCTCTTCAGTAAATTTGATGTTTGCATTACAAACCTCTAATTCTTGGCTCAATTTGCTCACAGCTTATTTCCACGTTAATCTTGTCTACCTCACAGTTTTGTATTTGTTTTTGCAGAATAAATAGTGACAAAATTTTTGATACTTTGATTTGTTGGTTTTCTTTCCATAGAAAAGAAATACATTTTCCTCAAAAAATATTGATTTATGCGGTAAGAAACTAAACGCTCAACTCCAACAAACTAACATTCAGATTTAAGTTGTTAGTTGGCAAAGCAGTCGTTAGCTGGCAAAGTAGTCGTTAGTTGGCAAAGTAGTCAATAGTTGGTAAAGAAATCGTTAGTTGGCAAAGCAGTCGTTAGTTGGCAAAACAGTCGTTAGTTGGCAAAACAGTCGTTAGTTGGCAAAGCAGTCGTTAGCTGGCAAAGTAGTCGTTAGTTGGCAAAGCAGTCAATAGTTGGTAAAGAAATCGTTAGTTGGCAAAGCAGTCGTTAGTTGGCAAAACAGTCGTTAGTTGGCAAAACAGTCGTTAGTTGGCAAAGCAGTCGTTAGTTGGCAAAGCAGTAGGTAGTTGGCAAAGCAGTCGTTAGTTGGCAAAACAGTTGTTAGCTGGCAAAGCAGTCGTTAGTTGGCAAATAATTCGTTAGTTGGCAAAGCAGTCGTTAGTTAGCAAATCTGTCGTTAGTTGTCAAAGGAGTCGTTAGTTGTCAAAGGAGTCGTTAGTTGAGAAAGTAGTCGTTAGTTGCCAAAACATTCCTTAGTTGGCAAAGCAATTGTTAGTTGGCATAGAAAAAGATTACGAAAGAAAGAAAGAAAATTAAAAGAAAAAGTATGATTACGTCAAAGAAAAATTCCAGTTTTAATTTTTAAAGAAAATTTTGTTTACTCTTTCCCTTTTAACTTTTTAACAGTTTAATTCCATGTAAAACTAAATTTGAATTTTTATTATAAACATTATCTTAGTGTTTCGTAAGATATATGAAAATTTCCGTATTTTTATTTAAAAAGCACTGTTTAGTATGAACCTCAAGTACCAAGACAACATTGTTGATCCCCTATCACTAAAATTTACAACTGATAAGAAGAGGTTTTGCGATTAAAAATTAAAATTTACAAATAAAAACTTCTTACCACAAAAATAAGATTGAATATCACTAAAAATAATCGAGCTAAATTCTGTCCACAGCTATATTCAGCCATATCTCCTAACAGAAATTACACTTTATTTTGAGTTCGAATTAAAACTGTAAAATATTTGTTCATTTGTCAGTTCCTGGTTACGAAATGGTCGTATAAATGAAATATCTTGTTTTAGGTACAATCTTTGTTTTAAGATTAGCAACCATGTTATTTAATGCATCGTATCAATAGTAAATTATCTTATGTAAACTAACGGAAGGATGGTATTGTTCTATGGACTGGAAGGATTTTATCAGTGGTAAATAACACATTGACAAGCTTTCACCTTAGCTATTTACAATTCATTTTTCTTAGATTATCACAATTTGACAAGTCTTTTGTGGAAGAAAGTTTGCATGCAGAAAACTAAACCAGATGTGTATATCAAACAAATGAGGAGACGTCATCAAACTAGAAAATTGACAAGTCAGCAAGGGTCCCCCTCTTGTATGTTTGTGAGAGGCTTAGAAGTAAATAAGTTATACTGATGTAAACAAAGAAACGTATGTTTGTGGATTATCTATATTTCTTGGAATTTTTGGTACAAGCAGACAAGTTTTTGTCTCCGAATTAACGACCCATATTTCTCCAACATATAATATGTACAACAAATGTGTTAAATTTCTTTGGCATCATAACCATTTTTGGAGTTTTCGTGTTTATAAAAATTGTTGACGGGCAGACAAACTGACGGACGGAAGAACGAACGGACGTACGGACAGACGGACTAAGTGAAAACTATAAGACTCTCACATCCTAAAAACACCATTTGTTTCACGACTTCTTTCTGCTTCTTTACTCAGGACAAGTACCATTCTTAACGTTAGTTGTAATCTACTAAATTTTGGTACAAGTACTCCATCTATCAATTTCTACAATTTCATTCAGATGTCTCTGCTACAGTCATTTTTCTAACTGCATGACAGATATATATTTAAGATCAAGATCTTGTATTCATTAGCAAAATTGTCTTGATAGTTAATGAACTTACTAATATGAATTCAAGGATATATGATGTAAACGTAGACGATATAGCAACCCAACGACACAGAGAACACACAAATACGTCTAAGGATCAAGACCATTTTTTTTAACAAGAATGTCATATGAATGTCTAAATGTTGTTATTTAAAATACTCATATATACAATAAAGTTTTATAATTCAAGGAACTTGCAAGTGGCATCTTCAAACTTTGCAAACGCGAAAATGGTGGGGGCATTTATAGAGTTACAATTAAGATGAATGCATATACATTTTACAAATATCCCTACAAACGTTAAATTGGCAATGGTTCCTCTTTTTTTATTTCTTTGTTTAGTACATTGTTTACTATAATGTTGATAAATTTTGTTTTAATGCTCAAACTAATCTACTTTATGTAACTATTTATCTTTTGACGACAAAAATGACCCTATTGACTTAGGTAATAGGAAAATAATTATATATTAGTATTCTAAATCTTGTTATATAATACAAAATTAATGTTGAAAAGTAGTTTTTGACTTTTTCCAAACGATTTCGACAAGAATGGTATCAGTGTAATAGTGACAAATGATTAGATACCATATAGATCTACAAGTTAATAGCAGTCATACAAGATCATTCATTTTACTGATACTAGATTTTAACCCTCACAAGCATGAACCTAATGGAGTATCAACAGTTATCAGAGACAATTAATTATTATATATCACTGTAATTATGGCTTATTTATTTTGAGAACATGCCTTATCTGAACTTCTACACTTATTTTTCTGTTTTAAACCTATAAAAAAGAAGGTGTGGTGTGATTGCCAATGAGACAACTCTTCACAAGAGACATAATGACACCGAAACTAACAACTACAGGTCACCTTACGACCTTCAACAATGAGCAAAGCACGTATCGCACAGTTAACTTAGTTTAAAAGGACCCCGAAATGACAAATGATAAACAATTCAAAACGAGAAAACTAACGACCTTATTTATGAACAAATTACACAACCAAAATCAAATATCTAACTCATCAACACACGTTGTTTATTGAAATTGTGATGAAGTATGACAGCATTTCTCACATTTTATGTCGATTTATCGTTTGAATTAAAAAAAAATGTTCTGTCGGTTATAGCTAAGTATGGTTTATGGTATTTGCTCATTGTCATCAAGGTCGTACTGTTACCTCCGCGTTATTTGATTTGGACAGGTGCAGTTTTTAAATATCTGTATAATATATTGTTAGTCAATGAATACTTTGTAGTGTACAAATGTAGCAGTGACGCTCAGGAATATTCTTCAGTTCCGGAATATTCTTCAGTTGTGAAAATTCCACATTCATAAGTGTGTTCAAAATAATTTGCAAATAAACGCAAGAAAGGAGAGATTACGAACCAATGTGAGGACGACCTGTAGCAATGTAAACCATGTCAGTTTTGTGCATCGGTCTGCCCCGAAAATCCACAAAACCACTACTTCTATATTTAGTATAGACTTTTTTCAGTTATACGTAGGTTATATGAAGATACTTCCTCCAGTGTTGTTATTTTTCAAAACAATCTTCACAATACAAAAATGAGGTCCTTTTTTGATATTCGATTGTATACACGAATTAATGTATATGTGATGTATGTTCATGGAATTTTCTTGTTTTGTATTGTTTACTCTGTTATTGATTCATTATTCATAAAATCAAAAGCAATTTAAGGTCAAAGTGCAGATCATACCCTAACATCCACAGCTGATATCATTCATAAACATCTATCGCTAGTGGGCAATGATAAATGAATGACATGTACATAACATATTTTTTTTAATCACTTAACACCTACGGATATAACATTTTGTATTTGTACATTACACTAATTGATAAAATATAATAGAAAGCTATTAAAAAATTATGTTTGATGTAACAGAGCCTGAACTATGATATTGCTTTGAAAAATACAAAATAACCCCTCTGCATATATGTTAGATATATTTTGATCGATATGGAATTCGAACGAATTTATTTATTTAATCCATCCGCATCCGCTCACACATACAATGTATATGTTTTTCTTATTCAACTTAAACCTCTTTTTTCATTATCGCAGAACTTTATGCCCCGTTAACGGCGGTAAACATCTCTCTGTTACTATACCAATAACAGATCCCAAACCATCGAGTAGCAGTGGTTGCATGTTCTTTTATTATTACTTGTACAAAAATAAACGCATACAATATTTATATTCAATATTCGATTGATTCATGAAACCCAAAATGTTTCAAATATTACATTTTCACACTCCTATTTTTTTCTTCGTTTAAAGCATGATTTGTTGGTTGTGAGCTGTCAGAGCCCAAACAATGCAGTAGCAGTGATTGCATATTCTTTTATTATTACCTGTACAAAATAAACGCATACAATATTTATATTCAATATCTTGTTGTTTCATAAAAACACAAAATGTTTCAAATCACACTCCCATTTTTTCTCTCTCTCTCTAAAGTATGATTTGTCCCCCAATCAATAATTGGCTGTCACCTGTCATTACTGTAGAATCGATTACTTGTAATGAAGTCACCCAAAATATTACACTTACATGACTAATTATACATTCCTTACTAATTTCTTAAATACTTAATATTTTAATAAAGATATTCAATATTAACTTGTTCATTCGTAGCTATACTTTCGAGGAATAAACACATAGTTCTGCGATAGTGTTAAGGAGCTTACAATCTTCAAGATGAATTTGTTGGGGAAATTTGGAATGGTGTTTCTTATAACTATTAATATAGTATTTGTGGTAAGATTTTATTTATAGATTATAGAATATGCTAATTTTATTATTATTTTTAAAATATATTTAATTTACAAAGTTTGAGAAATTAATAAAGTTGCTATTTAAAAAAATATATGTAATGCTGATTAAAGGAAAAAAGCATAAAAAATAAATTTCAAATTTGTGTAGAGATTACAGCATATAGGACAACCTTGTTGCATTACCTTTGCAAATTCACTCAAACGTTATTAAAAATAAAACATTAACAAAACGTTGAACTATTCGAAATACTAAGATTTATTTAAACAAACAATAGATAACGCTTTCTGCATTTGACAAAATCTATCGACATTTTGAATTTTGAATACTCTTTAATTTCTTACTATATTTATTTGGCCTTTTAACTCTCTTTTTTTTCGAGCGTCGTGACTGACGAGTCTTTTGCAGAAGAAAAATTTGTTTTGAATACAATTGATAATCCCGGAATCTTTGAAGAGTGGTTGTACTATAGATTTCAAAATTTCATTTTTAGATTTTCGGAATAGCTTTGATGGCGGCAGGTATTGCAGTCCAAGCGAAAGGAGGCGAATATCTACAATCTTATCTCCCTTTGCTAGACAATATAGAAATAGGAAATACCCGTATGGGATTCTTACTTCGAGCAGTAGCTGGAATGGTTATAGCAACGGGGATCTTTTCCATAGTTGTGTCTCTGATGGGTATAGTTGGAGCTTGTAAAAGACTGGTAGTGTTACTCATCATTGTAAGTGTTATCAAATCTTATTAGTAAATGTACAAATTCGTCGTCATTGTGTTACCATAATAGAAATAATGCCAAACGAGGATACACTATTTAAATGAAATGACGAATACAACATTATAATTCGTCTCGACTATATAAAAGATAGTCTATAGCTGAAATTCAGTCAATTAATCAAATTAAACTCATAAAGATTGAAATGATAAGAAAAACCTTAACATGCATATCAAATTATATGTTAATAAGATGAGTCTAAAGAATGAATGCAACACTTTAACTTAAGACTGAAATGATATTATTTTATGAATACATGAAAATTGAAGTGGTTACGCGTTTTCCTCTAATAGTGTATAGTTTTGATATCAAATATACATATTTCTTTTCAGTATGGCGTGATAATAATTGTCCTATTAGTTTTGGAAATTACTGTTCTGGGAGTTTCTTTCCAAATAAAACAAGAAGTAAGTATACAAGACACATATTATTTTCTTCGAACGGAACAATGATTCTTGATGAGTCTTTTTGGAGACGAAACGCGCTTCTTGCGCATATCACAATTTCAATCCTGGTATATATGATGAGTGTATTTACTGATACTTAAAAAGACCGAACGGTTCAGATGTTAGTTTCTGTATTGCAAATGTTTAGATATGTTTCTAGGTTTTGTAAAATAACGATAATAATGCATTGAAGCACATACTAACACATGCACGTACTGATTACTGCAATCTTTAGTTTAAATGCTCAGATTTTGTATAATTCATTTCTATACCCATTTTTTTATTTGCCTTGTTCAAGTACTGTCATCTGAAATCTGAGTATTCTATGTTTTAACTAATGTCATTCTTTCTACCAACAGTTCCAAGGAAACTTGAGACAGAAGATGTTACAGTTGATTCAAAACTATGAAGGAGATTTTGGAAGTATTCTCACAACAGCTTGGAACTTCCTCTTTCTCACAGTAAGTTGTTGTATGGTATACATTGCACTTATGTTAATTATTTGCTGGAAAAAGTTCTATTGGTTTTCGCACCATTTGAATACACCAATGATAGACTATCGAGCGGTAGCCATCGCTAAGAATAGCGTCACTATTTTAATTTGTAACAGATATAACAAGCACATTTACATTGCTTCTGAAATATATAAAGATACTAGTATGTCTTAAATCTATTTTTAAATTGAAAGTCATTACATGCGATTGATCCCTTGCTCCAGTCGTTTGTAAATTATATTTTTTCCTGATTTATATTACGGTTTCTGAAACATTTTCTTGATTTTGTATACATTCAATACTTTTGTTTCATAAAAATGAAAAATGCAATAGTACTACCTTGCAAAGTTTTGAAATAAAATCAGATGCCAGTAATATATTCAAATATATACACAAATTTGTTTTGTAGTTCCAATGTTGTGGTGTAAATCAGCAAATCCAAGTCAACGATTTTATCTCAACTTTATGGTGGCAAACACCAACAAGAGGTCCACGGGTAGTACCAACTTTTTGTTGTAAAGGAGCCACACCAGACAGCGCTACCACAGCTTTCGTTCAACCTTGTACATTGGCCGTAAATCCTGCTACGAGCTATGTCGATAGGGTAAACTTACTCAAATATAATATATTTATTGTTTTCTACGTAATAATGTCTGGCGTTCATACCATATCTTCTTATAACTATGATATCTACAATTTTAAATTTCTAGGATAAGTAGAAGCTTTCGTTCAACCTTGTACATTGGCCGTAAATCCTGCTACGAGCTATGTCGATAGGGTAAAACTACTCAAATACAATATATTTATTGTTTTCTTATGAAATGATGTTTGGCGTTCATACCATATCTTCTGATAACTATGATATCTACAATTTTAAATTTCTAGGATAAGTAGAAGTAAAAAAAATCCTGTTCTTTTTGATTTTACAAGTAAAAACTTAACTAAACGCTGGTAATTGTACTGAATTAGATACGAATTTCGATAATTGTTGTCTTTTTAGTGATTCACGAACCAAGATGTAATTGAAAAATTAAAACCTTTTACAAACATTGAAGAGTCAATCACAATTCTAAATGTTTATATATCAATTCACAATTTTCTTGTACTGGTTTAATTCCCCCTATTTTCCCCATAAAATAATCTCTAGTATTTCACGTGTTTTATTTTATTTTAGGGTTGTTATGACATCTTGAATCAGTTGTTGGACCAATACACAAGTGCCTTTATCGCCATCTGCATATTAATTGTTATTGTACAGGTAAGTACTGAGTTTACTAATTTTCTCTTTTTCGAGTTTGATTTATACTTTGACCTGTAATGGTTCACTTTTACAAATTGTGACTTGAATGGAGAGTTGTCTCATTTGCACGCAAACCACATCTTCTTGTATCTAAGCACATCAAAAGCGATTATGGGGTATTATTCATGAGACCAAAAGATTAAAAACCTACAAACGGTCGACAGCACCTAGGCTATGACTTGAGTTCCCCATCTCGAAGTCTAAGCTCTTCATCAAAGACTTAAAGACTATACCCTACATATAGCCAACTAAACCTGAAGGAAAACGCTAACGGTTTTGATAGTGTTCTGCTTCTCAAAGCCACAGTGAGCTTTTGAACACAAACACAAAGTTCACAGATACAATTCTTGTTGCAAAAATACTGCATAACATTGCATAATTTCATGTTTACATGTTTACATGTTAAAACTCACTGCATTAACATTGACGGATTTGTACTACGAAAACAAATATGGATTAATGATGATTTTATAAAATTATGACAGTGACGAATGGATCATGTCATATAACATCTTCATTCCAATACATTACTACTGCATCATGATTATTCGGATTGCACACATATTTATGGTCATTGAATATCAATGTCATATTTAACTCGTTGAAATAATTTAGACTGAGTACATGCTTTATTTATAATTTGTAATTGGCTTTTGATTAGCTTTTAGTTACTGCGGGTACTATTATTTCAATGCTTTTTGTCTATTGCTTTTGTGTTAGTTATACAACTAGTTTTAAAGTGATCTCTTTAGTTGTGCTGTTACATTACTGCACCAGATCCAAAATAAGTGGCACCCACCACATTCGTTATATTTTTTTTTATTATAAATCAGGCCGTTAATTTTCTCGTTTGAATTATTTCACATTTGTCATGTCGGGGCTTTATTAATGCAATGTAATGTTAATTGATATGTTTTTCTGTACACCTTTGTTCAACTTAGGTGATACCAGTATGGGAAAATGGGGTCTTGCTGCGCAATATGTTATTCTGTATAAGATTCAAAGTTACCTTTATAATGGACTATGATTATTTTAACTTATTTATTTTTTGTAATATTTCAGATTATCGCTGCTGCAACATCGTTTATTCTGGTTTCGCAGATTCGTAAAGAAGACAAGGAGATGTCTGATAAGAATTGAAACAGCGAATTCATATTTATCGTAAACCCCGGTCTTCACACAAGACATTTAGATGGAATTCCACAGACAATGTGATTGTGTTTGTCTCATGTGTTTTTATAAATATGAGTGGTCATTGGTGAAAAAAATAAACTGTTGTTTCATGCCAAATAATAGATGTATTGTTCACTGTCTCAAAGCTGTCGGGATTGTGGTTTGGTTTACTTAAACTTTTAACGTTGTTGATTGTATGTTGGTATGAGGGCCAAGAACAGATCAGAAACTTATAGAGATATTGATATTTTGAAATCATTGCATATATTTTTTTACTTTCAAACTTTAGTATATTTGTAACTTTTCGTATCATTTCAGTAATATATAATACAAATATTTTGAGGATAAAAATAATTGCATTTCTATATACTGACAGTCCTGTATTGTAAAAGGCTTATACAGCATTGCAAAATTCAGCTCCAACGTATACATTCTTATACGTACAACTGCCAAATTTCCATGGCATGAACTTAAGAAACTTCAGCTGTGCAATTTCTGTCAAGCACCTTGAGCTTTTTACAATATGTGTGATAATTGTTTAAATGTTGTAACTGTTTGTTTTTATGTATATAATATGCATATATAATTGTACAAAAATTTGCCCTTTATTCGTGAATACGCCATAATATCATTGTGTACATTTGTCATTAACAGAGATTGCATTAACAAAGATTCTGTTGCAAGTATTTCATAGTCCCATGCATTGAAATAAATCATTTTTTTCTAGTCTGATTTCTATCTCTGTTCATTGAAAATAGACTCATAATACATCTGGAAAACCCTTTTTTAACTGTCATGTCCCACAGGCTAATTTGAGTTATTGCGATATTACTGTGCGTCTTGCTTTGAAGCTGGAACTACTAATTTTTAAATTTAGAAGATGTCTTTTTTTTCTCAACACCTGTTCGTTTTTAACACGGAGAGCTGGCAAACCTTTTAACTTAACCAATCATTTTCAACAATGGGTCCAGGAAGGGTTAAAATGCCAAAGATGAACGAATGAATGTATAAACTTTGTACAGCTTAGGGAGCTACCATTTGATTTTTTTTTTGGGGGGGGAGGGGGCTGGGCTAGAATGAAATTTGAAAAAAATAGGCAGGACTTGAGTTTTGAGTAAAAAAAAAAGGCAGGATGAGACACTTGCAAAAAACAAAAGTGAGGATGACAATTTATGTCAAAAAAGTCAGGATAAACTAAAAAAAAAAAAGCAGGACCGGATAGAGTGAAAAATAAAAAGGCAAGAAAGAGATTACAATTAAAAAAAATGCAGGACAAAATTTTTCATCCTAGCCCCCCCCCCCTAAAATTCAAATGGTAGCTCCCTTACTTCCGAATCCATCCTATGTACAGACATATCAATAAAAAATGAAAATTTCTGAAATATGAATGAAAATTTCTAACTGAGTTATCAAGTTTATCTACTGCAAAAATGCTATATAGATATTGACTTGATATCAAGCAGTAAATAAGATAATGCATAGAAGATGTAATTGTAACATAAAAACGACATATCTTCGTTGTCGTTGTAACATAAACCGGGGCCTGTAATTAAAAGATTGTATTTAAAATTATTGATGTGTGCCATTATATAAATAACACATAGCTGTGAGTGTAATAGAGCAGATTGGTAACCCGAGAAAGCATTGTCAACCGCGGCGAAGCCAAAGTTGACAATGCTTTTTCTAGGGGTAATAATCTGCTCTATCAGACTCTGAGCTATGTGTGTTATGACAGTCAAATAATATAATCTTAGCCAAAACGTAAAACTTATTCGTTGTCTTAAATAACTTGGTGTAAATCCAATTCATTGTCCTTTAAATTATTGATGTTTGATTGGTCTGGACGAGAGGGTAGCATTTAAAAAAAATTGTCACCCGCTCAGCCATGTGATAGAGTAAATTAACACCCTCGTATTAACCAATCGAAACATGGCATTTTAACGTGAAGTATAATAGATTTGATATTTCCTTCATTATTTTGTATATAAAGCAGTCTGTTAGTTTTCTCGTTTGAATTAATTTACATTTGTGAAGTCGGGGCCTTTTATGGCTGATTATGCAGTATGGAATTTGCACATTGTTGAAGGCTGTCTGATAACCTATAGTTGTTGATGTATGTGTGGTCTCTGGTGGAGTTGTCCCATTGGCACTCACTAACTAGGTGATGGTGTTTAACGACCTTGACTGGCGGATGAGCCTTCGCATAGTCGGCTCGATTCCCGAAATCGTTTGGTCAAGCATTTAAATGTTTTTGTTATGAAGTAAGAAAAAAGGCGGCGATTCGGGTTTGATGGATCTATTTGGTGTTTTACAAATGATGGTTGGTTTAAAGTCTGCTTTCTTCACAACGGCTGATTTTATGGTTAGTTTTGTTTGCTGTGTAGATCGCTAACAACGACGATGAAGTTACAGGTCGATGAGTCCCGGACGTAGTAATAACGATGACAGCAAAGCGTTAAATCAGGACCAAAGCCGTGAGACAAAGAAATTGCGGTTCATATCTAACAACTAGGATACATCCCTCGGACGTCAGTCGGCATTGTAGTACTCTCCCATTCAGAATGGGGTTTTGGGGTGTGCTGACGCGAAAATATTGTTTCGTGCTTATATTTATATTACATGCTAAGGGAGTTGACTGTTACTGATCTTTACAAAGACCGTGTGTTATTTTTAGAAGAAAACAATAGAAGGAAACAGAAATTAAAAAAACGCTTAAAATTCTTAAGGTTAATTTCTGTATACGGAAGTTCAAAGCCACTTGCAAAAACAGGAAAACACTTATCATATGAGCTGAACGAACATACGTATAATAACTGGTCCTAGAGATTGTAATGACGCAGCGGAAGGGAACACAAATCAATAAAAACAGGAAAGTTTAAAATACGTAAATGAAACAATTCCGATCCGAAAATATAATTTATCATGCCAATACAAAATTTCAATCCAGTCCAGGAGTCGGTTTCACAAAAAAAATAAAATACGAATTTTCAAATTTTTACTTATTCATTAATAATTCTTTTAAGTGATTTTAAGTTGCTGGAGTCTTAAATTCTAATAGTTGATTTGATGTATGCTTTATACATATTTCGGTATATTTTTAACTTTGTAATTTCGTGTGTGTACGAACTTGTGTATTTTTGTTTTAACATGTAAAGCGCTTAGAGTAATTGTATATCTTTATATAATGCGCTATAAAAATGACTTGTAATAATAATAATCCCACTGCTGGTTGAGTTTTTATTCCACGAGAGTATCACCAGCCCAGTATTCAGCACTTCTATGTTAATATTAATTATCATTGATCTTCATAAAGACAAAAAATCCGTCTTTTTGGGTTCCTTTTTTATAATTTCATTCTTTAAATATATGCGAGTGACATTTTCAGAAAAGACGCTCAGTTAATAACTTTAATGCACCAACCTAACACACAGCTGATTTTTTATATGTTAAAGTATAATATCTGAACTTTCTTTTTTGGTCGTTCGTAAAAAAATCGTACGGTGCAATTTTTGTAAAAATTGAATTAAAATCGAGAAATAATTCCAAATGGAAAAATGACCAACAGTGTTGAAGCGTGAAAAATTAACATGTAGCTTTATTTTCTGTTGTCACAATGAAAAAATTATGTACGTTTAACATGTCAATTTAAAAAAAAAATACTTTTCAAGAATAAAAGAAGTAATTTTTGCGAAAAAAAATTAAAATCTTGTTTACATTATCATTGATATGGTCATAATTATAAAATAACTGGTAACAAAACGTTGAGTATTTGAAAAAAAAATAAGGCTTTTCTACCTCAGGAATATAGATAACCTTTAAGTTAGCTGTATTTGGCAAACAATTATTATTGGTCCCCTGTGCTCTTCAAGTTCGTGCTTAATTTTGCCTTTCAGACTATTTTGATTCGAGCGTCAGTGAATGGTCTACGAAACGCGCGTCTGGCTTAAATACGAAATTTCAGTCCTGGTATCCTTGATGAGTATATTGAAGATATTTCTGCATCTTTCTTTTAAATCATTTCTTATTTAAAAATGGGTCAAGGGAAACAGCTGTGTCCGACAGAAAGGCAAGTTACGTCATGAAATTATTCAAAATTACCATTAAAGTTGATCGGAGTGTGTGAGCCTCTGTGATATGATACAGACATGTACATAGTAATCCCTCGTGGGTTGGCAAGAGTTTATGTTCCACAACTTTCATGAATGCACATTTATTTTAATATATTAAGAATTTTTTGGTAAATGTACTGTTTAAAAGATTTGCCTGTTTCCCATCTTTTAATTTTCTTTGATGGCAATGTCATACATTGTAGTGTACTATATTATATATAGGTTATTACAGTTTTTTTCCAGCGGCGTGTTTGTCTCCGCTTTTTAATTAATTATGACTATACAGTGTTTTTGAAAACCCGAAAGAACAGAACACCTGTCTTTTTTTTTTCTTTTTTTTTTTAAAGAGGTAACCAATTTTTAAAAGAACTCGAATTCACAATGTATACGAAACCTTGACTTCAGAATATCACGAGTTTATTGAAAAAACCTTATGCTAGAGATTTTTGGAACGTTTGAGTTTTATAGAGTTTTTTGGTTTTTATAAATATCATCAAAATTGGCTGCTTGAAAAAAGTGGCTGCTATCTTGATTGGCTGCTAAAAGTGGCTGCCAGCTTGAGTCTAGTGCTATACGACGAGTGACTGCAACTGATAAAATTTTGTCGAATTCCTTTTTAATATACTAGACTTGAAACCCAGCGACCATACTTGTTTGTATTCATAGTAAACAATAATATAAATAGGTTCTCAATTCCCTTATGGAAACAGCTGGGATCATGACTCTCTTAATTAACAGGTAGGCAGTGTATATGTGGTATAATTCATTGTTTAAATATACTGAAATGTTTTGCTGTGTGTCCAGTAGCAAATATTTCAAGCACTTTTAGGATAAGAACAAATGTTAATACAATTCATACATTATTAAATCAATTAAGGAGGTCAACCTGGTGTAAAATTTGAACAGCAACTAGAAAACAGGGCAAGCTAGATATAGATATTTAGACATTTCGTCTTGTAGCAGGCAAGACATATAAGGATCCACCAGAGTTGTTGTAAGGGTTCTTTGACGTACAAAGAGCGTGACATTCACCCGTTACCCGAGGCGTTGGATTTGACGTCAGTCACCATTCAGACTAGCCGTGGCTGCAAATTACTACATTTAAAAGGAATCAAAACGTGTTGCATTTTAGCAAAGGTTTCACTGTTGGACGCGGATGACAGAATTATTATTTCAATATTTGCTACCACATGAACACCCGATTCTATAAAAAATAGTATTTTCTTATGTTGGATTGTAGGATGTCTGACTAATGGGACGTCGGAACAATAATGATGTCGGATCTCTGGATCACCCCTTATTTCAAAGACAGTTAGATGATTATATTGATATATATAAATACAAACTGATAAATAAAGGAGTGGGCACAGTAGGAATCAGTTAAATGAAATGAATCCGGGTTTCATCGACAAATACGAGTCATGTGTATAGTCACTGTGATACATGTTTGTGTTTGCTTCGATTTCCCATGTTTCTCTGTATCGACCATATTCTGTCGACACTAGCCTGCTGAAGGTAATCAAAATATATTCGAGAACAAACACAATTTACATTTTATTTCCATGACAACATAAATTAAAAATATCTACATAACAATTTAGAAACAGTTTCTTCTGTATATTTACACTAAAACGCATGCACTTTTCATAGCAGATGTATGATTTAAACAATGACTGACAAGCAGATGTTAATTTAAAGTCTATCTCGGTTAAACAGTTATATTTTTAGAATTGTACTTGCAACCACTTGCGTAACATTTTGTGTAAGCAAAACGAACATTCTACAATGCAGGAAATAAACGTTTTCTCATTGTTCAAATAATTGTGTTGTTGCAACTGTCGTACTACATCCATTTCCAAAAACGGCGGGAAAACTTAATTGTACTATGAACACAAAAGCTATATTTGTGAATCCATTCGACCTTTATTCAGCTTCATCTTTTCCCATCTCCTTCCTTTTCACAACCCGACACATATAGGGCGGTGGCAGCAGAACTGGTGAAGCGGAAACCATTTTGCGTGGGTCATGTGACTTTAGCTGTGATCCATTCGGAACAACGAAAGAGAATTTTTGCAATATGTATGTGGTATACAGGAACATTCTATTTAGCGCCATTTCATATCCAACACACATTCTCTCTCCGACTCCAAAAGCAATTAAACTAAAATTTAAAAAAAATATATATTGTACAACTTTTAAGTGTGGTTGACATAGAGTATACGTAAATATGATTGATTGATGATAAATTGTTGGTGTCTAATGCTATCCTTTCAGCAATATGTGTTTGTCATGACAGTCAGTCTTTATTGGTGGATGAAGCCAGAGTAAACTTGTTTATAGATATAAAAAGATGTGGTATGAGTGCCAATGAGACAACTCTCCATCCAAGTCACAATTAATATAAGTAAACCATTATAGGTTAAAGTACGGTCTCCAAAACGGAGCAGTGGCTCACACCGAACAGCAATTATTATAAATTAATAAGTGTAAAACAATTCAAATCTTCTTGAAAAAATGGAAATTAACGACAGAGTGAAGTTTTGTAAATAAAATCATTAAAAGACGGGTCTGATTATACGTTCAGGATGATTGATTGATTGGGTGATTTGTGTTTAATGCCGCTCTGTTGTGCTATCCCGTGGTCGTCAATTTTTATTTCGGCAGAGGCCACCGACATTCAGTAGAAAAATTCGAACTCGAACAACCTTATAGCATTACAAGTCTAGCCAATAATACAGTAGTATGACTACCACTAGGATACCGATGTCCCCGTTTCGAGAAAAAGAAGAAAAACATACACATCATTATCCTATAAATAACACTTTAACGTAACATACTTTCTCATATTTGGATGATTTTTGTCAATGAGTTGGCCTTCATTTGTCAGATATCGCTCTGGTTTGAATGTCCATGGATCGTCCCATAATTTCTCGTCGTGATGACAGGCAAACAGATTTCCAAATATCTAATTTTACAATAAATTAAACAAAATTTAATAGTAATTAGTAATATGTTTTCGAGGATAAAGTGTATATTGAAACTGGCCCTGAATGAGACAATATTTATCATTTATAAAAAAGGAAAACAGCACTCTATCATTGCATGCTTCAGAAGAGCTTTTATTTGATTTTCCTCCTTCAGGAACGCTCAAATCCGATTATCTGAAAGCCTAGGATATATAATATTTATTTTTATTATGATAAATAAATAATGATTATAAGTTTGTATTTTTATGAACTTGCTGTTTCTCAAGACTTTACACTGTTATTAACGTATGGCTTTACCTTACTAGGCTAAATTGTTTGAAAACATATCTATTCCATGATAATAAGATCAATGTCATCTATAAACTTACAATGGTTTTAGGTGGAACTGTAAACTTAAATATATCAACTTTCTTTCTGTTAAAGTGAGGCGCCGTAAGGGGCAGATGAGACTGATACCGAAGGCATTCATATATACAGGCTTGAATATATGGCGTGTTCTTTCTATCATCCACTTCCGGTTGACGATCTTGTCCAATCACATCGTCAATCTCGTCTTGAATTTTCTGCTGCATCTCGGGAAAATGGAGCATTAGAAATATGAATCCCGACATCACAGCCTTTGTGGTTAAAATTGCTGTAATAAATTTCAAAATTGTAAACCATACCTTGCAATAACGATTGGCTGGTAAAGATTTCATTGTTATTAAAAACCAATTAATGCAAACAATATAATGATATATGTTGAGTGAACTATGAAGATAGGAACCGGCAATACACTTTGTTTGTACTACTGCAAACGACAACATGATCGAATACATCCAGTTGTGAAATACGTACACTCAGACACCTTAGTACATTATTAAGGTAAAAGGGTCTGTACGTTTTTGATGATACCACAACAGAGAGAGAAAACAATGGTTTATCCCAAAGCTTATAACCACCGATGGTATAATATGAACAATATCCATACGACAAACGAAAAAACTTACAAAATAACTAGTTATTAACTAATTAAAACTACGGATACTTATATAGGGTGCCATTAAGCCCTACACGTCGATGTTGAAGACAATATTACTTTAACAAAGTTTTACAATCGAGACAGAACACAATGTACTCGACACATTTGTAACCTGTAATATATATACTGCTCTTTGGTCGAGTTGTTGTCTACTTGACACATTCCCCATTTCCATGCTAAAAGTAACAATTATTCAATTGTATACATAAAAAAAAATACTCATTTTTTCTAAATTGTTCATTTTCAACTTACATGTGTTTATTAAATCCATGGCGATTCCATGAATATGATCATCAGTAAGCCAAGGCTTCCCTTTTTCTAAGGTCTGAAGATCCTGTGATCTGAATAGCTGATGAACCATACATTTGATGTCTTTAGTGTTATAAGTGTTCTGCAAGATGTTATATTATTTGAGTTTTATGAGTCTCTATTCAGAACAATGCTATGACAACTTTTGAATAAATTCATATATCTGCTAAGGGGACGACCATTTGATTTTCAGAATTTTGAAAAAAAAAAGCCGCAGAACAAATAAGCATGCAAAATAACAGATTAAAATCAATCTTTTTTTAAAGTATTATTTTCGATTTTTATATCATGAAAATCCATCGTAATCTCGTGTACATCTATCCTTATAGCGTGTTCATCCATCGTTATATCGTGTTCATTCTTCGTTATCTCGTGTTTATTCTTCGTAATCTCGTGTTCATTCTTCGTCATCTCGTGTTCATCCATCCTTATTGCGTGTTCATCCATCGTTATATCGTGTCCATTCTTCGTTATCTCGTTTGCATTCATTGTTATCTACATTCACTTATCTCGTATACTAGTACATCTATCGTTATTTCATGAACATTCATCGCTATTTCGTGTTCACCTATCATGCCCATCGTTATCACGTAAACATTCATCGCCGTCTCGTGTTTACCCATCGTTATCTCGTATATGTCTATCTTTTTACGTTTATACATCCATCGTTTTAACATGAACATAAGTGTTATCTCGTGTTAATCTATCTTTAGGCGTTAATATCCATCGTTATCTCATGTTCTTTCATCGTTATTTCGTGTTCATGTATCGTTATTTCGTGTACATATATCTTTATCGCGTTTATATCCATCGTTATATCGTGAACATTCATCGTTTTCTCATTACATCTACCAATATATCTGTTGTTTCATGTATATACACCGGTATCTTGATCAACTTACATGTGTATCGTGTGTGTATCTATCGTTTGCCTTATCTCGTGTTCATACTGCGTTAACTTATATCGTGTTTATTAAACCCCCTTTTACGATAAACTGATAAAATTATCATATATATTCCTTCACGGACGTTTTTTTTTCTCGCTTTTTTATTGGTAGGATGCAAGTTATAACTTTCATTATTAACCCTTACTAGGTTTACGTATATACAACTGTTCAAGAGTACTTTAAAAAGAGTATGTACCTAGAGGAAGATTTTTAATGAAGCCAACATGAACGGATGTTTAGACCTTTAAAACTTTCGAGTTGTCTTCCCTTGAACAACTATCCTAGACTAGTTTATTGATTTTGGCATTCACTCACATCTGACTTTTCAAATAAATAGTCAACCTTCTTGCTTACCCTCAAATCAAATAGCAGTTCTTTTTGTAAATCTTTTTTAATTTTTTGCACAAGCTTATAAAGACGTTTGTAAAACTGGAAGGGAATCCATCGTATCCATGGAAACTTTTTATACACTCCATGAATCTGTGGTTTGATCATTTGATCTCCATGATTGTCAAAGTCAGCAACATGTTGTTGTAGTCTGTGTGAACAGGAACCTGCAAACTATATAAAAAAAGAATAAAAAATAAATTCCCAAAAATACTGAACTCCGAGGAAAGTTCCAAAACGGACAGTCCCTAATCAAATGGCAAAATAAAAATCTCAAACACAGAAACAAATGGACACCGAATGTAATAGACATTACATGTAAATCTTTACTGATTTTCGTCAAATGGTATTTGCTGGTGAATGTTCCAATGAACATTTTGGTTGAATCTTCAATAATGATTTTGAACTAGTTAACTGTTAAACCCGTTGCATGTCCTATGGTAATACCTAGTCAGTGGTTGTATATTGTCATATATTGTTACGGTTTTGGTGTTTGGGGAATTTATTGTTGATTGCAGATCTTTGATCTCCATTAGACTTATGCAAACCTCTTTCTATAAAAGGGCGATTTAGAGCTTTGCATGTAATATATTTTGTTGGTCAAATGTCTGTTGATGAAGTTTGTGTGTTGACATCTTGGTATCATTTGTTTTCATGTTGTTTTTTAATTGATATGCACACCAAATATTTCAAATTCATACTATTTTTTTCATTTTTTTGTATGTTGAATCTACGAAAAAGATAAAAAAAAAAAACTGTTGTTGAAAATTGTTATATTTGTGCCGGTCATCGTTCAATGTCGTTAAGGATGACAACTTTGCATGTCGGAAAATTATAAATTTACATTAATGTTGTTGCATTAAAGCTGTTGTACAAGTGGTAGGTTCAGATAGATATAAACCAGGTTTAACACATTATTTTCTTCGGAAATGCCTGTATTAATTCAGGAATATTACAGTTGTTCCTAAATTTGGTTGAAATAGTCTAGCGTTTCGTTTTGTCAAGTTTTTATGTCCTCGCCCCCTTTGAATTTACCTTAGAGACCGGTATGTTAATACATTTTTTTCTCATACAATATACATGCAATAGTGAGTTTAAATGTGGATCCATAACATGTATTTGAGCAATGCAGACTTCCGTGGCATATCCCGAGGTGGGGGTGAATCCGGGAGTTGGAACCCATTTTTTTTTATCAATGATTTTGAGTGTGGACATATAGTTGGACACCCTCCCCTTTTATCACGATAACCCCTTTAAAATGGCCGAATGCGCCCCTGGAATTGTTATATGGTACCTGAACAAGGTAGTTCATTCAAACTTTTTAATCAGCTTACGTAGTAATGCCACTTCAAAAAGTTTAAATGTAGATTAATGAGTATATCCTTGCAGGTGGTTAATTATCTAAACTTCATTTACAAGTTTTTTTACGACATAGACTAGCAAATAATAATACAACATAAATTGTTTATACCTACCAAGGTTCCTATCATTTTACAGAACGACGGACGAAGAACATTCATGGGGTCAATAGGTCGCCCGTTCAAGTCGGTGAAATCTTTCACAACATCATTCATCATGTCTGCCGCAAGTGATCGGAAATGCGCTGACTGAAACCCATGGGTATCCATAGAGTGAATCATTTCTTTCTTCATAGCTATGAATGTAGCGTCATATTTCCGTAGCAGAACACACTTATATTGGTTACAGATCTTGTAGCCAATGAAATTTGGTGGTCTATGGTTCAGTTGAGTTTTGTACTCCTCAGAATCGAAGGCTTTTCGGATAGTTTCTGGACTATTCAATACTAATATTCTTCTGCCAAATATTTTCACTTCAAATACATCTCCGAAAGCTTTCCACCATTTAGTAAAGTCTAAATGCATGTTTGGAATATCTATCTTTAATCCGAACCAAAATACCCCTTTCGGTCCAGGTGGCAGATTTTTCAGATTTTCTTTCGTGATGTAACCGTATAATAAAAAGATGGTGATTGTCACAACTCCAAGCAGGATTTCAAACAACATTTTTCTATAAAGACAATGATAAAATATAAGAAATATTGTAAGGGAGGGACGAAAGATACCAGAGGGACATTCAAACCCATAGATAAAAAATAAACTGACAACGCCATGGCTAAAAAGAAAAAGAAAGAGACAAATAATAGTACACAAGACACAACAGAGAAAAACAAAGACTAAGCAACATATCTGTAGTTAAATTAAAATAAAAGTTCAAAAAAAATCACTTACTTGTCTTATACCTTCTATGGAGTTGTATCTTTAACAACTTTTAACATACAAGATTGATATCCTAATCTTTAATAATTTCTTCCTTATTTCAAATTGTGTTTTTTGTTTATCACTTGAACCAGTCCGGAAGTTAAAGTCTCAAGGAGGCTGAATGTTTCATACACAGTAAAGTACTCGTGTATATCCTCCTATTTAATTCCTTCCTCATCATTTCACGGAATTGTAATGCATGTTTCAAGAATCCATTCAGTTTAGTTTTTTATTTCTTAGCCGTATGATTTATTCGATCCTCATAAGTCCATGAAATTTAAAATTTTAAGTTTTTACTATACAACACATAGTCAGACTTTGAAATTAAGCAGTCGGTGTCTGTAGTACTATTGAATGAAAACACTTGCGGTGTGGTAGAAGAATTAGATAGTCCTTTTATGGCCATTAATAACTAATTCTAATGATACATCTTTATTGTGGACATTAAATTGAAGCATCCACTTCACCTCTATACACATGCCATACTATATAAATCATATATACAATAAAAACCTGGACTACTTTTAACGGAAGTAAGGTCACATGCACATACTTAACCCGTAAATTGGTTTATACATATACCATGTATACTCAGTGCTTCTAACTACGTATCAGATATATGAAAAGAAACAAAAGTTAAAGTCGCTCAACTTTAAAGATTTTAATTAAAGATACATATTTTACGTATTAACACATCGCAGACATATTTTGAATTAAGGCCACACAATATATATTTTAGATTATTTGGATTTTAAGATTACAAAAGAAGATGACGTGAATAAAAAGACTCTATGTTGGTGTGTGTGTGACAAGTGTCAATAAGTTAGCACCCCAATGACAATCATAACACACAGATACTAGTAATTAGAGGGCAACATATAGTCAACAAAAGACAATTTTTTTTATTGAAATAGTTTAAATTTAAGAGCGGATAGTAAAATCTGACTATAGAAACAACACTATAAAGCAGTATACAAACTATGATATTGAAATTTAATTGTATGAGTGAAACTTTTGAATTTTATTCCGTTACAAAAGTCAAAAAGCAAAAATCAGGTATTCGATCAGACAGCAGTATATGAAAAATACATGTACACAACCTAAATAAAATATAAATTTTAAGTTAGATTTCAATTCTCATTGTTATATTATTTATAAAGTTTATACGACAATAACATATTTAATTTCATTTGATTCGGATTATTCCTATATATGTCTTAGACTTTATATTAACACCATATAAACGTTAGAACGGTAATTTGTCATTTGTGTACCGTTTTCTTGGAAGGACTCGAACTCTCGCTGTTGAGACCTTATCACCAACACATCCTTGACTTTGTCTCATCCGACTAAGCTACACAAAATATATTTTTGACTTTCATTGATTTAGTTCAAGTCATGTAGAACCTTTCAATGTTGGTCGAATCATACCTGTCTTTGTAATATTGTAACACGGCAAGTGATGCACAGTAGCATGGAGATGGTAACTTTGTGCAGTTCATCCTGTTTCAATATATGAGCTGCATCGGATAAAAAACTACCTTATGCAAGTGTATACATGTCAGTACAGTCAACGTGCATGTATTAAACTCTGATTGATTTTGGAACATTCATATATGAAATACAATGAAACCAAAGATGAAGATTGTTCCTTTTTGTAGCATTCGATTAACAATTCAACTTGTGCAAACAGAACCACCAGACTTTACGTTGTATTTTTTTTTAACCAAAATATGTTAACATATGTATAGATGTTGATTTGCATAAGGTAGATTTCTATCCGACGCAGCTCATATATCGTTCAATTACTGAAATTTATTTAAATTTTCTATTTTGTAAAGACAATTTTCTCCACGCAAGCATGAGGAATTTCGTACATGTAGTACTTTTTTTCTCAAATCTTTATAATTATACATTTGTAGATTGAGAACTTTGCGCAACTGTAAATATGAGATTAATTTCCAGGCTATAATTATTAAATAAGAACCGTCTTACCTTTCTTAAATGTAAGTTCCACTGTCTGTTCAATCGCTTAATGCGTTTGATACTGTAGTAATTTTTTTTTATAATTGGTTGTATGAGAAAAGGAAACCGTACCGGAAATCTATATACATCACAGGAAAAGGAAGATGTTTGGTCATTTACCAGACAGTACATTTTGTACGTACTATTATAAATTGTAATCTTAATTGTGAATGAATGAAATGGGGAACTCCAAGATCGCCAGATATCAGGAAGATCTAATACATAATTTTCTAGATGATGCTTTTCCCCGAAAATTTAGAAAACCTAGGAAGATCATATCGAAAGCGCTATATATAGGACTATATAGGTGTGTTTTAAACAAACACTAGATAATCTAATAAAAGTGTCATACAATATGACTTAACAAGCCTAAGAAGGTTCACTAAAAAACAACCATAGAAGGATCGTGTTGACGTACATGCATAAAGAAGGAATTAACAAACCTAACGGGGCATATGATGAAAGTGCCATATATTTGAGTTAACAACACTAGGAGGATCATGTTAAGGTACCATGTATACAGTTGAAGTTTTATACGAAAATATCACAGTAGAAATTAAAAAGCCTAGGGATATATCATATAAAGTTCGAAACAATAGAAATCAAAAAGCCTAAAGGGGTCTCACATAAAAGTACAATACAGTAGTAGGGTTATAATCAGGTGCCATTTAAACATACGCGGGTCTTCTATAAAAGTGCCATACCATATGAAATAACAAGCCTGTATTTTAGACGATTTAGACGGGGATTTAGTTCGAACCTTTAATAATTTTTTCCATATAGATTAAAGGTATAGTACTAAACAAATTATTGATAGATACAAATATGTGGTATGTAAGTTTGGCTGTACCTTTCTAAAACTTATTTCAAACGGAAAAGTACATGCTATAATTTTACAATAATGCTGTAAACAAAGCCCAGAAATTTAGATACGTCCCTGGTAAACTTATAATTTTTTTTTTAAATACACCTGATTTAATAAGGTTGCCAACTCAACAGTTAAATCTTTGAATATTGCTTTTTTGGGGGTATAATTATGGATTTTGTTCTAAATCCAATGAAAGTTGGAAGTGTACTGATATATATTTTAGTCTTTAATACATGATTATTTTTGTTAGTTGTTATTGGCATTGATCTATAGCTGTCTTTAATTGCGAGTTATTATATACTCTCAGTTCTCTACTTAAAGTCTTTTTGTTGAAAGGGATGAGTGATGGGAGAATACCCGTCGACGCCAAGTCTGTGTGTTTTACTTAATATTGCTGCTTTATATCGATCTGACGAGTTAATCCCTTCTTTTCAACAGATTTTTATGTATGTTTTTATGTTGTTACACCACTGACCCAGGTTATGGGGTATTGAGCTCTCACTAACATGTTGTTGTTTTATTCTATGGTCGGGTTGTTGTCTCTTTGGCACATTCCCCATTTCCATTCTCAATTTTATTGATCCCGCATTCTATATGCGCAGGTAGGGTACTATCCGACATTTTAAAAGAAAGTCTGGTTAACTCTCATTATGCTATCAACTATAGGTGGAATTAACTACTTGTATTAGATGTATCAACTAAGTTATTCTAAAGGAGAATACAGAGTTACTTCTTATGATATGATTTAAGCACTGTAGATTACTGAAATCATATGAGGCCTAAGAGGGGCACGCTCCAGTCATGCTTCAGTGATTTCCTATATATTCAATCAAATTTTTCCGACAAAAGGGTGGACCCGGGCCCCTCCTAAATCCGCCTCTGCATACTGTTGTTAGATTACTGTCTCAATGGTATAATTTACCATCCCATTCACGAGTTTAGATTTCCAAATTTTTTATTTTTTTTGATGAAATTGATTATCTGCTTTTTACGCAATGTAATATTACAACACATATACTTAAAAGAAGAAAAGAAAAAAATGACTCGACACGAATTAAAGAGAAAACATCAATAAATAACTTTTATAAAAAAAAAGATGGGTCGATGAGACAACTCTCAATTTAAGTCACAATTTGTACTGAACATCGGATGACCGCAAGTTCTTGTGGATGGTCCGACTAGCAGTTGTCTCAGAAAAAAATCACATCTCTATACATGAAAGTGAACGGTACAAGTACAGGTATAAACTTTTTCTGTGAAAAGTTCGAGCGTGGATGATAAATTAATGACAGGAAATTCAACCTCACCGTAATGACTATTATATTGTAGTGATACAAATCAGTATACTCTGGTTTATTATTACATATTATATTAATACTTGACTATTACAGTTATACATACATATGTTTCATGCATTTGTGTATCATTCTATTCTAAGACTACCATATTAATAATAGTGCAGTGCAAGTGAATGTTGGACATTCTTCTGTAATAATTCGATTTTTCTTCATATTTTCCCCGCAAAAAATGTTTAATTATCCATGCAGAGTTATCGTTCCTTGAGATTGCAAACGTTTCTGAGATATTCTTCCGCATGCATGTGCATACCTATTAATGTTGTTTTTTTTTTACTGAATATAGACAACATTTAAATATTACTTATTTATCTTCTTTAAAAAGAATTTGATGAGTATTCATAACAAAAAATGAATTTATAACAAGCGATAAGGAATGTTAATTTGCACTTGATGATGTTTACGTGTTCAGCATGTTAATAGATTGGTTAAAAACTAAAAACGAATGTAACGTAATGGAAATCAATAGGCGATAGCAATACACCGGAATGCCCTCACGGTCATCCGCTGTCAAACGTAAACCATTTTAGGTAAAAAAAAGTCCTGGTTCACACCGAACGGCAAGCTATAAAGGACCCCCAAAAATAATAAGTGTAAAACCATGTAAACAGGAAAACCTACGGTCTAATCTATACAAAAAAAAACCTGAAAAAACTTATGAACCACATCAACAAACATTTTTGTTAATAAGCACTGAGAACACAGTGACAGTGTAGTCAATTTATGACAATGGTCACTTCGTGCTATAAGTAGAACATTATTCAAGAGGTTATGATGACCGAACTTATATGATAGCGACATTAAAATTTCAGACTTTGATTAAGAGTTTTGAAGATGCGATGTCCGACTTATATGACAGTTTATATTTTTCAGATGTTTCCATTCAAAAAGTATATAATCAGGGAATACATGTAAAAGCCGGAAATAAGTCACCCATCAAAAAAAAAGAGAACGAACTTGCCAGTACAAAGCAACCCATCTATATACAAAAATGTGTTTGTAAGCAGCAATGTAGATTTAAAGGATTGTTTAATGAAATCATATATTCTACAACATTTGAAGTTTCGATTTCTGTATTTAAGAAACCATGCATCATTTAAATTCTTCAAGAATGAGGATTTCATTTGTTATTTTTTATCAAGAATTGATTTCATGTTAGCGTTAGAGCAAAATTCGAAATACTCCAAGCCTTACATTCATATTTATGGTTTTTTTTAAAGATTTTTCTTTCTGTCATCAGAAGTTGTTACATTAAAAATGCCCAAAACCTTGAAGCATTTAGTATAGTACTACATATAAATATATGGTTTAAAGAATGCATACCCTTTTAGTTGCCTGATATTCTCTTCTCTGCGATATCACTATATATTAAACAAATTTTCAAGTCGTTCGAAACAATGCCTTCCAATAAAAGTTGAATTGATCTTTAAACTGCAATATACAATGTTCGTATCATATAACATTCATAATTCACGGTAGCTGAAACACTTATACACAATTGATATTATGTAACACAGGAAGAAGGTCCTCAATGTTGTAAAATATGTCAGATATGTTATTTGTATTGGCGACTGTTTTAAATTATTTGAAGTTAACGTCTATTCTAATTCAAATGTGTCAACAACAAGACAGAGTAGATGATGGTGATTGGAGCCACCACTGGGTGGCATCTTCAGTAAACTAGTATAAATTGTAATGTTTTATTCTGTTCAAACATATATACTCCCATCGTTTTCTGATTCACCACGAATTTGCCCCCAAATACAAGTGGTTTTAAAGTTTAGAGAGATGAAACAACTTTTTTTAAATATACACAGGGATGGCTGAGTTAAACTAAGTTTCTATCCTTGACCTTCAGTGTAGTGTTTTCTTCCTTGTATACTTGAAAAATCTTTAAGTAATAATCTTGCCAAGTTTCATTATCAAAATCCAAGGAGATTTGAAGTTTGAGATCGGAAATGGTTTGTACATATGCACAATGGTGCACGACTAAGTTGAACTTATAGTTTTTTATCATGACCTTCACTCGAAGGGGTTCTTCCTAGTACCCCAGCCAGGATTCAAGTGGATGTATATAATTATGCTTAGTTGCTTTACATTTCCAAAGAAGTTTAAAAGTTTAAGCTCGAAAGCGATTTGTGGCGGACAGATGAATGAATACACTAGGATTATCTTGTTTGTCCATACATCGAGCCTGTCTTCCTTGTTCGTATACTAGGATACAATGACACGAAAATTAACAATATAGGTCACCGTAGGACCTTCAACAATGAACAAAGCCCATACCGCATAATCAGCTATAAAAGGCCCCGAAACAATTCAACGAAAAACAAATATGAAACACATAAAACTGAATTACAGGCTTCTGACTTTGGACACGCACAAACATATAGTATGTCGCGGGGTTAAACATGTTAGCGGGACCCTAACCCTCCTTTTAACATGGGGGAGTGGTGTAACATTACAACATAAGAATGAACTATAAAAATTAATGAAAGAGGCTCGAGTCATCAAATGGATACAAATATAAATACTACACAGAGTGGACGTGACAGCGTACTTGTATATCCCAACAACAAAAAGACAATAATTGCAGATCTGAGAGTACTCGAACTTATTAACAGCTAGTTCAAAGCCCAATACAACTAATAAAACAAATCATGCAGCTAATAGATATAGGAAGATGTGGTGTGAGTGCCAATGAGACAACTTTCCATCCAAATAACAATTAAAAAAAAAAGTAAACCATTATAGCTAAGACTAAATTTGCTTTCCTTGTCTTTACCCTTAAATCAGCTACTTTACATATAAAAAAATGAGGAAGTCGATTGCCAATGAAACAACTCTCCGCAAGATACCAAATGACACAGAAATTAATAGGTCACTGTACGGCCTTCAACAATGAACAAAGCCAATACCGCATAGTCAGCTATAAAAGGCCCGAAATGACAATGTTAAACTATAACTTGACCTGAAACATGTGTACACAACTCTTGAAAATTTTAAATCATAATAAGCATACTGTACTATGTCAAGTGGACATTTAGACATCAAAATAGTTCCATACAACCAAATATAGAAAAACTATTGCATTTGGTATCTGAGATTTCGCCTAAACCACGAACGCTTAACCTTGTTCAATGATCCATAAAATGAGGTCATGGTAAAGTGAAAACTGTTTTCCTAATTTTGGGCGCATATCATATTTGTTTGGTGCGAACAGTATATCATATTGTGTGCACAATATGTTTAAGTTGTGCGCACAATATATTTAAATTGTGCGCACAAAATATTTAAATTGTGTGCACAATATATTATTTTGTGCGCACAATATATTTAAGTTGTGCGCACAATTTGTTCAAGTTGTGAGCACAATATATTTTTTTTTCTTTGCATGTCCCTAGCGGGGCTCCGTATAAATTTCACAATATCCTATAAAAAATTTCTGAAATCAGAACCACTGCACTAAGAATTGATTGTTAATTCATTCTACATATTTTTTTAGTGACACTTCACACAACAGAACACAGAACATTGCAATTGTACTGCTATGTAAAGCCAAGGATTTCTGTAGTAAGTCTTGTCATTGAAATATCATATTTCTTTTATTCTCATAGTCTGACTAAACAAATCAGTGTATACTTATCTCATTATTTTAAATATTGATCTCATACAGTTTTATAATTAAAACTTAACACGCTTCGTGAAACACCAATTATCTTGTTAGCTATACTTATCTTATTGTATTTGACCATTCTGTAAAAAAATGCATTCATTAAGATTACTTTATACGGGGGATAATAACCAAAATGCACTTTTTATCTTAAAAAATAAAATCCAATACCGCATAGTCAGCTATAAAAGGCCGTACATATCTTTTTTTCTTGTCTGATATTTCTTTCTTTTTAATAGCCCTTAATCGAACTGATTTTGGAAACGATGTCGTTATTACTGTCTTTTTAGCTTGAAAACAAAAAATAAATTTCTACTAGAAGTATACTAGTAATTATAGATGCAATACAAGTAAAGTTTCACGTTATTTTAACTAAACCATCATTATTTGTTTACTTTTATCCCCTTTTGATTTATGTAGTATACCGTAGTATAACGAAATCAGAGATGTATATGAGACACATCTACATCCAAGTCACAATTTGTAAAATTTAAATCATTTAAGGTCAAAGTATGACGTTCAACACGGAGCTTTGGCTCACACCGAAAAGCAAGCTATAAAGGACCCCAAAATGACCAACGGTCTAATCTATATAAAAAACGAGAACCACTATAGCTTATGAAGCACCAACTTCCAAGCAAGGACCGAAGCTCATAAACTCGGCAGGACTTCGGGAATGTCCGGAGAGCCGACAACCTTGCTTCGGAAGTAGATGAAGCACATCATCACACAACAACCACCAAACAACATGTTATCTTGTTCATATCTTACAAAGGATACTCTCATCTTGTTCATATCTTACAAAGGATACTCTCATTTGAGCGCAATCACCCTAAAAAAGAGTGACAATATACTTACTTAAATTTTGCCTTGCTGATCATTTTTGAAATTTAAAGTTTCTATTTTTTATCATATAAAAGCAAAGCGAAAAACATGGTAAAAATTAACATTAAAGGACAACATTTACAATAAGGAGCCGTCGGACAATTTCCTCCTTTAAGTTATTGTAGATCTGATCGTGTCTTTCTGATTATTTTTAGTTTTTCAAGCTTCTTTCTTATCTATTAATTAAGATTTTATTATATAAGACAAAAAAAAGGTGAAAACGTCTTTAAACCTTTGGTACTTTGCAATTGAAAGTTTCTCTGTAACTATCATATTTTTTAAGATATTAGGCAAACATGATGAAAAATGGTAAAATTAAGCCACATCATCTTTTTTTATATTTACTGTAGGATTTGTCACTCGTGCTGTGTGGATGCAGTAGAATGCGTCGCCGTGCCTATAGTGTACGCCCTTATACTTTTACAGTTCGGATGTTTTGCATGGACGTGAAAGAGCAGTCTACACATTCATTATATTATGTTTGTGTCATTTGGTCTTTGCTCAGATTTGTCTCATTGCAATCATACCACAACTTGTTATTTTTATATTCTAAATATTAGACAAAACTTACTTTTTACACCTATGTTCTATTTTAAGCCATGTCGGCATCTTGGTTGGCAGGCAGGGTCACATTTTTAAACTATAAATACTGTACCTTAATGATGATTGTTGTCAAGTTTGGATAAATTTGGACCATTTGTTTCTTCAGAGATGATTTTTTTTAAGAGTTCATGAACGACGACGACGGAAGACAGACGATAGACGCCAGACCTTGAAGTTATAAAACTTTCGAGTCAGTTTCTTGTACTCATACCCCAAAATCAACCAATCAAAATGCTGGATTTCATGTTTCAAGCATGATTTTTGTCTTCCGAGTACTGAGCAAAGTTTTATGACTTCAACCCCAGGTAATGAGAAAAACTTACTTGGCCCTTTGGACCAGACGATCTTTCATACACGAAAAGAAAAGAAAAAGACGACCAATTATAACAGTGTTTGATTCACTGTTAGGGTCAAAATCGAAATGTTACTGTAACCTAAAGTTTATCATATCATATTCTATATAGCACGATGATAAACTTCCACTTGACCTTCATTGCCAAATGGTTAATCAGATTAGAGGTGTACCAAAATGGGCAAAGATTTGAATTCTATGACGTCACATTAAAAGTCTACCTTGTATAAAGTAGTACACAATTTTGAATACATAAGCCCATGGTACACATTCCTAAGGAGATGACACAGATTTTATTCTGGACATATATTCGAAAACAATAATCCTAAAGTTGTTAAGATTTTGAAGCTTTTTTTAAAAGTGCAAAGGTTACAATTTTTGTCAAAGCTTGCACCAAAGGAACTTCTTAAACAAAATGAAATAATTTATATCTAAAAGGCTATGTATGCTTAATTACAGACAGATATATTTGTGGTCTTATATGTTTAATTTGGCAGAATTTTGAGTACAATGAATATTTTTTTCAACCTTGAGGTTCATTCAGGATTTTTTTTTATCAGCAATTGTCTTGAATTGGTTGCATGGTAAACTATAACGGATCATTGTGATACGCGATTTACCTCTTCGTGCAAGAAATAGCTATATATAGATAACAGGCCTAAGCCATAAGAGATCAATATTTTAAATAGATTGGTGCAATTTATATTCGTTATATCTGAATATGAAACTAATATTATAGACTTTGAAATTCGTTTTTATAGATTTAAGTTGTTTTTAAATGTTTTAATGCGATGGAAATTCGTATCACTTATTTTCTCAATTGCGTACAAAATAATAGTATCTTTTCATATAATATATATGTATATCAGTTGAAACTTAATCATTTATCTTAAAAAAGAGACTACCATCCCGAAATCTTTTTATAGATGTTGACTACAGAACAAATAAAAATGACAAGATCAAAATGAATATCAACTTCCTCGAATGACAACAACATACTTACTGTCTTTCCCTTTCCTGTAATTAGTAAAATGCTTGTCCTCATCCGGAGTTGTAATTAAATTTTTTTTTTCATAGTTTGTCCTTATGTTTTGTCCGGTAATATCCCGATCCGAGGTTAAGTGTTTGGTTTTTTTTGGGGGGGGAGGGGGGGGGGGGGGGGGGGGGTAGCGGCAAAATACACATTTAACCTGTTTTGCCCGAAATCATCTTGTATAGCATAGCATGCGGTATGGATTTTGCTAATTGTTGAAAGCTGAACAGTATCCTCTATTTCGGTCTCGTACTTTTGCCGCTGGTGGACAATTGTCTTATTAACATTCATACCACATCTCCTTATTTTGCATCTATAATACTAAAATTACGAGGTCCAATTTGTCAGCCGTCATCGGGTAAAAACGACAAATCAAAGAATTCAACTCTATATAGAACTAATATAGGACAATGGTGTAGATTAAAAATTACACCACTCCAGACCCTTTTGTTTTCCACATGATAATTAATATTGCCAATAATTAACAAGTTCCGGGTCGAATCCGATACCGATACCAATAGTATATTCACCTGTTAGCTATTACCTTATCTGTACGTTCCGCATTTGACAAGCGCACCACCAAACGGTGTATTAAGGATTTTGCTATATACACGGGTCATAATCAAAGGGCTGACACTACTAAATTCTATCATTGTCAAATTGTTCCCTATTGTAGTTTTATTCAGCAACCAGCAAGACTTTCTAAGATAACTAATATAGGACCATGCTGTTGATTAAAAAATACTCCATTCTTGGATAGCCAGGACCTTTTTTTTTCCAAATAATTAATATTACCAATAATTGATAAGTTCCAGGTCGACGGGTTCAAACAGAAAGATTTGAAAGCAAAAAAAAAACTGTATCTTATAATCGACATGACTTAATCAGATGACAATACCAATTACTAAAATAAGGCTTAGGCATATTTATATACTTTAAGTCAGTCACGCGATATCACGGGTGTGTACTTGTATATATAAAAATAGGTCGCCTAGCTTGTTTTATGTTTTTCATTTATCGCCTCTTTATGTATTTATTTCTTTAGCATGATATCTATGCTAATCACCTGTTTCTTATACATGTATTAACAATGGTTGCCTTTCGTTGGCCCTTAATTGGAAAATGATAAAACTAGTATATATGTATACAAAAACATGAAAATGTATAATGATTAGTGAACATGGTGAATAACTTTGCAAAACATAAACAACAAAACAAAACAGAAAAAAACCGCACAACTAAAACTCCCCAAAAAGTTCAAAGACCGACCAGAAAAGTGATTTCAAGGTCAAGTTGAACCCTCCTTGAGTTTTCAAGCTACTACGCAGTTTGGTAAGTCAAATACAGAATTCAATTAGTATAAGAAACATATCGTCAAGGTAAATAAGAAATATATAATTTGGCTAATCTCCTAGTTATAATCTAACAGCCTCACACGATACTTCTATTAATAAATACACATCTCGACAATAATAGAAACTACTACAAATTAACAGACGATAAGATATACATGTTAGATAAGTTGAATAGCTGCAACTCAGAATGATTTGAAACAATTAAACAAACTTAGTGCAAATATTGTTTTTCCATTTTTTTTCCTTTCTTGGTAATCATGATCGTTAAGCTAATTGCATAATACTATACTGGATCAATGTTTGTTTTTGTAAATCATATATATCTGACTGTCGTGGAGAGTTGTCTCATTGGCAATCATACCACATCTTCGTATTTTTATATTTGCTAATTTCGCATCTATTTGACGTACAGACAAAACCTTGGAGCATTCTTGGTATTTAATCATCTTGTCTCTGAGGATCTTGGACACCGTTTACGATTTAAGAAGTTTCCACCAGATCCATAGATATTTCAAAATGATCGGTCTTATAAATAATCGATTTTTCTTCAAATGAAAAAACGATAATCGATTGATCGCGTTTTGGTGAAGTGATATATTCATATATGAGGGTAGTATTAGGTGTACCTTCATGACGAATAACGGTAACAGTTCTTGCCAAATGGCGTTAACGGGAATTCTTGGTATATACTTGACGCTAAAAATGTACACTTTCTTTAGACGATAAAAAATGCGACTGATTTTGACGCATCACTTTTATTTTTTTTCCAAAAATGTCGCTAACCACATTACATTTAAGACCTCTGAAGAATCACGAGTAGGATATATTGAAGGATCACGGTTAAAAAATTAACCAATTTGACGCTAATGGTAGCCGATATGACCGTTTGACGCCTGACGGTAAAGGGCATTACTACCCTCATATATACTAGTCAACAAAAGAAACGATACATGAATCCGTTAAAAGAATTTTTTTTTTTTGCTTTCGTGACGTTTTTTCGCGATTTTTTTTTTTTACAAAATTTACATAAAACGACAATTTTAAAAACAGAAGTTCCAACTAATGATGCCAACCTCTCATTAAAGGTAAAGACAGTGTTTGCCATCAATTTGTTTTTTGAAATCCTACAGTTTCTTCGTTTATTTGTTAGGCAAAGTTCGGTCCCACGAGAAATCGTTAAAATCTATACATTATCAACTGATTTACTATAGACAGTATATGTGTAAAGTGATAATCAAAAAGCGGTAAGAATCTTAAAACTTTAAAAAAAAAAAAAATCAAAAAAAAAAAAATCTTAAAACTAATCCGAAAGGTTCTAAATTTACTGTGTGTTGTTTTCATATCTAAAACATTGATTTGAGACGAAAATAAAAAAAAAAATTGATTTTTTTGAGATTTCAAAAAACACTTTTTTTCCCCAAAATGTGAAAAAAACAATATTTCAACCAATTAGTTACAACATAAACATAACTTGATTAGCATATTGAATATTTTTAAACAAATTTGAAATTTTATTTAGTGCTTAGAAAATTATGTGTCGGTTTTTTATTCAACTTTCCGCAAAACTAATTTGCACCCTTTGATCATTTACACGGAATTTAGATACTTTCCGACAAGTTTTGATTTTCATTATTACATGTGCATACATTGCAAATGAAAGCTTTTGTAAATAGCGTATCTCATTTTGTTTTATATTTAATACTTTTTGATATATTTTATTTCAAAGTCGTGTATCGTTTCTTTTGTTGACTTAGTATATATACAGTTTAAATTAAACATCGAGAAGACCAACTTTGTCCGGATCTGTTGCAATAACAGGATTTTTTTTTTAACGTAGAATTTTATTTGCACAGGAATAAAAGAAAAGACTGGACTTCGATTTCGAAAAAATATACATGTTATGGTTAGGTCAGACCCAGTACTTTTTAATTTGAAATGTAACACACTGGATATTAACAGATAGATCGAAATCTATTTGGGTATAAAGTAAACGCAATCTGGTCTTTTTAAACTCGATAAAAATAAAGATGTTAGGTTCAATGTCATACAAATGTAAACGGGGTCATGTTTAATAGACTTAAATAGGTGTTTTTTGTGATAATCACATCAACACTTTTTTAAATATCAGATTTAATCTGTTTACTTACGTTTTGTATTTTTTGAAAAACGGTGGACTGAAAATATTTGACTCTCACAAAGTTATTTTTGTAATTCGGTCACTGGTTTATTGCCGTGTTTAAAATATTGATGTGACAGCACGGGGACTAAAATCATCTTTCACGACAGACAAAAACAGCTGTTATACAAGGTACAATTGTACATCATGTAATATGTTACAATACCATGTAAAGCCGACTAATGGAAGGCTCATATTTATAGCATATAAAATAAAGATTGCCAATGAGACAACTTTCCACCAGAGACCAACTGGCACAGCACATGATAGAAATTAACAAGTAAACAAATGGTATAGAGAACTGGCCACATTACAGAACGTATTTCAACCTTGCCACAGAAGCAGGGGTTGACATCCCGCTGATGCGATAGTGAATCAGCCATTTTGTAAAAACAAAATACTTCTGAGATTCTGAGAACATATCAGTAGCTTTAGTAATGTTCTAAAATCCCTGAAATTGTTAGGAATTTTATAAAATATTTTTAGGAATTTTGTAATATTCCTGATTAATTGTTTAAAAAAAAATCTGTCATATTTAAACAATATTTTAGTGTTGATAAATATAAACAAGCAGAAGGATTGCATATGTTTTAAATATATCTTTGCCAAGAGTAATATAGATGCATAAACAGTGTACTTCACCTAGGAATTACATTTCAGCGGAGCAATGTCCCTTTGTGAATCATAATGTTTAGTATAGCCATAATAGTTTAAGCAATCAGCGGATTTTTAAGTATATTTTGCATATTTAGGCATACTAAAATGGAAAATATAAAGAAAACAAAACAAGTAGATATAAAACCGGGAATAATGAACTCTTTTAGCAAAAGAAGGATCATCGGGATCAGAGTTCAATGCATTCACATGTTTGGATTTCGCTCCCGCTTCTCTTGCAATTTGTGGGGTACATGTTTTTTCCAACCCAAAATGGTTCTCAACTAAATTTATTTCATTATAAAGAACAGTTACAATAACATGTTTAAGCTGTCTTTTCTAACACATGTTACCAATAAAAAACACCAAATACAGTAATTATGATTAAAAGAGATGTTTAATAGTAACTCAAATTAATCGAATGGTCATTATTTTAACATGACATAGTATGGATGGTTTAACATAAGTACCTGTATTATTTATAGTTGTATTGAAAGAATAGCAATAGTACATACACAAGTTTTTTTTACAAAGGTGGTCTAAAAGAAGGACATTTGTTATAGCTGTTACAGTACCCACATATATTATGGTCATATTTCTAATTTAACTGTTAACAAAACCTCGAATGTTTGAAATACTAAGACTTTTCTACCTCAGTAATAGATTACCTAAGCTGTATTTGGCAAAACTTTTAGGAATTGTTTGGTCCTCAATGCTCTTCAACTTTGTACTTTATTTGCCTTTTAATATTTTTTATTTGAGCGTCACTGATGTGTCTTTTTAAGACGAAACGCGCGTCGTATGGCGCAAATACAAAACTTTCAATCCTGGTATTTATGACCAGTATAACCATAGATGGCCATTACCCAGTAGAACATATTTACACATCTCTAGTTATAGCGATATCAACTGTTAAAACGCACTTTATTTATTTCGCATCAAATACAATAAATTGCGTGTATAATTTTCTAATAATTTTTTTACCCCATCAAAAAAGTAATATTATTCTTATTATTAATATCATGACTGTCCAAATGTTTGTCAACAAACTAGAAGTCTGTCATATATTAACAAATGGAGGAAAACTCTATGAATGTTACGTTACATATTTCACATTTTTCTGGCAAAGGGAAGACAACTGCAATGTCACGGCTGGTAATCTACACACGCAGAACATTTGGTTCAGCAAATTAAAACCGTGAGAGGATTTTCCGGTTGTGCTTGAGTGGAGTAATTGTCACCGCTTCAAAAGGTATGTACATTTCTAAATCTCAATTTTCTTATTCAACTGATCAAAATATTGAAAATCGGAGAATGCTATGCTGTGGTGAATACTTTAACGAAGAGGTACGTGTATCATTTCCTGTTGTACGTAGAGTTGAACTCCTACAAAATCAGTTGTCCCACGAGAAATTGCCTAAAAAAGTGACATTTCAATTTTGAAATGGTTCTATTTACAGACCTACAAGTTCAAATTTAGTTTTTTTTTTCGTGCAATGGGTATGAATGTTGTTTTTGGCGGCGTGTGCGCTGTCCTGTGTTGATAAACGTCTTAATAATTCCAAAAACAACATTTTTCCATGAAGTCATGCGTGAGGGGATCGGTTTTGATTGAGGACATCGTGAATGCGTGAGGGGAAGTACAAACATTTTTTTTTAATCTTTGGCTTTGTGACTTTTGTTGACTCAATGAATAAATGTGATCAAATCAATGCTGATTAAAAAGCACAGATTTATCCTTATACTTTAATAGACGTAATCTGATCACTGATTCAATGAAATCAAACTATTAATTGTTTGTTCAATTTCAGAAAATGCCATTGTTCAAAGGAAAAAGGAAAAGAGGACTGAAACTGACTCTCTACAAAAAGCCACGGAGATACAAGTTATCCCCGCCCTCGAATTGAACTAAACCCTCTGGAAACTGTAAAAATCAGTTGAAAAAAGCTTAATGAAAATTCATGTTATACACATTTATGAAAAGGAGTTATCTCCCCTAAAATAGTTTATTTAAAAAAAAAAGATGATTCTAAAAACATAAAAAATATTTTGATTTATACAATAAATCACCAAATATATATTCTTTATATGAATAAAGTCTAACTATTGAATTGCAAATCTGTCTCCAAATTTGCAGATGTGGGCAAATAATCGGTCTAGTTTTTACTTGTAGCAAGAAAACAAAATCGTCGACAACATTTTTTGTCTTTATTCTTCGTGAAACATATTATTAAACCTAGGTTCCTACAATTATTTCATCATCCAATCTAATAAACTTTTTTAAGCACACTCAAATATGTGTTTTTTCATGAACAATGTAGCCAAATTTTGATAAGTTTCAACGACTCATAGCTTGAATATAAAGATATGATTTGTACCTCCCCTCACGCATTCACGATGTCCTCAATCAGAACCGATCCCCTCACGCATGACTTCATGAAAAAATGTAGTTTTTGGAATTATTAAGACGTCTATCAACACAGGTCAGCGCACACGCCGCCAAAAACAACATTCATACCCATTGCACGAAAAAAAAAACTAAATTTGAACTTGTAGGTCTGTAAATAGAACCATTTCAAAATTGAAATGTCACTTTTTTAGGCAATTTCTCGTGGGACAACTGATTTTGTAGGAGTTCAACTCTACGTACAACAGGAAATGATACATGTATCTCTTCGTTAAAGTAGTCACCACAGCATAGCATTCTCCGATTTTCAATATTTTGATCAGTTGAATAAGAAAATTGAGATTTAGAAATGTACATACCTTTTGAAGCGGTGACAATTACTCCACTCAAGCACAACCGGAAAATCCTCTCACGGTTTTCATTGCAGAACCAAATGTTCTGCGTGTGTAGATTACCAGCCGTGAATGTAAAATAAAATTAAGTTCAAGTCCAATAGAAATTGAGACTATTCATAGAGGATCTGGAAGGGGACTTTATATTCCTTAATTTATTATGTTATTTTTCATTATTGTTTCTTATTTTCTTTTTGCCTGTTATTCTTTATTTTTCTATATCTTACATTCTGTTTTTTTTATTTGCTTATATTTGTCCTATGCCGCTATTTTCCTTTATTCTATATTTCCCCCTCTATTCTATAAACCGTAAAACTAGAGCCTCATATATGGCAAATTATATATCATATTCTGTGCATACCGAAGACATTAATATGAAAAAAAGGTCAAAGGGTTTTAGTATAGTAAACAATTCTAACAAACGTTGAATACCTTTGTGAACCAAATCTTTCGGAATTTAATGTGAGCTTTATATTATGTTGTTTGTTGGAAAAAAATGAAAGATAATATGAGTTTTAAGTTAAACGAGTGTTCAGAGACACCGTATACACAGATTTAGCTATGATCTTATTTGTAATCATTTCGTATAAAAGCTGATTTATAAATAAATATTCTATGGTTTTACAATTTTCTATTGCCAAAATCTTCTTCATCATTGTTAAGGTACATCGTTGTATATACTTTTTACATATACATGTATATATATAGTTTAAATACAGTTTTGATTGTTTTATCAAATTGTTGTATCTTTCATCTAAAATGAAATTGAAATTTGCTAGAAATTTTTCAAAACACGAAACATTTCCAAGTCTTCTTCAATACTTCTGTTAGCATTTTTCAACCAACGAATTATCAATGTATTTTGAAAATATTTTCAAAGGATTTGGCATAATGGACTGTAATTGTCAAATGAAAATTCTATTTTCTTTCATTCTGACATTTAAAAAACACAAATAAACAAACAGAAACTAGTATCGGGTTGGTTATTTAAAAAAGACGCATGCAGTCTAGAGGTGCAGTCCGACTCAGCAGGAGTTCAAACGAGACGAGTTTTTCCCAATCATGCACTTTCTAATATACTTAATGGGGAAATGAAATATGGGTAATCGACTATGGCTTTCAATACAATATTCCATAACAGTTTTAACACAATTATTATATAAATAAAAAAATAAGAGTTGCATCACGAGCGCAGGATACGCTCGTTGACCTTTTTGCTCGTCTTTATACGTTAAATGCATTTATATGATTTTCTAGAAATACTGTGAGCACTTCTCAAAAGACCCCCCTCAAACAAAACACAGTGGTACAATATGTAGTACTACCTAATGACAAAAAACCGACAATTTTTTCATTGAATAAAGTTCCCGCAATGCATAACTCCCAAAGTCATCAAAAGCTAAAACAAAACGAAAGGGAGCTTTTTTCAATAGATAATAACAAGCTAACAAATTTTCATGGAAACTACTCTTAGACATTTTGATTTATTATTAATAGTTTAAGTACTGGAAAATCACATATTTTTACATGAATAAAATCCCATGACTCAGAAACATAAAATCTTAAATAATATAAAATAAAACTGAATGGGAGTTTACGTCGATAGATATGAACAGTTCAATAAAGTTTCAGGAATTTGAAGATTAAAAATAACAACCTATTTATTATTGTTATCGGACATAATTTTTATTTAGTTTTTGAATAATAAATGAAGTCGCATATATCTTTGAAATAATTCTTTTATAGGGATACTACATCTATACAGTGGTCTTAATTGTTCTTTGTAAAGATTGTCACTATGTTCCCCTTTAATTTTATTTTAGGGGGGGGGGGGGGTGTAATTGGGTCGTTGAGTTGTACTATTCCTCACATCTCTCTTTATGCATAATTTAACGGAATTCCGATACATATTATAACGTGGTTACTTTTTAATGCATATATGAGGCAGATAGGAAGCTGTAATTTTCAAGAAATCTAAACCGTTTGATGTTCGTTATCTTTCTCTTATCATTTCATAGCGCTGCCTGTATCGTTAAACTGGATCATACTAGTTCTACTGAAAACAGCTGATTGATTTTATCATAGTGTACATAGTTCATCCCAGATGCTGTTACAGACTTATGCCCGCGTCACACTGTCCCGATTTTTACGCCGATGGCAACACGATAATAGAAATTTTCAAAATCGGGGCTGATCGTATCCAAATCGGGCTATTCGTAGTGCCATCTTTAACCATCTTTAACCATCGGCCACTTTTTCTAGCCTTCGGGGACAACTTCGGGAAGGGTTCTAAATTTTTTAACATGTTAAAAAATCCCAGAAGGTGCGCCCGATGTTGAGGGTTCGTATTGAGTTCGTATCACCATCCTCAATATCGTAATGTCACCGGGAATGCATCTTTGCACATCATATTGCATTCGTGTTTCAATCGTTTCCATCGGGCAGTTTTGACATTACGATGTCTACACGAATGAATCACGAAGGTACCCGAAGGTCTTACGATGGCAACACGACTTCGTGAAGACCTCGTAATCCCGTCGTGTTGCCATCGAATAAAAGTACGAAGGCGACAAGATGGAACTACGACGGCAATAAATCCAGCTAAATGTAAGTTAATTTTCGCGCTAAAATACATTTAAAGTGCCATGCGCGATATACACTGGTCAGTCCAATATGACAGTTAAGAAAGACGTTCACAAAACATTGAGCTCATATCATATGATTCTATGAGAACAAGAAAGGCGACAGCGTTGTTTCTATTAATTCAAATGGAACAAGAAGAGCAGCTATTACAGGCTCAGGATTTACTTTTACAAGTAAAATATTATTTTTTGTCAATTTTTTATATCAAGTAACATAATTAAAGGTGACAAAGAATTTGGAGTTTTTAATTTATATTAGACAATGTCGGAACATATTCAATTTCTTCTATTCACAACAACAACACGAAAAGAAAAACGTTAGTTATGATAAGAGCGATATGTTCAGGCCTTTTCCATCTGGTTTGTTTCATATCATTACATGCTGGGGTTCCTTTAAATAAACGCGCCTCGTACACCAACACTGCAGGTACACGTATATAGGGAAACCAACTTTTTTTTCATTATTCTGATTTTTTATGTATCGTCTGAGTTGTTGTCACACGAATGTTTACTACATAACCATTTTTTTTTCTATATGTCATATTTTGCCGCCTTTGTTGCTTTCCCCACATCCTTCCTTTTGTCTATATTATTGTGATATTCTCCTGGAAAGAGCTCTTTTTGAATAAAAGGGATCAACGAACCCATTACCTTACCTTTAAGATAGATCAGTAAACATGGGCATAATTATGGGTGATTATTCAGACTAGTGCGCACATTTTACAGTTCAAACAAGGCAATGCCGAGCGTGGCATCCCCTCGTATGTGTAACATATTGGGGACAAATATGGACACTATATTTCTATATGACACATGCAGAAAAAGGTAAATTGAATATGCATATTTGATACATAAACTATTTTTATGCCCCACCTACGATAGTAGAGGGGCATTATGTTTTCTGGTCTGTGCCTCCGTTCGTTCGTCCGTTCGTTCGTTCGTTCGTCCGACTTCAGGTTAAAGTTTTTGGTCAAGGTAGTTTTTGATGAAGTTGAAGTCCAATCCACTTGAAACTTAGTACACATGTTCCCCATGATATGATCTTTCTAATTTTAATGCCAAATTATAGTTTGACCCCAATTTCATGGTCAACTGAACATAGAAAATGAAAGTGCGAAGTTCAGGTTAAAGTTTTTGGTCAAGGTAGTTTTTGATGAAGTTAAAGTCACAACTACTTGAAACTTAGTACACATGTTCCCTATGATATGATCTTTCTAATTTTAATTCCAAATTAAAGTTTTGACCCCAATTTCACGGTCCACTGAACATGGAAAATTATAATGCGAGTGGGGCATCCGTGTACTATGGACACATTCTTGTTTTAGAAATCAACCAAAACATTTAGTAACTAGAAATACCTTTAATATTGTCTTTAGAACCAGCAGGTAAAAAATTAGCAACCAATTTCCTGTGTATTATGCTATTTCAAGGAGAAAAAACAAGTCCATCTGCATGACCTTGACCTTTGGCCTTGAACGTAAGAAATGTCAGATCATTACAAAGAGGAACAATATACCAAATGTGGTTAAAATCGTTTGAAGCATATTGGTTTTAGAGTGTCCACAAGGGTGATATTGCCTTGTATTACAACTGCCACTGTGACCTTGACCTTTGAACTTTAAAGTCAATAGCGCTTAAGATATTCTTAACGAGTAACACCATACCAAGTTTTGAGCATTTTGGTTCTAGAGTGTCCATTACAATTTTATCTCCACGCAACTTAAATGTAGTAGGCGATTACCCGCCATGCATGGCAAACTTGTACAGAAACGATATGTTGTCGAAATTCTATTCGTATTTTCTAGACATCGTATGGCCATCGCGCCATCATCGTAATCCATCGTGTAGTCTTCGTAATCCATCGTGTAGCCTTCGTGATCCATCGTGTAGGGTACGGCTGAGATATGAAGCTTAAATACCCGTCTTCGGTTAACCTTCGTATGTCCATCTTTTGCTATCGTATACAATTTCGGCACCATCGTATAGACTTCGTTATTCATCGTACTTGCTTCGGTCACTTTTTGGTATTTCAACGAGATCGGGACCAACTTCGTACGAACTTACAATTTTAGCATTCGGGTGTCCATCGTATATAAAAATCGGGACAGTGTGACGCGGGCATTATGGTTAACAGGATTAGAGGTGTACCGATCGTGTGTGTAAATATATTAGTAAATACTTTCAATACATTCCATATGTTTATTATTAAGTGTTGTGACGTAACACACTGATTTGTATGGTTTACAGGCAATTGATCAAAATTCTTCATTGCTCAATCATTTGTACACACCTACAGGCTAATGTAAAAGTGTAAATATTGCTGTTATAATGACTTAAAATGGACAAAGTATGTTAAGGCATGGTAGTCATGACTTGTAACATATCGAAAATTTAATCATCAATTAAGTAATGAAATAATATTTACGTCGCATCTGACCATATGTTAAATGCATACGATCAGAAAACAGAGAAGAACGGAAAGAAAGAATGAATGAAAAATTCTCAGTGACTAAGTAACCAAAAGTATATATATATATATATAGATGCTGTTTACAATGAACAGTACTAACAGGCCACCTATAATCAATCATTCCATCATTTTTGTAGGACATCAACCTTTATTTATGATTCGATATCTGAATGATTATAGTAAAACATAGTGTAGCTCTTCTTTTCTGAGTATTTTTACACTGCATAGAAACGCGTCATAATTCAAATTTTAGATCATCGGGGTTCCTTATGTCATCTGAAATAGCAAATGCCTGTACCCAGCCAGAATATGATAGTTGTTATACATTCATTTGCTATTATAGAACATGAACTTGGTGGATTAAACCTGGTTTTATAGCTAGCTAAACCTCTGCATTTGTACGACAGTCGCTTAAAATTCCATTATATTGACAACGATGTGTGAACATAACAAATAGACATAACAAGTAAAAATATCAAAAATAAAGGAACAGCGGCCAACATTGTATAATAATCTTAATCACTATGAAAACAAACAAATATGTTACAAAGTAACACAAAAGGCATATAGACAAAGCACCGGGCATAACCAAAAACGGAAGACGGGAATAAAAAAAAGATACCGTAACACAATAATACCATGACATGTACAAGTACATACAGTGCCACGTACTATGTAACAATGAAACACAAAAGGGCATATAGACAAAGCACATTAACAAAAAAAGAGACAAGAATACAAAGCCCCATTAGTGGACATCGGCTGTTGTCTGCTCTTTGGTCGGATTGTTGTCTCTTTGACAAATTCCCCATTTCTATTCTCAATTTTATATAAATTATATCAGAACACAAGGAGGGATGCATAAGTACAGAGCCACATCGAATGGATATCACCAAAAAAGCAGACTATAAACAGTAAAGGCAAACAAAAGAATACTATTGCACGTTGTAATAGTTGTAATACCCCATCCTTTACATGTATCTTATGAAAATGCAAATACAATGTGATGGGGATACACAGTTTATATATATGACAAATATCTCATGCATTTACGATAATGGTATTTAACTGCACCCGTGAAATAAAATAAAAAAATGTAAATAGTTCCAGATTCTAATGATTTAAACAGCAACATTGTCTTATAGTTCATCTTTGAATATCTCAACTTGATCATATACCATGAAGTTAAAAAGAGTGACCTATTCCCAAGGCTCAATCATTGTATAGTAAGTGTCCCCTCCTCCTAACGAGTTTGTTATTTTGATCAAGAGTGAAATTCGAGAGTTGGTTTGTTCTTTTAATCGGTTTACATCAATAACCTTTGTTCTCTCGATTACAGTGTATATTATGTATACAATATGTGATTCTTTTCCAATAAAGGCCGATTTAGACTGAAATCCAAGAATTATTTTACTGATTGAACAAGTTTTTTTTTTTCATGTTGTTCTCTGAACCATTTGAATACACAGTGGCCCGGATGTGAAAGGAAGGCATTATCGTTCTATTATAATGACATTGTTATTTCAATATGAGAATATCAAAACAGTACAAAGTACACTGTAACATGAAATATTTAGAGTTATTTACCCATTCGTCTCAACTCGGCCGATTCCGTACCCGTGAGTAGCGGATTCTACCGAGGATTGCCGAATGTTATTTACCGTCTATTGCGATAGTTTAGCTTAGAAAAAAAGAATTTTGATAGTGACTTTCAAAGATACGTATTTGACATTTGAATAGTAAATGAAATTTCCACTGATTTGACAAATTCGTCATTCTTTCGGATTGCAACCTTCCCCTTTCTATGATAGCTTTTAAAAATGAGCATCTGAGTTTTTCTATATAGATCCTCTCACACGACTACAAACTTAATTGAATAGGTTTCCAAACGAAAGTCCTGTTTGTATCACGAATAAAGTGCACATTTTGGTCTTTTATAAGCATAAAACCAATAAATAACACCACACCAAAGAATGCTCACAATAACCAAAAGTATTATTATTTATTAAATTAATTGATATACTGAATCGAGATAAAGAACCAATCCGTCATACACTCTAATATCGGTGGCTGACGGTTTTCTTAGTTTAGATCGCGAGCAATTCCCGTTTATTTATACAGTATTTTAACCCATAAAAATTAAAAAAATATATATATATCGTTTCATTAAAATACCACACACAGGCTATGAGAAAAAATATCCGGAGATATAGAAAACCATATCCAGATTTGTTAGATGCAGTTTCTAAATTGGTATTATGTAGATAAATTAATTAAATTTGTAAAAGGTAAACTTTGTAATAGTTTCAAAACATTTTGGTTGGTCAAAAGATCTGAAACCTTATCACAAGGTAATAGTAAATTAGAAAATTATTTCAACCTCAAGACTGACTTTGTAAAGGAGGCTTATTTATCAATTAAAGATTTTAGTATAAGAAGAGCTATATGTAAAATGAGAATAAGTGCTCATGATCTTAGAATTGAGAAAGATAGATATAGTAAAAAATACATAGAGAGAACTCAACGTCTATGTCATCACTGCTTATCACATGGATCAAATTCTATTGAAGATGAGACCCATTTTACAGTAAATTGTCCATTATATGATGAACAGAGGAAACTATTATTTGATAAAGTTATCACTTTTTGTACTAATTTTAAAGAACTACCTAATGATAAGAAATATTTCTGGCTGTTCACAAATGAGCATTTACCAACTCTCATGTACCTAGGAAATTACATTATTAAAGGTTTAGAAATAAGATCCAGATGTAAACAAAATATATTAAATAATATAATATTTTATTGTTATAAGATTTAATATAATAGTTATATAAAACACATGTTGTGTTAGGCTCTGATCCTGTCCATAATGTTATAGTATGGTATTAGTTTTCTGTTTTGCTTTTTCCAATCATATTGTGTTGTAAAATGATGCCCTTTATGGGTTCTTGATTATATTGATAAAAGTCTTATCTTATCTTATTAAAGTAAAAAATAAAGAAAATCCAAAAACTGGCCCCCTCCCATACAATAAATGATATTAGTATATAATAGACTTAAACCATACAAAAACAATAACATATTATACAATATTATCAAATAATTTTAGAAGAGTCGTTTATAGGAAGTTTTTACTTTGAACGATTTTATTTTATTAATTGAGCGATTTTTTTCTTGATTTCATGAGGTATATGATGTTAATCCATTTCTAAATTTCTCTTGTCAAGGTAGATTTTTTTTTATATAAAGGACTGATACAATTCTGATGCAAGTCCTTCAAGTCGTTTATTTTCAGCTTGTTTATTTCCAGAGGGCATACATATAGTCTGTATGTGTACATATGAAAAGAGGAATGAGTGTCAATGAGACAACTCTCCATCAAGTCACAACCATTATAGGTCGAAGTGCGGTCTTCAAAATGGAGCTTTGTCTCCAGCCAAACAACAAGCTATAAAGGGTCCCAACAATGCTCGTTTTATTAATTACAGTAAATAAGGTTTCATTTGGTAGACAGACCCGTCTATATCGTAACTTAAGAATCTTCTAACAGCCATAGACAAGTTGTATTTAAAACTAACAATGGTTTAACATTACTAAATTCTTTAACAGCAAAAATATAAAACACACCTTTTTAATTTCCTTTGGTGTTATCTACATTTGAATATTAATTGAAATATGAATGACATCGATATTGCCTTAACACCTTAATTTATTTGCAAACCAATATTCCTGTAATGATTTCCGTCTTAAAAATATCCTGTAGCAATTACAAATTGAAAAGGCTTATAATTATATGTAAGGTAAAAAGGTTACATGGCGTTGTCAGTTTGTTTTCGATCTATGAGTTTAACTGTCCCTTTGGTATCTTTCGCCACTCTTCTATTCAACGCAAATCTTAAATAATTATTGTTTTATACTCGTAAAAATTGTTTTCTTAATCAAATAAATATAGACAAAAAAATGTATATATTACTAATAGAGAAATATATGTGAAGCATGAAATCCAATTCAAAAGCATTGCAAGTAAATAGCTGATTATCTGCATTGAAAAGTACAATGTATTTAAAAGTTTTGAAGCAAACAAAACATCGCTATTTCAAAAATTCCAAAGCAGTGAAATGATGTTGTTAGCGTGTGTGTTATCTATAGCGAACAATCTCTTCATATCGTAGTTTTCTTCAATAGATACATAATTACATCTATAGCGAAAAATTCAATCAACCAACGATGATTTCTTGTATCTCGATGTGCACCTGTTTTGTATAATTAGATATAATCACTCCCGATGCCATACATTTGCAAAGTGTGTGCGTGTGTGCAACAAACAAGAAACTATTTTTTCTACATATTTTCGTGTTCTACGGAGTTCTTCATCCCTTTATACCAAAGTGCAAGAAGGAATAGGAACTGAAGAACTTTCCATTGATGAAATGTATTGGTGCTTTTGATTGGTTATCGAAGAAGCTTTAAGTTGCTATGGAACCATTACCCAACATGTGATTATTCGCTGTCCTTATATGGCAAAGGCATGCGCGTATTGAAATACGATAGCAAAGAGTGTAGGGTTTTTTGATGTACATAGCCCATACATGCCCGTTGTTGTAATTTGTATTATTCCTTTCAGCCTTTTCACCACTCGTATTTGAACGGCGTCAGAAGCAAGGTCGGGGGACTCTCAGCTTACTTAAGAAAATTGTTCCATTCGTCTGAGTGCCGTTTGTTGTAACTTGGAATAAGTAGATTACCTTCTCCAAATTTCTGTGTAGATTTTAGTTTTATAAAAACATATAAATCATAATGGCTGATAGAGTGAAACCTATGGGAATGGACCGTGCCCTCATCAGTAAGGTAAGATAGCATCATTTAGGTTTGTAAGATATATAGTTTTGTTTAATATTAATATGTGCGCAATTAATTTGCTTAATTTTGAAGTTTTACTGTATATGTTTAAACTGCATTGGACACTTTACTGCGATACTTAAAATCTAGTGAGTGAATTAATGTTTTGCTGTGATTTTAAATGTTGTATTCATGGATTTGTTATGTAAGCGAAAACAAACATCAAACACCAAACTTTCATCCTATTCAGTGTAAGAAAAGCAGACATTTTATGCGTATAAATGTGAATATATTTGCGGACAAATGAATCATTACCAAGAAGTTTTTTCGTCGTTTTAATCAAATGGAATATCATTATAACATAATAATACATGTAATAAGGATACTTGATTTATTACATACTTTTCAAATTCCAAAAGGAAACTGAGAACGATTTCGACTAAGCGTATTTTGATGATTAAGACAATCTATATCAGGGAAAGTGAAGCAACTTGATACCTATGTATGACGCAGTCAAGGTTAATACCTTTGCTGATGTCTAAAAATAGAATCACTCTCAGAGAACCTCATCAGCAAATATGTGTAGGATTAATAATCAGAATTCCTAGTGCGCCGATCTAATGTATGATCATATCATTCTTCATCATTGAACACATTCCTTCAGCCGCTTTACTTTTAAACACAGACAATGATCAGACAACGATCTAAGATATATAACTATTTTACATCAAAATGACAAAGCACCTGTTTAGACTGCGGAAGTTACTTCGCAATATCAAATTTGACATTGGCACGTGAGCGCCACACGACAAAACACTTAGCTATCTACCATATTTACATTCCCCATTATTTCATATTAAAATCTTGAACAAATGACTTCAGAGTGACATACAAAGTACATGCATATTAGACCGTGAAATAAAGTACAAGTATATTTCATTTTCACATTTGATCAAAAACAGATTTTAAAGCAATCAAAGAAAATACACAAAATGTGCATGTACATTGCTTATATGTAGTATTCCTTTGCACGGGTTCGTGTGTTGTACTTGTACTTTAGCGCTGGGGTAATATACATGTACTTTTGTACAAATGCACGGCTTATTGCTTTATTCGTTTTATGTTTACTACCGTGTTATTTTGTCAGTCAGGCAAGACTAAAGCCGAGTTAAAAAATGAGCTGAAATGGAGATTAATAATTGCAAAAATGGAGGTAATATATACCGGGAGTTGTCCTCTGACCGAAATAGAACAATGAACGATAACCTGCCCTTCAAAACTTTCTTTCCAGAAACACACTTTTACATCCTGTGAATGATGACCAAGATGAACGTATGATCCTTAGTTTTACCCTTTTTAAGTACAGTCAAAAACTTCTCTATAATTAAGATGTGATATGTTCCATGCATTATTTATAGAAACGATTTATAATTTATTGTTTCACTCTGAACTCTTTTACAACCCGTCTACAAATCTTAGTTTGTATGAACCTACTTTTAAATAGACAACATATTATAGAATATATATTAAACCAATCCTTCCTTTATACTATATATGGAAAAGAACGTTGGAGTCCAAAAGAAACTCACAACGAAGTACCGTTTGACCAATCATTTACTTTTTTGGAACATGAGTTTTCAAATTTGTGTGTGGTTATACTAATAGAAGTGTGATTTATTTGCATGCTTGGTTTTAACTAATACACTTTGTGTGACAGGAAGCATCATCGCCATCCAAAGTCAACAGCTTCCGAAGTGCACCGCTCAGGCGGCAACCATCTGCTGACAATCCTTACAAACGGGTATATAACGCATGCGCACATAGACATAGAGCGAAATTTTAGCAGCTACATGTACCGTTTATAGAAATGTGACACAATTAAGGAGTAGAACATAGAAAACATTGAAGCTTTACAGAAAACACATCAATGTACAGTGATGGCACGCAAAAAGATCAAGAATCATGGTAGCTGTTCAAATAGTTCCATAACACTATAGCTACAAATAAACACTAATTCAGAGCATGCATTAACTTTAAATAAATAAACCAAGTATATTTTTCATATAATACTAAAAACCATCATAAGAAGCCGTGAACAACTGTGATGTTAGAACACAAATAGTTTATTATTTTACAAAGGGAAAAGGGGGGGGGGGTAGGTTAAGAAACTTAAAATAATGCAAAAAGAGCTTTGCAGAAACTATGATGTTACAATAGATTTAAAAGTAGCTTATACTTTTAAAAGCAAAAAAAAAAAAAAAAAAAAAGGGGGGGAGGGGTGGTCAAGGTAAGACTGTATCCCTTTAACCGATCTACTGGCTTTTCTTCGACGGTTTCTTTTCATGAATATTTCTTCCAGCCACAATCTTTAAATTGATTTTGATAATGGGTTTCCATGAGAAGATTTTAGTAAATCTTATGTCTAAACATTTTACTAAAACTACATTGGTTTATTATCTAAGATCTTATTCTACAGTTTCAGTTTCTGCAAAATACTAATTGTATCTGATTAGCAGTGTACTATTAATGGAATTACATTAGGAAATATAAGATAGAGCCAAATACCAAAATCATGAGTCATATAAACAAAACACACAGATGTTTACCTCGTCTCAAGCTTTAAGATATTTTTGATAGAATGCTTAATGAATATATTTTACTGTCAGTGCCTGCATGATACTTGATAATATAAAGATATAATTTTACAACAACGATACCATCGTATTATATTCTCAACTTCAATTCATACAAATTTTGTTTCTCAAACCCTATTTTTTTAAGAAATGAAAATAAACGTTCTTGTGTTACAAACATAAATTTTATATGATTATTGAATTATTCTACAATTAGACAAACTAAATAAACACAATAGAATAAACAGTGGGGTTAGATGCAACAAGAATAATTTGAGAAAACATGTATTAGTTAGTAGAATATCTAGAGTTAAGAGTACCGCTAAGGATACCTATATTGTAAATCATTCAATAGGGGTGGTTCTAAGCTTCAAAGATAGATGCTAGTAATATATAATCGATCATTAACTAGAAACATATTCTTGAACAAAAAGTTATCAAATTTGATTAATACTATACATCAAGTGTACGTCAACAGTTTTCAGTAGCATTCTGACCTTTCCTTTATATATAAGTATCTTTATCATGAACTTTTATCAGAGTGCAGGTTTAAGCTACACAATATTGTATACTGTTATCGGCAGAAAGTAAACGATATATTTCCCACAAACTTGATAAGTTGCCAGAGCTACCAGTCAACCCTAATAAAGCTTCCGCCTCATAACATACCGTTGCTTCATCAATTCTGTAGCCGTAGTTTCGAATAAGCATTAATGTATGTTACATAATGTTACTATTTTGGTAAAATGTAAAAACACAAAATGGGAAAATAAAGACACTTAAGTTTCAAATTTTCGATACATTAGAATAGTTTGCATGATGTTCCAGGTGACTGTTAACTATCTGAAGCAATTAAAACAGAAAGAACTTAAAACACGTAAAACAAGGAACAGTTAGTTACTTCTTTCTGGTGGATACATGTATTTGTCTCATTGGGAATCATACCACATCTTCTTTTCATTTTTATACCAATAATTAATAAAACATTATTTACACTTCAAACTACATTGTTTCTTCAATTTTTTTTATTGACTTGTAAGTTATTTTAAAAGATGGAATACGTTTCAAGTTGCAATATTAGGGTTTATAACTATGCATTTGGTGGCCTTCGACTGTTTTCTGTTCTTTGGTCGGGTTGTTGTGTCTTTGACACTTCCCCATTTCCATTCTCAATTTCATTTAAAATAGCATACCCCCTAGTTCATGTCAGAACCTGTATTTTCTAAACACATGAACAGGCAATGTGTGCATTTTACAGAATTCCTATTCTTAAAAACGAAAACGAATCTGTTCATGGCTTTCGAGTGACGTTTCTCGTAACTGATTTTGTAATATATGGCTACTGGATTTAATAGCAATATGAACTATCTATTAAATATAAGATTGTATACTGGTATATAAATGCAAACGTAGGATAGAAAATATCTATAAGACAGGGGCGGACCCAGCCATTTGAAAAAAGGGGATCCAACCATATATCCCCATTCAAAAGCATTGGTTTTCATAAAAAAAAGGGGTTTCGGACCCTCTGGATCAGCCAATGTATAACATATTAAAAATATATATTCTCATGTAAACGTAGGGTTTGTCTTTTATGAGCACATATCACACGTTTCTAACAATCTTTCATCAGGTACGCTTTAAACAGAGTATGTTTTGACCGAGGTCTTATTATATTTTATTTTATGTAAATACTTGCAATTGTTGAGTTGTCACAACTAACAAAATTATTTCCACTTTAAAATAGGAATAGAAATAAAAAAAAAAATGTTTCTTTTAATTTAAACAATATGATTTCAAAAAGGCAGAAATAACAACAATACATGTATTATAGAAATACAGGGGTTACGAATTTAAAATAAAAACTCAGTATGCTAGACTTACTAACACATAATTATAAGCTGCAAATCAACGAACCCCAATATTTAAAACAAATCCTATAGAACTGATTCATCTGAAATGATAGCAGCGTCTTTCACTATACAGCAATTATAAACTATATAATGTATATATGCATGCTATGAAGCACTTCAACACTTAATACACAATCTAACAATACAAGTCAATTGATGGTAATTAATATATTTGAAGTGCTAAGTAATGGGAAAAAATCTTGTGAACTACTAAAAATCTAATTACTTATATATAGATGCTGCAATTTCGATATTTATTTTTACAATTCAATAGAAATAAGTTCCAGTTTCTGTTTGTTTGCATTTCAGTTTTAAATATTAACGTAACATTGATGTTTAACTATATATAAACTTTTTGACAGTTTGACTCGGTTTATATTAAAATACTTATGCTACTGTTTTCAGATGGGCGCCAAGTATGACTCAGGACTTGAGTATGAAGTCCGAGGATGGATTAAAGCATTGATTGGAGAAGACATCGGAGAAGGTCCAAGTAATGTTGAGAAAAGTTTGAGGGACGGTGTTATTCTTTGCACGTAAGTTGTTTTTTTTTAGCTGTATTAACAAACATATTGGGACGGAAGAAGGACAATGCTAAATTAGAAATTGTTCCATCACTCATTAGAAGTGCTTTACGTGTAAATGAGACATGTTAAATAAGCAGAACGTAAAGGTGTGTGCACGTCTTAGGAAATAAAATACAAACACACTTGTTTGTGACAAAGCTTCCTTAAAAACACATTCAGTTTGAACAAAAAAATCTCCGACTGTTAAAAAAAACAATTCAGTATTAAGCAATACAATGCCAAACAAATCCTCAAAGATGTGTCTGACAAATCATTATAATGATAAAATTATTAAATCTCAAATTGCTATTATAAATTAGCAATGACCATGTTTAAACTAAAATAACATTGATCTTTTTTATAGCTTAATGAAGAAGGTAATCGAAGGAACCCCATCTGAGAGTCTCCCAGCAGCTTGCTCCAAGACAGATCTAAAATCATCAGCAAGCGAATTGCCTTTCAAACAGGTAACATTATTGTAATAATAAAACGTTAAAAAATGTATTTTACCAGATGAGCTGTTGAATGAAATCATGAGTCTATTTCATTTAATGTTTGCCGGCTGAACAAACCTGTATACGGTCTACTGACTGAACACATACCTCGATTCTACAGACTTATCTAAGGCATCTGTTCTTTAGACTGACCTCAAGACTATTGAGTACCCTCTTGTCATTAAACTACCAACTATCATCAAGCTCCGAGATAATTGCAGAAAGAGTTGACAAAATGTTTTTAACAGGATATTTTTCATTATCAATTCGTAAAAAAACATCTAAAAACTAGAAACTTGAAAATATTGAAAGATGAATTATTGGTTCATGTCTGCTTAAATATCATTTCATGTCAATAAAGAAGAATAGTTAACGCTATAGAAAAACAAATACACACTTTAACTGTATACTAGTAGTTACTGAAACTTGCTAACTGCTATAAAATAACCTTTCGATGAAAGATAGTTCTTGATTTCTATGGATTTTACACGATGTTCTAGACTAGCTAATTGATGTTTCTTTGTCTTTCTCTGAAAAACAGAATATTATTTATACCTTACGTATAAAAGTTGTAGAGGTATAATGTTTCTGTCCCATACGTCGGTCCGTCCGTCTGTAATCATTTTGTTTTTGCGGGGTTGGCGTCTTTTTAATTTTTTTTTTATATCTGATCCACCTCAAATATAGCTAGTTACCACTCATACATTTATTCGGTGAGTTCTATAATTAGAAAAAATATTAAATTGGGATTATTTTTTTCGAAAGAGGAACTGACAACTGCAGAAAATATTCAGAAATATGATTGTATTTAATCGTATTTTAATCCTTTTTCTGGTCATGTTACAACAGATGAACAACCCCCTTTTAAAAAAAATTAAAACCGCCAATTGTGTTTATTAATATCTAAAATATACTAAAGCTTGTTTCCCTTTATTTTAGATGGAAAATATTGAAAAGTTTTTAAAGGCAGCACACAAATACGGAGTACCTAACACAAGTTTATTCCAAACAGTAGAATTATACGAAGCTAGAAATCTCCCAATGGTTTTAGCAACTATCTCACACGTAGGCACAGAGGTAAGCACATATATATATTTTATATTATAACGTAAAATCAGATTAATGATGTGCATGATGATTGACAGATAATCTTTTCTACTCTCTTTAATGTCTTGATGTCTTGAAAAGCTAGTTTGATGAAAATTGAGACTAAAGCTCTCTTAATGCTTACGTATAACTCTGCATGTACATGTATACGTCACTGTTTGTATGTTGTTTTGTAGATATAATAAAACTGTGTTGTTGTTTTTGTTGATGTTAACTGCAAATGCATTGACATGCAAAACAAGTTGAGATAAGCATTATGGCAGACCGTACGGTGGCATTAAATTGCTTCCTTCCAATTATTAATTTCTGTGTGATATTTGTCTCATTGGCAGTTAGAGCACAGCTCCTTATTTTTATATTGTAAAGAGAAAAAAAAAACAGATCCTTACTTTAGGAAGTACAATTTTATTTTTTATACGGTAGCTCTGCCTTTTCCATTTACTTTGTCAGAAATATTTTGGCAGTTTTCACAAACTCAAGTGAATTATGAACAATCAATAATTATACTCGTTGTAATAGAATTGCTGTTTGTAGTTTTAATTTTTTTTTAAATGTGTATGTTTGTTGTAATATAACAATGCATCCATGTAGTGTTGTGAAAAAAAAATACATGTAGATAATTTGCTTGATTAGATGTTGTGCATATTTAATTGCTTATGTATATTTTATGCTTTGTCTGACAATGCTATGACTTGCTCGTTTTCGCTGTAGTAACAAAGTTTACGCATCACGCTTAAAGGCTCAGCTTTTTGTTGACTGTAGCATCCAAGTGAAAGGTTTTGCGAAAGCGATTTCATCGGGACTATTCAGTAAGTCTATACTAATTAATGACATTTCTTTTCTAGAAAACTAACTTGCAATTAATACAATAATATAAAAAAAGACATTATCATGTATATCATACTCTCATTTAGATTTAGTTTTATAGCACTTTCTTTTAACGGCATTTATTCATACTTTGAATTTAAAAAAAAATAAAAAAAAACATTACAACTGATTCATACATATATAATTGTATGTATGAAATAGCTACAACAAAATAATTTTTGTAATTGTTTTTATTTGATAATTCTGATAATAGTTATAACAAAAAAGTTCCAAATATCATTTAAGATTAATTAAAGAATTGTTTCAGTTGCCTAGGAAAATAATTTCTGAAAAAGCAATAGACAAGATCAAAAGTTCTTGTTTAATATAATTTGAAAAAGAACATCAACATTAATTCAATTCAAAGGATTAAATCCAAACAATTAGCAAATAACTACAAACGCTTTAACATAGTATGAAATAACTTTGCACGCATCTAAATATATTTAATTAGAAATGAAAAATAGTTCATAAATAAAATTCGTTTCCATGGCAACTGAAGTGGGGATGTCTATCGTCGGTCCCCTTCTTAAGTCCCTCCTCTTGATTAAATATTTCATGAGACCCGATGAGATTATATTTGATGTGCTAGTACGCGATGCTTTTGTGTTGCTAACTCCTTAACATCATTCAAAAGTCATGAAATGACAAGAAACTTTTGTTGTTTCTTGTAGGCCCAAAGACATAACTACCAGGGACCGACGATAGGCTCAAAACCAACAGAAAAACATAGAGTCCAATTTTCGTATGAGCAACTTAAGCAAAGCCACGGCACAATTGGCCTTCAGAGCGGTACAAACAAATTTGCAACACAAAAGGGCATGAGGATAGGATCCGTTCGTCATATATCCGACATCAAAGTAGAAGACCTTGACAGAGAAGGAAACACTTTATTAACACTTCAAGCTGGTACAAACAGATTCGCTAGCCAAAAGGGAATGACCGGTTTCGGATCTGTTAGACACATAGCCGATATCAGGGCTGATCAGATGGACAAAGAAGGAGAAAATATAATCACACTGCAAGCTGGAACAAACAAATTTGCAAGTCAGAAAGGTATGACCGGATTTGGTGCTGTCCGTCACGTGTCAGATATCAGAGCCGATGATTGCGATCCACAAACCTCGTTACACATTGGTCTTCAAGCCGGATCAAACCAGTTTGCATCACAGAAGGGAATGACATCAATGGGAGCTGTACGTCATATTTGCGACATCCGAGCTGATGACCTTGATAGAGAAGCTCAATCAGTAATTCCACTGCAGTACGGTACAAACAGGGGTTCCAGCCAGAAAGGAATGACAAGCTTTGGTAGTCAGAGGCATATTGCAGACATCAAAGTGTCAGATTTAGCAGAAGACATGAAACGTCAAGATTTAAATATGACACCAAAGGAATACCAAGCCTTCCGTCAACAAATGGAAGCAACGGAAAAAAAGACCGATGAACCAGAATACGAATAGAATCACCTCAGACTATCTCATCGCTCAGTGACATTCAAAAGACCTTTAAACGACGTCGTTTTAAATTGAGAAATGCATGGAACAAACTTTCAAGACCTATAATTATTTCCATGCCTGTGGTAAAAAGTTCATATCATTGAGAAAAATATATAAATTTTTATTTTTTATATTTTTATCAATCAAATCTTAGACTCTTCTTTTTCTGTCGCTTGTCTTCGCTTGCTCCCCTCGGATTGTTGTGCTTTTCTCGGCAGGCCTGCAAAGCGGATATCCGGACCCGCACAGTCTTTCATCTGTCAAAGATGTGAAAAAACTTCTTACATTGATGGATATCTAAATGACTATTTTTGTACTGTATTATATAGGATAAACTTTTAACAAATTATTTATTACTCTGTACGTACATGGTAAAAAATTGTAAAAATCTTGCTATGTTGTGATCGAATAAAATGTTATAATTTTACAAGTTCCTAGTAAAACAATATATTTAAGAATACAGAAACCGCAGTCAATAGATCCCTACCGATACTCCTAGTCTAAGGGGTTTCATGCATTTGTTGTTGGTCGTTATTCTTTTATATCTAGAATGCATAATTGAAAATGGAATTCGATTTTATATATTCTGCAAGATTGCAAATGCACACTTACCAGACTGAATATAGTAATCATTCGATAAATATTTATGTCTAATTATCGAATATCTTTATTTGAAACAGAAAAAGTGAAATATGTTTATTTATTAAAAATTCTGAAATTGCGCTTTATAGTTTAAATGGCTTCATACATTTCATCATTCGTCCCCTTGGCTTAAGAACAAGCTGATCGAAATTTCATTGCATGTCGAACAAAAAAACTAAATAAGTCGTAATTTCCCTTACATAAATTAAAAAATAACCATTTTTCTTGGTTAAATTCGGTAATTGTCGCCATCTTTTAACCATTAACCTCTCGATCTCTAATACAAATGAAAAGAATCAGTAAAATATTTGGCCAAAATTGAAGGAGATAGAGTTTAGATAAAACAGCTTGTTCTCGAATTTTGAACCTCCTCTTAATTTTAAGGCACCACCCTTTTATCGACACGGTAATAAAGCATCTCAGTAAAATATTGTTTACATTTGAATTACAATATGGTGCATCAGCAACGGTCTCAATGGGCATGTTTTGCATAGGAAAGTTTATGAAGGTACAAGAATACAAACTGAAAGAAGTCGACAATGATCATACAAATACTTGAAATGGTTTCTGGGAAATACGTTGCTTACGAAGTTAAGAAACTATTCTTTTGACATCGTTTTGAACGTCAAGGAAAAGTTTTACTGAATAAAGTTGTTGAGAGAGCAATGAAATGGTAATTTTTTAGCAGTAGGAGTTATTATACTGTGTGTCATGCATGGGTCATCGAACATTTTCTTGACGATTTGATATGAATATCGTTCAAGTAAAAGCTAATTAATAAAAGACCCCAGACTTAAGCACAAAGACAGAACTCTGAGGTTGGCAGCTTGACCTGTTTATGTAAGCAGGCAACATTGAATTTGGTGCTTGTCATATTGGTCTATGGTAGAATAAAACTAACCTTATTGTATTCGTGTCATTCGCTAATTATCTTTTGATGGATCTTCTGTACAATCTTGACTGCGATTATTATAATGAATGAGTACTACACTTGTAAGCAAGGGCAATTTACTAATCCATTTTTTAATGGCATAATCAGTGGATTTTACTTATCAATTCCTTGAAGCTTAACATGATGGGTGTCACATTTGGAGCAAACTATGTTGACCTCTACTGGGACACATGGACCATCGTTCATAAAACTTAACTCAGTACTCGGGAGTACATGTGTGCTCGAAACAGCAAATCCAGTAATTTGATTGGTTGAATTCTGAAAACGATAATCCTACTTCAAACTTTAAAGATCGCAAGGCAAGAGATCAACCTGTTTTTTGAAGTGTAGTGATAATTGGACTTGTTTGTCTATTCGTCGATCTATTTTTTCGGCCATGATTTTGTCTGTCTCTTTTATAAATTCTTTTTGATTCTACTTTTTGTATCAACCGTCTCCCTATAGATCTCAATAATACATGATAATAGCGCATATTTGGTCTATGGAAATATATGTAGTAAAAAAAACAAGAACACTTTTTGTCAAAACATACCTTTTGATCAAAATGTCTGTATCTCGAGTAGTTAACACATTTTGTAATTTCAAATAGTACAATTGCTTTACTTGGTTTTATTGCGAATTCGGCAATTTCATCTGCTTCAGGTTTTTTTTAAATGAAGAAAGACAAAAATATTTCTTGGATTTTTCTGATTTTTCTACATTTACTTTAATATTCACCATATAAGTTATGTTGAGGCTACGCAAACATCCTTGCAATTTCAGATTCACTGAAACATACTTTTCAAATTCAAATTAAAACGGCTATTTGTTATATATCGGGAATATTTGCAAGCAAACAACAAAAATCATCTACCGGTATTTTCGACTGGCATTACATTAGCACGAAACTGGTCGTTTTCAGTTTACCATAAAATGACATGGTTGAAGATTCTCTATCTTGATCTCAGTCATACAGAGTAGGTTCTTGTCCATCGTCAATTCTCAATTCACATATTGCCACACTGATTAAAGATTCTTGGTTGAAGGACCCCTAATATCACCTGGTCACACAGTGTAGCCTCTTGTTCGTGGTCGAAAACTCTTGATTTACATCTGGCGGCCACACAGTGTACGTCTTTGTCCATGATTAAATGTACTCGATTTACTTCTTTTCATATACTGTAGGTCCATATAGAATATAGGGACATCGTTGGACGACCGGTATAAACTAAAAAGTAGACTAGTCAAATTTGTCAACACTGTGATTTTGAGTTCGATTCCTGCACGCGACAGGTGCTTTCGACTGAAATCTCCATTGACTATGATTGTAATATTTCCTTACGAAGGTCGGTATTTCTCTCTGGGGTCTTTCGGCTTTGTAGGTAAACGGACAGAAAGTTACAGGACAAAAAGTCACAGGACATAAAATCACAAATTCTATAGGACAAAAAGTCACAGGTAAAAAAGTTACAAATAATATTTTGACAATTGTTTAAATATATTTTGAAATATTTTCTTTTTATATAACATATATTCATTTTAAGTTGAGGAAATTGCTCATAAACCTTTTGTTTGAATTTTAATCATGCAAAGGATATATTTATTGGCAAAATGAAGCCATTTAAGTACTAAGCGGCTTTGACATTTTGTATTCATAATTATTGATATTTATTGTATAAATGTTAATTACACAGTGGCTTCATATATAGAACTTCACGAAAAATATAAAATATATTTTCAAAATAAGTGAATTTCTGTTCAAAGAAAAATAATCTCAAAACTGAATTGTGACTTTTTGTCCTGTGACTTTCTGTCCTACATTCTTCGGCTTCCTCCACCAATAAAAAAATGACCGCCATTGAATAGCACGATAGTGTTGAAAGAAGTGTTAAATAACCAACCAAGCATATAGGATAAAAAAAACTAGTCGAGTACAGTTCGACTCAGTTTGTTCTTATGCTCACAAATATTTTTAACCGCCACATTCTATCTGTGTCTGTCCTGGTTGTCGTTTATTGTTGTCTGTCATATTTGCTTTGTACCTTTATTGTTTAATCACACTCAGGTCGTTGGTAATTGTTAGATTATTACACATTTCGATATTTATTTATATTTGACAATAAGGTATTGATTTGTCTCATTTTAAATAAAAAAAGTGGATAAATTTGGTTTTCATTTCACGAAATAACTACAGAATGTCTGCAGTTTATTTTTTTACTTGCACCTATTGTTATTTGAATGCAAAGTTTTGTTTTGCTTCAATTTAAATCAAAATTCATAATCAACTAGTCAGTTTGCGTTTTACTGCAGGGTTATTTTCTTATCTTACTGCCGGACAATTATTTCTTGACCTTTTATCATACCTAGTGATCATGAAACCTTTTGTTTATATATAAATGTGGGGGTATTGTTTTAAACGGTATCGTAAACAGCCTCTTTTGTTTGCTACTGCAACAAAGAACACATTGCAACACCAAGATTTGATTAACGTTTCTCCTAGAATTTACTAATATTGGCTTGAATAGCTATATGAGATATAGACTCGAGTAAAGTTACAGATGTGGATGTTCAGCTGATATATTGCGTTACCTGCCAATATTGACGCACATTGATACCACAAACATCGCTGCGACCAACGTTGTAATCCAAGAAACAAAACCTGGAGGACCTAACTTCGATCATGGTGTAAATTATTCTATAGCAGCAGTATTATACCACTATCAGGGCTTCTTGTGTTTTACAGCAGTTTCATACCATGGTAAGAAGGAATGAATTTTCCAGTCTTTCCTAGGCTACAAATTATTGACCTACCATACAACAATTACCTCATACTAAAAAGTATGCAAAACACAAATAAAAATCTACAAATTTATATTTTTAAGTTAAGCATTTCTTAAGTCTAGAAAATAAAATATTATTGAAAATATAATTAACATTAAGTTTCATCTATTTATACTAAAGATGTTAATACAACATCTGATTTTTATTAACTTGTTTCAGAACTACTTTTGTCTCTCTATCTTTTTACAAATTTGTTTTAAGTTTAAGTTACATTGTAAGTTCATGCGCCTTTTAAAAAAAATCCGAAGTCCGTCTGTAAAACTTTTGGGAAGAAACCAAACCCAAAACAATGGATTCCAGTAGTTTATTTTGTTACTTTATTATATAGTTCATTCTACATATTATTAACAGTGTGGCTTTTCTTTCATTGCATGGCTTTAATGTTGACTAAACCACTGAACCACAACCAATACCGAAAATAAACGAAAAAATAAAATTATAGTAATTCGTAAAACTTATGATGGAAAATAAGGTCACTTATATTTGATTGTACCGCCTGAGGCACGTGAGTCCTAAAGATTTTTTTATTTTGGGGTTTCTTTTTGCGTGTTATCAATTCAGTTTGTGAATTTGATGAAATTGTTATATATATTTTCAATACGTGTTCTGTACTATTAAATAAAATTATACACATACGAAAAACTTTAATTTAAAAATTCAACATAAAGGATAGCCTCGATTAAATGAGTGCCTTTTGTATTTGTAGGCCCAAAGATTGAACTTTAATGGTGAAACAATCGGCTCTAAGCCAACAGTAAAACATGACGTCACTTTTTCATACGAACAACTCAAACAGAGCTGTGGACTCATCGGGCTCCAGAGCGGTACAAACAAATTCGCCTCACAAAAAGGCATGAGAATTGGTGCAGTACGTCATATTGCTGACATCAGGGCTGATAAATTCGACAAAGAGTCCGAAGGGCAGATATCTCTTCAGTCTGGAACAAATAAATTTGCCAGTCAGAAGGGAATGACATCAATGGGAGCTGTCAGACATATTTGCGATATTAGAGCTGACCAGTATGACCCAGAGAGTAACAAAGAGATCAATCTACAAAGTGGTACTAACAAGTTCGACAGTCAGTGTGGTATGAGAGGATTTGGCGCAATCCGTCATATATCTGATGTCAAGGTCAACGAATTAGATAGGGAAGGTTCGGCCGTTCTCAGACCAGATATGGGATACTCCGGCGGAGACAGTCAAAAGGGAATGACAGCCTTTGGAGCTCAGCGTCATGTAACAAATATTAAGACCACCGATCTTGCTGAAGAATGGGCAGAAAAGTATGGAAAGCCTACAACTCCAAGAGTACAACAACAACAAGAGATTCCCGAAGAAGACAACGAATAAACATTAAAATGAACTGGTCAAATGAAGTTGTAAATATAAATGTTTTAATTTTATTTCTTTAAAAAGGGGGTGGTGAAATCTTCATATAAACTGCAAATCCTTTCGCATAAATTTTGAACCACTTAGATGCTTGCTTATTCCATAGAAATGAAAGAGAAAGATAAAATGATTATAATTTCGTAGGCATTTTCTTCAAAATATTTAAAAAAGCGACAAGATTGAAAAATCCTTATATTTTTTACGAGGATCATTATACTAGAACATGATTTCATAATTATTTTTTGGGTTGCGAAATAACAGGATGTATGGATGAAAAATAAAGATGCAAAATAGTTATCCTTAATGACTTTCCTTTTGTTGCACTTATTTTCCGCTCAGAAACACATTCAAATCATGACCTCATTTGAAATGAACAGTATTATGTTACAAATTATATGTATTGTAGTCATGGTTATATTTGCAATCGACTCTCAGAAAAAAAAACTTTACACCATTAGCCAACATCTATTTTCCCCATTCGTCTCAACTCGGCCAATTCCGTATGGATAGACAGTAGCGGATTCTATCGAGGATTGTCGAATGCTGTTTTCCCTAGTATGTTGGTCAATTGTTTTACCACACCCTTGTCTCCACGGATAACAAAGAGCCACACATTACAAAAGAATACCGCAATCAAAGGTTCTTTGTTTGTTTTGTATTTCTTAAGGAAGTTCGCATGTTTTGGATTTTTTTGTCAGATTTTCGGAATCCTCTGGTTTTATTCATTTGAATGCATTAGAAAATTCCCAACTTTTTCTTTTTATACATCTTTTACATGTATCATATAAATATATACTAGAGTTATGAAAAGCTTGTTATTTTGAAACTGAGTTGCGAACTTCCTTAATCGTTGATTCCTTTGATACGGATTGCATGCATTGGATTATTCGATATCGTTCAGAGACATTGTTATTAGTTACACAGTGTTCTAGTGACATAATGCGATATATACGGGGTCAGTAAATTTCATATTGGATGGGAGCGAAGCACAGTATAAGCTTTTTAAGAGTTAATCTGCATTTATTTTCAATCTTTTATCATCAGTTTCTAAATTTTTCGTCTGGTCCAAAACATTTCACATTTTTCTTCAACGTCAAAGTTTCTTTTTCATAAAGGGACATAACACTGCTACTGACCTAATACGATATATACGATGTCAGTAAATTTCACATCGGATGATGTGAAGCACAGTTAGCCATTAATGTATTTTCTGCATTAAAATCAATCTTTTATCATAAATCTGTTGTCTGGTAGACACGTTTCATATTTTTTTTAACCGTTATGCTGATAAAACTCGCCGACTTATCCAATATTAAATCTACAGGGTCTAAACGTGTTTGCTTAAACTGATAATATATCCAGAAATGTAAAGGATGTAAAATAAATATTACATACATATCGGGACGAACGCATGTAATATGATATCAGTATATTTATGACCCCTTTTTGTAAACTAAATCGCTTAGGCGAGCAGGTGTTTTAACAAGCTAGATCACAAGGTAACAGTCCAAAGAAAGCCATTGCAGATTCCTTCATGAAAGTTACATTGTCGTCTGCGGAGTGTACATGTCCATACTGTGAATGGAGTGTATACTTCATTGTCTAATAAAAGTACTGAAGTACTGAACATCGGATGACCGCAAGTTTTGGTTGATGGTCACAAGCACTTGTCTCAGAAAAAAAAAACACATCTCCGGCTATACCTGCAAGTTAGGTTCAGGTACAAAGATATTTTTTTCTGAGTAAGGTTCGTTTGTGGATGATGAATAAATGGCAGGGAATTCAACCTCACCGTAATATAGGGTTGTTGCATGAATATTGTGGAATATTGTCCCGAGTAGAATTTATATATGTTCTACGAGGGACAATATTCCCCAATATTCATGCAACAATCCTTTTATTGTATAGCAATATAATATTTGAAAGTAAAAACTGGTTCAAAGTACGATTTTGTCGTTGATGACGTCATGAATTTTGAAGAATTATTGCACTAGTGCAATATTATAGGGTTATTGCATGAATATTGGGGAATATTGTCCCGAGTAGAATTTTATATTGCACGAGCTTGCAAGTGCAATATATGTTCTACGAGGGACAACATTCCCCAATATTCATGCAATAACCCTTTTATTGTATAGCAATATAACATTTAAAAGTAAAAATTGGTTTAAACTAAGATTTTGTAGTTGATGACGTCATGAATTTTGAAGATTTATTGCACTAGTGCAAAATTAGAATTTATTGCACGCTAACTTTTGGTTACTTTCTGTGGGAAATATTATATTGCTATACAATAATAGAACTTATTGCACGCTAACTTTTGGTTACTTTCTGTGGGAAATATTATATTGCTATACAATAATAGAACTTATTGTACGCTAACTTTTGGTTACTTTCTGTGGGAAATATTATATTGCTATGCAATAATAAATATTATATTGTCGTGGTATAATCATTTGTTATCAGTAAACTCTGTTTTGTGTGATACACTACATTACATTAATATTTGCATAACATATAATTTTTATCCATTTGTATATCATTCTATTCCATAATCTAATGATAGTGCAGTGCAAGTGCATGGTGGTCTTTCTAATAGATTGGATTTGAGTAGGCTTTCATTATTTCCCGTGATGTGGCAAAACATTATATACTTCCGCATGCGTTAACACCAATTTTCGGTATTCTTGATTTGTTATTGATATATATATTTTTCTCGACAAATATTTTCAAATCATTTATCTATGTTCGTAAATAAATATTTTCATATATATTTATAATTTAATTTTGGATGTAACGCGTCTTCTGATTGGCTGACGTTATTTTGTTATAAGCCCATAGACATAATTTAGTCATGTGACCCTGACGTCATCAGCGTTTTTTCATGGTTTTCTACGGTTCAAAATGGAATTAAGAATTAAATTATAAGAAATGACTGTAATATTTTTTTCTGTCTATATTCGAAATAACATAAAAAATGTGGTGCACACTGTTAAATAACCCGCTACGCGCGTTATTAAGTGTGCACCAATTTTTTTTGTGTTCTTTCTACATAGACAGAAAAAAATATTACAGTCATTCCTTAAAAAGATGAAATTAATATATAAAAAGCGGTAAGGAACGTTATTTTGCACTCGATAACATCCGCGTCACACTACGAAAATCGTTCGGTTCTCAGTCAAATACACAAGTCACATGAATAGAAATGTCTAGAAACAATACACCGGAATGCCCTCACGATCTTCCGCTTTGTCTAGAACTCCTAGTTTCACCTTATTTTCAGAGATATTATTTTATTCTCCTGCGAGGCTTCTATAATATAAATAGAAATTTTCTTTCTAATGGGTGTGCGATTTTTTTTTAAAGTTCTTTTGTTGTTCTGAATCAAAGATCAAATGGTTTCCCACTGTTATTTTTACCTGGTGTCAACAGATATAATTTTATAATGGAAATTTATGCGACTGTCATACAACTGAGAGGTAACGCTAGCTATAAAACCAGGTTTAACCCATTAATTTCTACATAAGGAATTCGATGTACCAAGTTATGAACATGACAGTTGTTATCCATTCGTTTGGTGCGTATCAACTTTTGATTTTGTCATTTATAATTGACTTTCCGTTTTGAATATTTCTTGTAGTTTGTATTTTTTGTTATTTAACTTTTAACCTTCCTAAAAATCGCATTTCACACATAAGGTGTAGTTTCCGGCAAAATTCTTTTATTTTGTTTTGAGTTCGTATTACCAACAAGAGTTATGGAGAATAAATCAGTAAACAGCAACCAACACTTTCCCCAACACATACATTCACATCTTTTGAAATCGGAATCCAGATAAAAGTGAATTGCATATTGGATAGATTATATTGCATTTAATCATCTTACATGTATATGAACAAATAAAAGCCAAACGTACTTTATCCTGTATAAGTACAATTCATACACCATTGGTAAGGTAGAACGTATGAGTTTGATATAAATTAGTGAAACATTTCTTTCCACATGTAGTGCTTCAATGTTGATTTTTTATTTAGAAATTTACGTCCATAGTCAGTCGTGTCATTAAATCTTAAGGTTTATGACCCCTTCTTTAGCCAATTTTTTACGAAATTTTCAAACTTCAATTGTGTCAAAACAACAGATATAATGAATAATAGAGATAGGCCATTTTGTACATATACCGAGGGAAAACTTGATGCAAAACAGAGATTTTTGTTATAAAATTTGAAATATAGATTACTCACTTGCTTTTCTATGATGTGCTAGGGTTTATTTTTTTACAAAAAGTTCTAACCAACCTGTAAATTCCTAAATACCTCGTGCTGAGTCACTAAAGTCGAGCGCACCCTAAAAGGTGTACATGATTTGGTCCATGTTTTTATTTGATTAAACCAATAACTACAATAATAAACTTGTTTTAAGGAAACCATTGCTCGCACCGCATGCAATAATCCCATATCTATATCAGTCATCAAATCGCCAAATATACGAGTACAATGATAAAGGCTGTGAATTTTCTATAAAATTTCTATATGTTTAGCATTGAATCAACACAAGGGTACATAATCCTTAACAAACCAGGACTTGCCTCCCCGTAGCATGTGTGACACTCACCAGCTTTGAGAGTTTTTGTATGTTATATATTGTTTTACAGTAACACCAAAACGTTTTCGATAATACATGTCTTCTTTTTCAAATATTCTATTGATAAGTGGTTATAGAAAAAGATTTTCACTTTTATAAAGTAATTACTGAAAATGGAAATATTAATTCTTGATCAAAATGTTATACAACTATTTGATAAGGTTCCAGTGTACGTTATCTGTTTAGCATATATCTGGGTTATTTCAAATTATAATTAGATAATAGAAAAGCTATTTTCATGTAGATCAGAGGAATTATCTTTGCTGCAATGGAAAAGAAAAGAGATGAATATTGTAGGAAATGCAAATGCACAATGTACTTAATCAATATAATATGTAACGAAACTTTTGATTGGATGACGTGTTGGGCGTCAACACAATGACTGATGACAAAAATCATTGGCAAGTAAGTTGTGCCATTGCAGTCGCTGTTTCCTGAATAGTTCAAATGTTTTATTTTGAATATTTTTAAAGAGAGGCGAACGATATAATATCAGAGGGACATAAAAACTCACAAGTCGAAATTAAACTGACAACGCCATGGCTAAAAACGAAAAACACAAACAATAGTACACAAAACACAACATAGAAAACTAAAGACTGAGAAATAATGGCTTTAGAATATTTCTTAATAACTGTACAATGTGTAACTAATGGTCATCTTATAATACAGCATGGACGATTTCAACTCCAATTCTGTTATTCCTTAAGTTTATGTTTCAAAGAAGGCGTTGTATAACTGCATAATCATGCTACTAAGTTTAGAAAAAGTATGTTTAATACTATGTTATTTTTCAAAAGTTAGATATGACTGTTTTAATTAAGATAAAAATATACAGAGATTCTCTCCCTACTTCCAATTTATTCCTCGATTCCGTTTTTCTAAGAAAGTCATGTGTGGCCCCAAGTACATGATGACAGCCGATACTTTTGTTTATTAGTACAAATAAGATCAGTAGTTTTTGACCTAATTTATACATGTATGCACTTTTTCTTAAGTGTAGTAATAGAACAAAACGTGAGACCACTAGACAAGGGGCTTCCAGTATTCATTTGTTTTGGAAATCAAAAGTGGTTAGTTTTTAAGGCCTTTGATTATATGAAAAAAAATAGCCAATTGAACTTTACAAAAACATGTAAATGAACATTAACCGGTTTTTGAGTTTGATTGAAACTTACGACCCCGACCCCTTTTGTAGACAAAGTTGACATAGGGCAGCTTTGTTTGGTGTCATAGTTTCCATTTGAGTTTCACGAACATATGTGATGCTGATGCGAGTATTTGAATTTACACTAAGCATCTTCTATACCGAATAAATAGAGACCTCCTTGTATTCATGGATTGATTGTTGAATGCTTTACGCCCAGTTACATATAATTCATACCCATTCAGGTCAGGACAAGTTAGACAAATCAATAAGGTAGATATGTCTACCAGGCAGAAATAGATTGAATGTTTACTGCTATACTCGAATTAGAGAACTGATAGGTAAGAGCAGAACATTTTCTTAACCATAAGATACCAGTGAATTCTTCAAAGATTGATTTACAAGCAGACAGCAGTAAACTCTCATCATACGATGCAACGAATTGAAATCCAACTAAAGATTGCTGCTAATTGATAATAATCGCATGCATTCGAAGGTATTTATATTAGCATAGGAGTTAGACTGCCAGAGAGGAAATGCCAAGGTGACCAAAAATATATAACCCTGTGTACCATTGGGATTAATGAATCAAGTGCGAGGCCCACAAACAAATAGCACCCACTTAAAATGTGTAATTATATTTTGTTTTTATTTTTCAGGCTCAGCGTCATAATTTCAAGGGTATGACAATCGGCAAGAAACCAACAACAAAACATATTGTTAACTTTACAGACGAACAGCTAAAGGCAGGTCAAGGAATCATTGGTCTCCAGGCCGGAACTAACAAATGCGCAAGTCAATCTGGAATGAGAATGGGTGCATCGAGACATATATCCGATATAAAGACAGATGATATGTCACAAGAAGGGCAAGGTATCATTGGCCTCCAGTCTGGAACCAACAAATGCGCAAGTCAGGCTGGTATGCGAATGGGTGCAACCCGACATATTGCTGATATTCGTGCAGATGACATGACACAAGAAGGTCAAGGGGTCATAGGAATACAATCTGGGTGGAATAAAGGAGCCAGTCAAGCTGGAATGAGAATGGGTGCATCGAGACATATATCAGATATAAAGTCAGATGATATGTCTCAAGAAGGACAGGGTATTATTGGCCTCCAGTCTGGAACCAACAAATTGGCAAGTCAAGCAGGGATGAGTTTCGGTGCTCCTCGTCACGTGTCTGATATGAGGATCGAAGAAATGTCACAAGAAGGCCAGGGATTAATTGGTTTACAGTCTGGTAGTAATAAGGGAGCAAGTCAAAAGGGTATGAGCTTTGGAGCAACTCGTCATATTGCTGATATCCGTGCAGATGATATGGACCAATCTGGACAGGGATATATTGGCTTACAGTCCGGAAGTAATCAATTTGCCAGTCAATCAGGCATGCGTATGGGTGGTGTAAGACATATCGCTGACATTAGAGCAGATGACATGAATCAAGAAGGACAGGGGGTGATAGGTCTTCAGTCCGGAAGTAACAAAGGGGCGAGTCAAGCCGGTATGCGCATAGGTACTCCAAGACATATTTCCGACATAAGAGCAGATGATATGGCACAGGAAGGTCAAGGCTACATTAACCTTCAATACGGAAGTAACCAAGGTGCCAGTCAGACTGGAATGAGCTTTGGAGCAGGCAGACAAATTATTAGCGGAGTGGGAGATTTAGCAGAAGAATACTATGGTGGTGAAAATGAGGGCTATACAGATTATTAAACAAATAAAAAATGTTGACATATGTTGAGAGATGTTGGTAAAATGGGGTTACAAAACATTTATAAAATCAATTTTACTGAATGAGGTTATATAAGTTGAAGAACTGCTGTATTTCGAGTGCTTGCTCAACGAGCATGCTTTACTTATACTTTTATCATACACAAATATTCCTTTAAATATTGAAACATACCAATAATACGAATTCATTTTACACATAATCATTTAAATATCAATTTAACAAATTTACATGGGTGATTGTTGATATATGTTTATATTTTTGAACGATTTTCGACCTCTGTACATCTTCTCGAGAGAAAATAATCTGTATGTTGCACAATTATAGTAAAAAGTAGTCAACAAATAATCTGTACATTACACAATTCTGGTACAAAGTAGATAAGCTAATAATCTGTGTATCCAAATAGCTTTATTCAAAGTTTGTCGTGTTCAGCTGCAAACATACACCAGTTCTCTTCCATTAAGCAAATAGGACGAACTTATGGTGGCCGGATGCGGCTATTTTGCCTTTTCGTGTTTTCTCCTTTTACTTTGCAAACGCGAAAGCGGGAAATCGAGAAATCGAGAAATCGGGAAATCGGGAAATCGAGATATAGGGAAATCGAGAAAGCAAAAACGCGAAAACACAAAAACAAAAACGCAAAAACGCGAAATGAATTTCTCGATTTCGTGTTTTCGCTTTCTCGCTTTTTCGCTTTCTCGATTTTCCGATTTCCCGATTTCTCAATTTCTAGATTTCGCTTTCTCGATTTCCCGATTTCTCTTTGAAAAAGTGAGAGGAGAAAACGCGAAAACGTGAAAAGGGGAAATGGCCGCATCCGGCCACCATACGAACTTCATGATGTTGAGTGTTTCTGATAGAGGTATATGAAGAGTGGGAAAGTGAGTAGTTGGCTGTTTCATTGTAAATATTTCATATCGCTTTATAAATTTATTAAAGTAGTCTATTTATAAATAGTTTGTTTTAATCAATATACAGGAGAGGTTATATTATAACTATGGTTTAAAAACATCTTTACACTAAATAATTATGAAGCTGAATGTGAACTGATTATGATAATAGTCTTATATCTACCTGAATTTGTATATGTTGTTATTGGATTTGAACTAGCTTTCAGTTAATAACTGCAAGTACACGCATATATATCTGTACTTTGTGTTTTTCGAGATGTTGTCGTTTGTTGCTGTATATTTGTATGTCGTAATTGTTCTTTGTACATATTTTGTTGATAAATCAGGCATTTAGTTTTCTAGTTTAAATTGTTTTACATTTGTCACTTCGGGGCCGCTTTCTATATGGTTGGTTGTTGTTCATTGTTAAAGGCTTTACGGTGACCGAGTGGTGTTACCTTCTTTGGTATTTGATCTCTGGTGGATAGCTGTCTCATTAGAAATCATATCATATCTTCTTATTTTTATTTTAAGAGAAAATCACAAAACAAAAAAAAAATAATTAAAAAGACAAATGGTTACTTTGCAAGATGTTGCTTGGAATATCAATATGCAAAGACATAAAATACAATTTTATTAATTTAACCAGGTATAAAAAAAAGTGTGAAGCCCAAACGAATAAAGGAGTGAAAATGTAAGGGTTAAATACCTTACCACATATAATGATAGATGATGCTGGTATTTCATCTCATTATTTGTGACATGTGCCGCATGTTGAACAAAATCTGCTCACCATTGCAGAACACCAGAGATCACCCTGTATTTGGCGGGGTACGTGTTGCTCAGTCTTTAGTTTTTTATGATGTGTTTTTTATACTCTCGTTTTAAGTCTTTTTCGTATTTTTAGCAAATAGTTGTCAATGTTTGAGTGTTTACATTTGAAGTTGAATGTCCCTTTTAGTATAAAGTAAAATGGAGAAAATGTTTATTGTTGGAAACAAGGTGTGAGCCAAACAAACAGAAATAATATGTAACAATTCCAAAAACTAGTAGAGCAAACTATCGGTCACAAATCCGGAAAAAGGAGGATGAAGTCATTTTCTTTTCAATGGCGCAATCGTACATTTTAGTTTTGGCGCAAATGGTACTATGTAGTTTTAAACAGAAGGCGCAAACGTGGCTTTGGAGAACAAAGTTTTGGTGCAAAAGGACGCAAATTTAGCGCAAACCGATTTCTCCAGAACAGTCAACATTGTGTTATAATCTTAATCAATATAAAACAAACAACTATATGGGATATAGTTACGATACTGTTGTCAGGTCATTAAAGATTGCATATTTTGGCGTTAATATTGATTCACTTATAGGGTCTTTGCATCGGAACTAAACACATTTATTCAAAAACCAGTTGTTGGCATGACACGGGTTATGTTCCTCTCATATATGTTATGATGGTATGAAACTAAACCCCTAACGGGAAGGAGTGTGCCTGATGTTCATATGATGAAATCATAATCTTTCAGTCAGTTTAATTGAAGTCTGGAGCTGGCATGTCAGTTAACTGCTAGTAGTCTGTTGTTATTTATGTATTATTGTCATTTTGTTTATTTTCTTTGGTTACATCTTCTGACATCAGACTCGGATTTCTCTTGAACTGAATTTTAATGTGCGTATTGTTATGCGTTTACTTTTCTACATTGGCTAGAGGTATAGGGGGAGGGTTGAGATCTCACAAACATGTTTAACCCCGCCGCATTTTTGCGCCTGTCCCAAGTCAGGAGCCTCTGGCCTTTGTTAGTCTTGTGTTATTTTGATTTAAGTTTCTTGTGTACAATTTGGAAATTAGTATGGCGTTCATTATCACTGAACTAGTATATATTTGTTTAGGGGCCAGTTGAAGGACGCCTCCGGGTGCGGGCATTTCTCGCTACATTGAAGACCTGTTGGTGACCTTCTGCTGTTGTTTTTTTCTATGGTCGGGTTGTTGTCTCTTTGGCACATTCCCCATTTCCATTCTCAATTTAAATTATATATATCAACAAAGAAAAACAAAATGAAATGCAGACACTCAGTAGATAAAACACATACGCATAAATGAAAATTAAAAATGACCATAGCACAATAAAAGAATGGCGGGATGTATGAATACCGTACCACGTCAAAAATGATATTACAAAAAATGGCCAAAACAGTAAAGTTTCAACAAAGAAAAATAAAAGAAACACTGTGACATGTATTATTTGTGAAGTTGATACGAAATATTTAACAACAACCTTTGTTCATCAAGTTTCTTCTCAAACACTGTTGCCCTTTTTAAAGTCTGAGTAGTGTCTTTCGCCTCTTTTGTTCAATTGAAAAAATAATAAAATACTTATGAATTTCTTGAGATGTCAAGAACACTTTAGATTTTTTTATGTGAAAATTGATTTTAAAAGAGGAATAATTTTAATCATGATTTGTTAAAGACTGATTTTAATAATAAAAAAAAAAAACCAACAACAAAACACAGGTGTATCAGGTGTTAAACATAACATCCAATTACAGTACCATAAATCAAAATTGCGATGTCCGTCTACATTTGGTATTTTCAACATCAAACAATCTTTAAGAACACATGGGACAGATGACCAAAGCACGACAACAAATTGGATAGAAAGGCATAAACCACGATTTACAAGGAGCAGCTTCCATAAATAAACCCGAACAGCGTTCACAATTGGTTCTCATGTAGAACAGATATTTATCGCTCATACCTCAAACTGAATCAAATAAAGGCAACAGTAGTATACCGCTGTTCGAAAGTCACAAATAGATTGAGAGAAAACAAATCCGGGCTACAAACTAAAACTGAGGGAAACACATCAAATATAAGAGGAAAACAACGAATCAACAGAGACAGTAATGTGCAACAAAAAACTAAACGACAACGCAACACACACAGAAACGAACTATAAGATAACAACTGATATTTTCCTGACTTGGTACAGGACATTTTAAGAAAAAAATGGTGGGTTGAACCTGGTTTTGTGGTTAAGATTCCCTTCAAATTATAGAGTAGCGTAAAATGAGTCTTTTACATTCTAAAATTAAAAAAAGAATCACTACTGCTATTAGGGGAGTATTCAACAAGTTTAATGGAAATAGTCATATAGTAGTCGATATTTCAATCTTTAGTGCTAACTTAAAGGAGATTTGGGGTATACGTTGATTAGACAGTAATATAACAGAACAAAAACTGTAACACATAAGAGGCCGCAAGTCTTCAACAATAGACATACGACCTATAACAACCAACCGATCATGCACTTTAGAATTGCCTACAATCAACATGGAGAAGTGGGTTGTTGGGATTGAGCATAAAAAGGTAATGTTCCGTCTGCTCTGGTTTTAATGTTGCGGCCGATACAAAGGACCTTACTTAGTTATAAGTCTGTTTAATTTATCAGAGCATACCACTCGCAACTGATACGAAAACGTCACCAGATTAACCTGGGTAGTTTCAAAGTATTCATTTATATACTGAACTGTTACCTAGAATATTTGCTGCGTCTGGAATGTATTTTATATCCGAAAAACCAAATACCACGATTTTCAGTTGAGATCCCTGTACTGTTTTATGCTCTGCAGTTGATTTGGATGATATTACTTAAATGTATTTTAAGTAAAACCAGTTATATTAAGTCAGGAGTATTAAATTCTAAATAACATTTATTCAAAATTGCAACATCCTGTTTAACTTAAATAACAAGGCCTTTTGAATATACTAGATAAGTAATACACGAGTTTAAGAAAATATGGCTTTCTTTTTACTTTAAATCAAACATGTACTTAGGCAATTAAACCATTAATAAAGTGTTTTTTGTGTGCCATGTCTTTAATTTGACAAAAAATACTTAGATTTAATTGAAATAAATTTTTACTGTTACTTAGGAACACATTTCCTTTTTAAAAAAAAGGTTATCAAGGATTGCTATGGAAATTCTATTATCCTTATTATATTAAATTCTTGGTTAAACATAACATTACAAAGGTCTCATTTTTTAAAAATTTATTAAGTTGCTTTATATACTATTTTATATATATATATTTATAAAAACAAAAATATTAACTGTATTATCAACTAAAGAAAACTGACACAATAAATCTATACTAAGCTTAAGTTAATGGTGAAAATGGTCCAGGTACCATAAAATACATCTGAAACATTCAATTTTTTCGAATAACATTGAAAATATTAGTCACAATTCATTTTTTAGATTATTTGATCAGCTTGTTTTACTTATATTTTAAAGTTGATATATATAATTATGTAAGTGTAAGTTATATTATGATTGATTGCTGTGAAATTTTCATTTCAGTACTTTATTGAACATGTTAAATACATTTTTAATTTCAAAAGAGGGACGAAAGATACCAGAGGGAGAGTCAAACTCATAGATAGAAAATAAACTGACAACGCCATGGCTAAAAATAAAAAGACAAACAGACAAATAATAGTACAAAAGATACAACATAGAAAACTAAAGAATAAGCAACAAGAAACCCTCCAAAACTTGGGATGATCTCAGGTGCTCCGGAAGGGTAAGCAGATCCTGCTCCACATGTGGCACCCGTCGTGTTGCTTATGTTATTACAAATCCGGTAAATAGTCTAATTCGGTAGGTCACATTCGTGAAAAGGGAAAGGGGTATTGTAGTTGTTGTTCAATTTTCTTTTAAAACATCTCCTAAATTGATAAAACTCAGTTGATAGATACAAAGAATAGGTCTAGGTTGGTTAATAATTGGTCGAGTATGGTTGAGACTAGGTCGAGCATTGTTCAGGCTCGTATAAATTAGTTAAGTACTGGTCGAGTTCAAGTTCAGACTGTTAATAGATTCAGGAAGATGTGGTATGAGTGCCAATGAGACAACTCTCCATCCAAATAACAATTTATAAAAGTAAACCATTAAAGGTCAATGTACGGCCTTCAACACGAAGCCTTGGATCATACCGAACAACAAGCTATAAAGGGCCCCAAAATTACTAGTGTAAAACCATTCAAACGGGAAAACCAACAGTCTAATCTATATAAAACAAGAATGTGTCCCAAGTACACGGATGCCCCATCTGCACTTTCATTTCCTATAATCAGTGGAAAATGGGATAAAATCTCTAATTTGGCATTAAAATTAGAAAGATCATATCATAGGGAACATGTTTACTAAGTTTCAAATTGATTGGACTTCAACTTCATAAAAAACTACCTCGACCAAAAACTTAAACCTGAAGCGGGACGAACGGACGGACGGACGAACGAATGGACGAACGTACAGACGGACAGAAGGACGCACAGACCAGAAAACATAATGCCTATAAATGGGGCATAAAAACGAGAAAATTAAATTAAATTACATAAACAAACAAACAAACAACAACTACTGTTAAGTATTGTTCAGACTACAGTTCAGTATTAACAAGTAAATATCAGACCAATTCAGACTGGTTGAGTAAACATCAGTACAGTCGAGTACAAATATAGGCTTTTTCAGACTTTTACTGGTTTGTAGTGTATACAACATACCCAGCTCTTAATTGTTATAAAGTCTATACAAACTGTCAAACAAAGGGAGTTCTTCCATCAACCCTCGATCCCCGAAATAACGAAAAATCAATGTCACAGAGGTTTAATGCTTGAGATAGGCACATCAATATGATGCGGGTTTACACGGAGCCATGTTTTTTTTATATATCGAAAATCCTGCCTTTTTAATCTAGGTTTGATGCGTAGATAAAGAGTGACATACAGAACTTTATCATACAAATAATATAGGAGGAACCTCGAGAAAATGTTGTAACAATGTTTTCTTAGGGGTAAACATCTGCTCTATCAATCTTCTTAGCTATGTGGTATTTAGTTTATTATATTTAATTTTCTGTTATTATTGTCTTATAAATTTTAAAACGAACATTATAAAACATGATGTCATGTACAAAACAATCATTCGTATTCACTATATAAAAAGAGACCACAAAGATAAATATGAATATTTAGAATAAAAAGTCCAAAGTAAACTGATAATGCCATGACACAACACTAAGCATAACATGAATAAAACACAACATAGAAAACTAAAAGCTGACCAACACGAACCCCTCCAACACTTGAAGTGAAATCGGGTGCTCAGTAAGGGCTAGCAAATCATATTTTTCATTTAGTTCATCTTGTCGTATAAAACTTAGTCGGTAGTTCACATTCGAGGAAAATAAGAAAGGATTGTGGTGACGACGTTTGGAACACATCCGTCGACATCTGTGAAACAGATATTCCATAACGGCCATCCAACTCTTTAGAGAGTACATAAAATTGTCGAGGATTTCTACTTCACCACTTGGAACTCTTGATTCAATAGCTTCTTTTTGAGCAGCAATCCTCTATCGAGCAAATCATGGGAAGTGCAAGATCTGGACTATTGTATTTAAAATAGGGAAATAATTTTCACACTGTATGCAGGCTTTTGGAATGTTGCTTCATAGACATAGAAAGTTCACAATTGGGAAGCTGAAATCTTCTATCTCGTCGGTTTGTTAAAGTTAAGTCTGCCTCATATCTTGACTTGCATCTAGAAATTGACAATGAGAGTCAGTTGAAAACAAAACATTACGACAAAAGAGATGATTCAACTTCCAAATTGTAAATTTTTCATTTCTATGTAGAAACATTCCAGTAGCCTCTGCATACGAAATATATATTTTACAGTTTTCAGGGCTTGTATTTCCTATCATGATTTCCTTGATATAGAGTTGCTGCTCACAGGGATGCTTTTACACCAAGAGTCAAAGTGGTGAAGCAGAAGTCATCTCTTCGTAAGTTTTATAGACGCCATTACGAGTTGGTTGACCGTATGGAATTTCCACTTCATAGATGATAAGGGATAAGTTCGAAATGTCGTCACTACAATCCCGTACCCTTTTCCAGAATGTGACCTACCGAATTAGACTTAGTACCGGGTTTGTAATAACATAAGCAATACGACGGGTGCCAGATTGGGAGCAGGATCTGCTTAGCCTTCAGGAACACATGAAAGTGGGGTTCGTGTTGTCTTTTGTTTTCTATGTTGTGTTTTGTGTATTATTGTTTGTCTACAGGATTTTTTTTTAACCATGGCGTTTTCTGTTAATATTCGACATATGCTATAAAAAAGAAGATGTGGTATGATTGCAAATGAGACAACTCTCCACAACAGACCAATAAACGCATCATATATACCAGGATTAAAATTTTATATTAACGCCAGACGCGCGTTTCGTCTACAAAAGACTCCTCAGTGACAACCGAATCAAAAAATGTTAAAAGGCCAAATAAAGTACGAAGTTGAGGAGCATTGAGGACTCAAATTTCCTCAAAGTTTTGCCAAAGCTAAGGTAATCTATTCTTGAGGTAGAAAAGCCTTAGTATTTAAAAAATTCAAAATTTTGTTAACAGTTAATTTATTATCATGATCGTATAAATGATAACTCAGGTCAACACAGAAGTGCTGACTACTGGGCTGGTGATACCCTCGGGGATGAAATGACTCCGAAATAAACAACTATAGGTCACCATACGGTTTTTAAAATTAGGTAAAAGTGAGAGGTTTAGATAGCTTTCAAACCAGGTTTAATCCACCATTTTCTACATAAATAAATACATGTACCTAATCAGAAATGTGACAGTTGTTATCCATTCGTTAGATGTGTTTGCGCTTTTTATCTTATCAATTGCTGAGGAATTTTCTGTTTACAGCGTGGTCTCACACAGAACAGCAAGCTATAAAGGGTCACAAAAATGACAAGTGTAAAACCATTCAAACAGGAAAACCAACAGTCTAATCTATATAAAAACGAAAAACGAGAAATATGTATAAACAACATTACTAAACGACAACCACGTACATCAGGTTCTGACTTAGGACAGGTGCAAACAAATTCAGCGGGTTTAAACGTTTTGAAAAGCGACAACATTCACCCTAACATGAATCAATAGTATAACATCACAACATAGCAATCAAAAGACATATTTACAAAAACAAGTGAAAATACACTGAACAAATAAATTTGGTATATGACAGAATGTAAATACAAAATAATAAGGGTGGTTAAATGTAAAACATTTTTCGAACGACAACCAAAAACCTTAGACTGGTATTTAAAGATCTGCATGATCGAAAACATTAAAGAATGAGTTGAAACACCGACACATCATATTGTTCAACCTATTTGTGATTGTGGCTTTAAAAATAATGTTGTGTCGTTTTCAGTTGTTTTTCCTCATTACTCTGTCTTGTTAAGATTCTACTTTGTCAAAATTATTACCCATAATGCCATCTGATTTATGCAATTGTGACAATGGAAACAATTACTTAACAATCGTAACTACTTGGTCATTCTCGCTACGCTGTACAATTTCTTCGTGCGACCAGAAAGGCCGAATAGTTACGATTGCATTACGTAATAGCACAAAATAAAAACACGTCATGAAGCATAAAACATCTTACATAAGGACAAAATACATAGGATACCCATCATTACTGAATGCTACGTCATAGCAAATTACAAATTATAAATTATTGTGTTCTCCCGGAGAAAAATAGAGTACCATTCAGTACACAACCAGCGAATTTAGTGTAAAAACGACATGACACGTATGACATTGTTCAATGAATAACATATGAGTTCATAGTATCGACTGGACGAAAAACCCCTAGATGTCACAATTATCACTGTCATTTTGACAATAACTGTGTTATTGCTAAACTATGAATTTTTCGAAAAACTAGGGATTTTCTTATCCTAGGCATAGATTACCTTAGCTGTATATGGCACAACTTTTTGTAATTTTGGACCCTAAATGCTCTTCAACTTTGTACTTGTTTGGCTTTATAAATATTTTGATGTGAGCGTCACTGATGAGTCTTATGTAGACGAAACGCGCGTCTGGCGTACTAAATTATAATTCTGGTACCTTTGATAACTATTTACACCACTGGGTCGATGCCACTGCTGGTGGACGTTTCGTCCCCGAGGGTATCACCAGCCCAGTTTTCAACACTTCGGTGTTGACATAAATATCAATAATGTGGTAATTTTTATAAATTTCCTGTTTACAAAACTATGAATTTTTCGAAAAACTAAGGATTTTCTTATCCCAGGTATAGATTACCTCAGCTGTATTTGGCACAACTTTTTTTGGAAATTTGGACCCTCAATGTCTTCAACTTTGTACTTGTTTGGCTTTATAAATATTTTGATGTGAGCGTCACTGATGAGTCTTATGCAGACGAAACGCGCGTCTGGCGTACTAAATTATAATTCTGGTACCTTTAATAACTATTTACACCACTGGGTCGATGCCACTGCTGGTGGACGTTTCGTCCCCGAGGGTATCACCAGCCCAGTTTTCAACACTTCGGTGTTGACATGAATATCAATAATGTGGTAATTTTTATAAATTTCCTGTTTACAAAACTACGAATTTTTCGAAAAACTATGGATTTTCTTATCCCAGGCATAGATTACATTAGCTGTATTTGGCACAACTTTTTTGGAAATTTGGACCCTCAATGCTCTTCAACTTTGTACTTGTTTGGCTTTATAAATATTTTGATGTGAGCGTCACTGATGAGTCTTATGTAGACGAAACGCGCGTCTGGCGTACTAAATTATAATTCTGGTACCTTTGATAACTATTAGCCGCACTTACTTGTGGTAGAAAAATAATTCCGATTAAATCTTTAATTATATTGTTCCGAACAATAAACGAGACAAGCTCCCAGTTTGTTATTTACAGCATGCAATGATCTAGTTTAACAAAATATATCTGGTTGATTATAAAACAATTCGACCTAGTAAATCTATATGTTTGATATTTTATACTAGAAAAAAAGTTCTTGCTAAACCATTTGATTCATATTTACTAGTTTACCAGGCGTGAGAAATGTCAAATTTAGTGACTATTCTGAGCCAAAATCTACATATGATTTCCCATTAGCAAATTGTGGATTAATGTTCAATAAGTATATTTTTATGATTTCAAGAAAACCAGGGCTTATTTTCAGTAGTAGTTGACTAAATTTTTGTTTTGTTTCACTACACGGTTTAAAACATTAGTTAAAAAAAACATACATAAATGACATATATGAACATTGGATTCTATGAAATAAACTTTAATGCCCGCGTCACACTGTCCCGATTTTTACGCCGATGGCAACACGATTATGGAAATTTTCAAAATCGGGACTGATCGTATCCAGATCGGGCTATTCGTAGTGCCATCTTTAACCATCGTAGAACCATCGGCCACTTTTTCTAGCCTTCGGGGAAAACTTCGGGAAAGGTTCTAAATTTTTTAACATGTTAAAAAATCCCTGAAGGTGCGTCCGATGTTGAGGGTTCGTATTGAGTTCGTATCACCATCCTCACAATCGTAATGTCACCGGGAATGCATCTTTGAACATCGTATTGCATTCGTGTTTCCATCGTTTCCATCGGGCAGTTTTGACATTTCGATGTCTACACGAATGAATCACGAAGCTACCCGAAGGTCTTACGATGGCAACACGACTTCGTGAAGACCTCGTTATCCCGTCGTGTTGCCATCGAATAAAAGTACGAAGGCGACAAGATGGAACTACGACGGCAATAAACCCAGCTAAATGTAAGTTAATTTTCGCGCTAAAATACATTTAAATTGCCATGCGCGATATGCACTGGTCAGTCTAATACGAGTTAAGAAAGACGTTCACAGAACATGGAGCTCATATCATATGATTCTATGAAAACAAGAAAGGCGACAGCGTTGTTTCTATTAATTCAAATGGAACAAGAAGAGCAGCTATTACAGGCTCAGGATTTACTTTTACGAGTAAAATATTATTTTTTGTCAATTTTTCATATGAAGTAACATAATGAAAATCATAAACGCGCCTCGTACACCAACACTGCAGGTACACGTATATATAGGGAAACCAACTTTTTCTTCATTATTCTGATTTTTTATGTATCGTCTGAGTTGTTGTCACTCTCGAATGTTTACTCCATAACCATTTTGTTTTATGTATGTCATATTTTGCCGCATTTGTTGCTTTCTCCACATCCTTCCTTTTGTCTATATTATTATGATATTCTCCTGGAAAGAACTCTTTTTGAATAAAAGGGATCAACAAACCCATTACCTTACCTTTAAGATAGATCAGTAAACATGGGCATAATTATGGATGATTAATAAGACTAGTGCACACATTTTACAGTCCAAAAAGGCAATGCCGAGCGTGGCATCCCCTCGTATCTAACATATTGGGAACAAATATGGACACTATATTTGTATATGACACATGCAGAAAATGGTAAATTGAATATGCATATTTGATACATAAACTATTTTTTTAGAAATCAACCAAAACATTCAGTAACTGGAAATACCTTTAATATTGTCTTTAGAACCAGCAGGTAAAAAAAATGAGCAACCAATTTCCTGTGTATTATGCTATTTCAAGGAGAAAAAACAAGTCCATCTGCATGACCTTGACCTTTGGCCTTGAACGTAAAAAATGTCAGATCATTACAAGGAGGAACAATATACTAAATGTGGTTAAAATCTTTTGAAGCATATTGATTTTAGAGTGTTCACAAGGGTGATATTGCCTTGAATTACAACTGCCACTGTGACCTTGACCTTTGAACTTTAAAGTCAATAGCGCTTAAGATATTCTTAACGAGTAACACCATACCAAGTTTTGAGCATTTTGGTTCTAGAGTGTCCATAACAATTTTATCTACACGCAACTTGTAGTAGGCGAGGGGATAATAAACTAAGTTTTATAAGAATTAGACAAAAAGGTCGATTTCCCGCCATGCATGGCAGACTTGTACAGAAACGATATGTTGTCGAAATTCTGTTCGTATCATAAAAAAGTTCAAAACAGGTAGAAAGCATTTTTAGATCGTTTGTATACTTGTATACGTCTTATGATTAAACCAGAAATTAAATGTACAATATAATATATATTCAGTATTGATCAAACAATTTAAAACGCGTGACGCCTTCGGCATATAATTTGAATGCATCGTAAGCTGTACACGACGTCTTTTAGACATCGTATGGCCACCACGCCATCATCGTAATCCATCGTGTAGCCTTCGTGATCCATCGTGTAGGCTTCGGCTAAGATATGAAGCTTAAATACCCGTCTTCGGTTAACCTTCGTATGTCCATCTTTTGCTATCGTATATAATTTCGGCACAATCGTATAGACTTCGTTATTCATCGTTCTTGCTTCGGTCACTTTTTTGTATTTTAACGAGATCGGGACCAACTTCGTACGAACTTACCATTTTCGCATTCGGGTGTCCATCGTATATAAAAATCGGGACAGTGTGACGCGGGCATAATGCCCGTGTCACACTGTCCCGATTTTTACATACGATTGACACCCGAATGCGAAAATTGTAAGTTCGTACGAAGTTGGTCCCGATCTCGTTAAAATACGAAAAAGTGACCGATGCAAGTACGATTAATAACGATGTCTATACGATGGTGCCGAAATCATATACGATAGCAAAAGATGGACATCGAAGGTTAACCGAAGACGGGTATTTAAGCTTCATATCTCAGCCGAAGCCTACACGACGGATCACGAAGTCTACACGATGGATTACGATGATGGCGCGATGGTCATACGATGTCTAAAAGACGTCGTGTACAGCTTACGATGCAATAAAATTCTGCCAATATGCTTCAAATGATTTTAACTACATTTGGTATATTGTTCCTTCTTGCAATAATCTGATATTTTTTACGTTCAAGGCCAAAGGTCAAGGTCATGCAGATGGACTTGTTTTTCTCCTTGAAATAGCATAATACACAGTGTATGTAAAGTGCGGATCCTAAAATATCATTTTTACTGTATATGCCATAAATGTCTAATGTAGAATGATGAATAAACAGACGAACTTTTTTTTAATTTTTGAAGAAAATGAAGAAAATTAGTTAAAATGTACATGTTCAGAAATACATAATACTTATAAAACAAAGAAAGAGATGCGAGCGGGGTTTTATCGCGCCTAAAGCCATCCAGCTGTGAAATATATACCAAAATAGGCGAATATTTAGGACATTTCACGAACAGATCGTGCAGGTGCTTTATAACTAACAGGTAAGATGTTGTTGCAGTAAAATATATTCATTTTAATACAATTAATAAAGTTGTATAACGTAGAATATGTTTTGTCATTCAGTTTCTTCATATTCAACTAAATTCCACTATGATGATTTCGTAATGTTAGTCATTTTTACTGTCGAATAATGATACTATTCTTTCATTTTCACTGTGGAGCGAATCATTAGTATTGTATATGCGGTGCATTTTCACTGTATCATTATGTTTTTTATCTATTACAGCTCATTTCTTTAAGCATGTAGAGCAAGACTTTAGTTGACTTGCTTGCTTTTCTTTTATTGGATAATCATTATGATAACACCCAATTTACTTCAAATATTAAACATACAGGTTAAACTTTGCCTATTCATATTGTTTAAAAATGTCAATCTTAATTACAAAGTTTGTATAAACAATTAAACAAACAAAGCAAGCAAGCCAACCAAAGTTTTGCTTTACATGCATTAGGAAATTAGCTGTAAAGCCTTAATTTAGCCGACTTTTTTATCTATTAACCGACAATAGATAAAGTAAGAGAAAGATTTGATAAAAATCAACTTACGGAGGAAAGTTTGGTTTTAAAACACTCTAATAAATTCAATAGAAATAACATTTATTTCAAATGTATTCCATTTAGTTTCTTATAAAGCGTATATGGATCTTGATCCTTATTTTTTTATCCATTTCCATGTCACTTCACCACTAATTACGTACATCTTGATATAGATTGAACCTCTGTTTTCCCGTTTAAAAGGTTTTACACTGAAGCCGTTTATAACTTGCTGTTCGGTGTGAGCCAAGACTCCATGTTGAAGACCGTATTTTGACGTATAATGGTCTACTTTTATAAATTGTGACTCGGATGGAGAGTTGTCTCATTGTCACATACATGTACGACATCTATATATGGCTCAAAAACGAAACGAGACGGGATAAAGACGGCATAAAAAAATCCACGCTACTTTTTTAATATATTTATAATGGGCTTAGTATGAGTCAGAATAGAGTAAAATAGTGGGTCGCATTTGGGTATAAGCGTGACGCCGGATTGCCGATTTTTTGCAAGCGTGACAGGTGAAAGTCAAATGATTGTGTCGATAAAAACGAGAAATGAAGTCTAGCGGGACACGGATAATTACAAAAAATGAGAACAGCATAGTATAAGCGGGATACGGGAATCTGACAAAACAATAAGCGGAATACGGGAATCTGCCAAAACAGTAAGCGGGATCCAGGATCAGAACCCCCCACAATGAGACCCCAGAATAAGATATTTTCGTATATTCATCCTATTGTTACAGTCATGCCTTAATTACAAATGTATCCGATGCATGCATTTTTTTTTATATTTTTGGTCCCTTTTTCAATTTTGTGGGGTCCAAATTTATAGACAAAAGTCCTTTAATATAGATATTTGGGATTCGTTGACATGCTGAATCTAACCGTGTATCTAGTTTGGGGATTTTTTGCCTAATTTCTGAAATAGCCCACATAGAGTTCCAAAGGGTCTAAAATCAACAAAAATGAATTGTAGCATGCATTTCGTGTACAATAACCCAAATGTGTATGGTTTTACCTCTGCGGTAGTATCCATTCGCGGATCTAGAATTTTCATTTCAGTGAGAATCGCTTTTGTTACAAGTTTGAAAAGCTATATATTTGATGAAGAATGAATGAGGAGTTTGTATTTCAATTTGAAAATACATGTATCATAAATCCTAAAGTCATCAACTAAGTTTTTTCATTTGTTGCAAGTACATTTATCACATAATTCTACAATAAAAATTCATCGCATCTTTGAAAATTCTACATTAATAATGACTGCAGTAACAGTGATAATTCATCGCATCTATAGTTAAAATGGATCGCTTTCAATAATCGATATGCTATATTATGATGCTTTTATAACACTTATTTGAACTTTAATGCTATATTTGTATATTATAAAGACATATCACAATGAAAATATGTTAAAACTTTCCTTCAAATCACTTAACTTGATATTTTCAAAACGTAAACAAATACAGTTTTCCCATGATCCTTTATTCTACAATAGACATACCCGCATATAACAGTAAAAATTAACTAGCTGGATTCGCACTTTATATACACTGATACACAGGAAATTGGTTGCTCATTTTTTTACCTGCTGGTTCTAAAAACAATATTAAAGGTATTTCCAGTTAATGAATGTTTTGGTTGATTTCTAAAAAAATAGTTTATGTATCAAATATGCATATTCAATTTACCGTTTTCTGCATGTGTCATCTACAAATATAGTGTCCCCAATATGTTACAAACGAGGGGATGCCACGCTCGGCATTGCCTTTTTTGAACTATAAAATGTGTGCACTAGTCTGAATAATCACCCATAATTATGCCCATGTTTACTGATTTATCTTAAAGGTAAGGTGATGGGTTCGTTGATCCCTTTTATTCAAAAAGAGCTATTTCCAGGAGAATATCATAATAATATAGACAAAAGGAAGGATGGGGGAAGGCAACAAATGCGGCAAAATATGACATATAGAAAACAAAATGGTTATGGAGTAAACATTCGTGTGACAACAACTCATACGATACATGAAAAATCAGAATCATGAAGAAAAAGTTGGTTTAACTATATATGTGTACCTGCAGTGTTGTTGTACGAGGCGCGTTTATTATTTTCATTATGTTACTTGATATGAAAAGTTGACAAAAAAGTAAATACTGAGCCTGTAATAGCTGCTATTCTTGTTCCATTTGAATTAATTGAAACAACGCTGTCGCCTTTCTTGTTCTCATAGAATGATATGATATGAGCTCCATGTTTTGTGAACGTCTTTCTTAACTGTCGTATTAGACTGACCAGTGCATATATCGCGCATGTCACTTTAAATGTATTTTAGCGCGAAAATTAACTTACATTTAGCTGGATTTATTGCCGTCGTAGTTCCATCTTGTCGCCTTCGTACTTTTACTTATACTGGCAACTCGACGGGATTACGAGGTCTTCACGAAGTCGTGTTGCCATCGGAAGACCTTCGGATAGCTTCGTGATTCATTCGTGTAGACATCGTAATGTCAAAACTGCTCGATGGAAACGATGGAAACACGAATGCAATACGATGTTCAAAGATGCATTCCCGTAGACATTACGATGGTGAGGATTGTGATACGAACTCAATACGAACCCTCATCATCGGACGCACCTTCGGGGATTTTTTAACATGTTAAAAAATTTAGAACCCTTCCCGAAGTTGTCCCCGAAGGCTAGAAAAAGTGGCCGATGGTTTTACGATGGTTAAAGATGACACTACGAATAGCCCGATCTGGATACGATCAGTCCCGATTTTGAAAAATTCCATAATCGGGTTGCCATCGGCGTAAAAATCGGGACAGTGTGACGCGGGCATAAAGAAAAACATTAAGAATACAATAATGATGAATTTCTAATTTTTGGCAATAGTGGTAAAAGAGGGGCAAAAGACACCAGAGGGACAGTCAACCTCATAGATAGAAAATAAGTTGACAGTGCCATGGCTAAAAAGAAAACATCTAAGTTAAAGTAGAAGGTCCAATATCATAAATAGAGTAACTCTTTGATCGATTGTTTTTAATACACCAGCACCTAATTAGATAAATAAATCATCATCTTTTTAAAGCTTTTTAATGTCCCAAATTATGTACTGCTGAATTTGCAATTACAATTGCTCATAGATTGATTTCAAAACATGCAAACCATTTAATCATTGTACTACTTAGATAATTATAGATATCAACTCATAGCCAAACAAAAACCATATATAACAGACGCCAACCACAGAAAACCACTGAATTATATGCTTTAAACTTGGGACAGTAACAAAAACAAATTGCGGGATTAAACATGAATTTAAGAGCACAATCATTCATGAGACTGTGGTGTAAAAGCACAAATTAAATGTTATAAACTATAGAAATCCGATGAAAACGACTTGAAAAGTAAAATCACAAAAATACTGAACTTAGAGGAAAATCAATTCGGAAAGTCCACAATCACATGGCAAAATCATATAACAATACGAATCAAAAACGAATGGACAAGAACTGTCTTATTCCTGACTTGGTACAGGCATTTTCAAATGTAGAAAATGATGGATGAAACCAGGTTTTATAGCGCTAAACCTCTCACTTTGATGACAGTCTCATCAAATTCCGTTATATTTACATTCAAATTTGGTGCGTTAACTAAACAGACACAATAATTAAAATAGTCAAAATATGGATACATCAGTCATCATCGTATAACAATTTTAAAAGGAACAATTTAACAGAACACAAAAACATCTACAAACACATTCATTGACTTGTGTGTCTGACGTCAGAAAATTTCTAAAAAAACTTAACTCATCCTATCAAATTAGCATATGAAGCAACTCGATTAAGAACAAAATACTAACAGTCGCATTTACTGTATGCTAGGTCAACCCAATGTCATTTGATAAACAACTCCTTTTTTCCCAGATAAAATGTATAGTATCAATCAGTATAAATATATAAAGGGAATATGTATAATGTATTATAAAACCAATCATTTAAGACTTGTACAGATCATTAAAAACTTTTTCTTGGTATTTGGAACGTCCTTATCTATATACAATTATGTTAACGCTATAGAAATCCTTTTGTACACACATTTAGTTTATTTTGCAGTGTAAACAAGTAAAATAACAAAAATACCAACCCCGAGGAAAATTATAAATGGAAAGTCGGTAATCAAATGGCAAAATCAAACGCTTAAACACATAAAAAAATTATAGTAAAATCACAAAATACTGAACTCCGAGGAAAATTCAAAACTGAAAGTCGCCAATCAAATGGCAAAATTAACGACTCAAACACATCAAACGAATGGATAGCTATTATTCGTGTGTTTCTTTGTCAATTGTGTTCTCCTATTTATTTATACTGTAGTCCTGTAATGTTGTGTTGTCATTTTACTGTTATATTTCACATGGCCATAAAAGAGGGAGGTTTGGCATGCCACAAAACCAGGTTCAACCCACCATTGTTTCCCTTAAAACTGTCCTGTACTAAGTCGTTTGTTTTCTCTTATTTGTGAGTGTGAATTCACATTACTATAAGACGTGTCACGGTACTTATTTATCCCAAATTCATGTATTTGGTTTTTATGTTATATTTCTTATTCTCATAGGATTTTGTCTAATGCTTAGTCCGTTTCTGTGTGTGTATGTGTGTGTTACATTTTAATGTTGTGTCGGTGTTCTCCTCTTATATTTAATGCGTTTCCCTCAATTTTAGTTTGTTACCCCGATTTTGTTTTTTTTCCATGGATTTATGAGTTTTGAACAGCGGTATACTACTGTTGCCTTTATTTAACAACTGTCATATTCCTGACTTCGTATATTAAATTTCCTATGTAGAAACTGGTGGATTAAACCTGCTTTTAAAGCTAGCGAAACCTTTCACTTGTATGACAGTCTCAAGAAATTCCATAATATTGACAACGATGTGCGGACAAAACAAACAGACATACACGGTAAAAATTGAAAAGTAGAGAGGGGGCAGCAGTTAACATTGTATTATGATCTTAATCACTATTAAAACAAACAAATATAGGTAACAAAGAAACTCAAAAAGGCTTAAAGACAAAGCACATTAGCAAAACTGTAAGACAAGAATACACAAATTATTTGTATTTTAGCAAAAAATCACACTAACAGGGTGTATAAGTACAGAGCCGCGTCATATGTTACAAAGAGTTACAAAAAGTAGAATAACAAGAATAAAAACAAATATATTTGAACTTACTGTAAAATATTTGGAAAGGGTAGGGGATTTAAATTTGGCGGTCTGACACCTGTATTGCCCTGTGTCCTGTGAACTAGCATATTGAACATCCTTCACATGTGGCAGTCATACATCATGTACAAAGAACGGTCCTGTATGCACGTTTTTTTTTATTATATCTATTACGAATCAATTACGTATTATCGATAAACAATATTTCATTCAGTGATAGTTGATTGCAAGCTCATTAAGTTAACTTTCGATTTTGTTGCCGAAGTTTACCAGATCGCACATTGATAAACAATAAACACAGAGCATGTAGAGCACGTGACAAATAAATGAATTGAAATAGCCATGTTATTTCTTTCGTATAACTTTTTTGGAATTGAGAACGGAAAAGAAGAAAGTGCCAAAAAGACAACAACACGACCAAAGAGCAGAAAGTAGCAAAGGCCACCAAAGGGTTTTTAACGTACCCAGCAGGCCTCTTAACAATAATGTTGATAATGTCAGCTAACTAATCCTAAATCTAGTAATGTTGGATAAATGACAGGAACATTTGATAGGTTGGAATCTAAACCAAAAAAGGTTAATTGTGGCATTGTTGTTTTTTTAATTGTAGCCACAAATTTCGTTTGAAGGTATTACAAAAATCAGATCCACCACATATGCCTAGCATGTATTGAAGGAAAATCAATGCTGAGGTTTTTTTAAACTACAAAAATCATCTTAAAAAGCAGTTTAACAAAATAAGAGAGAGGATCTTCAAACTCACAAGTCGAAAATCAATTGAAAATGCTTTGACAAAAAACAAATGATAAACAACAGTATCGAGAACACAACGCATAGATAATTAGAAGACTGAACAAAACGAACCCTTCCAAAACATGAGGCGATCTTATGTGTTATGGAATGGTAAATAAAACTAAGAATGATTGTTATAAAGAAAAATAATATGAATATATTTACACTTGTAATAATCCCATGCAAGTGAACAGATGTACAAGTTACACTGGTGGTAAAAATATGCACTGAAAGTCTTGACAGGATTCAATCCTCTTGCTAACCTGTCATCTGATAACCCTTTCCCTTTTCAACATTATAAGTATGTCCCTATCCCCTATCAGATAAAGTATGGTAATTCAAAATATGGAACCAGCTAAGACATGTAAAGAGTAAAAGTCAACCAAAAAGTGATAAAACTTCTGAATGGATTTGACATGATGAACATTATACTCGATTGACAGGCTTAATTAAACTTTTTTGTTTTTGAGCCGGCTGAAACCTGCATCTGAGTGATTTTCTCTCTCGCTGTGATGAAGACCCATTGTTAGCCTCCGGCTGGTTTCAGCTCTATGGTCGGGGTGTTGTCTCTTTGACACATTCACCATTTCCATTCTAAATTTTAGAATTGTTAAACTAGTGATTTAGTAGTGTTAAAAGTTTAAGATAAAATGTTTTACTGCCAGTATCATTATTATACTCAATGTAAATGAAGTCAAGGTCAAATGAACACTACCAGACAGACATGTACTCCTTACAATCATTCCAAACACCAAATTATTTAACTTACTGCTGGCAGAATCATAGTAAAAAACCTTATCACAAAAACCTAACATTGACCAATGATTTTGGAAATTAGGTCAGGTCAAATAAAACATGTTAGACTGACATATACACTAAACAATCATTTAATACACCAACATAGGTGCTTTATTGCTTTTTGTTTATCTGAAGAAAAAAACCTTATTACTTATAGAGAGTGAAAAATTCAGGTGACAAAAAAAAACCTTCAATTTAAGTATTTGATGAAAAAGAGGAAAAGTACAACAGACATATCCCAGACAAAACTTTGGTAGCATAAAGTATCTGTATTCAAGGGTCTTATACCTTCTGAAACAAAGCTTTGAACAAATAATTTACACCGTCACCGTCACCATCACAGCTGGATTAGCATTCCTATATCTCATATTCTGCGACTTTCAAGCAAGACAAAGCATATGCAACTGACAATGGAAATTAGTTGAATACTAAAACACAAACTCACAATTTACACTAAAGCTAACTTTTTGTCGAACCTCGAAAAAGCGAGACTAAGCGATCCTACATTCCGTCGTCGTCGGCGGCGGCGTCCACAAATATTCACTCTGTGGTTAAAGTTTTTGAAATTTTAATAACTTTCTTAAACTATACTGAATTTCTACCAAACTTGGATAGAAGCTTGTTTATGATCATAAGAAAGTATCCAGAAGTAAATTTTGTAAAAATGAAATTCCATTTTTTCCGTAATTTACTTATAAATGGACTTAGTTTTTCTGCGAGGAAACATTACATTCACTCTGCGGTTAAATTTTTAAAAATTTTAATAACTTTCATAAACTATCCTTGATTTGTACCAAACTTGGACAAAAGCTTGTTTATGATCATAAGATAGTATCAAGAAGAAAATTTTGTAAAAATAAATTTCCACTTTTCCGTATTTTACTTATAAATGGACTTAGTTTTTTTGCCAGAAACAAAACATTCACTGTGGTTTAAGTTTTAAAATTTTTTATAATGTTCTTAAACTATCCTGGATTTCTACCAAACTTAGGCAAAAGCTTGTTTCTGATCATAAGATATTATTCAGAAGTAAATTTTGTGAAAAAAATATTCACTTTTTCCGTATTTTACTTATAAATGGACTTAATTTTTCTTTCAGTTAACATTACATACAGTCTGCAGTTAAAGTTTATAAAACATTTATTAGATTCATAAACTATCCTGTATTTTTTTACCAAACTTGGAAGCTTCTTTCAATCAAAAGACAGTATCGAGAAGGAAATTTTTATTGATGTTTTTCCTCATTTTTGTTGTGTCTGCGATTAACAGCAAAAGTAGGCGAGACACTGGGTTCCGTGGAACCCTTACGAATTTTTATATACAAACTGTTAAGTTTCAGTGTGTAACAGGATGTTAAACAAATAAGAACTAACCAACAAAGGATGAAGATGATTGGTGTTTTATGTATAATGCTTTGTAATATACCAACAATCTGATGCGTATTTTAGTTGCTACTGCACAAGGTAAACAAATACTCCACACAAAAACATGTCACCTACCAAGAGACCAGACATAATTTTCTGGGTTGATCCCAACAAGTCTTACTATTAAAAGCTACCTATTTATCAGAGAAGTAGCAAATACCAATGTTGTAGTCTTTGGTTAGACCAGTTAGGGATCAAACCTATACCCTTCATACAATAAACAAGCAAACTACTAACACACCATCAAATAGTCAACGATTTAAGAACCTTTGCCAAGATAAACTACTGCAATACAACATATCTAAGTTTGCCTCAGTCAAGAAAACTAACCACACTATCAATTCTCTTCTACATATAAAAAAGAAGATGTGGTATGATTGCCAATGAGACAAGTGTCCACAAGAGACCAAGATGACAGACATTAACAACTATAGGTCACCGTACGGCCTTCAACAATCAGCAAAGCCCATACCGCATAGTCAGCTATAAAAGGCCCCGATATGACAATGTAAAACAATTCAAATGAGAAAACCAACGGTCTTATTCATATATAAAAAAAAATGAACGAAAAACAAATATGTAACACATAAACAAACGACAACCACTGAATTACAGGACCCCCCAAGGTTGACTGGGGAATAGAAATATGGTCACTTGGTCTTCTTCCGACCGGCAGTAAAACGCTTGCCGAAGTGGGCGTCCGTTTGGCTGTGCGGGATGTATCAAGTTCGCAGTCACGTCCGGTCAGATTGGGGACGTTAAATCCGATGCCTCGTGTAAAGAGAGTGCCACGCTTTTTGCACGTTAAGAACCCTTGCAACAACTCTTCGAGGGGTCCGTAGGTGGCCTGTTGCAAGGAAAAATTTCTGTCCCTATCCAATATACCCTCATTTTCCAGTGTCAGTCCAAATTTCCCCAACCATCATCCCAGATGGCCTCTATTGTATCAACCTACCTATTGTGTTTATTGTGAACTTGTTCTCGTCCTGAATATGCATGAAATATTTGCCATTGGACGTTAAGCAACCAACAATCAATCAATCAATTTGAATTACAGGCTCCTGACTTGGGACATGCACATACATAAATAATGTGGCGGGGTTAAACATGTTAGCGGGATCCCAACCCTCCCCCTAACCTAGGACAGTGCCTTTACATTAATTCCTTATTAAAGGGATAAATATGTTAATCACTAGACTCAATGTTAAGAATTAATTATCATTTCGATCAACTGGTAAAAGTCAATTTCAGATTATCTTCCGCTAAGAATTACTGGATTTGAACATGCTTTATAAGCTTCATTATCGATGATTTTAAAACCATATGTTCATATTTTTATCTTAAGAGTATTTTTTAATAATTTTTATAAGCATTAAAGCAATAATAACGGAATCCTTGTTATATTATTCACAATAGTTAATTGCTGATTGTTTAGAGATAGGGAACATACTAATTATGCTATGTTCGGTCCAGTGTACTTCGTGATCAGAAGCCAGTGATTCAGTTTTGTCAATGGTTGCTGTTAATTCATTTTTTTTTTTACATAAATCAGGCCATTGGTTTTCTTATTTGAATTGTTTTCCTTTCTTCTTGTCCAGGCTTCTTTTGATTTACTATACAGAATATGATTTTCTGATTATTGAAGGCTGTTTAGTGATCTAAGGTTGCTAACTACTTTTTAGTTTGGTCATTGTCAATGATACCACATCCTTAAAATTGTATTGGCATAACCACTGAGAAACAACATTCCTATTGTCTACCGAAAACACCTCTAACTAAATCCAGTAAAGAAATGAAAACAAGGGAATACAACAGTCTCTCTTAGAATGGAACCCCGTGTCATCTAGAATAATCACTGCTAGGTTTGACACAAAATTTAAATCAAAGCACCAAAGGGTGCTATAGGCAGTTAATCAAAAACCCAAAGGCAAACTTGGCAAAGTTCAGATGAATAGTGTAAAGAATTAGTCAATTATTTATCTCCGGCATTGTTCTCAGCTATTTCTAAAGTATCAAATAATGCTTGTACAGTAATGTTTATGTTATGCAATCCTACCACTTTCAAAAGTTACTAGAACACACCCGCGAAATCGCGGGCATTCAGAGCGGAGTTAAAAGTATGTAAAGTGTTGTTAGAAGTTTTATACCTCCTCCTTCATTTCCAAAATTCCCAATTTTTGGTTTTCTATCAATTTCAATATGAACATACATTTAGTATGTTATGAACATTTAAGTAAGGAGCCTGTAGTTCAGTGGTTGTCGTTTGTTTGTGTGTTACATATTTGTTTTTCGTTCCTTTTTTGTACATAAATAAGGCCGCTAGTTTTCTCGTTTGAATTTTTTTACATCGTCATTTCGGGGCCTTTTAAAGCTGAGTATGCGGTATGGGCTTTGCTCGTTGTTGAAGGCCGTACGGTGACCTATAGTCGTAAATTTCTGTGTCATTTTGGTCTCTTGTGGAGAGTTGTCTCAACATGGCAATCATACCACATCTTTTTTTTTTGTAATCAATGAATTTTGTAAAATATTTAATGAATGGAGAATTTCAGAAAAGGTATCAAAAGTTCACATGAATAATTTTAGCGCTTATCTGTATATTACTATATAAATAAAGTGTATTTACTTTCAATTCTTAGTTTAGTAATCGACCCATGGTGGTCAATTGACATAGTATACAGACCCTCTCCATTTAATAAACTCTGAACAGAATTAAAATACACTTTATTCGTACTATTTGTTTGTTCAAAGTATACAGAAAAACGCAAACCGGAAGTATAATCTGACTTAAAATTTCGTCCAATGACGGGACAATATCCGGATGCCTTTTTTCTCGTTTTTCTCCCAAAACAACTCAATCTGAATAATCATATGAATGGATGACAAATGCGACTATGCACTGTATATATAGGACACAGAGTCGTGTTGATTAATTTATTGCGGAAAGAAGAGAAGCGACACCAAAAATGAGGTCTTCTCGTTTAATCATAGTATAGATTTCCAATTTATATTTATAAAGATTCAATGTTTGAGATTATACACATACACTGTCCTATGTTAGGGGAGAGTTTTGTGCCAGTTAAGATGTTTAAGCCTTCACATTCTGTATGCACCTGTCCATAGTGAGGACCCACAAATGCAGGGCTTTCCCATGAAATTGAATTAGAAGGCTCAATTAAAATTATAGGCGACGGCATGTAACATGCGTTCTGCGAAGCCAGACGCCCACCAAGCTGTAAGCTTAATTGGTGCGGCTTTACGGCAGGGGGTCTGGGGGCTCCTCAAGGCACCCCGAAGATCTGGCATAAATAGAGCATGAAATCCTGCATTCTCGCAATCTCCTGGCACCTAATTTCATCTTTCAACTGACCATTTTTTATGTATGAAATTTAAGAAAGAAAGAAAAATCTCAAAGAAATTTCATTTTTTTTATGTTATAGTTTTTTTTATTTTTATTACCTTATGCTTAAAATTCATTTACTTTTAAAGGAGTTTTATTTATATAATAATCCGGTTTGCTATAGGTGTCAGACCACCAATTACTTCCTCCAATTTAGAACGTATGTAAAAGTAGTCCTACTTTGACACAAAATAGTGCTTTTGATTACTTAAACTAACCAACAAATTTGCAGAAATGAAACTTTGGTGAAAGGGAAATATATTTAGACCATTTTGAGCCAAAATTCACTTGTCTATGAGTTTGCATTAAAAATTCAGGATTAATGCGCTACATAGTACACTAATTTAAGATTTCCAGAAAACCGGGAGTTATTTTGGTAGTACCTGTCTTTTCAAAATCAGAAATTTGTTACAAGACTTTAAACATTGGTTGAAAATTGGCATGTAGGAAGGTATTACATGTACAATTCAGGATATACCTGGTTTCCTTGAAGTTAAACTTAAGGTAAAATATTTAGAAAGCTGTGAAAATTGCAAAATTTGGTTGAACAGATAGGGATTTTTAATTGGTGGTCTGACACCTATAAATCTTGATCGATTTATTTTGCATAACTACGTGCATTTGTAAACAAATGACCCCCCTCTTCTCTCTAAAGACTCAGTGTTACGCGTATTTAAATCATACAATTATTTCTCAAGCATTAACAGAAAATTGATATATCCTCTGATTTTCTTTTTTTATATAAACTGTTCAATAAGTCTGATACATATAAATCATTTGGAAATGTTATTTATTTGAGGTCGAGTCGACAAAATACTACTTTCGTTTTTGACCTTGATTCTCTGAACACCACGTGGGCTTCAAAAGATACTGTTTTCCAGATTCTGAACAATATGATCTACTACACTTTCTTTAATTTGACTGATATTATTCCATAACATAAGATTGTCATCCTATCTGAGTGTCCTCACGTTTTAAAAGCCAAAAAAAAAAAAGCCAACGAGTTAATGCCCATCGGAACGTCTCTATTGTTATCGTTTAATGACCACCGGGTCTCTCTTGTTATCTTTGAAAAGAAACGATGCATTCTGACTTTAAATAGACAACCAATCAGTGACCTGAATTCATGTGAACTATATTTAGCCCACGGTAAACACTTGTTTATAGTGACCGCGACTTTGCGACAATACGTACGTCTCTCGGCTGCCTGTAAACATTTGAAAAAGATATTTTTTATCTTTTTGAATTTATATTTTTGTCAGTGAAGTAGCCGGCACTTGAAGCCACCGAAAGCCCTGATCATCAGAATCCTCTCAATTTAAAAGGTACGTAAATTTCGTCTTCTATGTAATTTGAAATTGCCGCCAACTTATTAATAGACTACTGACGTATGTAATATGTGTCGATGACAAACAATATTCCTACGACTTTTGCCATTTGGGAAATGTAAACGACTCATCTTTATAGATTTTCGGCGACCAAATATTTCATACAATTGTTCTTTGGCATCTTAGCCAACAGCACAGGGGGTATTAACTATAGAAGGATTTCTATCGAGCACTACTTCCTATGTGCAACTTCAAAACTTTTGGGAAAATCGACGATCATTTAACGTGTTTATGATAATATTTTTTGTATTCCAGAATAAAAAGTATGACAAGTGTCCAATTAGTTATAAATAACATGATAGCCAGCCAGATAATAAAAGTGGCACATATTTCAGCATTTATTGGGTAGAACATAAATCTAGGGTGCTCGCATAAAAAAACCCAACCATAATCCAAGTTTACTCACCAACAAATAATGCAGATGAAGAAGAGAAAGATGACTTTTACAACTCTCTGTAAATTCTGTGCCAAAACGAGACATCATCATGATAATAGGAGACCTCGGAGGGAAAGAGAAATGGGACCAAATGGAATTGGTGAAATGAATGAGAACGGTGAAATCTTTGCTGATTTCTGTGCTTTAAACAGTCTAGTATTAGGTGGTATACTTTCCCCCATAAAAACTGTCACACTTGGGTTTCGTCAAATGGAGTGACAGAAAATTAAACAGGCCATATCGCTATATCGCAAAGAGGGAGGTCATTTCTACAAGATGTGCGAAACATGCCGATATAGCAACAGATCACCAGGGAAATGACCAGTGATTCTATTGTTCAATCATGTGAAGAAACTGTCGGTTTTCTCCAACAAATCCGCTAGCAATACATTGTATATGTCAGAAAATACATAAACATTTGTCAACGAAATATGACAAATGAAAGAAAAGTTCTGACTGCTATAACTAGACAGCAGAAAAGAAAAAAAACAATAACAGTATAGCAATAAGATAAAGAGATGAAGAAAAACTGCACACAAGATAAAAGGAACTTTGAACAACTAGCCAAAGAAGCCGAAGCCGCCTGTCGCAAGGGAGACATCAAAACCCTATACAACATTACAAAGTAATTTAGTGGTAAACCACCAACCTCAAATACACTAATCAAAGATAAAGACAAAAAAAACATCACTCAACTGGAAGAACAACTTGAAATGTGGAAAAAGCATTTCGAGTAGGTTCTTAACCGACCCCCACCTACAGATCCATCTGACTACAGTCAAAATGGTATAAAATTAAACATCAACACCAGAAAAATAACAAAAACTGAAGTTACAAAAGCTATCAAAAGTCTACAAAATGGGATAGCAGGCGGCATTGATAACATACCACCGGAAGCTATTATTTTAAAGTCTTGGATGATACCTCTGTTCTTAGTTTGTTACAACTACTAAATAAGATCTGGAAAGAAGAAGAAATACCAGACGATTGGAGTAAAGGACTTTTAGTGAAAATACCCAAATTTTGCAACAACTGGAGAGGTATATCATTTTATTGTCTATACCGAGCAAACTGCTCTGTAGCACCACCCTTAGCAGAATGAAAAATGAAGTCGATAAGATTTAAAAGAGATGAACAAGTTGGCTTCAGACAAGGAAGATTATGTGTAGACCAAATGGCCACATTGAGAATTATTATTGAACAGACAATAGAATGTCAGACGACATGTTACCTAAAATTTGTTGATTTCCAGAGCTGTTGATAGCATTGACCATCAGTATACCTCTAGAACATTCTAGGACACTATGGAATTTCACAAAGTATCATTAAAATGCTATACGAACAATTTTGTCAAGTTATACACTGTGGAACTATGACCGAACCATTCCCCGTTACAACTGGGGTACATCAAGGTTGTCTTCTCTCTCCTCTCCTTTTCTTAATAGTATTTGTCTGGGTTGGTAATCAGCCTACAAAGATCCAAAAGGCATTGAATGGACTCTCAAAACACGTCTTGCAGACCTACAATTCGCTTATGAAAGGAGTAGGTCCGGTAAGGACCGATTTTGGCCTCAACTGTCAAGTTCATCTAACCTTTCGGAAAGATTTTAGAATCTTTTTAAACACTTAAGTGTCTATTTCAATTGATTTGATTAGTTTATGTGAAAGATTTTATAACTGATTTAGTCATTAAAACGCTCCGATTCAAGCTTAAATATGGATATCTATCAAATATATGCCAAAAAACCTCACTTTTCATAGTTTTTGTCAAAAATGATAGTGGCCGCATCCGTGTTCAACTTCAACCTCTATATATATATATATATATATATTATGTATCATAAAATACAACTTACATTTCAATATTATGAATGTACACGAATGCAAACACTTTCATTTAAGACGGAAACTGTCTAAAATTTAACTAAAATGCTAAAATTTTGAAGATTTCAGTAATTTAGCATGACTTAATGATGCTGGTACCCGATATATGTGCATTGCATTGTCAAAAACAGCACATACTTATGTAGCAGAAACATTTTACTTTCCAATAAATAGCTTGAAGATTACATTTTCACAATTTTGTTAAACTGCTATATTTTGGGGCTGAAAAGGGGTCTTACTAAACCTACTCCTTTGTACACTATCCCATAGCTTCCAAGATGCACAACATCAGACCAAGTCTTGAAACAGTAGCAAAACAAACAGTCCTATACATCACACACAGAAAACTAAATCAATGAGGCTAAATACAAACCAGCAAGATCGATGACTCTACTGTTGAAGATGTACAACAATTCAATCACCTTGGAAGTATTGTGAGCACATCAGGAGGCTCAGACAAAGACATATTGTTGACAAAAAAGAAAGCAGAACAGATATTTTATATGCTTAACCCTTTGAGAAGGAGTGATGCTTTAAGAACTAACACAAAGTTAAGGATATTTACCACCATGTCAAATCTGTACTCTTATACGGATCAGAAACCTTGAGAGAAACAGCTGCATCCATCAAATCAATCCAAACTTTTGAAAATAAATGTTTGAGAAACATCCTCAACATCAGCTGGCCAAACAAAATATCCAACAATGAGTTATGAAGAACCAAACCACAGCCAACAATTTAGATAATAAGAACAAGAAAGTGGAAGTGGATTGGGCATACCCTCAGGAAAAAGGTCACAAACACCACCAAACAAGCCCTAGAATGGCCCCCAAGGACATCGAAAAAGGGAGAGGCCTTACACCTGACCAGGGGACTAAACAGACTTAGTCTAAACTGAGCAAAATTGGAAGGACCTGAAAAGAAACAAAACGAACAGCCATGGACAGGAAGAAATGGAGAGAAACTGTATTCGCCCTATGTCCCCCTTGGGACGAAGTGGATTAAGTCAAGTAAGACACAACAGGCATTAAGGATTACACAAGTTAATACAAACAAATAAATATCAATTTTTATTAACATGTAAAAGTCAATATCACAGATCATTATTATATAGAAAGGACGGAATTGGTATACTATAAAACATTTATAAAATGAAAATAAATTAATAAATGCTTACATTATAAAGAAAAACTGTTTGAAAGTGTGAAACAAAATCAAAGGATAAATTACTTTAACCATCATCAATAACAAAATTCAGTTAAAATAAATTTATTATCTCTGCAAACATTTTGAAGATGAATAATACTTTAATGATTAGCTTCTTTTAATCTGCATATCACAATGAAATATAAATCTTTTTTTAGTCCTATAAATAAGCATTAAAGCAATCATTACAGAATGTTTTTTATATTATTCACAATATTTAATTGCTGATTGTTCTGAGATTAGGTGGTGTTTGTGGTAATGGTGGCTGAGCAGGTGGCAGTATGTGGCCACCTTTTCGTGACAACAACATAATCTCTTCCTTCAAGGCATCAATCTCCTGCGCTTGTAACTGTACTAACTGTATCAGTCTCTGTTTCTCGTGGACGTCAGCTTTACGAATACCAGAATATTCTTCACCCTGCAATTATAGATGCATAAAAATTTTTAGATATTAAAATGTTAAGATTTTCAAATAAATATACAAGTCTTTTTCCACCTTTGCTAACAGTCCTAGGCATTCATAAAAAATTCACTTTTCTTTTAAGATTTGATCGAAAAAAAACATTTGTTAGGACAGATAAATATTGAATATTGGAATTAAACTGGCATTTTTTACACATAACGATAAGATTATTGTGGATTAATGTAAACATAATTGAAAAGTTTTAATATCAAATAGATATGAGAAGAAGTGGTATGAGTGCCAATGAGACAACTCTCCATCCAAGTCACAATTTGTAAATAGGAAACCATTATAGGTCACACCGCCTTAATTACAGAGCCTTGGCTCACACCAAACAGCAAGCTATAAGGGCCCTAAAATGAAAAGGGTAAGCATTCACAAAGAAAAACCAATGGCCTAATCTATTTAAAAAACAAGCAAAGGTGAAACACTTTAGAAATATTAACAAAACAAGTAAACAAACACTGAATAAATAAATTTGATCTATTTCACATTGAGAATTTAAATATATCACCATAATCATTATCAAATACTTTCATTATATAAATACAATATGTTTTAAATAATAATAAAAAAAATGTACACAGGTAATTTTAAATATAATCATTTTGTTGTTGGGAGTATGAAAATATTTGTACAAGAACAGAAGTAAAAAAATTTGTAATACTGAACTTTTTTCAAAGGTGGTACATATAAAAAAAATAGTGAGACAAAATATAACACAAAAATAAGCAAACATCAAATAGCAAAAATGCATTGCAAATTGTGTCAACAGGTCAATTCAATAGGAAAGTATGATTTGAGAGTACTTACTGACAGCTAGTTAAAAGTAAATACAATTAATAATAAAAATTCATGCATCTGAGACTAAAATCAATCAAAACACATCCCATGGATTTAGTCTTTTAATGCCATGAGCAGACAAAAAAAACATGACTTGTGCAATGTATATATAAAAGTATCAACAGACAGTAGGATAGACAGTAAGGATTTAAGCTTATATTTAGATATTTAAATATAGATCAAGCAATCTCTAGAAAAAATAAACATGGATGTGTATTTTTACATCCCAAAAAAAACTTTAAAAACATTTCATATATCAACCTTTTTTAAGATCTGTAATTTTGCTTTCTTTAAATTTAAAAAAAAATAATCTAATTCTAACTTTCTTTAATAATACATTCTATCTCTTCGAAATAACCAGATCTCAATCCTACATACCAAACTATCTTCATTAATCCCCTTACAAATTTATCTTTCGTTACAATTATCAAACTGAAGAATTATTTCAATCTCCTTCCATTTGGTAATAGACCAGACAATTTTGTATGGGTTTTGCTCGTTGTTGCAGGTCATACAGTGACATGTAGTTGTTAACTTATTATATTGTCTGATTGGCAATCATACCACAATTACTTATTGTTATATTTTATCATTTGACGTTACAACTACTTATCTTTGATTTACGAACCTGTCTAGCAAAATACAGGTGATAATTGCACTTTTCTTAGAAAACATTTATAATTCTGAACGAATTCAATCAATTTCATTTAATAAAATACAAATTCCTCCACATAATTGATGGATAATATCATTTTACATAGTAACATACATACCAGGTTTTTCTGTCTTGAATCCAATGATTTCTCAAACTGTTTCTGTTCATTCATAAGGAGATTAAGCTGATCCAATCTATTTGTATTATCTCGTATCAGTAATGTAATTTTATTCTTTTTATCTTTTATTTTCTCCTGAAAAACATAACCAGCAATCAGTTGCATGTACTTTATTATAGCCTCATTATCATCAGTTCATTTATAGACACAGTGTTAATCATAATGGGATAAATGGTATGTACAGTGGTGCTGAAATACTTCCATTTCCATTCACTTCCAAAAATGTTTAAAAAATTACAAAAACTTTGAAATAATTTACATTATCAGATACATGAATTGGTAGCAACATCCAGTCAAACTGGTGAAATTATGTATCATCAGTCCAAATTTTCTACTCTTATCCCAAGCTTCCCACCTTGCAGAACTTACTAATTGTATTTTAATTGTAAATTTTTTTTCTGGGCATGAATATGATATTTATGAAAAATTTGCCACTAAACATTAAACTAGTTACCATCAATCTTATCCTGCTTTTTATTCCCAATGCACAACATTAAACCTCTTAGCACTGCCTTGTTTATTTGACATTTGATTTCTCTTTTAATTCATCAATAGCTATCATTGTTTTTCTTTTTTTCATTTGTTCCTGTCGTTTCAACTTCTACTATCAATTCTATACTTTCAATTTTCCCTCCTTTATCAATAACTGCTACCACTCCCCCTCCCTTCTCCCACACTCCATTTCCAACAACTATATGATACTTACATCCCATTCTGTCACTTCTTCAGAGCATTGTATTTCTGTCATTCTTAGTTTCTCCTTTAGCTCCTCTATTGCTCTATTGACTGTGATTGTCTCTAATTTCTCAATATCAACATGTTGACCAAATTTAGCAATCATCATTTCATTTGTCTGTTCTTCCATCTCTCTAATCTTGGCATCAAATACTTTTCTGTCTTTGATTAAAGTGACATGGGTTTTTCTTGCTTCTCTGTTAAAATACAAATTATGTTACATATTTGTAATTTCTTTTTCTTAAATATATAATTGCCCATATTTATCCATCAATCAAAGAACACAAACAAACCGAAAATCATATTGCCCCTAAGTGGGGCATAAAAACTCCCATGCAGCAAGAACAAAATTACATTTATGCAAATGATGAAAATGTAAATGATACATTGGGTTCTTATTAAATCATATCCACAACAAAACCTTACTTCATTTGTTTTTTCTGTAACTGTTTTTCATGTTCTAGTTCTTTGATTCTGTGTTGTAATCTGTTGACACCATTAGATTCAAACACTAATGTCTGTGACAAGTCCTGTGGTAATACTGCATTTATCATATACTGTATCTGGTGGAGTTTGAGAGTCACAACCACGTCTAACTCGTTCAACTTTTGCTGTTTCTCTAACTGTAATAATCAAACATTACAACCATTAACAACAATGCATATAACAAATCTGCAAACTAGTCAGAAATGAATGAAATATTCTGAGCCATGTCTTGAATTTGAAAGTCTCCTGTCAGAGATCTAGGAATGCTATATTAATACTTCCATGTTTTGCCATGACTTAACTAAAAAGTCAGAACTTGACAGTATATCAAAAATTGATCCATCAATTACCATTTAAAGATTTCCTAAAAATTACTAGTAGGAATGTAAAATGGTCTTAAGAAGATAAACTGAAATTTAATAGTACACATGTTATCCCTAAATATACTTATATAAATTTATATTAAACTTATATCTTAAATGAATGGGTCATTACTAGTTGTTGAACAGTGATAAATAATCTATTTATTAAATCACAATAAAAACAATCTTGAGTATTTGCAATGAGTAGAAATCTATGTATTTTTAAAGTAAGTATAACAGCTACAAACCTGGAAGGCTTCTAAATCATTCTGAGCTGTCTTCAATGCATTTATGATGACCTTTAACTTTTTATTCATACTTTCTAATTCTTTCTTTAAAGTTTCATTATTTTTCTTCTCCTCTACTAGTGCTTCTTCAATGTCCAGTCTCTTCTCTCTCATGGCACATGTATTATCATATAACGTCTGTAAATAGAAAGTAGGGAACTTTTTTAAACAAGAACTCATTTTGGCATATTAATATGTTAATAAATAAGTGTGACATTCATTTTTGGAGATTTTATACAAGTTTTTGTTTAGCAGAAGTTCTCCTCCGGACTCCAGTTGGGGGATTTTGACACTGTGTTAAAGACCCATTGGTGGACTCGGGCTGTTTTTTACTCTTTGTTCAGGATGTTGCCTCTAGCATATTCTCCGTTTCCATCCTTAGTTTTATAGCACCGTTCGTTGTCAGTTTATTTTGGACTTATGAGTTTGATTATCCATTTGATATCTTTCGCCTCTCTTACACTGAGCAGTCAAATATTATAATGAAGCACAATTATTCTTATAAACTGTAATTAAGAATGAACTTAGGTGAGGGTTTGTGAATTTCAAAAAATAAAGAATTTAAAATTGATACTATAAGTGAAAAGAGCATTGGTTAAGAATCAAAATAAGCCAAAAATATTGATAGGTCATGGACCTCCTTTTCGAGATATTTGATATCTAAAATATAGCAGGAAAAAGGCTGACTTGGACTTTTACCTTATATTTCCATTGCTATTATTTTGGTCTCAAATCAAAAGATAGAAAATGAACAATCTGCTATAATTTTGGTAAATGACCTTTCATGAGCTATTAAATCTTGTATGAAAAAATAAATGGGTGTTATAGGGCATAATATTTTACCTTGTATTGTATGGAAAAACACCAAGGAGTCTGAACATTTGGCACAAATGACAAAACCTAACCTTAGTACATCCTTAAATCTGGGTTCTAATATCACCACTGGCAACATGTCCTATATATTACAGTCTACACAATAATCTACTGACAAAATTGTGTAAAATATGACAGTTTTATTTATTTGAAGACCAATATTACTTACTTGATCACAGCCTGGAGGACAAATGTCAAGGTCATAACCCCCAGCATCATCATCAGACTCATCTTCATCTTCATCCCATTCAGAATCATCATCAGAATCATCATCACTCTCCTCACTTTCATCTAAAAAAAAAAAATCAAACCTCAAACTAAGGGCCTAAGTCTACTTATATATTATACACTTTAAATACAAGCTTGTTCTTATGAATCTAAAACTGGAAATTATTTAATTTAACATATATATTGATTTTTTTTTCTATTCAGTCTTTAAAAGTTTGTAAAAATGTACATTACAACCATAAAACTGCGTTCTCTAAAATAGTATCAGTATAAAACCTAAGAACCCTTAGTATGCACAAAATATCTGTTGCATAATTAAGATTTAGCAATTATCAATCAATCAGCAAAACTGAGAAATAAATAGAACTTGATTTATTTCACTCAACTGGGCGAAGTTTAACCCATTCACTCATTATAGACCAGTCCATCTAAAGACAGGTGTTTTGGGACAAACTCATTATTGAAGTGACCAGTAATGGTCATTGATCGGTTGAAAATATATAAACACTTTATGTGTATTCGCAAAATAAATAATGAGACACAGCAGTTGATTTTCTTGTAAAGTTCAAAAAGATGTAAAAATGGTCACATTTTGGAATTTGCGGAAATGGAAGTAAAACTTTAAGGACAGCAGTTGCAAAACCTGCATATGTCATTACTCTTTAATTTTTTGGTGACACTGAAAGGCAATAAGAAATCAGTAATAAGTATAATGGCAATCATCGTTATCACACACATCTTCTTACAGACTATTCATATGCTAATTAAAATGTAAGCTCCCCCCATCATTTGAAAACAAAATGGCAATACAAATTTTAAAATCGATAACCTACCATCCTCAGACACTTTTTTCTTTGCCCTTTTAATCTTTTTCTTATAAACTTTTGTAAGATACTCTGCCCACTGATTTTTATCTCCAAGTAACACTGAGAACTGTGCTTGTAGTGCTCTGTCTTTTTCTCCCATCTTCTCTATTTCCTTCTTCTTCATTTCTATCTTATTTGTTATTTCTACAATCTGTAAAATAAAATTTATTAAGTAACTGTATACATATATCACATGATTTGATATTTTTCTGGAGGATGACATTTATTTCAAGGTTGATATGTTAATAAGTTATGTTACGTAGCTTCTTCAGATATCTAATGTTTTATTCTTTGTTAAGACATCAAATCTAAAACCAATGCAAGAACCTATTGAAAGTTTGTAAGCAAGTCCCTTTGCTGTACGGTGACCTATGTAATTTAGTCTCTGGTAGAGAGTTGTTTCATTGACAATCATACCACATTTATTTAATTTTATATGCAAATGTCAAAAGACCATAGCAAAATAAAAAAGGTACAAAATTTCCTGATTTTTCTACTCATCCGCAGTTTTGATGAGTCGAAATTTCAACAAATTAATCAATTAAGTATAACAATAATGTTTTATAGTTCCATTATAATATTTATAGCCAACCCACCTTATTCTGCATATCAATTTTCTCCTGAGCTTTATTTGTGACTTTTTCTGCCAATACGTCCTCTCTCTTCTCAAACTCTTTCAGTAATACTAACTCCTCAAACAAAGTTACCTGTCTGTTAAACAATTATATGTGTCATTCAATATCAAAAGAACATAAACTTTGACCAAGAATTAGTTTTCGACACATTAATTGTTACCTTGCCAAAATTATGTTTTTTCCTTTTGAAAAAATTAAAGATTGAGTTTTCAATGTAAAAATCTTCTTAAATTATTGTTATTTTATTCCATATTACTCCCTTACACATGAAGCATACTGTAAATTCAGAAATTATTGCGAGGTTTTTATTATTGCAAATAATGCGACTGAGTTGTAAACGCAATAATTAAAACTCGCATTTTGTAATATTTGAACTGACTTAAGCATGACTTTTCTCAAAATCGTAAAAATTAAAATCGCATTCAAGTGTAAAATGACAAAATCGCAATAATAAATGCACGCAATAATTTCTGAATTTACAGTAGTTATGTCACAGGAGCAGAAAGTTTTAGCTTTCCAATGCAGCTGAATTCACCCCAAGATTTAGCAGCAGTTCATGTTGCTCCATCCAATCTTCATGATATATATTGTAACCTATTGTATATTGTTTCATCATCTTCTTTTGGTCATGGTTTTGCACATCTGTTATTTACTTTTGATTTTGTTTGTCTAGTTTATATATTTTTTGTGTGTTCAAGTTCACATCATTTGATTTAAAATTCTAAACCCATGATCAGTTCAAAACAATGGCTGTCACATTTTTTAAGCATCACAGACAAAACCTACCTTAGATCAGCATTTTTCATGACTATATCCAATTTGAATTTTTCATGTCTAAGAATTCTAAGTTCAGCATCAAAGTTTTGCACTAATTCATTAATTCTGTTTAATAGTCTGTCTTGTTCATATAACATTTTAATGTCCTCAGCTTGTTTAAGTTCTATTTCCAAGGGAGTTAACTCAACATCTTCTAATACTTCACTAGATGCTGAATCTGTTTTCACTTTGGATTCACTCATATGTCTTGCTGGAGTTGGTGACACAGCCTAAACATAGAAGAGATACATATATACTAAATGATGCAACTGCAAGATATGGATATATATCCCCAAAATCAATATGCACAATCTTATACAGGGACAATTAATATACTGTATACACTAATCCCCAGTTTGTCTCCCAATTAAGGATATAAAACATTTTCCAGTATCTTTCTTGTTTTATAATTGTAAATTTTTGCCATTGCAAACAACAATTGTTTTGCAAAAACCACACAGTTTAGAAATTGGAACAAAGATGACATTCTTAATTTATCATTATTTTGTTTTCTGCTTCTTTTTAAAAATCTTCCTGTACAATAATCACTTCAATAATTAGACCTTTAAAACCATCCTAAAATTATGATTATGCTACCATCATAGATTCCTGGAATTCTATAAATACACCAACTTTTTCCTTTTCTTACCTTAGTTTCCCCACCAAACCCTCCAAAGCCACCAAAACCACCAGTTGAAGATCCTTTTGATGCTTTTTGTTGTTGTTCATACTCTTTCTTGAACTTTACCAAGGTGTCCCTTGTATATTCTAATTTTCTGCAATAAAAATAATAAATGATAAGAAATAGTATTAAAATATACTAAATTCACTGTAAGTGATTAGTGAAGAGTGATTGCAATACGAATGGATCTGTCATTCAACTATTATCTTATTGTACATGTTATATGCATGCTCAATATCCAGGCTTCTTTGTTGATTGTATACTAAGGTGACAATTGGTAAACTACGGTTTTAGAACACAACAATTAATTAGCTACCATACTTTCCCATCATAACAGACCAAAGGATTTTTTTTAAAAGTTTATACAATATGGATGCATAAAAAAAGATAAAAGTGTGCACACGCTACATTGAAGACCCATTGGTTGCCTTCGGCTGTTGTTTGCTCTATGGTCGGGTGGTTGTCGCTTTGACATATTCACCATTTCCTTTCTCAATTTTACACATTAGACTAATTTTATGATATATATGCATTGGTTCAAGAATTGGATAAACATTATTTTTCACCTGTCACTTGTTTCATATGACTAAAACTAAAAACATAGGTAAATCTTAGAAAATATCATTAAATAATAAAGATAATAATAAGAATCTTTTTCTTAATGTATGTTGTGGATTATATTGAATGACTTACTTTTCCGGCATTTCACATAATTGCATCTCTGGTACCGGTGGGATGGTTTTACGGTTTGTCTCCTCTAACTTTTGATGTACTTCTTTTAAGTTAGATACAACATCTTTAATCTCTTCAATAATTTGTATCTTCTTGTCTCTTATTGATAGAAGTTTGAGATTGAAGTTATATTTATATTCATGAATCTGCAAAACAGAAGGTTATGTAAGGTTAATGAAATCCACTGTATGAAAAATAATCCAATATATAAAGAAACACAAATTTTAATGAGCAATAAATTCATTGAGAAAGAAAACAATGGGAATATTGTGATCTTACCTTATAGTAAAGTTAAAATTATCAATGAATCAAATAATCTATTATTTAGTACATGTTCAGTTCATGGGAGAATCTTTAATTGGCTATTGTTACAATTTGGTTTTCTCTGAAAGTGATTAATATTTATGTATTTGTATAAAATCAAATTCTGCCCACAAGGTTTTGTTTTATTTACCAAGGAATTATAATCCACTATTTATTGTTAATAAAAAAGATGAAACTTTGAACACCATTAATCTAAAAAAATTGTATTACAACCTACAATTTAGATTTGAAATGAAATTACTCTTTTCAGCAAATTTAAGGGAACTGACTTGTATATAATTTCTAGTCTCTAACTACTCAATCTAAACAATTACACTGTATAGTTATACAGGTGTAATCATGGTAATACCACCAAAGCATGATACGTTACATCCGATTGTGTACCAGTAAATCCACAAAAAAAAATTCCCTTGAATTTGACAGTAGGTAATTAATCCTACATTTCATTGCAGTAACACATTTCTGTTTCATAAACATGTCTTGGGTATTTCAAAGCCCCATTATTTTTTTATTTGGAGTTTCTATAGAAATTTTTGTAAACTTGAGGTTACATGGTTACTAAAGCTTGTACACAGGTTTAATAAGGGGAGAAATTTGATTGGTTTACTTCCGGTGATGGTTATTTTCTTATATGCAATGAAATGTTATGCGAGTTTTTTTCAATAGTACTGAACAGGATAAAACTTTACTCATGCCAAGTATTTCTTTATTTAAAACAAAGATACATTCTGCATTATTTTATGAAAAGTGCAAATTTAACAAAAACTAATACCTAGGGGAAAATCAATGGTGGTATTACACCTATATAAATCTGAAAACATAGAGTATAGAAAACGATCACTAACCAGATCTTTCAACACAAGTAATCTTCCTCTAGCTTTTTCTACATTCATCCTCAGATGGTCTGGTACAATATAATCCTTTGCTGTTTTTAGATTGAAGTAGCCCATGTTATCTTTAGCTTCTTTAATAGAGGCCACATCGTTTGGATCTTCAAAATCATCTTCTGGTTTGGTACTGTATAAATCATCCCACTGCAAATAGAAGTTTGTCATCATAGTAAATAATGGAAAAAGCATGTGAAAAAATCATGACCCAACAATGAAAATAGAATGGAAACAACCACTTTTAACTTCCCAATTCTGCCATAAGCCTTCATTAAGGAGAGGATTGCTTACATTAGTTTTATTATAACTGTGGCATATAGTTGTCTCATAGGCAAAAGAACACATCTACTTTTTTTTATATTGTTAGTTAAACTTGTTCAAAAGTTTATCTGTAACAAGAAGATTTTCAAAATCCTTATCTACCAACTTATATTCTACAAAACCTAGAAGGTTTTAAAAAAAATCAGATACTAGAAAACAATATTGCATCAAATTTGTTAATTCTGACAATTGAACGCTGTAACTAGTACTGTTCCTTGCCATTATCAAGAAGAAAAATAATTTTTCTGTTACATTAAGGTTTTTTAGGATACAACAAGTATAACCTAAAAGTAAACATTAAATACCTGAGCCCTTCTTTGTGCTCTCTTTTTCTTCTTTTCCTCCACTTTGCCTAGAGCTTTTGTGATACGTTCACCCATGCTACCTTTCAGTGTGGTAGTAGTGGCTATTTTGGCTGTTGCATCATCTTGTTTACCTCCTGCATCAGTCCCCATCTCAGTCAACCTTGTCTGACCTTCAAACAAATATATTGAATAGTTTATTATCAACTCACAAACTATTTTTTTTTTTTTTTTTTAGACATCTTTAAGATAGTGATGATATTGACTTCATTAATTACATACTTAAAGAACAAAATTTAACACATGCATTTAGTATTGTGAATATTTTGCAACAGAAAATAACACAAGAGTAATTTATGTAATTCCAGTGCACTTATTGAGGACGTTGCAGCCCTCCTTTACAGAATTTTTTTAAAAACAGTTTAAAAAGACAGATATATACTTGACTCCGACAATAGTACAAATAATAAACAAGAATGTGTCCATAGAACACGATGCCCTACTCGCACTACCATTTTCTATTTTCAGTGGACCGTGAAATTGGGGTCAAAACTTTAATTTGGCATTAAAATTAGAAAGATCATATCATGGGGAACATGTGTACCAAGTTTGGTTGATTGGACTTCAACTTCATCAAAAACTACCATGACCAAAAACTTAAACCTGAAGCGGGAAGAACGGACGAACAAACGAAAGAACGTTGGCACAGACCAGGAAACATAATGCCCCTCTACTATCGTAGGTGGGACATTAAAAATGTAAGAGCCTGTGGAGTAAGATGTTCTATTATCATCCTCAAGTGTCTGAGGTTTCAAATTCTTATACAGTTTTGCAGATAATAGAAATAAAATTTCTCAAATAAACCTAAATACCTGTCATTAATTCCCTTGTAGGGTCTCTTGTCAGGTCGTCTCTAGTCATGTTAGTTTTCCTCCTCTCAAAGTCAGCCTTCATATGATAGAAATCATCGGATAATTTGGCTGCTCTAAAACTGGCAACCTCATGACTGGTTTCAAAAGCTTTGACAACAATTCTCTCACATTCTACTACATCTTTGTATCTATCAAAGTATCAAAATGTTATTATAAATGTAGTGTGTAAAATCAGAACAAAGAGCAAATATAAATATCTTAAAAACATACATTCATCTCACCAGTACTTTACTTTATAATATAAAGACAAATAAATATGATACTTATATCAGTGTGATATCAACAAGGTTAAGGCCAAGCTCAATTCCAAAAACCAATGATTGTAAAACTATAATTTTACACATAAATTAGGGATATTCTAATAATATCAAGATATATATAATATATATATATATCTTTTACAAATACAAAACAAAACACAGAATATTTTCAAATATATATAACAATTTATGAAAAATAAATGGTTTCTTAAGTATACAAGATAACCAATTGACTTAAAAATATACCTGAATGAAAATAGTATTCATGACACTTACACAAACCTTAAGTAACAATTAACTACATAATAACATATTCTAAGAAAAGAAACAATAATATAGTTTGCAACTTTATAATGTTGAGACCAGAGTTAGCATCAAACCTAACATTAGTAAGACAATGAATCTGATGTTCTGTAGTTGTTGTTTGTTGATGTGGTTCATAAGTGTTTCTAGTTTCCCAATTTTTTTATATAGATAAGACTGTTTTCTTGTTTTACACTAGTCATTTTTGGGGTTTGTTGTTCGGTGTGAGCCAAGACTCCATATTGAAGCCCTTTCCTTGACCTTTAATGGTTTACTTTTATAAATTGCGACTTGGATGGAGAGTTGTCTCATTGGCACTCATACCACATACTCTTGTATTTAATTAATAGATTATTGAAGTCATTGTTATTGTTACCTTTTCCTGAGCTTTTCTAGGGCTATTCTTTGTTTCTCAGATTCCCAAGCTAATTCCCTTCTTACAATTTCTATTCTTTCATCTCTCTGTTTTTGCAATTCTTCCTTGATTTCTCTGTCCATTTCAAATTCCTGCAAAAATAATGACTCTTTATAAATCAAAGTTCAATTCCAAATACATTAATCAAATATTAAACTAAGAGTGTAATACATATTCATCCTGATTTAGAGTAATTTATTGCAATTTGATTGGCTGATATTGTCCTAATATATTTCAGTACAATGTTTTATTACATCAATTGGAAGTATCTCCCTTATACCATTGACCTAATAAAAAAAATTGCTTTATGGTCCTTTTTTTATTTTTATTTTTCACAGTTTTAGATTAAATATTTGGTTGACATTGTCCTAATAATTGAATTTGAATATAATATGTAATACAACCAAAATCAGGATAAATTTGATACACAGTGTGCAATTGTCCTAATACGGAATTTATCGGGTCAATAAAATTCATATCGGGTTTGGATTCGCCTCACCTGATATGAATTTTATTCACCTGATAAATGCTCTAATTAGGACAATTGGACACTGTGTTACTAATAATACTCTAATACGTATTTGACTATTTAATATATATGCTGACTGAAGAGATGCCAGGTAAAAAGACTATACCTGATCCTACCAGTAAAAATTTGTCCACAACCATTCAAGTGTAAAATATAAGTTATGTTAACCTGATGTCTCCCAAAACTGTGATTTTGAAATAACATTAAATGTCACTTTATAAACTCTACAGATTTATAATACCAATGTCAATAACTAGGTGTTATATATATGTATATGCAATTACCTCCTTCTTTAGTTGTATATTCATTGGTAAACCTTCGTTTTTCTCTAATAGTCCCTTGAACTGTCTCCTGAACTTAGAAATTTGTCTTCTAACTTCCCTTTTCTTTTCCTCAGCCAGTTTCATCATTTTGTCATACTCAGCTTTCTGTTTGGCATCTTCAATACTGAAAATTCATAAAGTGCTCGTTTCAAGAAGAGTCACATCAGCTTTTTATGTCCAGTATTGAATATTTATGTCCTATACTGAAGTGGACTCTTAATTAGGTATAACCCAATCCAATTTAAAGCCCCAATATATGAATAAAATTAATTCAGTCAATTTTTTTTTTACACTGCTACCTCAGCAACATGTTTAAGAATTAAGAAAGCAAACATAATGAACATAATTTATGTAAATCAATTGAAATAAAATGTGTTAATAAACCATTTGTGAAACAGAAATATTGTAAAGCCTACCTGTAAGCTGAAGGATCATCAATATCATCTCCAACTTTATCATCGTCTTTCTTCTGCAGAAATAAACAAATTTGTTTTTATCAGTTTCTCTCCTCATATTCATTTTTAAAAATAATTAAAGATTGCCAGTTTTTAGGTCTTTTTTTTGTTTTTAAAAACTTAGTGATATTTCATTCAGAGTGCTTCAGATAACAATATCCATAAGGAAAGTGCTATTCAATTTCACTCTAATATTTTTTTAAATAACTATTAATTCAGTCCTTGATTTTTAAATAAGATATTACCAAAATTATTTTCCTATAATAGACATGAAAAAGGCAAAAGAATAAGTCTTTTTTATTTTACAGTCTGAAACTATTGATAGCCATTTAAAGACTTTCTTGTATTTTAGATCTATAGTTTGAAGACTTTTAACTGATGAAATCTATAAGAAATTTGAATTTTGTAAGGCATTAAAATCTTAAGTTAAAATAAACCAGAAAAGAAAAAAAAATTGATACTATACCTACTTTAAAAAAATCTAATTATATGAAAAATATGAGTAAAAAACTAACCTTTGCTGATGGTAGTTTAGCTTTTGCTTCTGCTATTTTCTTGTCTAGGTTTTCTTGTGTCATCACGTCAAACATGAAGAAGTTTCCATCAGCACCTACTGATATCAAACTTAATGAATCGTAACCTAGTTTTAGACCAGTCAGATGACCATAGTTATTGTCATGGATATTCAGTTGCCAGAAGAAATTAAGGGTTGATATATCAAAAGCTACATCAACACTGTGAATCCTTATGGCTCCATCTTCCATTCCAAATAATACTTGTTTACCATTATTGCTGAAAAATTAAAGATATATATCAATCAAATACCGCAGGGTCTTGTAGTCCTTATTTTTAGATTTTTTTGTTTATTTGCTTCTTATCTACTAAAAGCATAGGAAAATGACAGTATGAAATAAATTGCACTTTGAATAACTAAATATTAAAATACATTAAAAAAAAATCTAACAAATTTTCATATTTTTTCGCAATTATTTCCAAACTATTGTAAAAAAAAATGTACTTTGTCATTGTTTACTTCAACTATGTGATCTCTAAGATTTGAGTGCAATCATAAAAATATTTACCTAAATGTAATATTGTGTATAGGAATATCATCTGATTCTAAAACAGGAACATATCTGATTGGCTCATCATGTACTTCTTCTGGTAACCCAGACTTCTCTGCTTCATTCATAAATTTACACTCATACAGGTAACCAGCATCAAACTCTCCCTAAAATTAATATTGGTGTTTAAGAAAGCAAATTCCAAAAAAATACCTGGTAGGTTATTTTATTTACAGTTCACATTGATAAAGTTTGTAGATTTTAGTGTATGTATACATGTTTCCAGTGGGATAAATTCAATTTTATCTTTATATTCTGAGTTGTAATTTTCTAGAAACTAATACTGTGGATTCATTATTATTTATTTCGTGGGTTTCAAGGGAATAGGTGAAAGACGAATTCAAATGTTCAACGAATTTCAAATTTTCTATAGGCTTTGCATGTTGAGATTTGCAAAACCATGAAATTAAATATCCACAAAAATATTCCTCAATCGAAGAAAATTAATGCCCACGAAAATAAATCAATTCACAGTAACCAAAATTTAACCACTGATCTTCCTATGAAATTTGAAATTGAAGTTTTTAAAATATTAATCTGGTAAATAAATTAGCTTTTTTTCCCTTTTTCCCACATTTGCTGATTGTTTATGTCTTCAATCAGATAAGAATATGAGGTGTTGTATAGGATCAGTTTTGACCTGTTAAGTGTCATTGAAAAAGTAAGTATCTCATCTTTAAATTCTAGAATGTAAGAATCCTACTGAATTTATATGTAAAAATTATCTAAACTGACTGAAAAATATACTAAGACCCAGACAATAATGACTCACCATAGATAGCCAGAATTTGCCTTCTTCACTGTAATATCCAGTTAATATAGGACTTGCTTTCTCTGGGATATAAGGGTGCCATTCAGGTTCTTTTTCTTTCTTCTCTTCTAAAATACAGTAAGAAAGATTTTTTTCAAAAATAAGATCATATACAAATCCACCCATCAAAAGTTATATAAAAACATGTTTAATCCCAACACTTTTTTGAATTTGTCACATCTATGGGATTTGTTACTCTAGTATGTTCTTTTTTCTAATTTTGGTTCATTGATATGTTTCAGAGTTTAGTGTGACGTCCATTTTCAGTGAACTAGTACACATTTTTGTTTATGGGCCAGCTGAAGCCTTCTTCCTGGTACAGGATTTTATTGCTGTTTTTAATACCCATTGCTAGCCTGTTTTCTGCTCTTTAGTCGGGTTGTTGTCTCTTTGACACATTCCCGATTTTTATTCTCAATTTTTAATCATTAGTACCTGGTTCATCTCCTTGCTCAGATTCTGTTTCTAATCCTCTCTCAATTCTTCTTCTTCTGTCGTCTTCTTCTTTTTTCTTTCTTGCAGCTTCTTCTATTCTCTTTTTTTCTAGGTCTTCTTCATGCTGTAGAAAAGCAGTTCATTTTAAATACAATGCATGTATATCTAATTTTGGTTAATATATCATTATTTAATGTAATTAATGTACGATAAGCCCACCTTTTAAGCTCTAGAAGAAACTAACAGACACCTATTTTTTAGGGAGTAGGAGGTGCAAGGTGCCCAAATGCACCCCCATCCTAATCTTTACATAAACAACCAACCTTACAATATTTGTTGTAATTTGAAATTTTTCACTTTGCGAAAGGATTTGCTTCTGTGTCATTAAAATCAACTAAATATTCACTTGAAGTCAAGATTGTATGTTACAATCATGTATTGCTAAGTGCCTAAAGACTAAAATCCTCATTACTTTAAATTAAATATATGAAACTCTTCCGCTCGGCTAATAACAGTGGTAAAGGATAAACAACTGACAATAGTGTCCATGTATCAATTTTCATAGTAATCCATTTTTGTCCAAATATAAAAGTAAAATTATGTGTATTTTTTGCCAATCACCAAAAAGCATTTTGTACTACAAAACATCTTGGTGTTAACAGTTAACTAAATATTGGCAGGTTGCTTCATCTTAATCACAGGAGGAATCAAAGCTGTGACAGTGCTCAAAGTAACTTGTTGTGCACTGTCTTTACAGGCTTGACAGCAATCTTCGCCAAAAAATATTTAAAATGTTTCACTTTTGAAAATTAAAAAATATCATTTTGTAGGTTTATTATTTAATTCCTAATGACAACTATTTACTCACTCGAACTTTAGATTTAACACTTTTAAACTGGTACTGTTTCATGGGCAAGCCTGTGATGTGATATGTATGGGAAGTGTCAAACTTAGCTCCCTCTGGTGAGTCAATTTCTACCACATAACCTTCTTCACAAAATACCAACAATGTTGACCTTTTCTGAAAAATAAAATAAATAATTCATGAGTAATACTAGTATGTTTTTGTCTAAAATAGTTTTTAGTTCATAAATTATAAAAATTTATATAGAGCATATTTAATGAAATTTTACATCTCGCTAAATATTTTTGCAGGTGAATAATTTTCTTTAATAGTTAAATACAGATCTTCAATAATTTAATGTTCACATAAAATTTAAAAAAAAACAGTGCAATGAACTGACTAGATTTTCCCATGCTTCACATTTTGTTGCAGTAGTTTTCAATATTGCAAATTAAAATGATTGATTTATTGTATAAGCTTGTAAAATGTTGCATTAGAATGAAACAAAAAAAGTTAAGAAGATATAAAGGAGTAGGTCCGGTAAGGACCGATTTTGGCCTCAAATTTCAGGTTTATCTGACGAAAGATTTTGACCACTTTTTAAACACTTAAGTGTCTATTTCATTTGAATCAATTAGTTTATGTGAAAGATTTTAATTGATTTAGTCATTAAAAACGATCCGATTCAAGCTCAAATATGAAAAATCTACCAAATATGCCGAAAATGTCAAAGTGGCCGCATCCGTGTTCATCCTCAACCTTTATATATGTTATGTTTTATCATAAAATACAACTTACATTTCAATATAAAGGATGAACACGAATGCGGCCACTTTCGTTTTACACAAAAACCGTCTAAAATTTAACTAAAATGCTAGAATTGTGAAGATTTCAGTAATTTGGCATGACTTAATGGTGCAAGTATTCAATTCATGTGCATTGTATTGTCAAAAACAGCCCATATTTATGTAGCAGAAGCATTCTACTGTGTAATAAATAACTAAAAGTTTACATTTGAACAATTTTGTAAAACTGCTATATTTTGGGGCCGAAAAGGGGTCTTACTGGACCTACTCCTTTGCATATAACTGTAAAACTTACAAATCTACCAGGTGACCACTGAACTTTCCTTACAGGCGCTGGCACTTGTACAAATCCTATAGGTTCATATGACAATCCATTGATATTCATAAAGAATACTGTACTATCCTCACCCTGAAAATACAATCAACATTACTTATCTCTAAACTATACTCTATGATAAGATTAAGATATTTATTAATGTTACTGATATTTTTCATTTCTATTTCTTGTCATTATTTTTGTAAAATTTAATCTGTAGTTTTTATGAAATTTCTCCTGCATGATTGGTTGCTATAAAAACAAGATTTTTTTTTTTTACTAGTTACTAGAATTTCTCCAGCAAGATCAGTTGCTATTGATACAACAGATATATATTATGCCTTACCCCAGTGGCTAGGATTTCTCCAGCATGATCAGTTGCTTTAGATACAACAGATTTATTACAAGTCTTACCCCAGTGGCTAGGATTTCTCCAGCATGATCAGTTGCTATAGATACGACAGATTTGCTGTGAGGTTTGAAAGCCTGTATAATGTCAAGTTCAACTGAGTTTTTATGTCGTTTGCTATGTAAAGATTCTTCATCCAATTGTTTGATGGCCAGAACTCTGACTACTCCATCCTGGAACCCAGCAATCACTGTAGCACATTTAGTATCCACCTGAAATGATTAAATGTTTTGGCTATCTTAGAAATATTCAAATACTGTATAGTGGGTTATTTTGCGAGTATAAAATTTTGTGATATTCATTGAGTAAGGTATACAAAATATTTTGGCGGTTATCATTTTGGCCGATTCAAAACTTTTATCTAAATACCTTTGCATGTAAACTTTTAAATTGGCGATTTTGTTCAATCCGCAAAAATTAACGAAAATTTACATCCCATGAAATTAACCTGCCATACAATATCAAGGATACATTCATGAATCAAAGAATCGATGATATTAACTTTAGACCATATGAGTTCAATTTAAAGTAGTGTTGTCAAATCGTACACTTTTGCCTAACCAGTTACTCAGATAATCGTTCGACCGATTAACCGGTAATTTCAGTTGGTGTTTGAAAGCCTTATCAAAAGAGCCCTACACATAGATATAAGATGTGGTATGATTGTCAATTTGACAACCTTTCATCAAAGTCATAAATACGCTTTTAGAATTGAAGTTTTTCCTTTAGCATTATAAGGCTGGTCTGTGAGGATTCCTGGCGAAGTTTGACTTTTAATAATCAAATACACCGTATCAACTATAGCGTTTGTACCAACTTCAGATTAAAATATAAAAAAAAAAATCTTAATCTCGTAGAATTGAATATGTCATGTCTGAAACCGATTATTCTTTCCTTTTCTCTTGTTGTCTCCGAAAATAATGGGGTGTGTTTCAATTTAAAATGATTAATTATAAAAAAGAAGATGTGGTATGATTGCCGATGAGACAATTCTTCACAAGAGACCAAAATGACACAGAAATTAACAACTATAGGTCATTGTACATGCTGTACGACCTGTTTCTTCACTGTGTTTGCGTTTTTCTTTAAGCATGTTACTCGTACCTTCACGTATACATTGAGTACATTCACATTGGTTTGCATTTCACAATTTCTGAATTTAAAGTAAGTCTAACCCTTGCACTATGGAGGTTGCACATTTAAATGTACTAGGTTTACACAATATTAGATCGAAAACAAAATAATGAAGTAATTAGTAAAATTAAATCTCATTACTGATTTAAAGTTACTGTTAAAAAAACATGTTTACTAATTATGTTTCTTAAAGATCCTGCCCCGAACTCTTATTAATTTTATGTTTTTAGGATTAACAATAGCAATCAATATACTGGACAATTGATCTGTCAAACTAATTACCACGACGACAATTTTTAAATAAAACATAACTATTTAATGATTTGATTTTCAACACAAATTCATATCAAATCTATCGAAATTGAAAAAAGTCCGGTTAACCGGGTAGCGTTTTTGGTATTCGGTATTCGGTCGTTCGACCGATTAACCGGTTAACCGTTGACAACACTAATTTAAAGATAAATAATAAGTCATATACAAATGCATTCACATATATAAAATTTGCTAGAGTGAAATTACCACATTTTCTATATTTCTTGAAAGTGAGTCATAAATGACCCTCCAACTTATAGCTATATATACTTACAAGTTTAGGTGCCCATAACAATGCTGAACCCTTAGAGGCATACTTCTTCTCACAAATCTGTTTTCTCTGAACATAATCAAACAATCTCACAGTTTCTAAAAAATTAAGAACAATCTTTTACTTGTCTTTTATTCTCTGATAATTTAAAAAGAATAATCACCTTAATATGTACAATTAATTTTTCCTACATTTGTTTTAGTCTATAAAATCTGAAATACTGTAAAATTCATAATAATGCACAACTTGGTAACTTCATATTCAGAAATATATATAAAATATAAAAATATATATGTTTATAAATTACTCCCTACCCCTTTAATTCAAAAAGCATAGTATAGTATGTCAACAAAACCCCGATACATGGTTTACTCAGGGATGTGTTGAATTCAATCCTTTAACCCTGATACATGGTTTACTCAGGGATGTGTTGAATTCAATCCCTTGTATGTCAACAAAATCCTGATCCATGGTTTACTCAGGGATGTATTGAATTCAATCCTTTAACCCTGATCCATGGTTTACTCAGGGATGTGTTGAATTCAATCCCTTGTATGTCAACAAAACCCTGATCCATGGTTTACTCAGGGATGTGTTGAATTCAATCCTTCAACCCCGATACATGGTTTACTCAGGGATGTGTTGAATTCAATCCTTTGTATGTCAACAAAACCCTGATCCATGGTTTACTCAGGGATGTGTTGAATTCAATCCTTCAACCCCGATACAAAGTTTACTCAGGGATGTGTTGAATTCAATCCTTTGTATGTCAACAAAACCCTGATCCATGGTTTACTCAGGGATGTGTTGAATTCAGGGTTTCCCCTGGGTCAATTATTTTTTTCGCCACCTCTTTCGCCAAAACAATATGTTTTTCGCCACTTTATTATTTTTTTTGCCAAGTAACATAAATATATTTTTCCTGTTGTGCCCTTTTGTACTAAGAAGTAATTTTTACAACAAAACAAAAGCTTTTATCACATGAAATTGATCCCTCATTTCATGTGTAGTCATTACATTGAAGGGTTACTCTCATTCGAGGGATTGTTCCCAGCCTTTTGGATAGATTTTTTCATAACGGCAGTTTTCTTTTCTTGACTATCGTAAATGAAAAAGTTGAGACGTACAACTATGCTTGAAACACGTGCATGTGTCACTCAAACGACTTTATTAAAGTCTAAGGATAAAAGGATTAAAGTTTTAAATCGGAGATTTTTCTTGCTTTTGAACAATTTTCGTCACAACAACAGCTTTCTTTTCAAAACTATCTTTAAAGGGAGAGATGTCAAAAGTTTGCTTCAAACACGTGCGTCGCAAAGATGTAAATAAATTCTGTATGTGACATTTATAGCGGAAGCCATTTGACCATATCCTTTTGTGAAACAATTCAATCAACACCATTATTAATTAGTCCTTTGTTGTCGATAGCTATAAAATGCAATCAGCTGATTATTGATTTTCTGTCTAAATCTTAATGAGGTCAAGGTGAATTCCGAGTATTGTCTGATCGGGTAAAGTCCGAGAAACTCGAAAAAAAGTAAATAAACAAGATGGAGGAAAATAAATCGGTTTATATATTTCTTTCGCCAAATTCTTTTGCAAATGACGAATTTTTATCGCCACAATTATTATTTTTTCGCAAATTGCGAAAATGGCAACCGCCAGCGGAAACCTTGGTTGAATTCAATCCTTTGTATGTCAACAAAACCCTGATCCATGGTTTACTCAGGGATGTGTTGAATTCAATCCCTTGTATGTCAACAAAACCCTGATCCATGGTTTAATTAGGGATGTGTTGAATTCAATCCCTTGTATGTCAACAAAACCCTGATCCATGGTTTACTCAGGGATGTGTTGAATTCAATCCCTTGTATGTCAACAAAATCCTGATCCATGGTTTACTCAGGGATGGATTGAATTCAATCCTTCAACCCCGATACATGGTTTACTCAGGGATGTGTTGAATTCAATCCTTCAACCCCGATACATGGTTTACTCAGGGATGTGTTGAATTCAATCCCTTGTATGTCAACAAAACCCTGATCCATGGTTTACTCAGGGATGTATAGAATTCAATCCTTCAACCCCGATACATGGTTTACTCAGGGATGTGTTGAATTCAATCCTTCAACCCCGATACATGGTTTACTCAGGGATGTGTTGAATTCAATCCTTCAACCCTGATACATGGTTTACTCAGGGATGTATTGAATTCAATCCTTTAACCCTGATACATGGTTTACTCAGGGATGTGTTGAATTCAATCCTTTGTATGTCAACAAAACCCTGATACATGGTTTACTCAGGGATGTGTTGAATTCAATCCTTCAACCCCGATACATGGTTTACTCAGGGATGTGTTGAATTCAATCCTTCAACCCCAATACATGGTTTACTCAGGGATGTGTTGAATTCAATCCTTCAACCCCGATACATGGTTTACTCAGGGATGTATTGAATTCAATCCTTTAACACGATACATGGTTTACTCAGGGATGTGTTGAATTCAATCCTTTGTATGTCAACAAAACCCTGATACATGGTTTACTCAGGGATGTGTTGAATTCAATCCTTTAACCCTGATCCATGGTTTACTCAGGGATGTGTTGAATTCAATCCTTTAACCCCGATACATGGTTTACTCAGGGATGTGTTGAATTCAATCCTTTACAAAAATGTGCTTGACAGAACCAAAACAAAAGGCACAGGTCTTTTATTGCTGATCTTTATCTAAATCGGGGAGATCATCAACAAGAAGTACAAGAAATCATCTCCCTCTATATTAAATGGTTCAGAGCAGAGGTTTGTGAGAATTTGGAACTAGATGTCAAAGATCTTACAAATGAGAATAAATACAATAACTGATTGCCAAACTTACGATCTACTCCAGTAGAGGCAACCAAGTGGCTCTCAGGTGAAATATCACAGCCTAAAATAGCACCAGCATGATAAGTGAACATTTTCTCTGGAGCAGGTGATGTATGGGAGAAGGATAAATCTAACTTCCAGATCCCACCACTAGCATCCTGAAATACATTAAATTCACAAAAAATAATAAACTTATTCTCCATTCCTTATAGAAGTACACATTTTTTCCTAATACAAACATTACTTAGAAAGCTTTTGATCCAATTATGATGGTCACGTTTTGAAATTGTTTTAAGAAGTGTTCTCAAGTCTATTATTCTTTTTTTGGCAGGTTGACTTTAATTTGTCAAAATTATAACGTTTACATACAGTTTTTAAATTCTACATGTATACTAACCTGTGCATACCAAACTGTGATCTCATTTTCTGCATCTGTACATTTTAATATTGACTTGAGATTTACATCATGTCCTACTTTCAGTTCATTCATTGGTTCCATTTCAAAAGTAGCTGAGTCATCAGTAGCGTCAGCTGTGTCAATACTCTCAAAATCCCACACCTAGAAATGTATAAACTGATAATCTTAAAATGGCATACCAATAAATGCATAAATTACTAAATAAACTCATCATAGATACCAGGATTCAAATTTAATATTTACGCCAGACGTGCGTTTCTTCGACTGCAAACAGTTTTGACAAAAACAGCTAAGGTAATCTATTCCTGCAGTTGAAAAGTCTTAGTATTTCAAAAATTCAAAGTTTTGTTAACAGTTAATTTATAATTGTGAACATATCGATGATAACTCAAGTCAAAACAGACGTGCTGACTACTGGGCTGGTGATACCCTCAGGAAAATAAATCTCCACCAGTAGTGGCATCGACCCAGTGGTTGTAAATAAACTCATCATAGATACCAGGATTCAAATTTAATATTTAATTGACTCTCTTGATAAAATGCATTTGAAAAGAAAAATATTTTTAAAATCAATGAGGAAAGTTATTATTTTAAGCAAAAAAAAGACTGTAATTAAAAGATAAAACCTTTTTTAAGGTTTCACAAAACACAGGTATTGTTTTAATGAAAACTGCACGTAGTGAATCTTCCTCCATCTAACAATGTTGACATTTATTAAGAAATTAAGAATACAAATTGCTTACATCATATGTAAGATTGTAATTACCCTTATGCAGCCATCACTGCCAACCGTAATTAACTCCCCTTCATCCAGTAAGATCTGTTCTATAGGACCTTGGTGACAGGGCTTCTTTCCTTTCCTGGTGATCTCTACCTTAATCAGACCTCCTTCCCACAGTAACATGTTACCCCATTCTGCACCAGATAAAACCTTCCCATCAGGCAGTTCAACATAACCTTCAATGTCAGTTATCTCTGTTCTACCAAACTTTCCTAACTGTCCTTGTAGTTTGAGACCAGTAAAGGTGTCAGCCATCTTCCAGAACCTAAAAAAAGTTTACCATTATAAAAAGTTGTGTTTTAATTAAGCAGTACATATTGAATCAGTTTTTACTATTGAGACTAGAATATTTATGTGAATAAACTTTATAATTACTGTAGATTCAAACAGTAGTGCTTGATTTTTATCATGTCAAATAAGGTGACTTGATGAATATTGCAATAATACATGTAATAAGAACTCAAGATTCTAATATCTAATGCACATATCTGTATTTGATTTTTTATGAAATTGCAATATAATTAATCTCAGTTGTGGTTGGTCATGTCAAAATTGTAATAACTTCTGAATTTACAGTATTAACAAAGGTATCGTTCATTCTTGTCTTTTGTGTACCTATTTTATGTTTTTCACAAATGCAACGATTATAATTAGGCTGGTAACTTGTGGTCTGTCCCTGTATTAAGTGAAGACCATACTTTGACCTACAATGGTTTACTTTTATAGATTGTGCCTTGGATGAAGAGTTGTCTCATTGGCACTCATACCACATATTCTTATATCTATTTATTTTACTGGATTTAAGTCTGACAGAGCTGTAACCATGGTAACAGAAACAGAACATTACCTGATGTGAGATGTTCCAGCAGTGGTAAGCTGACCCTCCAAGTCTGCAGAGAATGTAACTCTAAAGACATCCTGAGAGAAAGCTTTATATCTAAGTACTGTCTGTTCTTTTTTCCATTCCCATAATGTTAACATGAAATCTGGATCTCCACCTTGTGATGCCAACAGGTTACCATCAGGGCTGAAATATAATTATTATACCTCAGTTATCATTTTCTATATAAACTAAATACACAATATTATAACTATTTTTTCAAATTGCAAGGGTTGAACTGTTGGACCGGTCAATAGTTTCCAACTATTGGACCTCGATGAAACTATTTGACCGCAAGCGTCATCATATTTTGCAGAATTTCCAATGCCGCTTCGGGATTGGAGGATTTTGAAAATATGGCGGGAGTAACGAAGTTGCTTTTTACCTTATCGTATCTAGGGTTGACGTCAGTGCAAGACATATCCTTATCATTTCAGAATATTTATGAAGCAAACGTTATGGTTGGGTTTCTGCTGTATATATTACAATATAATAAAACACTTACTGACTGGATATTCATGGAATAGTAAGTTTATTTTCCCCTCGGATACAACCTATTGCCCTCGGTTTTGCCTCAGGACAATAGTTGCCCCTCCGGTACAATACACTTACTGTTCCACTCATACCCAGTCAATAAGTATACAATATCATTCAATCATTGACAAATATAAAAACTTCTTTTTGGGGGCCAATTCATATAATCCCTTGATTTATAGATAAAGGGAAGAAAGAAAAGCAAAAACTTTTGCAAACTTTGCATTTTTCAGAATTATATGTGGAGCCCAAAATATACTAATTTGTATGGAGAGTTGTCTCATTGGCACTCACACCACATCTTCCTATATCTATTCTTCATATATTTTTACTGTTTATTTGTTGAAAGAGGTTAAAATCACGGCCTGAACATGGTTGTCAGTGTTATAGGTACAGAAAACCAGATATAATATAGAAATTTCTACTGTGGATTTATCATTATTTGTGGTATCAATTTTCATTGATTTTGTGGTTGAAGGTGAACCACAAATTTAGAAGTTCAACAAAATACAAATTTTCAATAAGCTTATATATGAAAACCAATGAAATCAAATATCCATAAAAATACAATTTTCTCTCAATTAATGTAAATGGGTATCCTTGATAGCTTTCTGTTCAGTGTGAGTCAAGACTCTGTGTTGAAGGCAGTACTTAGGCCAAAATGATTTACTTTTAAAAAATGTGACTTGGATGGAGAGTTTCTCATTGGCACTCATACCACATCTTCTGATATCTATCCATGAATATAAACAAATCCACAATATATAATAATAATACATCCCAGTTACACAATTTAGATGATATTTACCTAAAATTGAGAGAGGCATATGATTTTTCTGTTCCACCTCTCAGTATTCTGTATAATTTCAATGAAGGGTACTCAAAAATGTTAATGTTTGGAGTGTGGCCCTTCTCTCCAACAGCAAAGTATTTCTGACTTGGGTGCACCTAAAAAAAGTAACATAGAATTTCTTTTACCAGTGTAAATATAAATATACATAGATTAAACTGTACATTCAATATCAGGTGCATTTATTATTGATTTTTTTTGTAGATTGGGAACAAATGCTAGATTATTTATTGTAATTTGAGGGAAATCCACATACAGATATATGTACTATATATCAGAATACTCTCAAAGTTGCATTATTTGCATTAATTATATACATACAATAATTTCTGAATTAACATTCATCAATAAAAATAAAGCGTGTCGTGAATTAAGTATCAATTTATAAGCATTTTTTAAACAGCTTCCACAGTTTCAATAGATTTAACCATTTGTTAACTTTTGATGTTCTTTAATACTACAATGCAAGTCATGAACCTGCTTAGTGGATGTCTTGTCATAATGTTGCATTTGTTTGGTTTTTTTTTAAATATTTATCCTGATGACAGATCTATGTGATGGTTCATGGTTTAAATCATTCTTTTTTATCCTGTCTCATTTACATAAAGCCAACATAAATCTTACTGTAATGGCACCAATACCACCACCACTGGTACTACGTAAATATTTCTGTTCCTTTGTATTCAAATCTAGTATCTGCACCAGGTTACCAGCAGCAAAACAGACAGTGTGATCATCTAGTAAGTGTAGATTGTTACGTTTGGTACAGTCATAACCAAATGAATATCTAGTTACTGGTTAAGGAGTTTAAAATATACATAATAATTATGTTTAAGATTTAATATTGTTAAGCCACTCTTTATTGATTTATAATTGTTCATATTAGTTCAATTCAAAGGTTATGACCACTGACTTGAAGACTTTCTGAATTATTGCTCCATTTAAATTAAATGCACAATTTCCTTCTTAAAATGTCATCACTAGCACCGCAATTCACAAGAAATTAATTTTTCGCTTTAAAGGAAAGAAAAAACAAATACGCCTTATACTTTCAACAAATTTTGGGTATTGCTTGCTAAATATTCATTTTGGGAAACATATACAAAGAAATTCTTTTCTTACTTTTTGACCATTAGTCTATCAAGAAATTTTGAACACAATATGGAAGCAGAGTTGAACGAATTTAGGTGTTTATAACATGTTCCTTACCTTTGAAAATTACATTAAACAAGCTATTAATTGAACTTGAAATTATTTTTAATTATGGAATTTGCACAATTTCTTGTGCATGAAATTTTTGATAAATTCCATGTTTATTTGGTAATATAATGTTTTGAGCGGTTCAAAACACTTTCCATACAATGTATTTTGTATAGATAGTGTTGTGCGCGGCACAGAGCATTCTATTGAAAATGTACATGTACCATCTTCTTTGTAATAGAACGTGTTGTGCTCAGCACAGAACATAATAGTACACAATAAATATGAAATTTATTAAAAATTTCAAGCACAAGAAATTATACAAATTCCATAATTAAAAATAATTCCAAGTTCAATTAATAGCCTGTTATTTTCTATTTCTAAATAAATGGATTTCAATAGCATATGAATTAAAGGATACTGTAAACTAAGCATGTCTTGTGGAAGTCCTGATCCTTCAGACACAGTGGCCTTGGATACAAAGGTATCATAATCATAGAAGAAATCATCTGCAATGGTTTTTTCAGCTTCTTTTTTCTTTTCTTTTTTATGTTCAGATTCATCTGTCTCTTTTTCCTCTGGAAAATAAATTTCATAAAAATAAAGAAAAAGTAGTAAAATATTGGTTAGTGTTAATATCAGTATCAAAATCTATAAATACATGTCAATACTGATTTCAGTCAATCAGAAAATCAATTTGAATATATTTACAAGTGTAATTTTTCAAAGGGACTCATATTTCAGGAAAAAAGGTGTTTTTGCACTGTAAATTACTTTCTTATTATTTCATCTTTATAAAGTACACCAAAAGGAAGAACCAGTTAAAAAATATTAAGTGTGGACATAAATTTTAAAATGCAAACTCATAATCACAGAAATGATCAGTTTTCCTATTGGAACCAGTACAACTGCATTTTCTAATTAAATAAAAATCTAATAATCACAAAAAAGATAATTACATAATATATATATATATTAACCACACTAACCTTCAACACCCTCTTTAGCACTTTGGTTTGTATCCCCCTCTCCGTCTTTATCTTTTTTGTCATCTCCATCTTCCTTTCCTTCTTCATCTTCACCTTTCTTCTCTCCTTCTCCATCTACTTTCTTCTGTCCTTCCTCTTCTTTTTTCTGTCCTTCATCTTCTTTCTTTTGTCCTTCATCTTCTTTCTTTTGTTCTCCCTCTTCTGTCTTTTGTTCTACCTCTTCTTTCTTCTGTCCTTCCTCTTCCTTCTTTTGTACTTCCTCATTTTTCTCTTGTCCTTCATCTTCTTTCGTTACTTCTTCATTCACTTTTTTCTCTCCTTCATCTTTTTTTGCGCCTTCTGTATCCTCTTTCTTTTCTCCATCCTCAGTTTTTACTTCCTCCTTTGCTTCAGTCTTCTCTCCTTGTTGAGTTTCTTGGGTTGTCTCCTCTTGCTTTTGAACCTCTAATGCTTTTCCTTCATCTGTTGTCCCTTCATCAGGTTTAGTTTTTACAGTTTCATCTTTAGGTTGCTCAGTTGGAGCAGTAGTCTCCCCTTCTGTCGGTTTTACTTCCTGTTCCTGGCTTTCAGAATCCTTTGCTACTGATTCTATAAAAAAAATAAGAAACATGCAAGATTATTTTGTTAACCATCTTTTACCATTGTACATTTGATTAAATAAAATACTTTAGAAAATTACAAAATTCAAGTTTGAAATTAAGAAAGTAAAGAAAAACTTTTTCCTGTCACAAAATATCTATTGGAAAGATTCCTTCAATGAGCTATTCTTGAGAAATTAATAATTTTAAAAACTTATTTTGAAGACAAATCTACCAAGTATGCTGCACAATAATTGTCTCTTTGTGTTAGTGTGAGGCAAAAGAATCAGACAGTTAATCATACCATTGCCAACATTAATTTTTATTCCCATATTACTTTTTAAATTTTCAAACATAATACAAGTACACATACTGATTGCAGATCAATGAAAGCTTTTCTTAATTTAAATATATTTTAAAAGTATTATTTTTTTCTCTTTTTCAATAAATTATGTTTGCATTAGTACTGTCAGTGATTCAATTTCATAGGATTATTTCAGCAATTGTATAGATCTATAGATTATATTACCTTCAACTGGTTTCTCTTCCTGTTTTATCTGGTCTCCTTCAGTTTGTGGTTTATCTTCTGTAGGTTGATCTGTCTTTGCCTCCTCAGTTTTGCCTGTGGTTTCTGTTGTTTCCTTTTGAGGCTCAGCTGAAGCATAAAGGGAGATAATTTGGTCAAATTCATGACAAGACCATCAAAATTAACTAAGTTAAAAACATGAGAATGTTATAGAAAAAGACAAAACAAAACAAGAAAATGAATCATTGAAATCAAATGTTAAGTTTAGTATAAACATCTAAATATAATCATAAAATGAGTTGTTAAACAATGATCAATTGACAATACGGAAACTTTTAAATAATAATTAATCATAAAAAAAAATCTGGAAGCACGTCAAGTAAACCATGAAAAAAGTGTACAAAATGCAAAACAAATAAAATATTATATATATATCATGCATTTAAAATTGGTAAGATAAGGTATGTGCTCATGCATACAATTATCAGCAATAAACTTTCTTTATATGTAATTATTTTTTAAATTCCATTTGACAATGATAGATGCTTGTAACCATGATGGCTACTTTCCTTTTATCAGTTTTACATAGCTAATATAATTATGTAAACAAGTACATAGTTCAGACTTGAATTTTAAGATTACAAATGTATTGCATCCAGGACAAAAAAAAGTCTACAATCGTATTCAACAGATTGATTAATTAACTGTCTTGAACTCTCATAAGAATAAAATGATAAACATTTAATATTCAGGAAAGGGGTACTTATCTATGACCCCCTCCCAACATAATCTGCTAAGTTAAATTTATTATTGCTGATCAATTGTTTGTATAAGTATCTCAATGTCAAAATGCAAATCCTTTGAAAACAGTGAGACCTCTGAGTGTTTGAAGCTGTGAACCAAAAGATCACCAAAATAACCTGTGACCTGAATGCAAATTTTTGCACATGTGCAAACAAAACATAAATCTACAATGTAATTGTAATTCGTATTCCGAAAGACATAAAATCATGTGAATGTGTGATTATGCAAAGATTTCATGCCATAATTGAACATAAACATCATCAAGTACAATGCACCATGCTTCCTGTCATGCCTGTGTGTGTATCAAAGTCATGCCTGCAAAAAATTGTGTTGATTTTTGTCAATCCATGCAAAAGTCAATGACAAAACTGCTGATCTAAGCTGAAAATTGAGACTTTTTATAATGATGATTCAAAAGTGAGATTTATATAAGAAATATACAAATCAAATTATTTCAACATGAGAGTTCATTTCATCTACATTTATGTTGTACAGATATACATATATGTAGTTAAAAATTGCTCATGGTAAGTTTTTTCCCTGATAAATAATTTGATTAGTATATTCTTACATCTAGTCAATATGATCATGCTGAATACTATGATATTGCTGCAGTAAGCTGAAATGTGTATCAATAAATTGATTGCGAAGGAATACCATCTTGTATAAAAGGCCTGTTTATATCAAATGTTAATATTTCCTGGGCCTGTGGTCCTTCTATCCTCCTCTTGTCTGATTTCTCTATTTCTGTAGCTGATTCTTTCCATTCTTCTGTTGTTAGTTTTTGATTCCTTATATCATTTTTATAAATACCAGTATTCCTTTCCTCCATATTTGCATTATCAGATTCTGTCTTGTTTGTTCCTTGTTGAGTTTCCTGCAGACTATTACTGACAAAACCTTTGTTGGTAGACCTCCTTTCATCATTTTCAGTTTGTAATTTAGTAGAAATATCTCTAGCTTTTTCTTGTTGTTCAAGCTTAGGTTCAGTTTTATCTAAATTACTGAAGGGGTCGGTCTTATCGAGGCTATGATTTTTTTCTTCATATACAATTATCGTTTCCTTTTGCAACACACTTTCTAGTGCTGTTGGGACAACCTGGCTACCATTCTGATGCTCCTTGTCTTTGCTAGTTATATTTTTTTTGTCCTTGTTTTTTCCAGATTTATCTAAAAGATTCTTATTATCTAAATAAGATTGTTTCTCCCTCTGAACATGGACAGGTGACTTGGTTCTAGTTTTTGCTTCAAGTGTTTCAACTTGACCAATAGAGGTTTGACGCTCATTATGTTCAAACTCTGGATCTACATCTCCTGTATATGTTTTGTCTTGTCTAGTATTAACAGTGCCTTCATCTGATAAATAATCATCGGGTTCAATTGGTGGCAAAACTTTCTCTCTGGAAAAAATCTCCCTTCTTTCCTTTGCAGTATTTCCTCCAGATTTCTGACGGACAGGAGACAGAATAGGAGCCCTACTATTGCTTTCACCTGCATTATAATTTTCACCCTCTTTATTTACTGATTTATCTCCCTTTGCTGTCTGAAGTGGTTCATATTCAGGATCATCTTCATGTTTTATTCGATATCGACGTAAAGCCTCAGCACGTAAATGAGATGTTGCATGCTTCAGATTTTTAGATTTTTTGGCCTTCCATAAATCTGCACCTTTGTACACATAAGAAACAATTAATGTGCTATTCAGATGTGAAAAGCAGTACTTATCTCTAAAGAAATCAGAGAATTTTCAAACATATTCATTAATACTTGAACAATATTGGAGAAAACCCTTTGTAAATATATTTATATATACTAAACTACAGACTACTTAAATCAATTGTAAGGAAGATTATATGATGATCAAAATGGTGTGGTTATATTCCCATATAGTACAACCAAAAACACCCTTGAAGTAATTTAAATATCTTCTAAACAAATAAATAAGGGAATGAATACTTATACCAATGTATGTGTACTTAACCAATTGAAAACTTTATAGAACATTAACTAGAAACTGAAATTTGTAATAAAGCAATACAATAACATTTATTTTAAAGTTTGGTTGAATAATATTTCAACACGACAACAGTAAAATAACAAATTTATCTCAAAATAATATTCTTCATCATGTTGAACAATATTTCTATAAACAAATATGTATGGACATATAAACAAAATTGCATATTTATTAAGACTTTGAAACAAATAAATCATCTTCATCATTTCATATGTGAAATGTTTCCCAACTATTTTTTTTTAATTTCCTTCTATATTTTGCTTGTTTAAAAGTTTTAGATTGCATGTCCAAATAATATGTAGTTATATAAAATTAATAAATATATTAAGTCAGATCAAGTAAGCTAATTGAGGGTAGTTAGTCAATCACAAAAGTATGAGGTCAACTCCCTACTGGAAGAAGAAGAAGCTTCATCAACATCAGTACAATGTATATATGACACATGTAAAAGGATTTTGATAACAGCCTTTATTTATTTTTAATATATGTGTTTCTCTTTCCTTTTTTTTTTGTCATTCTTTAAATCATTAATCTGTATTTGTACCAAAAATCATGAAAATAGTGTCAGTCCATTTTTCTCTTATATTCTTTATTTCCCCCCCCCCTTTTTTTCCTTATTTGTATTCTGTAAACACCATGCAGGAGGCTATGTCTGGTCAAAGGTTTCATTATACTTTATAGCCACAAGATCTTTCGAGTGTGGCTCTATCTGATTAGTCTGACAGTGTTAAATTGAAATACATACCAGTAGACCATCTTAATTATTATTGTGTTGTTTACATATATAACAAAAAAATTCTGTGTCTGTCAGTACGGTGCAGTCCGGTGTATCCGCGCACCTAAGACTTATGTCTTCACTTCATTTAACTGATAAAACCAATAATTGGATAATATTGTGTGAATACATTCATAACATACTTTTATTTCATAAACTTATCAGTTTGTAGGGTTTCTTCTTCTTGTCTCCGTATGAGCCTCCTTTAAATAGGAGCACCACCATAGTTATGGCGTTTAAAGGAGGACATTTGGAGCCTGTATCGGCCTGTATCGGTACAGGTGCCAAATATTGTAAATCACGGGATTGCAGTTATTATTTCAATCTGGAACTTATCTATTTTATTCTTTTTTCTCCCTTCGGAATGCTAAAACAATAACAAGAACAATTTCATTTGTGTTACGGTGTTGATATAACTATATCAGCAAATGCGCGGTATCACCGGCCGCGCGGACACCGGGGACTCCACTGTATATTATAATATGTATAGGTATCATTTTCTCGAACATTGTGAAAATGTGGGTATGACTGGGCGATGCAGAATAATCACCCTGCCTCTAAACAAGCCATCTTTGGGCAGAATATCTGCTTAGCTAAAGATTTTATACAAAATTGAATTTCATTTGCAAACGGGCACTGACCAATCTAGTTTATTCCAATTCTAAGCTCAATTGTCATGAATTCGTAAAGGCGACATTAAGCATTAGAAGGGTGAGTTTCTGTTTATATCTAATTTACAAATTGAAAATTTAAGGTTCTTTATACCTGTTTCTTCGGGTTTTGGCGAAGATTTATCGCCCTCACCGTCCATCTTGAATTTACACCGTTGCTACGTCAAATGCGCATGCTTGCGGGGAAATAACTCTATTTACCCGCGGTTTTCTGAATAATTTATTTAAATCGCGTACTGTAATGACTGTAATATACATCACTATTAGACTTGTAAACAGGTGTAAATAAGTTACTTTAAGGCTTAGAATCCAAATAATAAAAGCTAAAGATTTTCATGACATTTTTTTTTAAAAAGTGGTTATGAAAATGCTAAGATCTGCTAAGACCAAGACTGTTTTTTTTTAATCGGCAAATTAACTGATGAGTGATACAAGTATTTTTTTAAAGATTGTTGTGTGATGGCTATAATCAATACATATTCACAAATTAGTTCAAGGTAGTGCATTCACGGGGGAAATATGCAAAACGCATGCCCGAAAAAGAACGTGAATCACCGACAGTCATGGCAGAATTCTTATAAATGATTTTAACATTGGAGTAATATGATTGATTGATTGGTTATTGCTTTACACTGTATCAGCAAAAAAGACTATATCACGGCGGTTCAATATTGGAACTTTATGCAGAATACCGTTGAAATGGCACCTTCTATCAGAGACAATTAAAAACAATTTTATGTTTCTGATAATACCAATTCAGTATAATATGAAATGCTTCTGACCAAAATAAAAAAAATCAATAAAAAAATGTATTATTAAAGAGTCAAAGAGTTTCTAAATATATAAAATAGCATAATAATGTGAATACGTATACATTTACTGTGTACAGCCATTCACATCATCGTTTTTACGTATGGTTAATATTCATTCCAAGTCAATAAAAAAAAATATAATATATAACTCGTATTTTTCAAGAGAAGAAATATGATAGATTGTATTATTATTTTTTTTAATTAGGAAATGTTTGCTATTTTGCTTCGGGAAGATTGAGTTGGATTTTTTTTTTATCAATTTTATACTTCGGAGAACTCTTAATTAACATCGTCATGTAAACAGATATTGAAAACAATGAAACTTTTTAATTGAAATTCAAAAGCCCGCAGGCTGAGATGATCAGTACTACACCTGCATTTACGCCATTAAAGGTGATGGAAAATATTAAATATCATTAAGACTAACAACTTTTTCTACAAATTGTATCCGAATACAAGAAAGTTTGGATGAGGACCACACATTTTTTTTATGAATTTTGTTTTCTTCAAAGTGAGTTTTGAAATACTAAAAAAAGTTAGTGTACAGTTATAATGTTAAATCTTAGTTGAGAACATATAATAATAGATTGTCCCGAGGCCAATATGTAATGCCCCCGCTAAATTCATCATATTCTGCTTTACACATCATCTTACAAGAATGGTGACATTGACAAATGATTAAGACGTTGATTTAATTCATGCAAGAATGTATATTATGGGAAGTGTTGTATGACGTGTTTAAACTAAACAAAAACATCGCTATAAGTTTATATACTTCTGTTGTTTTTCAACAGTTCACAAGATAGACAAATCCCGAGATGAAGCTGAAATTGCCCTGTTGTCTATTTGGTAAGTTCTTTTATGTACGTTTGTTTTGTTCACACATCGTTGCCAATATTGTGGAGTTTTATGCGATTGTCGTTCAAGTTAGGGGTTTAGAATGCTATGAAACCAGGTTTAATCCACCAAATTCTACACAAAAAGTGCATTTACCAAGTCAGGAATATGACAGTTGTTATTCATTCGTTTGACGTCTTTGAGTGTTTGACTTTTGGCATTCAATTTGGTTAAGGGAATTTCCGATTTGAATTTTCCCCAAAGTTCGGTATTAATGTTATTTTACTTTTCCATCATTATTATAAACATAGTGATTACTAAAACGGTATCAGCACAAAAGTATATCAAATTCAAACAACATTGTAAACACTTTAACATATTCGATCGTATGGACTGTGTGTGATAGTACTCGTTTATATAGAAAATTTATTTGAAAACCAGTTTCATATCAATCGATCATTAATTTGGGATCCAATAAGCTGAAGCTGTTAAAGGAAACAAACAATGACTTATACTCTGATGCATGGATATATAGTTGTCCCATTTGCAATTCTATCACCTCTCCTTACCTTTATATTATACACAGTTGTGTACAATTTTGGAACAACTTCTCGAGATTTTCAAGATTTCAAGATTTATTAGGGAAACACTCAGACGCATTTACAATGTGTTACAAAAGGTCATTATTGATAACATATATACATTAAATATGACAGAAATGAACAAGTGATTAACAAATTAATACAAACAAAATTTAAAGGAGAGAAGACAGTTTTCTGATAAACATTGACAGTTTCTTATATAATTCAATATTGCAAAGTGACAAAAGACCTTCCATTTTTACAATGTTTGGATTATTTCTATAATATTGTGGTAGATATCTGTTTCTCAAATCTACTATCTCTGCATTTTTACAAATAAATAATACAAAAGTTATGATATTAATATGATATCTTTCTATTTCAAAACTCTTTTTGAACTGTGAATAAAATTGTCCACGCGATGTGGTGTGTAAATCACTGTACCATTTTTGTATGAACTGGTCACACAAAATTTGTTTTACTGAAACCTTTTCGTATACAGCAAACTGGTTTAAAAAAATAAAGCTCATGCCTAGCTCATTAAATATAGATTCTATATGGTTTATCCACTTGAAATTCACCCCATGATTGCTTTTTAAACATAGCATCAACTTGTATAAAGTACTGCTAAGTTTATTTTCATTTAATACTAATTTACTCCAAAAAGAACTCATCCTCAATTTGACCCGAATTTCGAGTGGAAACCTTCCAAGTTCTCCATAAACCATAAATGATGCAGTTGAATTTTGAACTTTCAAAATTCTCTTACAGAATTTCAAGTGGATTTGTTCAATAATTTTTAGGTTTTCAAAACCCCACACTTCTGAACCGTACAATAAAATTGGTTCAATCATAGAATCAACATTTTTAATTGTATATCTATAGGTATTGATTCATTACGAAATAGTTTGTAAATGCAATATAACGCCTTTTGTGCTTGCTCAACAAGTTTCTTCCTTGTATAATTAACGTTCCATATATAAAATAACACCTAGGTATGAATATGTATCAACAATTTCAAGGTTACAATCTTGCAAAGTAAAAGTAAAATTCTGTCTCGTTTTTCTTTTACAAAAAAATCATTACTTTAGTTTCTCAATGCCCCATTATTCATGCAGATTCAAATATAAGCGAATGCCATAGTATATATAAAAAAAGGGTTTGATTGCCAATGAGACAACTCCCCACAAGAGGAAAAAATGACACAGAAATTAACAATTAGAAGAATACGATAGTAAGTCTTTTAAATGATAGCTGCCTTTTGACACGATCTTCAATACTACTATCGTTTGACTGATTTACAATTCATTTGTGATATTATTTGCCTATTTTCCAATGAATGTATGTCAAATGATCGTATGTCTCTTTTTAGCGTTATTGGCGCTTAAATGTGTACAAGGAGCACCTCCAAAAAACAAAGTCAAGAAAACTGGACCAAGCTGTCCTAGATATCCTACAAGATATGAGGGAGACTCTTTGGTCATTGAGATTGAAAAGGGGGAATGTGAAATGTAAGTATAATTGAAAGATTGAGAGTCTCGGTTAAATACACTTCTAAAAATACAAACAACCGAAAGTCATAACATCTTAAACACAAGAAAGCTCCGTTCAGTAATGTATTATACGCCACCTAAAATTCAAACTGACTTTGACAAATTGTGTCTGTTAGCCATTTAACCTTAAAACATGTATAATTGTTGTTGGCCGTTTCATTGGAACTTTGATGGATTGTTGTCGCATTGGCAATCATACCTCATCTCTTTATTTATATGTTTATTTTGTCTTTATCTACACTCGTTTTATCTCTAAATAAAAAAATACAATAAACAAAGCAGAAATTATTAAATCTAAACGTTCTACAACAGTATACTCGAATTTTCAGGGTCATAGCATCTTTGAATATGCACGAACAGAATGCAGATAAAGTGAAGTCTTTTAGAAAACGCGTGAAAGCTGTATTGAGGTAAGTTTTAACAGCTAAATAACAGATTCAGGAAGTAGTATTTGAAGTGATCACAACAGCCAAAACCATGCGTATCTCCTTAAGACAGACACTTTTGAACCATATTTGTTAGACGGATATATCAGTACTGATAGATGTTAAAAGACCAAAGGAGTAGGCAGTACACGCTAATGAGACAGCAACTTAACAACACCAACGACAAGTAAAGTAACATATTCAACCCCGCCACATTATTTATGTATGTGCCTGCCTCGAGTCAGGAGCCTGTAATTCAGTGGTTGTCGTTTGTTTATGTGTTACATATTTGTTTTTCGTTCAGTTTTTTTTACATAAATGAGGCCGTTAGTTTTCTCGTTTGAATTGTTTTACATTGTCTTATCGGGATCTTTAATAGCTGACCATGCGGTATGGGCTTTGCTCATTGTTGAAGGCCGTACGGTGACCTATAGTTGTTAATGTCTGCGTCATTTTGGTCCTTTGTGGATAGTTGTCTCATTGGCAATCATACCACATCTTCTTTTTTATATTAGCTCCCAGCATACATCAAATAATATGCGTTTGAACAGTTTTCTCTTTATAAAAGTTATCATTTCAAGTGTCACCGAATTTATTGTAGATTTACCGTCATAATGGAGGATGTATATATGCACTCTACAGCGTTTAAAAAGGAAAATTTTTAAATAAGTAGAACTTATGAAAAGATACATTTGGGAGATCATACTTTTTATGTCAACATATAATATATACAGCTTTTCAAAATGATGAATTTGATTTCTGCTGGAATCCTCATATATACACTTTTTTTATGGTTTTTTTTTCTTTTCAGAAAAGTAAACATGCCGACTGTTACCTTTCGTTCTTTGATGACTATTTATGAAGAAGGATCCAGTCGTACACCAAGCGATGGGACAAGTAATAACGTAGTACCTGGCAGTCAAGTCAATGATACATCTAAAATAACAGTCATCAATCCAAACACAGATATAGGGTCGCCAAATCCAAGACAGGAAGCTGTAAATAAATGTACGAAAACGGACTACAGATTTGTTGGACCTGTCTTAATTATCGACACAGTCCCAGGAGAGTGCCAGATGTAAGTTGAATTACTTGTATCAATAGATATAAGAAGATGTGGTATGAGTGCCAATGAGATAACTCTCCATCCAAGTCACAATTTATAAAAGTAAACCATTATAAGTCAAAGTACGGTCTTCAACATGGGGCCGTGGCTTTTTTTGGGACCGAACAGCGAGCTATAAAGGTCCCCAAAAAATAACCAGTGTAAAACCATTCAAACGGGAAAACCAACGATCTAATCTATATAAAAACGAGATACGAGAAACACTTATGAACCACATCAACAAACGACCACTACTGAACATCAAATTCCTGACTAACGACAGATGCAAACAATTGCAGCGGGTTTAAACTTTTAATGGTACCAAACTGTGGCCTTCACTCTAATTTAAATCAATAGTGTAACATCTCAACATAGAAAAGACACACTTTAAAATAGCAATTGAAATGGTTTAACTCAATCAAAAGACATATTAACACAAGTGAACATACACTGAACAAATAAATTTGATCTATGATACAATGTAAATACAAAATCAATAAAATATCATACCGCTGTGAAATGTAATACTGTTTTTCAAAATGTAAACAAACTTTAAGATGAAAAACGGCAATGGCAGTTTTGTACATATAAACATAGTATGTCTAGAACAACAGCAACATAGAAAATAAATAATATATTTCGAACAATAATTATTTGAATCGTTCTTGCAATGATATGTTAGTAAATGGCCGCTTGTTTTTGTTTTCGTTTTTATTTTGCGTTTGTTTGGATAGATTAGATGTTACGTAATCATTGTTTGGGAACTGGCATCTTTTGCATATTCAAAACGTAATGTATATGCTGATATTTCTATGCTTAGGATGATAGTTGCACACGGAAACAGAAAGAATAAAGTGTTTAAACGTCTGAATAAAAAAGGAAAACCAATAAGACCAAGGTAAATATAACAATATTAAATAGTTGTTGGTATAGTCATTGGTTGAACTATCAATCAAACAGTCAATAGGACAAATATCCACCAAACAGTTATAGGACAGATATCCATTAAACGGTCAATGAGAAAACTATTCACATATAAGCTTTGGATTTCAAATATTTTGGCCACGAGCATCACTGAAGAGACATGTATTGTCGAAATGCGCATCTAGTGCAAGAAAATTGGTACCGTTAATTTTATTAATTAGACAAGTATCCATCGAACTGCCAATGAGACAACTATCCACCAAACGGTCAATGTAACAATAGTCCACCAAACGGTCAGTATGACAACTATCCACCAAACGGTAAAAAGGACAGCTGTCTACAAACGGTCAATATGACAATTGTTCACCAAACGGTCAAGAGGACTAATGTCCCACCAAACGGTTAATATGACATATATTCAACAAACGGTTAATAGGACAACTATCCCACAGTAATTGAGTTCAATTATTTGTTTTATGTTTATCATTTTGCCTGGACTTCCTTTCATAGAAATTTGAAATTGCATGCTTTTGGCCTTGATGGTGTCTGCAAAAAGTAAAATCACCCCCCAAAAAAAAGAACTCCGAGGAAAATTCAAAACGGAAAGTCCCCAATTAGATAGCAAAATCAAAAGCTGAAACACATCAAACGAATGGATAACAACTGTCATATTCATATAACCAAGAACCCCAATAAAGACATATAGACAAAGCACATGAGCAAACATTAGACAAGAATATAAAAAAACAAACTAGACACATACAGCGTCCATATTAACACAACCAATCTTTTAAAACATATGTTAGAATTGTAAGTTTTAATGCAATTAATCTGTGAAACTTAATTAATCTTGTTTTGAACTATGGGCAATACTTTCTTTACCCCCATTTTCATGTATGTATATGCTTATTCCATCACTAAGAGAGGTTCAAAAGTAAGTTTTTCCATACTTTAACAGATAATTTTATACTGAATATTTTGTCTTTTATTTTACAGGAAAAAGATCATGTTTGAATATATTGACGAACAATTTTTCTGACCACCTCAACATATTACTCTATGAAATCCGTTGTAAAATTTTGTATATGTTTTTGAATAAAATATATTAATGATCAAATCAAAATATAATTTAGCCCAACCAACCACTCCAGTTCTTCCAGAAAACAAGTATATACAGATCTTCATTCAAAAGAGAAAATAGTAAATTGTATACACCAAAAAGAAAAAAAAAAGTACCAAAAGAAAAAAAAATAAGAAAAAAGCAGAGTACGAATTTTTAGCTATTAATAAACATAAGTTTTATGCAGTCAATAATTTGTTCCCGAAATAAGCAAAATAGTAATCTTAATCAAACCTTTTTAAAATTATGTTAATATTTATAAATGTACCTGTTGCTCTTATCTTGTACCTTTAATGCAGAAAACTCAATTGTGTTGTCCTTTCGTTTTAATTATATACATGTCGCAGTGGCGGATCCAGAGGGGGGGGGGGGGGGTTCCGGGGGTTGGAACCCCCCCTTTTTTTTGGCCGATCAATGCATTTGAATGGAAGCATATAGTTGGAACCCCCCCTTTACTCTGGGTTGGGAACCCCCCCTTTTTAAAATGGCTTGATCCGCGCCTGTGTCGACATGCAAATTCACGCAAATTTGTGTCAGAATATATATGAGCTGGTGCTTTGCACATTAACATCCTTTGTAAAATAAATTTTGAAGCAAAATGTCTTTTGGGTAAAGCTTGTAGTCATATGCAAATATTAATGACAATAATTCAAAATGAAGTGTTTGTGACATTTTTGTTGTTTTGCACTAAACGGTAAAGAAATGAAACCCTAATGCCAATATGTATCAGCAAAATTCAAAAATTAAATAATGTTTAAGAAAAATTTAAAAGGTATTATGTGATAGATTTAGAATACTTTTTGATTTTCTAATTCAAGGGCATACCTTTTGGTTCTTGTTGACGTCAAGAAAATCAATGGTTCTTGATTCTATTTTTTCTTAATTTTAATATGCACTGCACACGAATATGATTGTACTCATAACTTTCCATAACGAACTGTTTGGTGGAATATTACCCAAACGTTCGTTATACCTTACATGTAATGGTATCTATTGTCTTTGACTTTGTATTATTCGTACTTTTTAAATATTTTTTATATATGTGTTGACCTGTTTAAATAATATTGCTAGTAGTTCTTTTTAAATATTTCCCATTTTAATACTTTCGCCTGTAATTTTTCCATTGAAAACGTGTTTATCCACTTACTTTTTTATCGTGTATTTCAGGTAAGGGTGAAGGTTGGTACCTATATATATAAAACCCGCTGCATTTGTTTGCACCTGTCCTAAGTCAGGAACCTGATGTTCAGTAGTTGTCGTTTGTTGATGTGTTTCATACGTTTTTCTTTTTTCTTGTTTTTTTTTATATAGATTAGACCGTTGGTTTTCCCGTTTGAATGGTTATACACTAGTCATTCCAAGGGCCCTTTAGAGCTTGCTGTTTGGTGTGAACTAAGGCTCCGTGTTGAAGACCGTACTTTGACCTATATGATAAGGGTTTTTCTTTTACAAATTGAAAAGATGAATATTTGTATCATTGGCACTGATACCACATCTTCTTACATCTAATTAGGTATCAAACTTGAAAAAGGCTTTACTGCGTATTATGATTCATACCGATAAACATTTTTGTCATCAACACTATCAAAACCAGTGTTATAAAATGACAGACTATACCACTGAACAGAAAATGTTACAGAATGACTGACAATACTTTGGAAGACGATGTTATAGAACGACAGACAATATCATGGCAGTCTTTGTAATAGAATGATAAATAATAGCTTGACATGTAAATTTTAAATACCAATGCAGAACATTTTACAAAAATAACAGACAATACTTTGACAGTATATGTTACAAAGGTAATATCATGATATTATGATAAATAATACAGAAGGGCAACCAATGCCATGACAGAAGATGTTACAGAATAAAAGAAAGAAAATAATATGGCAGAAAATAATGAATATAATAGATGTAATATCATGACAGAAACTGTTCATGAATGAGAGGTTATATCATTGTAAAACCTTTTACAGAATGAACGAAATTGGCAGGATCGTGACGGAAAATTTACAAAATGACAGGCCATATCATGACAGAAAAAAATGTCATAACAGGGCAAACAATGTCATGACAGAAAATATAATAGAAAGACAGAAAATATCATGACAGAAATTTCTATAATATGACAAAGAATAACATGGCAGAAAATATTACAGAATGTTACAGAATCATGACAGACAATACCAGGGCAGAAAATTAAATAGAATGAAAGACTGGAATATCATGTCATAAGATGTTACAGAATGACCGGCAATACCATAAGAGATATGCAATAGAATAAAAAACAATGCCATACGAGATATGTAATAGAATGACAGACAATACCATAAGAGAAATGTAATAGAATGAAAGACAATACCATAAGAGGAATGTAATAGAATGACAGGCAATACCATAAGAGATATGTAATAGAATGACAGGCAATGCCATAAGAGAAATATAATAGAATGACAGACAATACCATAAGAGATATGTAATAGAATGACAGACAATACCATAAGAGATATGTAATAGAATGACAGGCAATGCCACAAGAGATATGTAATAGAATGACAGACAATACCATAAGAGATATGTTACAGAATGAAAGACAATACCATAAGAGATATGTAATAGAATGACAGACAATACCATAAGAGATATGTAATAGAATGAAAGGCAATACCATAAGAGATATGTAATAAAATGAAAGACAATACCATAAGAGATATGTAATAGAATGACAGACAATACCATAAGAGATATGTAATAGAATGACAGGCAATACCATAAGAGATATGTAATAGAATAAAGACAATACCATAAGAGATATGTAATAGAATGAAAGACAATACCATACGAGATATGTAATAGAATGACAGACAATACCATAAGATATATGTAATAGAATGAAAGGCAATACCATAAGAGATATGTAATAAAATGAAAGACAATACCATAAGAGATAGAATGACAGACAATACCATAAGAGATATGTAATAGAATGACAGGCAATACAATAAGAGATATGCAATAGAATGAAAGACAATACCATAAGAGATATGTAATAGAATGACAGACAATACCATAAGAGATATGTAATAGAATGACAGACAATACCATAAGAGATATGTAATAGAATGACAGACAATACCATAAGAGATATGTAATAGAATGACAGGCAATGCCATAAGAGAAATATAATAGAATGACAGACAATACCATAAGCAATATGTAATAGAATGAAAGACAATACCATAAGAGATATGTAATAGAATGACAGACAATACCATAAGAGATATGCAATAGAATGACAGACAATACCATAAGAGATATGTAATAGAATGACAGACAATACCATAAGATATATGTAATAGAATGACAGGCAATACAATAAGAGATATGTAATAGAATGAAAGACAATACCATTAGAGATATGTAATAGAATGACAGACAATACCATAAGAGATATGTAATAGAATGACAGACAATACCATAAGAGATATGTAATAGAATGACAGACAATACCATAAGAGATATGTAATAGAATGACAGGCAATGCCATAAGAGAAATATAATAGAATGAAAGACAATACCATAAGCAATATGTAATAGAATGAAAGACAATACCATAAGAGATATGTAATAGAATGACAGACAATACCATAAGAGATATGCAATAGAATGACAGACAATACCATAAGAGATATGTAATAGAATGACAGACAATACCATAAGAGATATGTAATAGAATGACAGACAATACCATAAGAGATATGTAATAGAATGACAGGCAATGCCATAAGAGAAATATAATAGAATGACAGACAATACCATAAGCAATATGTAATAGAATGAAAGACAATACCATAAGAGATATGTAATAGAATGACAGACAATACCATAAGAGATATGCAATAGAATGACAGACAATACCATAAGAGATATGTAATAGAATGACAGACAATACCATAAGATATATGTAATAGAATGACAGGCAATACCATAAGAGATATGTAATAGAATGAAAGACAATACCATTAGAGATATGTAATAGAATGACAGACAATACCATAAGAGATATGTAATAGAATGACAGACAATACCATAAGAGATATGTAATAGAATGACAGACAATACCATAAGAGATATGTAATAGAATGACAGGCAATGCCATAAGAGAAATATAATAGAATGAAAGACAATACCATAAGCAATATGTAATAGAATGAAAGACAATACCATAAGAGATATGTAATAGAATGACAGACAATACCATAAGAGATATGCAATAGAATGACAGACAATACCATAAGAGATATGTAATAGAATGACAGGCAATACCATAAGAGATGTGTAATAGAATGACAGACAATACCATAAGAGATATGCAATAGAATGACAGGCAATACCATAAGAGATATGTAATAGAATGACAGGCAATACCATAAGAGATATGTAATAGAATGACAGGCAATACCGTAAGAGATATGTAATAGAATGACAGGCAATACCATAAGAGATATGTAATAGAATGACAGACAATACCATAAGAGGAATGTAATAGAATGACAGACAATACCATAAGATATATGTAATAGAATCACAGACAATACCATAAGAGATATGTAATAGAATGAAAGACAATACCATAAGAGATATGTAATAGAATGACAGACAATACCATAAGAGATATGCAATAGAATGACAGACAATACCATAAGAGATATGTAATAGAATGACAGGCAATACCATAAGAGATATGTAATAGAATGACAGACAATACCATAAGAGATATGCAATAGAATGACAGGCAATACCATAAGAGATATGTAATAGAATGACAGGCAATACCATAAGAGATATGTAATAGAATGACAGGCAATACCGTAAGAGATATGTAATAGAATGACAGGCAATACCATAAGAGATATGTAATAGAATGACAGACAATACCATAAGAGGAATGTAATAGAATGACAGACAATACCATAAGATATATGTAATAGAATCACAGACAATACCATAAGAGATATGTAATAGAATGAAAGACAATACCATAAGAGATATGTAATAGAATGACAGACAATACCATAAGAGATGTGTAATAGAATGAAAGGCAATACCATAAGAGATATGTAATAGAATGAAAGACAATACCATAAGAGATATGTAATAGAATGACAGATAATACCATAAGAGATATGTAATAGAATGACAGACAATACCATAAGAGATATATAATAGAATGAAAGACAATACCATAAGAGATATGTAATAGAATGAAAGGCAATACCATAAGAGATATGTAATAGAATGAAAGACAATACCATAAGAGATATGTAATAGAATGAAAGACAATACCATACGAGATATGTAATAGAATGACAGACAATACCATACGAGGTATGTAATAGAATGACAGACAATACCATACAAGATATGTAATAGAATGAAAGGCAATACCATAAGAGATATGTAATAGAATGACAGACAATACCATAAGAGATATGTAATAGAATGAAAGACAATACCATAAGAGATATGTAATAGAATGACAGACAATACCATAAGGGATATGTAATAGAAGATATGTAATAGAATGACAGACAATACCATAAGAGATATGTAATAGAATGAAAGACACTACCATAAGAGATATGTAATAGAATGACAGACAATACCATAAGAGATATGTAATAGAATGACAGACATGACAGACAATACCATAAGAGATATGTAATAGAATGACAGACAATACCATAAGAGATATGTAATAGAATGACAGACAATACCATAAGAGATATGTAATAGAATGACAGACAATACCATAAGAGATATGTAATAAAATGAAAGACAATACCATAAGAGATATGTAATAGAATGACAGACAAAACCATAAGAGATATGTAATAGAATGACAGACAATACCATAAGAGATATGTAATAGAATGACAGACAATACCATAAGAGATATGTAATAGAATGACAGACAATACCATAAGAGATATGTAATAGAATGACAGACAATACCATAAGAGATATGTAATAGAATGACAGACAATACCATAAGAGATATGTGATAGAATGAAAGGCAATACCATAAGAGATATGTAATAGAATGAAAGACAATACCATAAGAGATATGTAATAGAATGAAAGACAATGCCATACGAGATATGTAATAGAATGACAGACAATACCATAAGAGATATGTAATAGAATGACAGGCAATACCATAAGAGATATGTAATAGAATGACAGACAATACCATAAGAGATATGTAATAGAATGACAGGCAATACCATAAGAGATATGTAATAGAATGACAGGCAATACCATAAGAGATATGTACCGGTAATAGAATGAAAGACAATACCATGGCAGAAAAGTTTATAATAAGACAGACAACACCATGACATGTAATGCTTATAGAAAGATAAAGTTAAAGAATAATAAAACAATGTCAAACAAATTTTTTACTCGATGTAATAATTGTGAAAAGAGCTGATGAAAATGATTTTAAAAGTTACTGAATATTTTTATTTTATTATTCAAATAAGGCCGTTAGTATCTCGTTTGAATTATTTTACATTGTCATGTCGGGGCCTTTTATAGCTGACTATGCGGTATGGGCTTTGTTCATTGTTGAAGGCCGTACGGTGATGTCTGCGTCATTATATAAACGTGATGTTTGTCATTTTCATATATAAATACAAAGTTCAAATATTAATGCACTAAAAATTCTCCTTTTATAGACCTGTACATTACTATAGAATATAGAGAAATTTCCGTGGTGTAACGGAAATCAACATTCATAACACTTAAATAAAATGATGGCAATAGTTTCCTTATTCTCATATAATTTATGTACAAATGGAATTTAATCTGATTTATTGTCATCTTTATCTTTTAATGATCTTGTCGTCTTGTTACGGTAAGTTTGTCGTTAGTAACTAACACTTACTGTTAACAACGCTTTAGTTATTGTTGATGTCTTATTTCCAAACTTAATCCTGAATTTCTAAGGTATAGAAATAAACAAGTACTGGTTTTGATGTCCAATCGTGGTGCATATTTGGCTTTGACACTCTATACATTTTTTTGGTGGAATTTGATTTTAAAACTTTCGATTTCAAGCTCAAGAAATAACGATTAAGTTTCGTTATTGGAATAGGCATGCCATATCTGTCACTGGACGTTATATTAACGTGATTGCTAATGAGACAATTATCAACCCTTGACCACCAGCAGGATATGATGAATGTCTACCTTCATATCAATAAGGACCAGCAAGCAGTCTCTGACAAAGAATCATGTATATCAATTGAAACAACAAGCGCACCCAAATCGCTTAGTAATGTATAAAAGGCTCCAAAATGAATAATGTCATACAATTCAAACGAGAAAACTAACGACTAGAATTATGAGCAAAAACAGCGACAAACGTCAAGCACTGAATTACAGGCTCCTGACTTGGTATAGACACATACAGGATGTGGCGCCAAACCCTTCCACTAACCTGATACATTGGTGTTACAGTACAACAACAGAACAAATAATAAACATCAGTTGATTGGGATTTATTCATCAAATCGATACAAAGCAGACAGACATCTAACAAAAACACAGATCGATCAAAAGCTTATAGGATAAAACAAATCTTAACAAAAACACAAAAGGCACAAACAACTGAAGTTAACTGAAAGCTAGGTCGAAGCCAATGCAAACAAATAAGACATGATTGAGTATGGCTCATATTTGTTAATAAATTACCAATAAAAACGTTAATCATATTATTTCTTTAGGTGAACTAACACTGAAAACACCACTTGGCAAATTCGCTGTCGTAGGGAGGAAATATTCCATTGGATGTGAATTCGATAATACTTCAACAAGTTTTGTATTGATAAAAGACGATATCGTACAGGTTGAGGTAGAAAGAAGAACTTGTAGTGAGACTCATTCTGTTAACTACCTGATACAATGTAACGATTCAGGTGACTTCACTGTTACCATTCAGGCAAAGGATGTAACCCAAAACATGGAAAATACAACGTGGCAGTGTTCTGATAATATTTTACAAAGTCCTCCTTTTCCACTCCGTGTGTACAGTGAGTAATTTTCTGTAGTTTTTATTTATCGAAAAAACTAAAAACATGACAAAAATAGTTTAATTACTTCATTCTCTGAACTCTTTCCATTGCTATCCACTTATATAGATGTGTGTTTATTACATGTAATAAATGACTTCCTGTTATAAATTTAATACTCAAAAATGTACAATTACAAATCGCATTAAAAAAAAAAATATTAAAATATAGGTATAAAAAACGTTAAAAATTGAATAAGAATGTATAGTCATGTGTTATTGGACTTACGGTTGGTTAAAGTAAAACTATAACACGAGGTTTGAATTATGCATCTTGGTCAAATATGAACAAGGTAAATACGTAAGGATGTAAATTAAAATGATAATAGTAATTACATGTAAAGGTGTAAATAAGTTAACAATGTATGTTTTCATACTTGAGATAACACTTCACTGACAAATATCAACTTTTGAAACAACAAACAACATGAAAAGTCACTTTATACGTCATGGCATGTTCCGTCAATATCTTAATTAAGGATTTAGGGGGTGCTAACAGAAACTTAACCGGGTGAACACAAAAAAAAATTCATAATATTTTGATAAGAAACTGATTTTCAACTCCATAGAATAATAACTAATAATAATTACAGCTCCTCCTACCAGTGGACCTATAACAGAAATAAAAGGTGGTAATAGACCTTTTAAATTTGGTGATGTGGTAACACATATTTGTACAGTAATCGGAGGATATCCCAGACCGAAACTAACCTGGAGCTGTTTGAATCGTATCGCTTCGAGGAAAGAATATTATGACGACAAAACAAGAAGAAACATACTTGAAATACAAATTAATATTTCAAAGAACGTCCACGTCTATAACTGTACATGCTTTGCTGGACACGAAACATGGAGTGGACAAATGGACAAAATATCAATACCTGTGCTCATCCAAAGTAAGTCATTTAAAAGCAAACGACACAGTCTTTTAAACGAAAATGAAGTAATTAAGTTCCACAATAGATGATAGTTATATGAATGAAATAACGATGCGCACTTCCACTACCCCATCCCCCCAAAAAACTCAAATCAATTTTATTTTTACCGCTTTTATATATTTATAGATTCCAGATTGCTTTTCAAACAAACATTCCCATCGAAGGGCGTCAGTCCTGAGATTAGATGTTGTCGAGAAACATTCTTTAGTTTTAAAGACTATAATATTGCTAATCTGCTTATCGCTATTTTGTCTATGTCGTCGTTTATGTTTTCATTGACAGCTGCACGTGCAACCTTAATTTCTAATGATAATTTTCCATCTCAAGCGACTACCATGATATTTAAATGTATCACCATAAAGATTATAGGAAAGGTGCACCAGAAGCGATAATGCATAGTTTGTGCATTTTTCATTTGATCTTTTTTTGTGATAATTTTACATATCATGCTACTCGCTTGAGATGGAAAATTATCGCTCAAAACTAAGGAGGTACGTTGCGTTGCAAATGAAATTGACAGGAAATTGACACCGTCGTCAAAGATAAAATAGTGATAAATAGATAAAATTGGTCATCTCAAATCGATTGCTTGAGAAAATCAATCGCGTTGAGATGATCAACGATAATCTATAAAGATAGGAGATATGGTCAAATGATACTTAGACATATAACATAAACAATTTATTCATGACTATAATGTGAATTCCGTTGTTATTGTTTTATAGCTGCCCCAATCGTTGGCCTAAACAACAGAAATATGTATACAGCAGGTCATGGCATGCCCGTTACCATTACAATAGACTACTACGCATACCCCGGAAACACGTCTGCAATTCTGCATAAAAAAGATTACACTACTATTGAAAATATAACTAAAACAATGTATGTAGAGGGAAATGTAGATTTCACCGCTAACGGACAAACGTATCACTATGAAGGGGAATCATGTTATTGGACACTTGGAATTTTCAACGAGACAGAATATGGACCTTATAAGATAATGCTTATGAATGATAGAGGGGTTACACATTTCGACTTTAACATAACATCTAGAGGTAAATATACATAAAAACTGTATCGACACTTATCTATACAGAAATTAGAAGATGTGGTATGATTGCCAAAGAACCAAACCTGAGCCCATAATGACGTACAAAATGTCACCGTATATATAGCTTTCAACAATGTCATACATACTAGTACTTAAAGTAAAGTTATTTATACAATACCACGACATCATGAAAATATGTAAAACAATTCAAAAGAGAGAGCGAACGGTCTTATTTGCACAAAAAAATAACAAATCAAAAACAAAAATAATAGGCAGCAACCAACAATTACCACTGATTTACAGGATTCTTAGTTTTAACCGATTACTTTCGTATTGGTTGTAGGGCCACCATCAGAACCGTACAATGTAAGTATCAGAGATATAACGAGTTATGGATTTACAGCCACATTTTCTCCTGGTTACAGTGGTGGACATGAACAAACATTCTGTATCAGTCATTGGCCTTCAAATGATCACACACGAAAGAGAACTGTAAAGTCAAAGAAAGAACCCTTCAAAGTTGATAACATGTTTTCATCGACGGAATACCAATTTATATTGTATGCCGAAAACAAAATTGGGAGAAGTTTAGACTCTCAGAAAGACCCTTTGACGATACGGACGACAATAGGAGAAGCTAGGGATGGTATATAATTACTTAAATTATGAACATTTTGGTTAAAAACAATTACATGCATCGGAATGGTATGTTATTTTCACAAATGCATAGTGGTTTTTCTCTCTGATAGACGGCCTCTGTAGTCCTAATATTGAAAACGCGAAACAATCTGACAAATAAAACTAGACATTAAACTGGGTAAAAAGTATTAAGCTCATTATTGATGCCGTTTTTTTAAATCTCTGTAACGTACATACAAATGCCATTGTCAATTAAAGGTTGCCGTTGAACAGATCAGGGAAAAGTGAATAAAGGAACACAACCGAGAGGCGAAAAAGACCAAAGGGACAATGTAACTCATAAGTTAAAACCCATGGTAAAAAACGAGAAACGACCAAAAGAAAAACAGCAGTATACAAACATAATACCGAAAACTAAATAATTGAGCATCACGATCCCCAACAAAAAACCGGGAGTGTCTCAGGTGCTCCGGAAGGGTGATATCCTGCTTCAATCATTCATTTAAGACAAACATCCGTAGCCAGCTACAGACTATTTGTTTTAAAATGTTCTTCCTTTTTGTAAAATTTAAGCGGCAACAAAAATAGTAATTAAAAGATGCTTGAGTAAAAGAATAGAGGTTAATCGGAAATAGAAAGATTTAAGTCAATATCAAGTGACTACAAGAAAGAGATGAAAAATATAAGAAACAAATAAAGAGACGAATATAAGTTAAACATAGTTTGTCATTTCTTTTTGTTATGCTAGATAAGTGTAATTCTATCAATGAGAAGGTATATCAATTACATACTATCTTAATTTTACTACGCTAGGAAGCCATAAGCTGATCCATATTGTTTATTTTGTTGCCCCTATGTGTTTACTGCTGATACTGACTGCTTTCATAACAGCGATTGTTTTCTGTTATAAACAAAAATCCTTTACACCAGGTAAGCAATAACTTAGTAGTTTAACTTGGAACTTTCCAGTCTTATTATAGCATCATCAACAAACATAATTCATTTTCACTGAACTTTTATTATTCTAGTTTTAACAACATTACTATTTAATTTAATTAAAATAATTTTTAGCACTATAATAATTAGAACAGCGATAACAATAAAAATGGCACCACCATTGATAGCAATAATAATGGTACCAACATTGATAGCAAATTAGCAATAATAATGGTACAAAATTGAAAACAACACGATTAATAATTTCTTGCGTTCGAAGCACTTTAATGGATTTACCTTCATCAGGAACGCTCAAAGCCAAACATTTGAAATCCGAAGATGTACAAGTACCTAAACCGTTGAAGAGCTATATGTAAAAATACCTAAAATAAAAAGCCGAATCCATCTAAAGCCAACTTTGCCTGAGGGAGTTGAAAACTTAGTTTCTTAATAATTTCTAAATTTGTAAACGGACAATTTTAGTAAAGTTTGTTTAATCATGTCAGTACCGAAATACTGAGCTGATGATACCCTCGGAACTGATAGTGCACCAGGTGAGGTATCGACCCAGCGATGTATAAAATTGAAAACAACACGTTTAATAATTTCTTGCGTCCGAAGCGCTTTTCTGGATTTACCTTCATCAGGAACGCTCAAAGCCAAACATTTGAAATCCGAAGATGTTCAAGTACCGAAACCGTTGAAGAGCTATATGTCAAAAATACCTTAAATAAAAAGCCAAATTCATCTAAAGACAACTTTGCCTGAGGGAGTTGGAACCTTAGTTTCTTAATAATTTCTAAAATAAAAAGCCAAATTCATCTAAAGCCAACTTTGCCTGAGGGAGTTGAAACCTTAGTTTCTTAATAATTTCTAAAATAAAAAGTCAAATTCATCTAAAGCCAACTTTGCCTGAGGGAGTTGAAACCTGAGTTTCTTAATAATTTCTAAATTTGTAACCGGTCAATTTTAGTAAAGTTTGTTAAATCATGTCACTACCAAAATACTGACTACTGAGCTGATGATACCCTCGGGGACTGATAGTCCACAGGCAGAGCTATCGACCCAGCGATGTATAAAACTGAAAACAACACGTTAAACAAATTCTTGCGTCCGAATCGCTTTTCTGGATTTACCTTCATCAGGAACTATCAAAGCCAAACATTTGAAATCCGAAGATGTACAACTACCGAAACCGTTGAAGAGCTATATGTTAAAAATACCTAAAATAAATAGCCAAATTCATCTAAAGCCAACTTTGCCTGATCGAGTTGAAACCTTAGTTTCTTAATAATTTTTAAAGTGAACGGACAATTTTAGTAAAGTTTGTTAAATCATGTCAGTACCGAAATACTGAGCTGATGATACCCTCGGAACTGATAGTGCACCAGGTGAGGTATCGACCCAGCGATGTATAAAATTGAAAACAACACGTTTAATAATTTCTTGCGTCCGAAGCGCTTTTCTGGATTTATCTTCATCAGGAACGCTCAAAGCCAAACATCTGAAATCCGAAGATGTATAAGTACCGAAACCGTTGAAGAGCTATATGTCAAAAAAATACCTAAAATAAATAGCTAAATTCATCCAAAGCCAACTTTGCCTGAGGGAGTTGAATACATTGATAGCAAATTAGTAATAATAATGGTACCAACATTGAAAGCAAATTAGCAAAAATAATGGTACCAACATTGAAAGCAAATTAGCAATAATAATGGTACCAACATTGATAACAATAATAATCGTACAAACATTGATAGAAAGTTAGCAATGATAATGGTAACAACATTGAAAGCAAATTAGCGATGATAATAGTAACAACATTGAAAGCAAATTAGCAATGATAATGGTACCAACATAGATTGAATATTTGCTGTATATTAGCAAGTGTTGAAGTCATCACGTAAAACTTACACCAATCTAACTTGGATGGCTTTCATCGTATATGTCTGTCTCGAATAAACTTATCATAGATAATAGTACTAAAACTGTTCAAAAAATATTATCGTATCTGTGTTTTTCAATACATACCACAGGTGTCACGCAACAGGTGGTGATTGGAAACCCTTCCAGATCACTGGAAATTATTGAAATTTTATTTCTGTGAAGTGTTTTTTTTTTTATTAACTTTCCTGATTATCTATGTTTCCTTTTACCATGAAGTCCTCTGTCGTTCTCCTACCACTGATATCGACTCCCGTCTGATATATTCTTGTAAGTAAATGAATGATAAACCTCAAATATACTATAGTTCCGCAGATACACATGCATTAATTATAATTATTACTAGTTAAGCCCTAAAATATTCAAATTGGATTTGAATAAATGAACGTTGCAACTAAAACTGTTGAAGAGAGTGAATACATCAACCGTTTTAGTAAGAAAATATGTCGTTGTACTGCTTGACTAAAGTTGGTCGTAAAAATGGCATGTGAAGCAAAAATTAGAATGGAATGCTATACCATTTGGACCTTCATTGAATTTAAAATACATTTCACATGAATAAACAGTAAATAAATATACTAAAACATTGACAGAAGTACCTCCATACATACCTCCAAGAGCAACACTTAATACAGACCGAGCAGTATACACTGACAGAGCCGTGTTTAGGAGAAGCCAAGGTCTACCTGATTCTGTAACAGTGGATAGAATGACTTCAAGGTGCAAAAGAATCAGACGAGGCAAGTATAGAAATCATTGACCTAGGAGATGTTTAATAACAAAACAAACAAAAAATCACAAAAATACTGAACTACGAGAAAAAGTTGAAACGGAAAGTCCCTAATCTAATGGCAAAATCAAAATTTCAAACAAATCAAAGAATGGATAACAAGTGTCATATTCCTGACTTGGTACAAGCATTTTCTTGTACAGGCATGTAGAAAATGGTAGATTGAAACGTGTTGATAGCTAGCTTAACCTTTCACTTGTATGACAGTAGCATCAAATTCCATTATATTGACAACGATGCGTTAACAAAACAAAGACATAATTAAAGGAATGATCTGATACGATCGCACATACTTCAGCCACAATAACCATTAAGTTTACTTTATATCTTAATTGGCTTCTATTGAGAACCATGTTTTATTGTATCGGTTAGAATTAAGCTGCTAGTATTTAAAATCATAATCTATTTTTTCAGTTGGTAGCTCGTGTAATTTTTTTAGTTTAAAAATAGACACTTGTATTGAGTATTTTGTTTCCAAATAATGTTTTTAGAAATAAGTATACAACATATACAAAACAATACTAGTAAATAAAAATAAAGTAAACAACTTTTGGATAAAGTCTTACAGTCACCAAAACCTTTACGACTGTTGTGAAGGGAGAAGGAGGCCAGGGCAACATTATTCTGCCTGTGAATAACAACGTACACATCAAGATACGGGTAAAGGAACTAATTTCAAAGACGAACATAAAATATCTCAATTGATAAGAAAGATATGTCTAGGGAGACATTTTGTTTGTTTGTCTGATATTAAAAATATACTGTAAATGATATACCACGATATAGCCTTTTTGTGCGCATGCGGCGATAAGCAAACACCAATCAATCAATCAATCAATCAATCAATCAATCAATCAATATATTGCACCTCACGTTTTATTTTCTTCTTTGTCAGTTCAACCTTATTTCGTCACATTTACATGTATGTTATGAACAAATTGATGCAATTACATTTTTGTTAAATTTGATTTTTCTATATTCCTTTACAGCAATCAAAGTACCACCAATACTTGCTGTATTTAGAAAATCCAGATATCTACCCGACTGCAACGTCATTTCAGATGTTCACGAGGCTATTTCAAGAAGCACTAGTAACATTCCAAACGGTAGGCACAGTTTAAGAATTCTAATCTTTTCAGAACATATGTGCAAAATTAAAAGGGCATGAAAAAGGCACTAAGGTTAAGGCTTACTAATTAGACAATAGAAACAGTACATTCTAGTATGGTTATACAAAGGATGAGGAAATTCCACATGCATATTGCCGTTTTTCCCCCCCGAGGCAATAATGGCATAGCATAATGTCAATATTTGTATACTGGTTAGGTTTTGGACACTCTTCAAATGTACACAAATGAAACAACTTCTGATTTGGCACATACATTTTCGGTTTCATTTTTGTGAAATGAACAAGAATTAAGAACGCCAAACTTTCGATTGTTGAACAGGCATTGCAGTTCCAACTGTGAAGTTGGGAGTCTTTGTTATATGCAGTGTATTTCGGTATCCAAGCGAACGAGGTTGTTTGCATACATTCTACAGTACCAATTTGATTATATATATCTCAGCACGAATAGACAAAAAGGCTTTGTAAAAGTTAGAATTGAATCCCAAAGACAATGCATGCCATGTATGATAGAAGTCAATATGAAACTTTGAGATATTTGTTTGTTACAGGTAACGGTCAGACAAATAGTCGGGCATCGAATGAACAACAAAATGTTCGTCAGTCTGCAGCCACCTTTGTGAGTTCATTGTCACATTTAGTCTACTCATATTTAACACTGAGTGATAAAAAAGAAACTACGGTCAAGAGACTTCCGTTTAAACAAATAGTTTTACTTTTATTATTCATCCCTTATCATTATTTATTTTGTATTTACGTTGTATCATAGATCAAATTTATTCGTTCACTGTATGTTCATCTGTGTTACTACGTCTTTTGATTGAGTTAAGCTATTTCAATTGCTATTTTATAGTATGTATTTCTATGTTGTGATGTTACACTATTGTTTCAGATAAGGGTGAATGTTTGGTACCATTAAAACGTTTAAACCCGCTGCAATTATTTGCACCTGGCCGAAGTCAAGAATCTGATGTTGAGTAGTTGTCGTTTGTTAATGTGGTTCATAAGTGTTTCTCGTTTCTTGTTTTTTTTATATAGATTAAACCGTTGGTTTTCCCGTTTGAATGTTTTTACACTAGTAATTTTTTTGGGGCCCGTTTGGTGTGAGCCAAGGCTCCGTGTTGAAGACCGTACTTTGACCTATAATGGTTTACTTTTATAAATTGTGACTAAAAAGAGATCATCAAGATCTGCGACCAAAATTATCAGATAAAAAGTATAACCAATTGAATTAAAATTAACTTAACAAAACCATAACTTCGGTCTTTCTCTCGAAATGCACTATGTAATTAGTATTCATCTTTGAATGAGCGATATGCATGCTGTATTTTCTAGCACTGTTTTAGTAACTTATATAAAACACAAACCCTTCGCAAATAATAATTAAACATTTTAATTTGAAATTATGTTCTCAGACTAACTGTTGCGATATTGTTTCATTAGCCCAGAGAGTTGAACTATCCTCATATTGAAATACGGCACCAAGGACCCAGGACTTCGCCAGCCTTGCGCAGACAAAGGACAAATTACAGTCAAATTTACTTCAATGACCGTGTAAGTTTTATCTGTATCTCCTGATAAAGTGTTTTTAAACAATTTAACAAAATGTATAAAATTTACAAATTCCATTTTTTTGTGAAGAAAATGTTGAATTTCATATTTTGTAAAGAAAACGTCGAATTTCATATTTTGTGAAGGAAATGTCGAATTTCATATTTTGTGAAGGAAATGTCGAATATCATATTTTGTAAAGAAAATGTCGAATTTATATTAAGTTAATAATAATTTGCGATTATAAAAGTCAATAACCTGCCTCGTAGTCTGTCCTAGTTCTGTTCATGCGCATAATTGCAACAGGTGTCTAACCTTCTCATTATTGTGTATAACTGTGTGGTGTAAATATCATATTTATATTCTGTACACATGGTACATTAATTGTGTTATGCGTGCAATAAGCCCTAATAAATTAATAGTATTTTGTATTTGTTTATTCGTATAAGTATTGCAGCAACATATTTATTTGATGTAAAATTCCCTTTGTAAATTGGAAAATCAACTGTTGTTATTTATGTATTATTGTCATTTTGTTTATTTTCTTTGGTTACGTCTTCTGACACCAGACTCGGATTTCTCTTGAACTGAATTTTAATGTGCGTATTGTTATGCGTTTACTTTTCTACATTGGTTAGAGGTAAAGGGGGAGGGTTGAGATCTCACAAACATGTTTAACCCCGCCGCATTTTTGCGCCTGTCCCAAGTCAGGAGCCTCTGGCCTTTGTTAGTCTTGTATTATTTTAATTTTAGTTTCTTGTGTACAATTTGGAAATTAGTATGGCGTTCATTATCACTGGACTAGTATATATTTGTTTAGGGGCCAGCTGAAGGACGCCTCCGGGTGCGGGAATTTCTCGCTACATTGAAGACCTGTTGATGACCCTCTGCTGTTGTTTTTTATTTGGTCGGGTTGTTGTCTCTTTGACACATTCCCCATTTCCATTCTCAATTTTATGACTGTTGATCGCTATATATTAGAACGATCATGATAAAATTTCTTTTTACAGGAAAAACACAGCATTTTTCGCATGCGTATGAAATACTGATATTTTGTTTATTGACAAAGCCTAAACATCTAATTCAAATCAATTTGAACAAGTTAAAACCTTGTACTGAAGTAAGCCCAGCACTTCTTATTAAATTACTAGTATTTATATATAGCATATTATATTTATTATGAAGGCTATCCGTGAAAATTGAACTCCAATAGTCATTTATTATAGTAAATGCAAATAAAATTGATTTTAACACTAAATTTTAAAAAGTAAAAACTGTTTATAGATTTATAATCCCAGAATAAGAATGAAATGGAGGTATTTGTTATGCCCCATTTATGGGCAATATGTTTTCTGGTCTGTGCGTCCGTTCGTTCATTTCTTCGTCCGTACGTCAGTCCGTCCGTTCGTCCGTCCGTTCGCCCGTCCGTTCGTCCGTCTGTCCCGTTCAGGTTAAAGATTTTGGTCGAGGTAGTTTTTGTTGAAGTTGAAGTCTAATCAACTTGAAACTTAGTACACATATTACCTATGATATGATCTTTCTAATTGTAATGCCAAATTAGAGTTTTTATCCCATTAAAAAATATGTAACGAGTTTTATATCATCAACAGGTTTCAGCTGTACCAGAAAGTAATGACGTGGAAGAAGACGGACAAAGCGGTAATTATGGACAGATATTTTTCCAAGCGGCGACATTACCCCCACGTGCAGCGAAGTGATCTCCGAAGCAGCTCAACTGAATAAAGAGCAGCCAAATGGTGGATTGTTTTAACTTGATATTTGTATAAAGCTAAATGTTCCTCCAATAACACAGACCACACAGTTTTGCAATATATACAGATTTAACTTCATGTACCATACTTATAAATTATAACTTAATCATTTTATTGAAGTATATATATTTATAAATGCCTATGATAATGTGCAATCTACGCCCTTTGAGAATTCATTGTTTAAATATTTCACAAGTTTCTCTTAACCGATTTTCAAATGCGCCACAAAAGCAATCATATTTCAATGCAAAGCGGCCTTTTCAAAATTTCGAGTTACAATCTATGATTTATGGTTGTTAAGACCAATTATTATTTGTGTAATATTTAAATCTAAGCTGTTTTTGTCTTTATATTGCTTGATCATTATGATAAACTTAAAATGGTTGTTTTGGTTGCTGTTTGTAATAATTGTTTTCATGTATTGTTTGACACAAATCTAGCCGTTTGCCTTTTCGTTTGAATTGTTTCAGATTTGTCACATGGGGGTCCTTTAATAAATAAAAGGTTACTTGCAACCACTCAGTCAAAGGCGTGAATATTTAAAATCTAAATAGTCTGTTTTAGATTTAAAAAAAAAAGTGTGAGAAACACTTGTGGGTGTTATATACACCATTTTTCCTACTCTGAAACCAGAGGTGTGCCTTTCAAAGGCAGGATATTCATACAAGACAAGACAATAGCTGACTTGACGGCATTGCGTTTTATTAATTGTTGAAGGCCATGCGGTTACATATACATAGTTGCTTTATACATGTATGTCATTTGAACTCTGGTTGAGACTTTTATAATTTTCAAGCAAACCACATCACCTTATATTAACATAAAATGCAGGATTTTTTTTATCCTGTCAAATTCTTCTCTTTTTGCGCTTATTATATGTATAGGTTAAGGCACATGCATAGGATTATTTGTATATACTGAATACGCTCAGTATAAATATATTCATCTTGCATGTGTGGATTTCATGTTCTTTGTTGTTGTTTTAGAATGTTCTCATGTTTAATATTATTTAGAGTGACTGAGTTTATCCTAGCAACTTCTTTCTCATTCTCAAATACAATGTTAATAATATAATACAGATTCTATTTAGTTGTATGCTCAAAACGAGTAATATTAAAAATAAAAAAATCTCCTCAAATATTGCGGTACTATTGAAATCTATCCTCGGGAAATGTATAAATCACAAGACGTTGTCGAGAAACTGAACTCGGTAAAGAATCCTTCCGCCTGTATCGCAGGCAATATTCAATCGATCTATATAAAAAAGAAGATGTGGTATGATTGCCAATGAGACAACTATCAACAAAAGACCAAATTTTTAAAATGACACAGACATTAACAACTATAGGTCACCTTACGGCCTTCAACAATGAGCAAAGCCCATACCCCACAGTCAGCTATAAAAGGCCCCGATATGTAAAACATAAAGTTTGTGTTCAATAAACCTATAAGTAGAGATATACCAGTCACGCAGATCATGTTCATAGGTGAAGAAGAGAGGCGAGAGATACCAAACGGATATTCGATCCACATAATAGAAAGTACAATGATGTATTTTTAGTTTATTCTATTTTTAGATCATGTTATTACTACGCATATGGGCACTATTGCCACGATTACCTGAGGGCACCGATTACCTCAGGGCATACAGCAGCGGACCTAACTGCCATCTGCGATCCACATAGCTGACAACGAAGCACTATTAGATATAACTCGAATAATTACAGCGCCCCCTTATGGTCATTGTGGTTAATGGAGTTATCGAAGTGATCGTAATATAACGACTGGATTATTCGGGTTATATTGGATACTCAATCTACAAAATATCTGTCAGATGTCAGTTCATCGTGGCTCTTTCTGTCCTTCTAACTAGCAATAATACTTTTTAATGAACTTTATCTCGTTTTTTACATAGAGAAAAAAGAGACGATTTTATCGTTCCGTATTTTTTGTTTCCATTTTTGGATGTTGTTTATATTTCCCAACTTAACTCTTTATATATAAAAAAAAGAACATGGCGTATGATTGCCAATGAGACAACTGTACGCAAAAGACAAATGACACAGCAATTAACAACTTTGAAATTTAGAATAAAATGTGTTTTCAAATTTTTCAGTTTTCATGAAAAGTGTAATTAGATGATGTATTTTTTTGCCAAAGTGTAAATGTGTATTCAGTAAAACTATCAATAAAAAAAATATAATGCAAGGTGCATGTGTCAGAATTCAAAATATTTTTACAAAAAATTATATATTTGACAATGTAACTGATATATTTGTAAAGGATCCAATAACAAAAATGCCGAACTATCAAATGACACAGTCAACACATCAAACGAATGGAGAACAACTGCCATATTCCTGACTTGTTATAGGCATTTTAGTCCAGTGAATCTAGCATAAATTTGACCCTAATTACCCGAAAGTAATTGCAACAGAAGATTTTTAAGTTTTAATCTTTAGCATTATACCCCAAATATACACAGAAAAAAGTCTCATAAACTCTAACTTGAGGAAGACTAAAAAAATCACCATTTAAAATTCCGATGGAGATTTGCATTGACAAGGGAGATAACTCTTGCAGAAAGGCAGAAATATCAATAAAAATAGATACAAATTTATAACTTTACCGCTTCTATTCATCAGAATGTATTGATTTTTGATTTTTTAGCGGTCTTTAGAGTATAACAAACAACTCTAAAGGTGTTTTCATATATTTTATCAAGCTATAATCTAGATTTCGTAATTCATTAGTTGACCATTTTTGAATTTTTCAACATGTCAAAGTAAAGAATCTCAAATTTTATAAAAATAATTAAGCATGTATTTTTCTTTTTGTGGTTTAAAGTTTCTTTAGATAAGTAAGTTGCTGAAAAAATATAATATACAGATATATACAATACCCAATTTTCACATTATTTTTTCAAAATGGTTACAAAGCTTCAAATTTGCATTTTTTTTTAATGAAAAATGCACGAAAAAAAATAAAACTACCCATAACACTTCGGTTTTCTACATTTCATGAGCAGACAATTATATAATTTAGTCAAATATAACCCCATCAAAGTATCATACTTTGCATAAATTTCAAGAAAAACAACCAAAACTGACCAAAAAAGAGTAATTTTTGCAAGAGTTACATCCCCTTCCAATGTTTATTTACATAGGAAATTAAAAATGCTGATTTTGAGTTTTCCTCAAGTTCGATTTTATGGGACTTTTTTCTGTGTATATACAGAGCATAATGCTATAGATTAGAACTAAAACATTTTCTGTTGCAATTAGTTTGAGGTTAAATCTTAGTTTGACTGGACTATTTATGTATATAGAAAATGGTGGCTTAAACCTGGTTTTATAGCTAGCTAAACCTCTCACTTGTAGAACAACTGATATATTCCTTATAGTCATTTCCTTATGTAAAAATGGAAAACACGAACCAAAATTTATTTCATAGATGTTGTATAGAGATATAGGAAGATTCGGTATGAGTGCCAATGAGACTACTCTCCAAGTCACAATTATAAAAGTAAACCATTATAGGTCAAGGTAAGGGCTTCATACCGAACAGCAAGCTATATGCATATATACATATTACTTATCATTGTGTATTGGTAGATTGATGTTGTTTTTGTTTATAGAAATAATAAGATGTGGTATGAGTGCCTATGAAACAACTCTCCATCCAAGTCACAATTTGTAAAAGTAAACCATTATAGGTTAGAGTACGGTCTCCAACACGGAGCATTGAATTTGGCTCACACCGAACAGCAAGGCTATAAAGGGTCCCCAAAATGACTACGTTAAAACCATTCAAACAGAAAAACCACCGATCTTTAAAAATTAACCCGAGAAACACTTAATTAACAGCATCAACAAACGACAACCACTGAACACTTGGTTTATATTCCGTCTATAGAGCCTTATTGAAAATTGTAAACAATTGGAATACGTAACTCTCTTCAAATAAATATAAATTATAAAAAATGACGATATATATATACTTATAAAGACACACTAGAATGTTTGACCTTAAAAATATTTTGTAACTCGAAAATATCCGCTTTGTAACGCTTAAAACTATTATCACTTGCACAATTACAAATTTGACATATTTTCAAAAACAATTCAAATCATTTTGTTTTGAGTTGAAATGTTTAAAATTTGTTTATTCAATGTCACAGTTTAAAAGTGTTGGTAAACTCAATCTTTTGGTTTTCAATGTAATCTCTTTACAGCGCGATAGTAGAAATAGTCTCGCGTTAGTTGGCACCCATATTCCTTTATGCAGTTATCTAAAAATAACATAATCAAATAAGTAAAATTTACATGCATAGATTTGCTTATTTACAGATTATCGTATTATCAAGAACTACTTTTCATTTCGACTAATTTATCGAGTACATACCGTCAACAAGAAAAGTCTTTAGTCCTTATAGGATATTGGTAATAATTCCAAACATGGCGGGTATGTAGTAATTTAATTTAACATATTTATATATCCCGTACAAAATGGAATTATTGTACATTTAGTGCTTGCTGAGTTTTAAGTTACGTTTTATAACATTATCATGTTTATCCTAGAAAATGGGCTTTTGGCTTATTTATCATAGAATTTAAAAAAAAAAGACGATTGAATATCTGAATATTTAAATTTTCCAACACCCTTAGACAGTTACCATTCATTATCAGTGTGGCACCTTTTTTGTTTTTCCTCGTGATTTTATTAAAAATGAACTGTTTTTTTTTTCGATAACATAAAGGAAAACGTCATCGTTTGATGTTGAATTGCCAATTAAGCTCTTTCTGGATTAATATAGAAATCAGGAAATACAGCTGATACCCTTAAGGGATTAATATCGAATTCACTAAAACTTTTAGGGGGTTGATACTGAATTAGTACAGAAGCTGTTTAAAAATGTTGAATTGCATTGTAACTAAAGTTATTAAAGTATTGAATAGCCTCAGAAACACTTTATCGATTGATGTTGAATTTCCTCTTAAGCTCTTGATGGTTCTATCTTGAACTGTCACTGACACTTTTAATGGGTCAACATTAGGGTGCCATTGAAACCCCTATAAGGGGTTGATATTGAATTACCCCACACACTCTTGAAGGATTGATATTTAATTGCCACTGAAGCTCTTTTAGAGATTGTTACTACTGAAACTCTAATGGGTTGATATTAAATTGCTCCTAAAGGTCTTTAGGTATTGATATTGAATTGCCACTGAAACTCTTGTGGGTTGATATTGAATTGCCACCAAAATTCTTAAGAGTTTGATATTGAATTGTCACTGAAACTCTTGTGGGTTGATATTAAATTACCACTGAATCTCTTTACGGGTTAGAATGGACTTCCCGCTGTGGTTCTATAGGGGCTGATATTGAATATAATTTCTGCACATAAAGTGTATAGGATTTCCGATGACTATTATCATATTACTAGTGATATTCTGCAGAAAGGCATTTATCATTTTTTATTATCAGTATTGATGTCAATATAATGAAAGTGTCTCTCAGTGAACATATAAAAAAATGCATGGCTACCGAAGAAATATAATTAAATAGGAGCCGTTTCTTTTAATAAATTTCTTGTCATCAATTTCGTTCCAATTAAGAAAGTAGAAGACATTATCCCGATTGGAATGGCCGGTAAAGAGGCGCTTTGCTCTTTTGATATTATCGGGTTGCATACATTGCTCATTTTTCCTTACAGGAGAAGACACAAAAGAGAAAATGACGATAGAGGGCGTGGACGTTGGTAAAGTGAGAAACTTTCCATTCTCAGCGTTGAAGACTTTAGGTTCCATACAGATAGGTATCGGCGGGATATGTATTGGTTTAGGAATTATAGATTTCTTGCTATTTATATTTTTTGAAGACAAATTTGTGCCTGATCCAAAAACGAAGGAAACCGAAGCTTATCAGAAGGTAGACACACTTACAAAGACTTTTTCTCCAGTCTGGTGTGGTGTTTGGGTATGTACTGTAAATTATTTACAACTGTAAAATTATATTAGAGCATAAGTGTAACTTGACATTCATTAATAAAAAACAAGAAAAAAAGTATTACTATCAGTAAAAATAACCAGAATATTTAAGAAGTTTTATTTGTAAATGTGATCAATCTAAGAAGCATTTTTGGTGTTCTGCTGATTGCCTTTTGTTTGCTTTGACTTTAATGTTTTTTCTTGTCAAAGAAGTTTATTTTGAATCATTTATAAGAAAATCCCCTACAGAACAGAATATGTGTGTCTATTAATTACTCATATAGGCACGCTTTAGTATACTACCAAACATTCTTCTTTCAGTTTTGTGTTACTGGTGCATTCGCCGCCATTTTATCACAGAAGAAGCTTTCAAACATTAATTATTACGTAGGTAAAAGTTATCAAAATTGAAAACAAATATACATGCAAAACGAATATTAATTATCCTAGGAGATACAATTATTTGTATTTTTACTTATATAAAATATGAGATGATGGTCTTCAGTTTATAATAAATAAATATGGAATTGCTTTCAGTAACACTAATTTATAATGTCAAACCGAATACATTCAAATCTTCTTTTGGAAAACTATATGCCAACACGGCGCATATTTTTAAATTTTATTCTAAAAAACTTTGTAATTCATATATAATCTGTTTTAAAAATATGATGACTGTTGTATAATAAAGAATCTCGACAACATAAAACGGCTTAAGGTCAAGTAACAGTAAATGGGCTAAATTCCTGGGATGTGTTTTAGTTGATTTTAGTCTCTGATGCATGATTTTTTATGATTAATTGTTTTTGGCTTTTAACTAGCTGTCAGTAACTGCGAGTACTCTCAAATCGTATTTTCTTGTTAATTCGACCGGTTGATACTTTTAATAATGTTTTTTTGCTATTTCATATTAATATGGATCTTGTCTATATACCAACTTTGATTATTTGGAACATCTACTAATTTTCACTTCTTCGTACTACATTTGTATGAACTTCAAGATTATTGTACAGGGAAGTTTTAGCTAGCTCTAATTGTATAGTTTTATTGTTGATATTCACCCCAATTTGTATCTGGTGTTAAATTATGTATTTATATGACATAACTTTCTTGCTATTCCTAATTATTGGAAGAATTTTATACACATAAGTAGTATACCTAAAACGACAAAGTTATTTTTCATTTATCTGTAGATATTATAAAAACCGTTTTTTTTTTCAAAAGTGATTATTTTCGAAGGGTTACATATTTCACGGTGATGTTTTGAAATGGCTTTGTTTGGACTTTTTTGTTTGGACTTTTCTGTTTGCTTTTTGGCCTTGTATGTTTGTCCCTAATATTTTATTAACTGTGCATTTGCATTCAGGTATCGCAGATCAAATTTATTCGTTCATAGTGTGTTAATTTACGTTTTTTGATTGAGTTAAGCCTTCCAATTGATATTTTATCGTGTGGTTTTCTATATTGTGATGTTATGCTATTGTTTTAGAAAAAGGGAGAAGGTTTGGTACCATTAAAACGTTTAATCCCGCTGCAAATGTTTGCACCTGTCCTAAGTCAGGAATCTGATGTACAGTAGTTGTCGTTTGTTTATGTAATTTATACGTGTTTCTCGTTTCTCGTTTTTTATATAGATTAGACCGTTGGTTTTCCCGTTTAAATTGTTTTACACTAGTTATTTTGGGGCCCTTTATAGCTTTTTGTTCGGTGTGAGCCAAGGCTCCGTGTTGAAGGCCGTACATTGACCTATAATGGTTTACTTTTATAAATTGTTTTTTGGATGGAGAGTTGTCTCATATGCACTCACACCACATCTTCCTATATCTATGTCGCAGATTTTGCTAAAAATTTTGCATGCAACCTTGGCTTATTGAACTACAACTGAAAATCGAAAAAAAACAACATTTGCGTAAAATTGAAATAACATTATTTGAAGTATAACTCTTTTAATCTAAAATTGAAATAACATTATTTGAAGTATAACTGTCTGCGCATATGTTTTGACAGAAAATGACGTTCCTGATACTAAGTATAACATGTGCTGCAGTTTCTGGACCTCTCTGTTTGATTGTCAGTGTAACATCGGCATATTTGGTAAGTATGAATTATTAAACCTAGAGGGAATATATATTAGTATACTCCGGTTCCCCCACCTATAAAAAACGAAAGTGTAGAATTAGCACAATAATGCTAAAAGTGGCGTTAAATACCAATCAATCAACCAATCAGGCAAAGTTAAACTTGGATGGTTTTGGCTTTATAGATTCTCAAGTATTTATACGTTTCTTATTACGGTAACTTCAAACCACTTCACAGAGGCACCCACCAAATATAAAAATAAAGAAGATGTTGTATAATTACCAATGATACAACCAAATGCCACAGAAAAGAACAATTACAAGCCACCCTCCGGTCTATATAGAATCATTTTCATTTTCCAGGATTAAACACTTATCTCTAGTAATGTTTGTTTTTTGTGTCATCTTTTTTTGGTGAAACACGTAACTAGGAGGAACCAATGATTTTGATAAATGCAAAAATATCCTGATATGAAATACTGTGTAAACTATCTCCTAAGTTCACGAGAATATTTTTACAGTAAATGTACAGTATAAGAACTTAGGTAATCAGTCACTGAATACACAGGAAAATAGAAACAGTAAATATGATAAGTCATATGGCGTGTGAAACGTGCAATAGTCACAACAAACAAAATATAACTTAAAGTTGAACTTCATAAAATTAAATAGTTGTTCGTAAAAACGAATAAGAGTCCATAAAAAAAATGTATTCAATAAATCAAAATATGTGTTCATAAAATAAATTATATTTGCATAAAACATAATTCAATAAATGTTCTTAAATGAGTATTTGTACATGACAACAAAATTAATAATTATTGTTCATAAAAACAAATAATTGTTCATAAAAACAAATAATTGTTCATAACAACAAATAATTGTTCATAACAACAAATAATTGTTCATAACAATTAGATATATATTCATTCATAAATTCAAAAGAATCATTCATAAAATGTGGTCAATGAGACAACTCTTCATCCATGTTCTTAGCACATGTTTGACGTTTTTAGTTCATTTTTCATGATTTTTGGGTTATTGAATCAGATGCCTTTAAATATTTTTTTTGACAGTGCAACTGTTTTGGTTCTAGCGCTAATGATGCGTCGAAATGCATGCAGAAATACCCCCCCCCCCCCAAAAAAAATAAAAAAAAAAAAAAAAAAACCAACAACCAAACAAACGGTCACATGCAATAACAACCAATAGGTTTTGTGCCTCCAATTGACATAGTTGTCAAAAGGCCAATAGTGTTGAATCAATGACACAACCAAACACTTCTTGTTGTACAATCAACTGTTCTGTGATCTAAACATAATTTTATTATTTCAGAGACATCAGATAACTCCAGAAGGCTTCCGGTGGTTAGTGCCGTTGTTGGTCATGTTTTTTGCATTTTGTGAAATAATATTTGCTCTTATATCTGCGTCTGTTTGCTGCTGCTGTGCACCATTTGATTCATCAAGGGTATTTACCTAGTTTATATTATCTTTTTGTATTTTACATGCAATCATTTGTTATCTGATACAAAGAATGGACTATACGAGGGTTGGAGACATTTCTTCTAAAGTGGTCGATTTATCAAATTAGTTTTTGAGTTTAGCGCATTTGTATATTTTTTTTAATTGTGTGTGTAAACAATTACCTTGGTTGTAGGTCATATGTGTTCATCGCAATGTACAAATGCCTAAAAACACATAGCAATTATAAGGAGTATTTAAAAATTGCGTTGATGTTTTCTTATAATGCGACAATACAGACAATAACAAGTCTTTGAATAAAAAAAACCCTATTTCTCACATATAAATATTCGATCTAAAAGAGGGGCAAACGATACCAGAGGGACATTCAAATTCATAGATTGAATATAAACTGACAACGCCATCGCTAAAAAAGAAAAATACAAACAGCCAAATAATATTACACAAGACACAACTGGTTTGAATAATAAGTGTTTTAGCGAAATAAGCTATTTCTTTTGACTGTGTTTTCCAAAACCCTGATAATCAGTTTATACTTCAATGTGATACATATAGCTACGCATAGGGACTAAGTTGTTACCATGTCTTGCAATAAACACCACCCATTAAAATATTATTAAGTTTTTATGTTGAATTTCATTTCCTTTAGGTAAGAGTTCTGCTTGCAAAACAACAAGATGACAATTTTCATGCCATTATTCAAAAAGAGAAATCAATAGATTCCTTTGATATCTTCACGACAAGTGACAGGAGAGGGAAGCCACTACCGCCTCGCAATCAAGAAATCAAACAAGAAGCTAAAGAACCAACTGTACAAAAGGTTGACCGTGTGCAACAAACAACGGCAAAAGAAGATAAGAGGCCTCCACCAGCTCCGAAAGAGGAACGCAAACAGGAAAAACCACAAACTGACCATAGAACACGTGAAAGTAAACGATCACACGATCGAAAAGCCGAAAGGAAAGACTCTCTTAACAGTGAAAATTATAAATATAAAGATGACGAAGAATTTGATGGATCAAGAGTTGAAGAGGACAACCCAGTAAGAACACGTGGGTATGCCGACAGACCGTACACAAAGGGTTCCAGTTATGAACAACTGAAAAGTTTAGTTATACCTAAAACAGCACCAAAACAAACATTTTAAGCTTTATATAATTCAAGATATTGACAAATATTTTAATTCAGTAATGTCCTGTTTAAATTTTAATTTCTGTCTTTAAATTGATTAAGATTGATAATTTTGGATGTAATTTCTGGACTTTAAGAAGTCAGGAATCTGATGTTCAGTAGTTGTCGTTTGTTGATGTGGTTCATAAGTGTTTCTCGTTTTTTATATAGATTGGTTTTCCCGTTTGAATGGTTTAACACTTAAATTTTTGGGACCCTTTATAGCTTGCTGTTCGGTGTGAGCCAAAGCTCCGTGTTGAAGACCGTACTTTTATCTATAATGATTTACTTATATAAATTGTGACTAGGATGGAGAGTTGTCTCATTGGCACCCATACCACATCTTCTTGTATCTATTTCAATACACCAGTCCTATTAGATTACCAGAATTGTTATATTTTTACATTAAAAGATGACTTACGTTATTAGTTCTTTTTTGTACCATTTCTACTTTTCTAATATTTTTAGTCAAATTTTACCCTTTAGCGTTTTGCCTTCCAGAACATCTAATATATCTTCCGTTTGTTTTTAAAAGTTATTTCACCTTAAGCCAAAGAGTTTTATTTCCTTCCTGGTTTGCGTTGATCCATCTTGCTCGCGTTTTGCACTCTGTATATACCTTTTTGAGTTCGGTCCTAAATTTTCCTAAAATTTGCCTTTCAGTCTGGTATATGATATATAATCTGTCTTTATTATATAACAGATAGAAAAAACAAATTTTAGAAAAATTTAGGACTGAAATAAAGGTTGCTCGTCAACGCAATTTCGTTAATAACCACATGTATGCACTCAAAATAATCAAACCTTAATATGTTTTTTTTGCGAGGTTAATCAAGAAATATTATAGGTCAAGTAACAGTAATAAACGCCGTCTAGCGGATTCCGCGAAATATTGCGACGTTTTGTACGAATTACGTCCCTTTGACCAGATTTTGCAATGTTAAAATTGCACCCGGCGACTTTTCGATGGGACAACGTCAACGGTAAATTTGACGGAAAGTATGTTACTTCTAGGAGAATGAACTTGTTTTTCTAAAATTAAAAATTGAAAATGAATATGAAAACAGTCCTGAAGACGATCTTCAAAATGAAAATCAGGACGTAGGGTGGTAGAGTTTGTATATCTGCCGACCAGTTAAAACAAGTGTGAAAACTGTTGCTCACTACTATTTCTACATAATTGTGATGAGAAAAAACAGTGTGGTCTCGGAAGTATTCTATATGTAGTATGTCAAAACTGTACTTTCAAAAACCCTATATTCACTGGGAAAAGACATCGTCTAGCAGAAAATAAGCAGAAGGGGTGCAAGTTTGGGACATTAATACTAAAGTTAAAAGTTGTACGGTAAGACTATAATATCTCCCATATTTTGAAAATTATCACACCAGTCGGAACAAGTAAAAATATTTTCAAATTAGAGAAAAGGAAATGAACCACATAAACTAATACTGGTCATAAATTCGCCGCTGCTGTCAGTCGGTCATAGATGGCACTAAAATATAATACAAATTAATTAACCTTGCTCACGGTTGGAACAATTATTTTAATATTCATACACAGTTTTTAGACTATAACAAATTAAAAATAAGCAAAAATGATGTTTCACGATCATTAATCCATCGCTACATTTTGTAATCGAACGTTTTTGGTTTTTTTTAATGGTGCTTTCTTTCACGTCCGCAATTTCGATGTTAAAAATAGAACCCAAATCTTTAAATAGATACATGTATAAATAGTCTTTGGTTTAAAGATTTATACAGGACTTAGTATCCTAATAGTATTGATTCGTAAAAATTAACCGAATAAAAAAAATGTACCCTAGCTGAAAGTAGCATCTCAATATACAATAGAACTGTTCTCAATTCTATTTCACTCATAAAACTTGAAGGTTGAGAACGAGATTATATCAATCACCTCTAGACTATTTCATAGTACTACTATATATACCGACTGAAAAATATGCACAATGTCACAGACTTTCAGTACCTAAAGTTAAATGTAAATCCCGTAAGTAGTCAGTACTTCAATAAGACAGCATCCAGACAACAACACAAGGCAAAAGGAAAATAAAAAAGGAAAAGACATCATATGATATTTTGCCGGTGTGTGTGTGTGTGTGTGTGTGTGTTGGGGGGGGGGGGGGGTAGGGCGGGAGGTGCAGGGGTCCTGATCCCGAAATCTCGGCTTTAAAAACATGAAATCCCGAGGTCCCGAACTTATAGAAATTTCAATCCCGCCATACCGAAATTCGAAAAAAGAATAGCCGGATCCATAAAGGATCAATCCCAAAATCCCGTGCTGAAAAACACCCGTTCCCGGAGTCCCGTTTAAGGTCCAACCTCATTTGTGTAGATGGACAAAATAACAAAACACAATATTACCAGTCATGTCTCAGCCTGTGTGCGATTGTTTTTTTCTTGTTTTTTTTCGGTTGGGGGGGAAAAGGGGGGGGGTTTGTAGACATATCAAACATAAATATGTACATCTATTTTTATGTCATATGTCTCAACCTCCGTTAATTTGGTTTCCTCGGAAATGTTTTTACACGATGTATTTTCTGGAAAATACACTGTACCACAAAGACTACCGTGAAATGTCTTGAGAGAAAGCGAAATTCAGAGAGAGAAGCACAATAATTTATTGTCACATATAATTAGATCTCAAAGGGAGTTGCAGAATAACGGATACTGGCGAATGTCAAAATTGAACAAAAAAGTTTGCAAAATTATAAAGATTGATTGATTGATTGATTGTTGGTTGCTTAACGTCCAGTGGCAAATATTTCATGCATATTCAGAACGAGAACATGTTCACAATAAATACAATAGGTAGGTTGTTGTAATAGAGGCCATCTAGTATGATGGTCGGGGAAATTTGGACTGCCACTGGAAAATGAGGGTATATTGGATAGGGACAGAAATTTTGCCTTGCAACAGGCCACCTACGGACCCCTCAAAGAGTTGTTGCAAGGGTTCTTAACGTGCAAAGAGCGTGGCACTCTCTTAACACGAGGCAAAATTATAAAGAATAACAACGGAAAAAATTTTTTATTTAATATAATAGTGTAGACCATGTACTGAATTTTACAAAATCGTAAATTGAAGATTTTACAGAATAAGCGTTATATCTAAAGATAAAGAACATTTAGGTCCACACTTCATATGGACCCTTAAAGTCATAAGAAACCAGTGAGTGGTGAAAAATAATGTTTATCAAATTCTTGAACCAATGCATGTAAGTGTCATAAACTTTAGTCCTCTGTGCACGATTTTATCATTTTTTACGCAAATATATCGTATAATCGTCAATTTTTTTTTCTCTCTGTCTGTTATGATTTAACAAATATGGCTGCTCATTAAATACCGTGTTTTGAAGCCGAAGTTTACCGATTGTCACCTAATAGTAAACAAATAACAATAAGCATGGGTATTGGGCACGTGTTTAACATGTATAATCCGATAATTGTTTATTTTAATGACAGATTCATGCGTATTGCGATCACCGGATTTTTACGAGGAAGGTTACGCTCAGGTCAGTATGCATACGGAAAATATGTCGGCGAATTGCTTCCTGGAAGCAAGCAATTAAAAATAAATAAACTTCTTCTAAATGTGGACAAATTACAGAACTTTCTTCAGAAAAAAGTATATGTACATAAGTTGTATAATGAAAACTATCCATTTAGTTATAAAAAAACATATGCATATTTTGTTTTAATTTGAGGTTTCTTATGACTTTAAAAATCGTTGGATTATCTCGGTGTTGCTGGTCAGTGATGAATAAAAAATCACTGGTCAATTTAAAGGTTGTTGTAAGTGATGCAATATATTCTTATTTTCCTGTTCCCCTTATGTAACTTCCAGTTTTATTAAAGTTTACATTCATCAAAGCCTTAGTTTAATTTAGTTTCCTGTCATTACTACCCCCCTTTATTTGTCGCATGTTGTGTATCATGTACTGATTCTGTATATACTTCGAGCATGCATATGTACACTTATGGAACAATAACCATTTAGTAAACTTTTTAAAACGTTTTTGTAGACTTGTATACAATAAATTTTATACAGAACAAAAAAGATATTAACAAAGATGTCAGTTTGTCTGCGTGTTTTACTTGTTAACTTGAAGATGTATAAATAACCACACGACACTCTTTCAAGAATTTGTAGAATCATTGATATAATGTTTGTTTATATATGCGATGTTAAGCAGCAGTATATGGACAGAACACGTTCTGTCGTGATATAGTACCAAAACACAAGCTTTTACATGTTCCGCTGCTAAAAAAACCGTTTTTTTTTTTTTCAAAAGTGGCCAAATCATATATCGGAACGGAGAAAAAGTGTAAACAGATGAATTACAAGATAGTCTAAGAGATTTATGAATTGGTTACCCAAAAATGACAAAGTTCAACTATCTCTCATTAGATCAAATATTAATAAAGATCAAAACCCTGACCACATCAAACAGACAGCAAAGTACGTTCTAGGATTTAAACTGTAGATGTTTTGCGGAATAACTATAAACTATAAAGGAGGACAGACGGACGGAAGGACGGTTGGCCGGACGGAATGACGGACGGACAGACGTACAGGGGAAGTTGAGGGGGCATAAAAAATATAGCTTCAATTACATCTTTTATTGCGTCAACTTGTAGACAGTAACCCTGATGATTTCTATTTTTAAGATTTTACCATTTTTGCGTTCATGTACTTACAACATATTTTTGTCTGAATTAGTAATTGTTTTAGAGATGTATATTGATAATGAACATTTTTTACAACGTACAATTTCTTTTTAAAATGATCCATAAAAGAGGGTCTGATTGGGGTTTACGAAATACAGAATAATGGGCAAAAATTGCAGAATTAAATGCAAAAAAGAAAAAAAAAGAAAAAGTGTATAATGAGGTGCTAAAATATAAAGAATAAAGAATATTGGTAATACTAAATAAAAATTTATGATAATTATCCAGACTCTTATGATAAAAAGAATCTATCAATACGAAACACATAATCATCGTGCATAATCAACACGAAGAACGATGGAAATTATTAGCATGATAACTTGACGTTATATAATAAAAATTACGACGTCACGAATTTTGATGTTTTTTTTGTCAAAATATTGGGTTTGCGTCGCTTCTACAGGGAAAACGAAGTCGGTGACCATATTTTTTTTAATATCATCTAATTCGTAAGACAAAGAGGGAAAAAATATTAATTTAAAAAAAAATCCTATGGAGCGGTTCTCGTGATTTATCCCAGAAACCGAAAATTGTAGAAGAAAAATATAGATTTACCCTATATATTCAATGTAATTTAGTACCCTCTCGGACCATTTTAAATATGTATTTTTCTTGAAAACGAAGTCGGTGACATATACTTTTTTTTACATTTTTTGATGTATATTTTCAATATCTAATTGAGTTCTTAGTTTTAAAAAAATCTATGGACTAGTTTATTTACTGATCCTTGACCTTAAATATAACTTTCGATAGTGGATATCTTTTGTAGAAAACGAAAAAGAGTTGTAGAATCGATTTCTCTAATTATATATTTATCGTCCTGAACCTGAACGAGATATTTGCCACTGGACGTTGAGCAAACATCAATCAATCAATCTAATGAAATAGTACAAAATACGTCAGAGTGAAAGTTCCATATTCATATGGCGGAGATCATACACGAGAAATTATTCAACTTGTAGTTTATCAAAATCTATTAATTGATCAAAACTGGTTTAGATGTGTAAATGATTTTTATTTTATTATTAATTGATTTTGGCTTTTAACAATCTTTTAGTAACTGCGAGTTCTCTGAAATTCGTAATGATTTTTTGTTATTTAATGTTTTGTTATTTAGTGTTATATCTTGTCTCTCTATTTTAATATATACAGCTTTGATAAGTGTTTAGTATGACTAGAAATTTTCACTTCTGTTTCTCGTACTATATTTCCGTTCTCCATTTATACTTTATACCTTACAACACAATTATTTTCTTTTACCTGTGTACATCATTCTATTTGGTGGCAAGGTTATTTTTTCAAGGTTATGGTTGACTTGCTGTTGTTATTTAACTTCTCACAGCGGTATACCACTGTTGCCTTTATTTCTTCAACCCTTATTTTATTGATTTTGTATTTACATTGTATGATAGATCAAATTTATTCGTACAGGGTATGTTCACTTGTGTTGATGTCTCTTGAAGGAGTAAAGCTATTTCAATTGATATTTTATAATGTTTCTTTCTACGTTGTGATATAACACTATTGTTTCGAGTAAGGACGAAGGTTGGTCTAAACCCGCTGCATTTGTTTGCACTTGTCCTAAGTCAGGAAGCAGATGTTCAGAAGTTGTCGTTTGTTAATGTGGTACATAAGTGTTTGACCGTTGGTTTTTTCCGTTGAATGGTTTTAAACTAGTCATTGTATGGCCCATTATAGCTTGCTGTTCGGTGTGAGCCACGACTCCGTGTTAAAGACCTTACTTTGACCTATTATGTGTTATCTTTTACAAATTGTGAATTGGACGGAGAGTTGTCTCATTGGAATTCATACCACATATTCTGATATCTTATAATTAGTGATACAAATATATCTACAAACAGAGTGATTTGAAGTAAGGGCAGATAATCGAGTTTGAGAAAACAAGTTTGCATCAATGTTTATGTATCTGATCACAGGAACAATAATGCATGATCGTTCCAATATAGAAGTATTTTTACAGATAAACCAGTTAAAATAAATAAAAAAAAAAAAACAACAACAACTAAATAGTTCCTAAATGAATTATTCTCATCTACGTTATACAGCAAGTCCCTTTTTATCGCATAAAGTTTATTATCAAATATATTTCAAACATTATTTTGTTTAATTTGTTCTGAATTTCTTGACTGACGTGATGAAAATAGCGACCATGTCTGAAGGCGTCACATCCACAAAGAACATAACTTTCTGCAAATCTTTAAAGAGGAAGAATAAACTTGTTTAGATATCGTTTTGAAATTTATTCCACCACTATATCTCATCTTGTATGATGATATTTCTCCACTCTTAACAGTTTAATTTTAGAATTAAACTCCGAGGAAAATGCAAAACGGAAAGTCCCGAATCCAATGGCAAAATCAAATGATAAAACTCATCAAACGAATGGACAACTGTTATATTCCTGACTTGGTACAGACATCCACAAAGAACATAACTTTCTGCAAATCTTTAAAGAGGAAGAATAAACTTGTTTAGATATCGTTTTGAAATTTATTCCACCACTATATCTCATCTTGTATGATGATATTTCTCCACTCTTAACAGTTTAATTTTAGAATTAAACTCCGAGGAAAATGCAAAACGGAAAGTCCCGAATCCAATGGCAAAATCAAATGACTTGGTACAGACATTTTCAAATGTAGAAAATGGTGGATTGAACCTGGTTTTATAACGCCAAACCTCTCACTTGTATGACAGTCGCATCAAATTCCATTATATTTACAACGATGTGTCGTATCACACCTGATGCAATGGTGGAATCTCTCTCTCTCTTTAGATATACATTTACCTAGTATAGTAATCGGAGGAGCGACAAGACGCTGAAGTGCGATGGTCACGCTGATGTGCAATGGTCACACTTTAAGAGTGATAGCTTACGTTCGCTGATGTACGGTGTTAGACTTTATGGCTAGTTTAAAATCTTCGTGTGTTCAAATATTATGAAAAGTACATTTTTAAATAGTAAATTGTAAATACATAAATTTGCATTCTTTATTGTCTATGTTTGTCATCAGTTACAGTTGCATACTAAATAAGAGATTGTCCTCTTAGATTCTTTGTATGTGAACATAATTCTGTGTTAACATGTTTTCTGAACTTAGGTCCCCTTGTTTGTATCACGTTTCTCGTTATAATATAGTACGGAGAGTATGTGTGCGGACTCGTACGCAATAAAAAAAATGACATGGTCTTCGTACGGTAGATTTCGAAATAAAAATCTGCTCCAAACGGCAAATCACTCCCCGTTTAGCGAAGTATTAAAAGTTTGTCATTTATTAATTCAAAAAGCCGAAAAAACTACTTCTAACAAACAAATTCCATTCTACATTGACACAAAAAGCATTGAAAATATAGTGTATGTAGTCCATCGCACTTCAGTGTTACTACCATTGCAGTTCGGCGAGGCTATCAACAAGATACTTTATAGCACCGCGGGTAAATTATCACGTTGTGATTGATTTAAAGCCGTCACATAATATAGAGTTGGACCTACTCTCTTTATGTTGGCTTGAAATCCCCTTTACAAAAAGACTGGATCTGCTCCTGATGTGTACATATAGATTTTCTAGCGAAAAGCTATTAAAAAGCAACTACCAATAGATCAAAGATACTAGGGCTAGTTTAAATATATATGACTGAACCAGTGACAACTCTATAACAGATTTATCTATCGGAGGACATAGGTAGCACATTCTTCTCAGGTATTATCACGTTTTTTAAATTTACATCGTCCTGAACATGCATGAAATAATTGCCGCTGGACATTTCGGAACTAATAATTAATGAATTCATGACGAAGTAGATCAACTTTTTTTAATTTTCTAACTAATGTATAATGAACAATATATTTGTTACTCATTATTTAAATGACAGAAACTTGTTAAAAGCATTTTTTAGATCCAAAGATTAAATAGTAGGATATTTAAAAATCAAATGTGAAAAATAATTACAAACTATTTAATTTAATTTGGAACACAAACTACCAATATCATTATGACCCCTTCTGCAGGCACGCGAATCACAAACTTTTCAAACTGCAATAGTATCAAAAAAGCAAAGATCATAATGAATAATAGAGAACTTCGTGCAAAGCTTCATTTTTTGTTGTTTCATTGGAAAAAGTCCTTTCCCCTTGTAATCTCATATTTTTCAATTCGATGCCTGATAAATAGAGGATTATTGCATGCAATGCTAGCAATGATTTCCTTCAAACAAGTTTATAAATTAAGATCATATTGGTTTAAACAAATATAAATATGAACCAATTCAAGTACACCTTCTAGGGTGTGGCGCTCGACGTTTTTTTTTGGTAATTGAAAGATTGTTTAGGACTTTTTGTAAACAATAAACGCTAGCACATCATAGTGAAACAAGTCAGTAATCTATGTTTAAAAAATTTTATTACAAAAATTTCTGTATTAAAGTCTGTGGATTTTCTATAAAATCTTGATTTTATTTGCCGCAAAATCCCCCTTTCCTATTAAATACGATGAAATATTAAACTAGAGGCTCTTTTAGAGCCTGAGCCGCTCACCTTGGTCTATGTGCATATCAAACAAAGGAAACAGATGGATTCATGACAAAATTGTGTTTTGGTGATGGTGATGTGTTTGTAGATCTTACTTTACTGAACATTCTTGTTACTTCCAATAATCTTTATCTATAATAAACTTAGCTATTTAGCTACAGAAGAAACTTTTTGTAAAAAAAATAACAAATTAATAAAAACTGTTAAGAATTGATTATAAAGGGCAATAACTCCTTAAGGGGTCAACTGACCATTTTGGTCATGTTGACTTATTAGTAGATCTTACTTTGCTGAACATTATTGCTTTTTACGGCAAAATTTCTTAAAAAATTACCAATTGGGGGGGCAGCAACCTAACAAACGGTTGTCCCATTCATCTGAAAATTTCAGGGCAGATATATGTTGACTTGATAAACGAATTAACCGCTCGTCAGATTTGCTGTAAATGCTATGGTTTCAGAGATAAAAGCCAAAATCTACATTTTACCCCTATGTTCTATTTTTAGCCAATGGCGGCCATCTTGATTGGGTGGCTGGATCATCGCACACATTTTTAAAACCAGATGCCCTAATAATGATTGGGGCTAAGTTTGGTTAAATTTGGCCCAGTAGTTTCAGAGGAAAAGATTTTTGTAAAAGAATACAAAAAATTACGAAAAATTGTTAAAAAATTACTATAAAGGGCAATAACTCCTTTAGGGGTCCGCTGACCATTTTGTCATGTTGACTTATTTGTAAATCTTACTTTGCTGAACATTATTGCTGTTTACAGTTAATCTCTATCTATAATAATAATCCAAATAATAACCAAAAACGGCAAAATTTCACTTCAGGTGCAGCAACTCAACAACCGGTTGTCCGATTCATCTGAAAATTTCAGGACAGATAGATCTCGACTTGATAAACAATTTTAGCCTTATGTCAGATTTGGTCTAAATGCTTTGGTTTCAGAGTTATAAGCCAAAATCTACATTTTATCCCTATGTTCTATTTTTAGCCATGGCGGCCATCTTGGTTGGTTGGTCGGGTCACCGGACACATTTTAAACTAGATACCCCAATGATGATTGTGCCAAGTTTGGTTAAATTTGGCACAGTAGTTTCTGAGGAGAAGATTTTTGTAAAAGTTAACGACGACGGACGACGGACACCAAGTGATGAGAAAAGCTCACTTGGCCCTTTGGGCCAGGTGAGCTAAAAATGAAACTTTGACTGGGTATATGCTCAAAACGAGCCATGTCCATATTCATTATCTTTGCTGTTTTGATACTATTGCAGTTTGAAAAGTTCGTAATTCACATTGCTACAGAAGGGTTCAAAAATTTTAAGCGAACATCAAAGACGCTGGTACAATTTTAAAATTGACATACACGACGCAAAGACTGCAAAGATTTGCCAAAATAAAAATAGTAATTTGCGATATGAACTGGCACAACTCTAAAATTCCAAAGGTGACGACAGTTAAGATGCTTCAACAACTGCTTGGAAAAATTCCCAATAATCAGCCCTGACCGATCTAAGTTGGTATAATATTTCAAAATTTGACAACGGTAGATCAATTGCAACAGAGACTGCGTATTTGAACATCCCAAATAAATAGCAGTTTTATAATAATTAGAAAATTTATTAAGGTAAAATAATTGAACGCGGTTGCGTACTTGTACATCCATCTCAATTGAATAAACCCTATAATTTAAACTGGTATAGCTGCAATAATCCGTAAAACTGTAAGTCCTGAACGGAAGCTAGAGAAAAATTAACATATTATGTTCCATTTAATGATGTCTCACGAACTACTTGTAGTAATTTTAACTAACGAATTTATTTAATTTTTAATATTCACAATTTTTGTACCTTAGTAGCAGTTATTTTTTCATATATCTATGGGAGATTTGATGGACATTGCATGATATTGTACTCTGTTTTCCCCAATACATCCTTGGTTCAGACATAGGGATGTGTATTTGAAACATATATTGATGAAACAGTATCTCGTATATTCAGTTCGATCTAGTAACCTCGTTCAGACCAAATGGAGTGTACATGATACACTAGCTTGGTCAATATACTAATATATATAGGAAGATATGACATGAGTGTCAATAAGACAACTCTCCATCCAATTAACAATTTATAAAAGTAAACCATTATAGGTCAATGTACGGCCTTCAACACGGAGCTTTGGTTCCAGCCGAACAGCAAGCTATAAAGGGCCCCCAAAATTACTAGTGTAAAACCATTTAAAATACTTGTTATATTATGGTGCTTGGATGTATAAATACTCATCCACGCTTGCTATTTTTACAAATTGTGGCTTGGATGGAGAGTTGTCTCATTGAAAATAATAGACAATACTTTATTAATAAACCTCAGACACATAGGTGTACCAGAGGACATCATATATACACGTATACACATTTTTATATGACACCCATATCATATCTTCTTATATCTATATGTATACAAATACTTGCCACTACGATGTTAGAACAAAGAAACAGTTCAAAGATAACAAAAGATTTCTACTTGCTAGGGAATACCTGAGCATGCTCTAGTAATAGTTTGGAAAGGCGATGACACAATAACTAACGATACAACTACATGTTGACGAATTTTAAAAATTGAAATGACCTTTTTCATAAAAACTCAACATACATACATCAAAGACGGCAATATTATTTCGAGTTATACTATTCAATGCGGGTCAACCATGAAATTTGATGTAATGTCTCCCAATGCAATCCTTGTACATTTGAAAACATTTCACCATGTACTTTTAGAAGAGAGGTATTTCTTTGTATCGGACAACTCGAAATCAGTGACCTCTGGTGACCACACTTTTTGATCAGACAGAACCGAATTACGATTATAATTTGTAAAGGTCCCTCAATAATTTGATCTTGTTAATAAAATTAGCCCTTATAAATTTGATGTATCAGACACTGTTATCGGGTTTTACCTTCACTACTAGGGTCAATCAAACCTACATATTTTAAGTTCATGGATGTAAAAATAATTAGAAACGTTAGATTCTATATATGTATGACAAAAAAGGGAGCTACAAAGAATAGCCAATCTAAGGTCAAGTGCCAATTGTTAAAATAGACTAGGACATTTCAGAGAAAAGGATAAACTGAATATGATTGTTAAAGGGTTTCAAAGGGAACTATGTGCCACCAATGCCACTTTTTGTAATGCCAAATCCTATTGAATGATGAGAATTTGAATAGACCGTCTTTACGCTGTCAATTCTGTAAAGTTTTAAAATTTTCACAAACAGTGGTGAAATTAAGAGACGTTTTTATTCGATTTATAGTTTTGAATACACATTTTTTTCTGTTGAGCTGAGTTATTTTATAGCTTGGACAAAATTAGGAATGTCCGTAGAAGACATTAAATATATCATTCTGCCAAGTATTGTTGGAATAGGATCTGTAATTTCAGTGGAGGAAATCAAAATACAGACGGACATGAAATAATGACAACAGCTGACATTGTCTATTCTTTGAATACAATTCGTATTAACGATATGTTGAAAATACCACATGTTAAAAAAATGTATACTCGAAATACAAAAACACTTTTTTGATGAGGGGGTCGAAGGTCCTGATCCCGAAATCCCGGGCTTAAAAAATGGAATCCCGAGGTCCCGAAATTCGAAAAAAAAAATATTCCCGAGCTTTTACACCCGATTGTCACGTTAAAGGTCTGACCCTCCTCTTATCTTTGATACGCACTTTAATTTTCAAAAAAATTATACTCTCATAAATCAAAATCAAACATACAGTTAACGTTAGGTTTACTTGTGTGAAATCAGATAATTCGTTTGTTTAATCTACCACTACAACCATTTCTGTCAAAATGAAAAATCAAAATTTACATTGTTAGTACTTCACCTGTTTTATATATACTTCTACTACAACCATATTAAGTCAATATGAAAAAAAAACAAATCCATATTACCAGAAAAGTGCCAGAAATGACAAATATAAAACAACTAGAAAACTAAAGACATGATTTATGTACAAAGAATACACAAAAATTCAAATATGATCTACAGCAACAAACGACAGCCACTGAATTGCATGCTCCTGACTTGGAACAGGCACATACATAATATGGCGAGGTCTAACTAGTTTAAAAGCCGTCTATCCTCCTTTAATTACGCTGGACAGTGGTGTAACAGTGCAACATAATCTGAATAAACTATAGAAATCAGCTGAAAAGGGCGTTACTCATCAGATCGACACCAAGATGGAATACATATAAAAAAAACCCAAAGAACAGTCATGGGAGGTACTTATACATCTACACAACAAAGGAGACACAACGTACAGATCTGAGAGTAATCACAGTAACTGACAGCTAGTTCAAAGAAGCCTATAACAACTAAAAAAATATCATGCAACTCAGACTAAAATATTAATTAGAATATACATCCAACATTCAATGAATTAAGTGTAAAAAAACTCATTATAGATACCAGGATAAAATTTTGTATTAACGCCAGACGCATGTTTCGTCTACAGAAGACTCACCAGTGATGCTCGAATCCAAAAAAAATTAAAAGGCCAAAATAAAGTACGAGATTGAAGAGCATTTTTAAACACCCCGTTATTCTCTATACTGAATTCGTTCATATTTTTGTCTATTCTGTATTTTTATTGGCCCTTTAATGATCTTTGACAATAGGTATTCTCTATTGCCCTTAAACCCCATCTAGAACTTCCAGTATGTTTTGCTTAGGATTTATAATTTTGGGAAAAAATATACATTGCAAAGAATTATGACCTATTGCACAAAATATACCAATTGTTTGTTTATTTCAACAATAAGGAAAACACAATCTATAGTAATTTATATTCAATATACGTGGGTCGTTAATGTTAAATATGTTACATGCGTTTAATAACGGTGTGTGCATTATGTCAATTCACATGAAAGTATATGTATACACTTATATTGACTATTTGTAACAAATTAAATAAGGTAAGAACATACTTCGTAGAATTAATCTTGTAGAACTTGTTTCTTTTCGAGAGATTATTTGTCAGACTCAGAAAGGTGACACATTTCGATAGAATATTTTTCCATTTGATGATTTGAGCTTTTCCTTCTCGTTTCTTGTAGTGCATTTACATATTTTCTTTTGCGAAAATTTATTTAGTTTTTCGAAGCGATTAATTAGATTGTGGTGAAACCTTGTTTTCAATTCCCATGTGTATGGCATTTTTTTTATAGTTGTGTTGTATGGACAATATGGGTGACCAACCAAACTGCATCGAATAAAACACATAAATAGTTCAATTGTTTATTTCAGATGCCAAAGTTTTTGATTTCATTCGTGAAAAGTAAGCAGTACCAATTTTGAAGCCCGCTGGAAAACATGTGTAGGAAACTTCGTAAACTTTCAATGGCGCTATTTAAGACTATAACTGTACTTTCTATCATCTGCATTCTTGTAAATCTGTCTTCCAATTCTAGTCAACAATCAAAACTTGTGACATCAGTTGACAAGGAGTCTTATGCAAGAGTGTACGCTGATAACATTATGGTTAACTCAAATCTTTCTCATATGGTGTCAATAGCAAATACGAGTTCAGCTGTAGTTAAGAACAATACAACAAAAGTTCTTGTTGAAAATAATGCTACACAAGTTGCAGTTATAAACAATACTACAAAAAGTACTCCAATTTACGAGTATTCGTTTTCATACCTTCATGTTCCTGTGAACGTGTGTAAATCAAATGGTGCTAAGTTTGATCCTTTCTTGCTATTTGTGGTAAAATCTGATGTTAACCATATCGCCCATCGAGCAGCAATACGGAATACTTGGGGAAATACGTCTAACCCAGGAATAAAACTGGTTTTCCTTGCAGGATATTCACCGTTAATGAAACCATTTATACAAATGGAAACTAACTTGTATAAGGACATTATACAGCAGAACTTTGTAGACGCTTACAAGAATAATACGTTGAAAACGATAATGGGTTTTTCATGGGTTGCTTCCCATTGCAGTGGTGCAAAGTATATCTTTTTTGTAGATGACGACTACATTGTGAATACCAAATACATTTGGGATCATTTAAATAGATTGTATAGGGCTAAAAAGCGCAGTGTGTTCTTGGGACACGTCTGGAAAAAAGCAAAACCTTTTAGAAATGCTAAATCTAAATGGTTTATTCCAAAAGGTGATTTTAAGGACGATTTTTTGCCACCATACGCCAGTGGTGGATCCTTAGTATTGACCGTTGATGTCATTAAGAAACTATTGACTCAGTTCAAAGTTATGAAGCCAATGTTTATAGATGACGTATACATAGGTCTTGCATGTAAAGAGTTAAAGATTTCTCTTACTCAGGAAACGAGATTTTGGCGTTATTATCTACCAGGCAGAATGAACCATTTATTTTCATCACATGGATTCAGATCTCCAATGCAATTAATTGAAGACTGGAAAAAATACCATATTCAATATGATATGGTAGTTTAAAATACCTGCTTGTTTTCCTACTTTGTAATGTAAAATATTTGCACATAATATTAGTTAATCATATCAAAAGAGATGAATATGTGCAGTGTTGCAAAAAGGAAATGCTCTCTTACAAAATTGTAAAACTTTCTGATAAATAACAATATTAGATTTTGTATTTTCTAAGCAATATATTCTTGAAAATTAAAATCAAAAATGAAATATGCCAATATCCTTTTTTATCTGCTATATTTTCTTAACATCATTTTGTTTAAGAATATGAAATAAAGTTAAATATATGTAGTAAGTAAAATACAAAACGTTATGATTGTTGTTCGGTTGTATGAATGGAGTATATTTTATTGATAAGTTTACGCAGATTGAATGAACTAGTAATGTTCATGCACTGTTACGTGACATCATTGCCTACTATTTTCGAAAATCAAGGTCAGGCAATGATATTGCAAAATAGAAGGCAGTAAGTTGAAGGAGACGGGCCTTAAATACCGACCGGCATGAAGAGGATAGATGAGGTGGGGGTGAAATTGAAGGAGAAAGTGTACACTTTGCCGTTATTTATTTTATATAGCACTTGCACTTTTAATCATTTTTCATTTGCCTAGCTAACAAAGTGTTTTACTTGTTGCCGTTTCTTGCTTCTGTATACTGAATTTTAAAAAACCCGCACAAGACCAATCGCAATATAAGTATATATTAGTACTCAACTTGAATTTATCTTTCATACAAAAAAAAAGTATTTCCCAGACGCCTTATATATAGTGTCTTTTCAGGGTTTCTAAACCTATATTTATCCATGTCCTAAGTGGGATTACAAAATATGTCGCAATTTAGGGTATATTTACTGATTCTTTAATTGTATCTCAAACTCTCTCGTCAACACTATTGATTCTAACATAAAAAGTATAGATTGTTGCTTGTCTTCTTCATTCAGGAGGTTTTGTTGTTCTTGGTGTATAAAGTTACGTTACGATTCAAAGATTTCTCCTATTTAGCTCATCTGGCGGCCTGAAGGGCCAAGTGAGCTATTCTTATCACTTGGCGTCCGTCGTCGTCGTTAACTTTTTATATTTTGATCTTCTTTTAAAGAACCACTGAATGGAATGAAACCAAACATAGCATGAATGTTCCTTATGAGGTTCTAATCAAGTGCTGTTACTTTGAAGCCAATCTATTATCTAAGATGGCCTCTAGCGGGGGACTTAAGTTTAACATACGACCCTAGGGGAAATACATACAAATGTCTTCTTTTAGAGAACCACCGAATGAAACAAACCAAAGATAGCATGAATGTTCCTTGTGATGTGCTGACCAAGTGTTGTTACTTTGAAACCAATCCATCATCCAAGATGGCCACCAGAGGGGGACATAGTTGAACATATGACCCTACGAGATGCATACAATTGTCTTCTTATAGAGAACCAATGTATGGAATAAAACCAAACATAGCATTAATGTTTCTTGAAATGAACCAATCATGACATACATATTCCTTATGATGTAGTGATGAAGGGTTGCTACTTTGTACGTGATTTACTGTTCAAGATGGCCACCAGTATTTATTATTAAATTATGGGGCCAATATTTAATAATTATTTAGATATCTGTCATGATTTTTATATTTTTCTTATATATGATTTCAAAACCCCAAGTAGAGTCAGATGAGCGACACATGCCTTCGAGAGCCTCAAATTTATATTCCTTTGTGGCAAACTTATTTTATTATTAGTACCTATTACAAGTAAATATTTGCAAAATGCCAAGTCTAGATTCAAATATCTATTTAAGGGAGAGAAAAATCTTACTTAATTTAAAACAAGTTCTCTGAAACTGACTTTTTTCATTAGTTGCTAGTTGCTTTGAACCAGCTGTCAGTAACTGTGAGTACTCTCAGATCTGTACATTTTGTTGTCGGGATGTACAAGTACCCGTTCACGTCTTCATTGTCTTTTTAAAAATATACTTTTATTTGTATGGATCTAATGAGTAAAGCCTTTTTCAAACGAGTTTCAATTTTTTTCTTATGTTGTACATTTACAACACTGTGCAAGGTAAGGGGAAGGATTGAGCGCCCACAAACATATTTAACCCCGTTACATTCTTAGGTGCATATCGATCCCAAGCCAGTAGCCAGTAGGTCCGAGACCAAAGTTATTTCGTAGTGCATTTCTGTACGAAAATAAATGAAAATAAAAAAAATCCAACCTGCTCTTTCTCAGTAACATTCAGATGTGCCGGCAATGTACCTATACAAACAAGGTAAATCCTCCTATTTGTTGTTCAATGTAATGTTTATTGAAAATATTAAGGACGTAGGATTCGCTTAAAACGCATCCTTGTCAGATGATATATTTTTTGTATGTGGGATAGCCTGAGGGCTCATTTATTCCTAATCCTTTTACAAGACAATCGTAGTAGTGCAATTTACATACAACATACTTATCGTAAAGATATAATAGACATTTTCACAGACTCTTTATATCAGAACACAGACTTTGGTAAATTTATGAATGCGACGTTTTATCAGCGACCTAATTGTTTTGATCAATTCTGACAAACTGCCCAGTTCAACTTCTTCTTGTTACGCCCATGCTCTAGCGTAGTCTTCAATGGAATCCATAATTATTTTGACGTTATGGTTCTAATTGATGTGTTTGGCTTCTGTAAACTTACTTCCAGGCTCCTTTATTCTAACAGGGTGATCTGAGCCGGATCACCCCAGTTTGAGTTTCTTTGTTATGCATGCTTTCCTTTGTTCTGTAACATTTTGGCGGGAATGTCAAATCCACTATAAAACTTATAATTAATTATACGGAAAAGACTATCTATCAAAATTCATGTATACAAAAATCCAGTGTATATGCTGGGATTCGAACTCAAGATTTTTAGCATATCAAGCCACGACACATACAACTACACCAGGACGACTGGATACGAACTAACAGTAATTTAACATACTTAAAGGAAGCAAGATCTTTTTATAAGCAGAGCGAGTTGGCAGACCTTTATTCAGAAGAGTTTAACCTTTTTCGTTAATAAGTGAGTTGTCAGACTGATTGTTCAATTTGATTTTACACTTTTTCAAAAGAGGGGCGAGTCGGTAAACAAGAGTGGGGCGATTTTTTTATAAAGTTGCGATATAGTGTGGGCCGATTGGCAAGTGAGTCGAGTTTACATTGTTTGATATCTACTCATCGTGTTCGGGGGTCATAAAGGGTATACATCATATAGTAATATATAAAGTATATTATAATGGTTGTGTGGCGTTCTAAACTAGATCTTATGAATTGTAAATGGTTTTTCGTCTAATCTAAAACAGCTGGGATGTAAAATAGTTATCCCACTCGGACTTGGTGTGTCAGTGTTAGATCACCCTCTGACCTCCGGGAAAACTATTAATTAGGATTAGGACCATTACATCCCAGCTCCTTTGTTTTAACACGGGTGATCTGAGCCGGATCACCCCTGCCAGATCACCCCAGTTTGAGTTTCTTTGTTATGCATGCTTTCCTTTGTTCTGTAACATTTTGGAGGGAATGTCAAATCCACTATAAAACTTATAATTAAATATACAATTATACAGACGTTAAGCACGTTATTGCGTCAATGCATTGAAATGCGACAGAGCAATTTGATAAATAGCTTTTCTATGAAATCTAAATAGTTCAGCTTTATGAAATTTATATCCAAAGATTAGGCAGGTATTACTGTTTCCAAAAATATAAAAAAATATTCTTTAACTTTTCATAATAGTTTCAAATAATGATACAAAACGTCAAAAATATGCGTGTCAGACGTAACAAATTATTCGCAAAATAACTTTTGCGGGAATTTTTGTGGTCTAACAAAGAGTTTCAAATCCGCGAAAATTCGTATGAATGATAAACGTCATATATAATTTATTATGGCATTGCTGTTTTTTGTGTTGATGGAACGGTCAAAGCTGATTTTTTCAAAAATGAATAATCCTCGCCTTGGTCAGGTTTCGGAAAATGGTAAGTTATCAAAAGTTATCGCTTTTTAAAATATCAGATGATATAGAATTTTGTTTTCATAAATTATTCCTACAAAAGTGCTTAGATAGACCATTTCAAATCCGGAATTTTACAGCACTCGCACCACAAATAAAAACGCATTGGCTTCGGGAAAATGTCTTGCAAGATTGTCCAATGTCGAATTTCGCCGCTTTTTACCAAAACACTGTCAGTTTCAACGTCATTATTTAAAATATTCTATTTGTAGCATACCAAATAGTGCTTTTGCGTAAATGTGCTTTCACCCCACAATACGATAACATACTTTTTTATAAGCTGTTAAGTCGAAATGACTTCGTTTTTTAACAAATCAAATGTCTTGCAAGTTTGTCCACTGAACAATTTTCTTACGTTTTGAACGTTTTCGATTCGGGACGCTATACATATATGTATTTTAAAATTATTTCTAAAAGTTTGTTCTTTGTTTTGGTGTTAAACTCCACTACATCATGTACATGTTTAAACGTCATTTGTTGTATTTTATTGACCTGTCATCATAGGTAGGAGAAGCCGGACATCAGGCGACCTTAAGTTAAAATATTTGCAATAACTGTCGATTATGATCGGAGTCGAACAAATCTCGCCACGAGCTTATCTTAAAACCGCCGCAGGCTTTTTATCACTTTATATGAACTCATTAGGCCAATCACCCTCCTTGGACATCGAAATTGAAAGCAGTTCGTATTATCATATGATATATGAACGATATTTCATTGTTTTTAAATAACAAGTACGGTTCGATTTCATGTTTTAAGATCAGAGGACAAAACAAAATAACCAAATTACAAATTTCGAAAATAGATAGAATCATAGAAACCACGATAAGAACAGACTGTAATATATAATAGTAGTTATAATCAAATAGAAAATAAATAATTATCTAAAATAAAAAAAAAAATAAAAAAACATATGGTAATTTGTCAATAAATAGGTAAAATATTTCAGATGACTGGGGTTGTTTATTTAACCAAGATTCTAAAGTTGTGAAAGGGCTATATTAAGAGAGAATAAAAGATCAACCGTTTATTTTCAAACTTGTGAAGCGTAGAACTGCGATTTGCTATTCATCTGCAATACGGTTCATTTGTGCTGAAATTGAAGGAAGCAGTAAAATTGTTGTACCTAAGGAGTTACACCTCGATATCATACAAAGCTTGTAAACATATCAGAAGAATATAATTATTTTTTCACGCAATCATTCTCTTTCTTGATTTAATTACTCCGTTGTAAACAATAGAAGTCTTTTTCATTAAAATCCTTTCACTTATCATCACACACACCCCTTCCCCCCCAAACAAAAAACCAACAACATTTAAAAAAAGATAAAAGATAACAGCACAAAACACAAAAACTATGTTATTTAAGCAACATGAATTGCTTCCTGCCTTCCCTCTCTTCTTAGATTTAAACGGGTGACCAACGCATTATATAATATACTATAGGCACTATTTTCTCACCCAAATACCTATTTTGTATTGTTTATTTTTGCTTGAGTAACTACCAGTAGGAAATATTTCATACATATTCAAGACTTTGAAGTAACCATATCGATCAAAAATTATTACAAACAAAACGAACAAAGAATACTCGATTACCGACGTAAAACGTCAAATTTTGACGTTACTAATTGGGACGCAATATCGTGCGTAACGTCACAGAAAAGACTATCTATCAAAATTCACGTAGAAAAAATCCAGTGTATATGCTGGGATTCGAACCTCAAGATCTTTAGCATATCAAGCCACGACACAACCACTACACCAGGACGACTGGATACAAACTGTCCGCAATGTAACATACTTAAAGGAAGCAAGATATTTTTATAAGTGGGGCGAGTTGGCAGACCTTTATTCAGTGGGGTTTAAACCCTTTTCGTTAATAAGTGAGTTGTCAGTGATTGTTCAGCTTGATTTTACACTTTTTCAAAAGTGGGGCGAGTCGGTAAACAAGAGCGGGGCGATTTTTTTCATAAAGTTGCGATATAGATTGGGCCGATTGGCCAGTGGGGCGAGTTGACATTGTTTGATATCTACTCATCGTGTTCGGGGGTAAAAAAAGGGTATTAATCCTATAGTAATGTATAAAGTGTATTATAATGGTTGTGTGGCGTTCTAAACTAGATTTTATGAATTGTAAATGGTTTTTCGTCTAATATAAAACAGCTGGGATGTAAAATAGTTATCCCACTCGGACTTGGTTTGTCAGTGTAAAGGAGGGACGAAAGATACCAAAGGGACAGTCAAACTCATAAATCTAAAACAAACTGACAACGCCATCGGGTTGATCTTACACTGACACACCGTGTCATCGTGGGATAACTATTAATGAAATGTCACCTTTTGGAGATGTTTATAATGAATGATGTTTATATCCTTTGTAATATTATGGCCAGTGGGGCTGAAAATACAAGGCGAGTGGGAACAGTCACATTTCATATGTTATTTAAGGTATTGTTCTAAATCAAAGTCTTGTAATGCTTGCTTATAGTAAAACACCTTATGTGAAATGGTTTGTATGAAACTATAGGAACAGATTGATTTTAGAAAGAGGGTGGAAATTTAGATGTAACTTCCTTGTATATGTTGATAGCATTATACTGACCAGTCTGTATATTGGTGAAAATGTTTTTATGTATCCTTTGTTAATTGCATACTCTTAAAAATATTTTAGAAAATTAACAGGCAGTGAAAAAATAGAAGTTCTAAAATAATGTAAACCTAGCAGAGATGAAGATGTGAAAGAAGGAAATAAAAGCTCCTAGAAGGGGTCTAGATTTAGAAGACTTTTTGTTTTACATAAGGCCGATAATAAAGTTTTTGCCCACACCTACTTAAATGTTATAAAGTCGTTGTATTAGATAAGCTCATTACATTTACACCACTGCAGGCTGAACTTGAAAAATAAAGATTGCGTTTGACATTTCACGATTTTTTCCCCCTATATTTACCTTCCTTCAAAAGAAAAATACTATCAGGTATATTTCAATCCTTCACGAGTTCATTCTCGACTTACTACATCTGCAAAATATTTCACCCTACATTATAAGCTTAAGCGGAACACACATACAATGGCAACGTATCAAATGGGAATATAACCTGATTAAAAAAAAACGAAATTCTAAAGCCAAAACACTCAAATAAAATCCAGAGCATATCAGGCTCAAATACAACCTTAGTATAACGAAAACTTGAAAATGTATATAAATGAGCGTCTCATTACGAACACATCCACTTCGTTTACATGAGGAGTGTGAAAAACTAGTTGAATAAGTAACAATGATCAGCACTTGCTGTGATGCGCTAACTAACTAGCACAATACCTATCTTATTATATAACATTTGTATAAAGTGATTCATGTTGCCTTTCCATCGCATAATTTCGAGCAAACCGACAAAAGATCATGAGAAAACCATACACAAGACAAACTGACAAATCAAATCTCCCAAAGGGACACATACAACCGGTCGTAATTCCCTTAAAACAATATAATAATGGAACTTAGTCCATCAGATTCATCGAAGCCACTTATAACTACAGCTGTTTTCTTCCGTTTTAAATAATTAGACTCAAACCAAAATATGTACATAAATTATAATGTTTTATTATATTATGTATAAACCAAAAGTAAAATCTTGAATATACTAAACTCAAAACTCAAAACAGAAAGTCCTTAATCAAAAAGTAAAAACCAAAAGCTCAAACACAACAACTGTAATATTCCTGACTTTGTACAGGGATTTTCTTAAATTTAAAATGGTGGATTTTACTTTATCATTGTTGATTCATAGCAAATGCTTTTAAATTATCATTAAATTATTAAGTATTTGTGTATATTTTCGTCGAACCTGTATGCATAACAACATGTAATCTTCATATCTGTGCTGACCAAAAGACGACAAATGGAGAATCTTGAAAAATTATACGCAATAAAACAATGGCCGAGAAGGACTTTCCTAATCCATTACTAAATTCTATTGAAATTAGTTTTAAGTTACAGTACATCACTAGAAAAATCACAGTTTATGAGGCCAAAAGTAATATATTACTGGGTTTGAAAATGCTAGAGCCACCATATAAAACTTATAATATATAATAATACATGTCTGGTTTTCTTTTTTAAAGTTTTACTAATTGATTTATTACCTTTGAACACTGGTATAGTACTGTTGCCTTCATTTATATTTAATAAGATGCATAATTTTAATCTGTACTGGAAGAATCGTAGGAAAAGTTCTTATTTGATTTTTTCTTCAAATTATCAAAAAGTCCAGTTAGCAATGAATGCAAAGATCTGTTTTAAAATTTATCATTTGTTTCGATACAAATTGTGTTTTAAAATGATATAAGTAAAATCATGATAGTTATGTGTTATTTGGATGGAGAGTTGGCTCAATGACACTCACACCACATCTTCCTATATTTATTGATGTGTTTGGGCTTTTGAAGTTGCCATTTGATTAGGGACTTTCCGTTTTGGGGTCTCCTTGAATTTTTTTCTTATTCTAATTTTTATAATAGGCTTCGTAAGGGAGGTTATGATGTCGCTAACGCAAAATGTAGTATTTTATTTTGCTAAGTCAATATGTTCCATCTTTAGAAAAGATATATATTTTTCACTGTTTTTTAATATTTAACTCGAAAACAAATTCATGGACCCTTGTTTTTTAAAACGTTATTTGGCTTGATTATGTAGGGAAAAAGTAAAATAACGAAAATACTGAACTCCGAGAAAAATTCAAAACGGAAGTTCCCTAATCAAGTGGAAAACGCAAATGACAAAACATGTCAAACGATTTAATTAGATAGATAAAGAGACAAAAGTACCAAATTTAATATATGCATATGTAAAGAAGATAATCCAAAACAAATGTAAGTTATCACCTTTAAAAAAAAGGTTGGCAGGTATTTCTACCAAAGGTATACACATATCTATAAACCATAAATTTTAAGTACACATAAAAAATGAAGACTACACTTATCTCCCTAAGTAACACATGAAAGTATGTTTATATTATTTATTTTAATTGATCAGGTAAACATACATTTATACATCTTAGGTAACCAAGAAAAAAATATGTTACCCTATGACTACTGTTGTTTAACTTCAGTCAAACAGAAAGTTTCACAACCACACCTTTACCGACTGCAGCTGTATGTAATTATTGACAAACAAAAACTGTACGGTTAGGTGATTTTCAAATATTCACGTCGATCGTTAAAATCAAAGTGATTTGGACCTTGACATTTATATCATATATTTGGATTTCTCTGAGTTAACGAGGTGTTTTCTCAATGATGGACGTATTATTTAGATAACCAGGTTTGTTAATACCTACATTATAAGATGTTGTGTCTGCATTCTATCAAATTCAAACAGATATGTGCTGTATTCAAATTATGGAACTCTTGTATACATTTTAAAACAGTGTTTTTTAATCAAGACTCACAGTTTGAAAAAATCTCTTACATATTATTTCTTTACGAGACTAACATTAACTCATGTCTAAAGACTAAAAGCTAAACTGAATGTTAAATTCCACAGGTAAAATTGAAACCAAAGCTTCTACGTCATAATAATAGAGATACATATAGCTATCATATTCAGCACTACACCAACATACTAACTACTAGCGTTACAGGTGATTACTTTGTGTAAACACCCGGAAATGAGAAATCTAAAGGTCTGTATAATAGAGATATGTATATTCTAGTAGAACAATATTGGGATAAAAATAATAATAAATAAAGGAAGAAAGGACATCAATAATAGTTTTATATTTGACTGTATTGTTTATCCATTTCACCTTGTGGGGCGGGGCGCATTAGGTATAATTTAACCTACTTTTTAAATGTAGATTGATACATAGACTTTTAACGATGAAACATATTACAATAAGGAATATTAGTCTGCACTGTTCTTACCCAAAATAGATAAAAGATGATACCCTACCCCAGCTGGCAGATTTTATCTTCTTTTATTCTTCATTTTACCACTTTTACTTACGGAGTGAACAAAAGACAACCATGTCATGTTTTAAATCAACACAGAAGGAAAGCATTGTGATTTAGAAGGAATTATTAGATTGCCAACTATATTGTTAGTAAATCTGACAGAAAGAAACAGGACAAGTATCAAATCATGAAAAATATAAAGTTCATTCATTTCAATCTCAACATGCTTTGCCTTCTTTTAAGACTTTCCAGATGATGTGGGCAGCATAACAAGATTCTTAAGATGGCATATAACTATCATTCTAAAATCATTCTAAAATCTTTTTGATAATACATTACTCTAAGTTGACTGAGTCTGTTTGTCTCTTTTTTTGTATGTATTTAGTTACAATATGTCCCCTTAAATAATCAATTTACCTTTGTTGTGCTTTTAAGTGTCAGAAAATTAAAACAATGCATAAATAATGAAAAAAACAACAACTGAAATACAAGCATAATCACAGTGTTTGTCTCAAAAAGTTCTCCTATCAATGTAAAGAAATACCTAATGCTAACTTTTATTTAGCTAAATAAGAGGGCCTATTGAACAACTAAAGATTCCTTAACCACTTACTGGTCCCCAAAAATCTTATACTAGTGTCATGATACCACTCAACTACAAATTAATCATTTTTTATCATTAATGTTGGAGGGGGTCTGTTTAGTACTTCTACAAAATGTTATTTCCATCGTTTTAATTGTTCTTTAATTTTTAAAATTACATTGCCAATTTTTATCTTTAACTAGAGCATTTAAGTTGAATCTTCGGTCCCTAAATTGTCTAGTTGTATTGAAGAGAGAGTTTATGTCTCCTTTGCTACAGGCAATATCTGCCTCTTGTGCTAGTTGTTCTTCTCTCAGTAAAGGTAATTTATTTATCTTTTCTGTTGTTTTTGGTGGCATTCAAGACTTTTCTTTGGCTTTTCTCCTTCCTTCGATCTTAACCCATGTATCAAGTGACAATTAGATTTTTAGTTTATATATACTGCATGAATCCTAATGTTTCCCAGCATTGTTTCTCTTGTTTTATATAGATTTGATACACCGTTGGTTGTCCGGTTTGCATGATTTTACACCTGTCATTTTCTTGGTCCTGTATAGCTTACTGTTCGGTGTGAGCCGAGGATCCGTGTTAAAGGCTGTACTTTGAAATATCATGGTTTACTTTTACAAATTGTGACTCAGATTTAGAGTTGTATTATTGGCAATCATTCTACACCTTCTTACTAGTATATCTAATAACGGGTTTTAACACAGTAACTGCAGGTTTATTAAGTTTAGTCTTAAGTCATATAAGCTTTAATGATTTTTAATACATTATCAATATACGAAGAAGGAAATGTGGGATGATTGCCAATGAGACAACTATCCATCAAAGTTCAAATGAAGTAGATGTAAGCAATTACAGGAAACAGTACGAATTTCAACAATGAGAAAATCTTATACCGTAACCGTCTAATAGAAAAGGTCCCTACCCTGAAAAATATGAAGTATTGCAAAATTTACAAATTTACAAAAAGCAAATATGACAGATATGATACAACAAAAATCACTGAACTACAGGATCTAGTAATGGGACGGGCACATAAAGAATGTGGCGGAGTTAAACATGCTTGTAACCGGTAAAACTTGTCCTCTCATCAGAGACATTTGTGTTTCAGCAAACATAAGAACAATAATTCTGAAATTGAGTTATATTCAGCAAGGCAAAAAATATAACATTTCCATTATATGTTTCAGATTCTAACATTTTGGATTGTATCAGTGGATAGATAAACGGCACTAACAGACCCGCTCGAAAACATGTGGAAGAACTTTCGCATACTTTTAAAGGCGCTGTTTATGACTGTTCCTATACTTTTTCTCATCTTTATTCTTGCAACCCTCGTTCTAAATTTTGGTCAACAATCAAAACCTGAAACATCAATTGACGCAGAGACTTATGCGAGAGTGTACACTGATAATAGTACTGTTGATTCAATGGTTTATCAGGTAGTGTCACCAAATATTACTGAGTCAGTTGTTCAAATCAATACTACAAAAGTTCTATCAAAAAACAATACTACCAAAGTTCTTGTTAAAAACAAAACTACAACAGTTGTAGCTACACACAATAACACAAACAGTACTCAAATTTACGAATATTCATTTTCTTACCTATATGTTCCAGTTCAAGTGTGTTCATCAAATGGTACTAAGTCCGACCCCTTCTTGTTATTTGTGGTCAAATCTGATGTTTACAATATGGCCAACCGAATGGCTATACGAAATACTTGGGGAGCTTCATCAAATCCAGGAATAAAGCTGGTTTTTCTCCTTGGATATTTACCGGTGATGAAACCATTTATACAGAAGGAAAGCAACATGTATAAAGACATTATCCAACTGAATTTTATAGACAATTACCATAATAATACAATAAAAACGATAATGGGATTTACATGGGTTGCTACCCATTGTAGAGGTGCAAACTATATCTTCTTTATAGATGACGACTACATTGTGAATACCAAACACATTTGGAATCATTTGCAAAGTTTGTATGTTGCTGAAAAGCGCAGTGTGTTCTTGGGATTTGTCTGGAAAGGTGCAAGACCTCAAAGAAATACTAAATCAAAATGGTACATCTCACGAGATGATTTTAAGGATAATGTTTGGCCACCATACGCTAGTGGTGGTTCCTTAGTATTGACCGTTGATATCATTAATAAACTATTGACTCAGTTCAAATTTATGAAGCCAATGTTTATAGATGACGTATACCTGGGTATTGCATGTAAAAAGTTAAACATTTCTCTAATTCATGAATCAAGATTTAGTGTACGTTATCGACCAGATAAAATGAACCTTTTATTTTCATCACATGGATTCAGATCTCCAATGAAATTAGTTGAAGATTGGAAAAAGTTCCATATTAAATATGATATGGTAATATAGTGTCAACTATCTGTTTGGATGCTGACTTTAATAAAGTGTTATGTAAAATCTTTGCACATAATATTGATTTTTTAACCTATATATTATGCCACTGCTGGATGAGTATTTTTCCCCCGAGGTATCATCAGCTTAGTAGTCTGAACTTTCGTGTTGACATGAATTATCATTGATATGGTCATAATTAAAAATCAACTGTTGCTTTTTAATTTTTGAAAGGCTTTTCTAACTCAGGAATAAATTACCTTAGCAGTATTTGGCAAAACTTTTAGGAATTACTAGTATTGGTCCTCAATGTTCTTCAACTTCGTACTTTATTTGGCCCCTTTTATTTTTTGATTCGAGCGTCACTGAAGAATCTTTTGTAGATTAAACGCGCGTCTGGGGCAAATGTTGAATTTTAATCCTGCTTTCTATGATGAGTTTATTGATTGATTAAGTCAGTATCAATATATTTCATATCTGCAATTTTGTCTTAACAATATGTTTTTGGTGCCCTTGAATGGACATGAATGCGTGACGTTCCTACACTGTTACTTGACATCATTCCCTAATATTGTCGAGTATGAGGACCTGTCCACGATATACAAAAATATAACGCATTGTGTTGATCAGAAAAATGAGCATATTGCCGAAAATGTATTTAACCTAGAGTTTTATTCATTTTTTTTTATCTCATTGCAATTTCTGGTTTCTGCATACTGATTTTCGAATGAGAAAAGTATGTCAATTTTAAAGATAAATCACAATATAAATCAATATTAGCACTCAACATGCTATAAAGTCTGTATGCCTTGATTTAATTTTTCATACCTTCATTATTTTATTTCCTGGGTGCCTTATACATATTGCCCCTTCAGTGTTCCTTAAACTATCCTTTTTTTTGTTATAAGTGGGTTAATAAAATTTGTCGCAGTAAAAGATATATCATAGGAATTGTCCTAACACCAATTTATGTGTCTTAATATGGTCTTAACTTATCGGTATATTTACTGATCCTTTAAATTTTTTAAATTGTATGTTAAACCTTCTTGTTAACACTGTAGATTGCAACACTGGAAAGTAACTATTTTTTCTGGTCTTCTTCATCCAGGAGAGTATTTTGTTCTGCATCTGTTACGTATTCCTTCGTGGCAGTACTGAAATAGTTTAACCACTCTGAAGTTGTACGCAAGATGCCGTTGGACTCTGAATTTTATTAAATGTGACATTTTTGAAGAATTCAAGTAACTCGAACATGTTAAATATTTTTACCGATTAAATGTTTACAGAAAGGCCATAGGATATCGAACATATTTTGAAAAAATGATATGTGGTACTTAGTATATCAATCAGTTATATGAAAGTACACGATCTAATTACTCTGGTGTTACACCTTTGAAAAATAAATGCCATTTTTTTCACAGAGAGGAAAAAGCAGGAATATAAAATCAGGTTGCATTCTGTATTTACTAGATATGATCCAAGACAAAGTTGGAATCCCCTTCCTGCAATTTCAAATATAACAGTAAATGAAGCAGCCATTACCAAAGTGTTGTCAAACCTTTATCCACATAATTCTTTTGGTCCTGATAACATCAATGGTCGAGTCTTAATCGAACTAAAGGAGCACATTTTACCAATTTAAAAAAGCAGGAATATAAAATCAGGTTGCATTCTGTATTTACTAATGAAACAGATATGATCCACGAAAAAGGTGGAACCCCCACTCTGCAATGTCAAACATAACAGTTAATGAAGCAGTTATTACCAAAGTATTGTCAAACATGTACACATTGTAAACACCACCAAATATAGTTGACAGATGGCTTGAAACATCTTGAGGTTCATCATAACAAATGGACAAATATGGCCGTATTTGCACCTCAAAAACTACTATGGGTACAGACTTACTTGTGCAGTTGGTTTTAAGTTTTAAGGCCTGGCATCCACTAGCTATATAAAAGTTAAATGTATTTTGCATATCAGAAAAATAAATTTTTTTGGGATTTTAATGGGCATCTTTTTTCGTTCCTACATAAGGTGTAAAAATAAACAAAGTTGGGATACAACTTTGAGATGGTCCCTCGCAGGTAACAAATGATTTCTTTTGTATTGATTGTTATTGATCGGCATTGACAATAGATAACTATACATCTATAGGTCAGTTTAAGGTAAAAATTGAGTGGACAATTCAGGAGTTTGTTTATTTTTGCATCGTCTGCAGGAAGGAAAAAAATGCCCATCAAATTCCAAAAACAATTTTTATCTTTCTGAAACACAAAATGCATAAAATTTTTATATATCTAGTGGATGCCGGGCCTTAAAACTTTCCAAACTGTACAGGTAAGTCTGTACACAGAGTAACTTTCGAGGTGAAAATACGGCCATATTTGCTCAATTGTTATGATGAACCTTAAAAGAGGATCTTACAACTTAACTTTAATGTTTATAATGAATCACGAAAATAGGGTCACGGACAAATGATACCTGTCAGACAGACGTCTAACAAGCTATCCATACACCAAAATACAGTTCACTAATTGTTTATGAAGCAGACCCAAAACACAAAAACGTAACATCTACTAATAAACAGTATTAAATGAGATGGAACCTTCCAGACTATCAATTAAACCTTACAATCATATCATACATAAAATATAGTTGATATATTGTTTTACTGTATCTGAGAAACGGAACTTATTATGTAACTATAAAAAGTAAACCCACAAAAATACTGAACTCCGAGGAAAATTCAAGACGGAGAGTCCCTAATCAAAGGGCAAAATCAACCTTGATCACTGATCCATGAAATTAGGTTGAGGTCAGGTAAACCATGCATGACGGACATGAAGAACCCCATTAACATCATATAATTATCACATTACTCATAACAAACGAGAAAGTCGCATAACAAACAAATCAAGAAGTCGCCGAACCATACAAATAAGGTCAAGAACAATGGTCCACCTATGGTAGAAGAAAAACTTCGGAAAAGAAGGCATTTGCATACAAGGTCTTTTACCATCTGAAATATAAAAAGCTAAATACAAATAGTTGACGACAACGCCGGATTGTAATCCCTATATCTGACATTGATTTTCGTTGCCTTTTATAGATTCATGTATTAAATGAATTTAAAAAGGACTGGCGATAGTAATTTGATGTGCTTCTTTGAAAATTTCACATGAACTTCAGAAATGGACAAAAATCAAATAAATAAGCAAACAATAACAAATTAAAGAAAAAAGAAAAGGAAAGAAAAAAAAAGGAAAGGATAAGAACAAAGATACAAAAGATAGAATTTAGAAACAGGAAAAGATTTAGATGAATATGCAAAGTGTTTCTAATGTAACAGGATGTCAGTCGTTGAAGAGTACACTTCCTGTAAACGTATAAACCTGTCAACAACAGGACTCCCTAGTAAGTTAGCTGTAGGTCTTAGGTCAGACATGCAAGTAACTAAACACAAGCTGCATGATCACTAAATTGAAAAAAAAGGAAAATCAGAGATAAATGATAGACCTAAAAGTGAGTATATTATCAGTTTGTCTACATATAATATATGAATTTCCGAGTTAAAAAATGATTGATATTTCTGTTGATCAGCTGATTTTTTACAATATAAATATTATGAGAATTGGCTAATCGATTTAACGGATTGTATTTGTGTTTTTGTCTGATAGAATAGAGTGTTCTACAGCAAACCGGAAAATGACTCGATAAGGCCGGGATCAACGTCGGTTCTTTCATAATGACGTCGTTTTTTTTTATCTGTCAGGGTAAAGTGGTAAATGCCGGGTTCAAATAATTGACGTACCAAATCAGTGATATGCAGTTGTATGAAGAGCTCGGTATGGTGACATAGGGGAAGGGAAGGACGATGCATAACAAATCCGCTGTCTGTATAAGACACCGACATGATCACTGGCATAACTTATCTGGCAGAGGAAATTATAAGTTTGACTAAAGTTTAGTGGTAGACCAATGTAATAAGTTATGCTTATCAATATACATGAATCTTTAAACAATAGCAGAATAATAGTAAATTGAAAATTTGTTAACTCATTGTTGAAGGCCGTACGGTGACCTACAGTTGTTAATTTCTGTGTCATTTGGTCTCTTGTGGAGAATTGCCTCATTGGCAATCATAACACATCTTCTTTTTTTAAATTAAAAATTCATCGTTCAATAAACTTTGATTTCCTTTTACATCAATATGGAAGCTAGAAAAGAGGGACGAAAGATACCAAAGGGACAGTCAAACTCATAAATCTAAAACAAACTGACAACGCCATGGCTAAAAATGAAAAGACAAACAGAAAAACAATAGTACACATGACACAACATAGAAAACTAAAGAATAAACAACACGAACCCCACCGAAAACTAGGTAGTTTCACGAGAATTAGCTATTTGAAGTATTGAGTATACACAACCGATGTTTGCAAATTCATAAAGAACATGTAGAAGATAATATCTTCAGTCAATTTTCTATAACTAAAACTCGTGTCTGTAAACCTAAAAATACCGTATAGCGGGCTATTTTCGCGGGGTGCAAATTTTCGCTTATTTTCGCTGATAGAACAAAATCGCCAAAATAAATTCCTCCAATTTAAAAGTGTACATACAAAGGTATTGATAAAAGTTTTGATTCCGCGAAAATATTAACCTTATTTAATGAAAAGCACGAAATTTTACAACCGCGAAAATAACCCGCTATACGGTATATAAATTATGTTTTATTGGTTATAAAAGTATATGAATCTATAAAAAAAGGAGCTGTATTATGTTTGCCAATGCGACAACTTTCCGACTATGTGGTACGAGTTTTGCTCAATATTGACGGCTGCATTTGATCTTTGTTGCTATAAAAGGCACGAAATGATTAATATTCACTACCGTTTATTATTTAAATACAATACCGATGTCTCTAAGGAGAAGCAAAATATTTAAGCTTCAGTCAAGAAGAATGGTAATCGGGTGACATAGATACATGTAGGGACAAGAACATTCAAATGGAGTTCATATTGTAAACTAAACACATCAAATATTCTAAAACTAGCTAGATTCTACAAACATGATGATGATAAAACAGTATTATTAAATGATATTAGAAAATAAGCCCTAATACGGACAAATCAGCCTGTGATATACTGGTGTCGTTTTCCGGTCGATATAAATCCGGAGTTAATATTGGTTTTCGGACAGGGCCAATGTAGCAATACACAGTTAGAAGTTTAGTTTCGCATTTTGGCCATGGAGATTTTTTTCAAATATGAAAGTTTTTGTACAATAAAATTGAGTTTTAGATAGATGAAGAGTAATAAAGCCTTCCATGTGGGTTTATATTAACATATAAATTGTTTTAGCATGTTTTATATGCCATTTTTCTGTTTGACAGTCCGTATTGTCCAATCCGTAGTGTTTTTAACAAAGATTTGACTCGAACTTTTCAATTCAATTTTTGGGGAAAACAAGCAGAAATGCATATGATTTTTGGCCTCTAGATAGATGATGTATATGGTTTCAGGAAAGGGAATGGTTTGAAATTCTCCTTTGGACCAAATTTTGGAGTCATTTTGAAATATTTTTTATCAATAAACGCAGATTGTTGCCATGGTTACACCAAAAAGATATTATATTTCACCATTATAACTATTGGAAATCTAATTTATGGAAGATTCTTTGTAAATTAAAATATACAAATGCATAACACAAATATTAAGCCTTATTTGTTGGATAGGACGGAAAAGAGGGTGGTTAGACATTAAAAGTGTCAATTTTAAATATATTTCCTATACGAAATACGGGGGTCAATACAGAAAAGGTCATATTGGCCCCCGTATTGGCCCATGTGCGAATACGGTTCACTTACGGTTTCAATTTTCTTACACCTAGTAAGCTTAAGGCGTATCGTTATGCATAAAATACATTTGTAATCATATTTTTGAATATAATATCATCAAAAGTTTAAAGAATGCTCAGTGTTTTGTAACTGTTTGAACGGAAATATTTCTGAGCCTTTCCAAGTACGACTTCCGATTATTTTTAGTTTCATTTCCGTTCATCAATCATCAGAACGCAGACGATTCTAGAAAAAGATTAGGTATATTGTCGTCTGATTTATTCCTCCCCTCTACTTTAGATTTGCTAGATAAAATGAATTGTAAGATTAAGTACTTGGACGAGAGATAAGAAATTACATATGACAAAGTTGACGAAAACATCAATCGTGAATGCGAAAAGTCGAGTTCAAATATTAATTTCTGTATCGTCTTCAACTTCAAAGTAAGTTGCTTAAAAAATTTAATAAAAGTGTTCTGAATAACTGAATGTTCCTTTATTGGCCCTGTTATAGATTATCGATCAGCTGTATTGGCCTCTCCGGTCCAATATAACTAGTCTCGAATCTATAACGGGTCCAATACATCTAATCTCGAATCTATAACGGGTCCAATACAGAAACAGCCAGTTTTTATTTGATATTGTCTTATGTCAATCTTTCTAAAGTAAGAGTGACTTTGCCATTAGACCAAGTGACTTGTAAATGACGGGAATATAACTTAATAGAAACGAACAGAAACATTGTTAGTGTAAATTCTAAATGTGAACAAATCAAACAAACGGAATGAGTGAAATATAACTTTCATATTCCTGACTTGTCAGAGGTAGTTTGGTGAGAAAATGATGGGTAAAACTTAGTTTTCTAAACCGTCTATGTGTCTGACAGTTGTGTAGAGTTGCGTTTTATAGACAATAGTGGTGAAAGTAATAAAACAAAACTACTGAACTCCGAGGGAAATTCAACGGATGGATATTAATTGTCATATTCCTGACTAAGTATACGCTTTTCCTTATGCAGAAAATGGTGGATCAAACCTGGTTATATAGCTAGCTGAACCTCTCACTTGTATAACCGTCGCATTAAATTCCCAAATTGACAACAATGTGTGAACAAAACAAACACACATGATAGGAAAGAATATCACAAATAGGGGTACAGCAATCAACAATGTGTAATAATCTTAATAACTATAAAAACAAACAAATATGTAATAAAGAGGTACTATCAGGCATATAGACAAAGTTACACATTAGCAAAAATGAAAGACAAGAATACACAATTTACAATAGCACAAACCCAACTACAAAAGCACTTTTACAATTTAAAACATTTACAATAGTGCAACCCAACTACAAAAGCATAACACATATAAATAGTTCAATAATTATATGTTTCAGATGCCAAAATTATGGATTTCATACGTAAATAGTTAGCAGTAACAATTTGGATACCCGCTGGAAAAAATGTGGAAGAAACTTCGCATACTTTCAATGACGATATTTAAAACAATAACTGTACTTTTTATCGTCTGCTGTCTGGCAAACCTTTCTTCAAATTCTAGTCAACAATCAACACTTATGATCACATCAGATGACAAGAAGCCTTATACAAGAGTGTACATTGATAAAAGTACTGTTTCTCATATGGTGTCACCAAAAATTACGGATTCAGTTGTAGTTAAAAACAATACTACAACGGTTGTTATTAAAAACGAAACTACAAAAGTTCAAGTTAAAAACAATACTTTAAAATTTATAGTTGAAAACAATACTACAATAGTTTTTGATTTAGTTAAAGACAATACTGTAAAAGTTCCACTTAAAAACAAAACTACAAAAGTTCCAGTTAAAAACAAAACTACAAAAGTTCCAGTTAAAGACTATACTACAAAAGTTCCAGTTAAAGACAATACTGTAAAAGTTCCAGTTAAAACCAAAACTACAAATGTTCCAGTTAAAGACAATACTGCAAAAGTTCCAGTTAAAACCAAAACTACAAAAGTTCCAGTTAAAGACAATACTGTAAAAGTTCCAGTTAAAACCAAAACTACAAATGTTCCAGTTAAAGACAATACTGTAAAAGTTCCAGTTAAAACCAAAACTACAAATGTTCCAGTTAAAGACAATACTGCAAAAGTTCCAGTTAAAACCAAAACTACAAAAGTTCCAGTTAAAGACAATACTGTAAAAGTTCCAGTTAAAGACAATACTGTAAGGAGTACTCAAATTTACGAGTATTCGTTTCCATACCTTCATGTTCCTGTGAACGTGTGTAAATCAAATGGTGCTAAGTCTGATCCTTTCTTGCTATTTGTGGTAAAATCTGATGTTAACCATATCGCCCATCGAATAGCAATACGGAATACTTGGGGAAATACGTCTAACCCTGGAATAAAACTGGTTTTCCTCGTAGGATATTCACCGTTGATGAAAGAATTTATACAAATGGAAAGTGACACATATAAAGACATTATTCAACAGAACTTTCTAGACGATTACCACAATAATACATTAAAAACGATAATGGGTTTTACATGGGTTGCTACCCATTGCAGTGGTGCAAAGTATATCTTTTTTGTAGATGATGACTATATTGTGAATACCAAATACATTTGGAATCATTTGCATACATTGTCTATTGCTGGAAAGCGCGGTGTATTCTTGGGATATGTCTGGAAAAATGCCAAACCTCACAGAAATGCTAATTCTAAATGGTTTATTTCAAAAGATGATTTTAAGGATAATGTTTTGCCACCATACGCCGGGGGTGGTTCGTTAGTATTAACCGTTGATACAATAAATAAACTGTTGAGTCAGTTCAAATTTATGAAGCCAATTATTATAGATGACGTATACCTGGGTATTGCATGTAAAAAGTTAAAGATTTCTCTAATTCATGAATCAAGATTTAGTGTACGTTATCAACCAGATAAAATGAACCATTTATTTTCATCACATGGATTCAGATCTCCAATGCAATTAATTGAAGACTGGAAAAAGTTCCATATTAAATATGATATGGTAATATAGTGTCAATTACCTGTTCGGATGCCTACTTTAATAAATTGTTATGTAAAATCTTTGCGCATGATAGAAATGTTTTATTCTCTATATTTTTATTGATAAAGACAGTATCACAAACCAATATGTCATTATCCTTTTTCTCTGCAATTTTTTTTGCAATATGAATTGAATGAAAAATTAGGAAGTATATATACACGTAGCTGTTCGGTTGAATACATTCAATCTTTATACATAAATTAACGCAGATGACAAGGATGTGTGGCGTTCCAGCACTGTTACTTGCCATCATTGACCAATATTGTCGAGAATCAGGGCCTGTCCATGACATATATAAAAAATATAAGGCAGTTACTATTAGTAAAACAGCATGGGATCTTAGCTTTGGTTTGGAACGACGGTTTATATTTACACTTTGGGACGACCCAAAATTAAAAGATGTATATGCTACCAGTAAGTGTAATCCTAATCGTAGGTGTATGATAGTTGGAATTTGTTTTGTATAGACAACTGGAAGGTTCTTAATACTAAGTATGAAAGACATAATCACTATGATAGGCTGCTAGTCTAGATACCACATGTGAAGATAGTCAGTAAGGTAAAGTCGTTACACTGTGGCCTGTGGACTTATACGATATAAATTGGGTCAGTAAATTTAGTATGGGGTTTCAAGCTTCGCTAACATCCTACATGTAACTAATAAAATATATTAGTTCTTTAGTTTCATAAACTATCGTTCTTCTTGACATAAGATGGATTGTCATATTCGTTGCAATTTAGAATATATCATTGGAATTGTCCTACAATGTAAGATTATAACACCAATTAAATGTTTTAGATAGTCTCAACTTGACAAGTTGTTTTTTGTATGCTAGGGAAGTCAATTTGTTTTTGTCTGTGGTAGTGTAGGGTCAGTCAGATTGTTTTTATCTATCATAGGTTCAATAATTTGTTTATGGTAGGGGCAGGTCAGATTGTTTTTATCTATGGTAGGGGCAACCAATTTGTTTTCGTCTGTGGTAGGGGCAGTCAATTTGTTTTCATCTATGGTAGGGGCAGTCAATTTGTTTTCGTCTGTGGTAGGGGCAGTCAGATTGTTTTTGTCTATGGTAAGGGCAGTCAATTTGTTTTTGTCTATGGTAGGGGCAGTCAATTAATTTTTGTCTATGGTAGGGGCAGTCAATTTGGTTTTGTCTATGGTAGGGGCAGTCCATTTGTTTTTATCTATGGTAGGGGCAGTCAATTTGTTTTTGTTTATGATAGGGACCGCCCATTTGTTTTTATCTATGAAAGGAGTAGTCAATTTTTTTTTGTCTTTGGTTTAGGTAGTCAGATTTTTATTGTCTATGGTAGCGGCAGTCCATTTGTTTTTGTCTATAGTAGGGCAGTCCATTTGGTTTTGTCTATGGTAGGGGCAGTCCATTTGTTTTTGTTCATGGTAAGGGCAGTCCATTTGTTTTAATCTATGGTAGGGGCAGTAAATTTGTTTTTGTCTATGGTAGGGGCAGTCCATTTGTTTTTATCTATGGTAGGGGCAGTCCATTTGCTTTTGTCCATGGTAGGGGCAGTCCATTTGTTTTTGTCCATGGTAGAGGCAGTCCATTTGTTTTTATCTATGATAGGGGCAGTCAATTTGATTTTGTCTATGGTAGGGGAGTGAAATTGTTTTTGTCTATGGTAGGGGCAGTGGATTTGTTTTTGTTTATGGTAGGGGTAGTCAATTTGTTTTTGTCTATGGTAGGGGAAGCCAATTTGTTTTTGTCTACGGTAGGGGTAGTCAGATAGTTTTTGTCTATGGTAGAGGCAGTCTGATTGTTTTTGTTTATGGTAGGGGCAGTCAATTTGTTTTTGTCCATGGTAGGGGTAGTCACTTTGTCATTGTCTATGGTAGGTCAGTCAATTTTTTTTTATATGGTAGGGCAGTCAACTTTTTTTTGTCTATGGTAGGGGCAGTCAGATTGTTTTTGTCTCTGGAAGGGGAAGTCAATTTGTTTTTGTCTATGGTAGGGGCAGTCCATTTGTTTTTGTCCATGGTAAGGGCAGTCCATTTGTTTTTTATCTATGGTAGGGGCAGTCCATTTGTTTTTGTCTACGGTAGGGGCAGTCCATTTGTTTTTGTCTATGGTAGGGGAGTGAATTTGTTTTTTGTCTATGGTAGGGACAGAGGATTTGTTTTTAATTATGGTAGGAGTAGTCAATTTGTTTTTGTCTATGCTAGGGGTAGTCAATTGGTTTGTGTCTATGGTAGGGGCAGTCAAAATTAGTATTTGTCTATGGTAGGGGATTGAAGTTGTTTTTTGTCTATGGTAGGGGCAGTGGATTTGTTTTTATTTATGGTAGGGGTAGGCAATTTGTTTTTGTCTATGGTAGGGGCAGTCAATTTGTTTTTGTCTATGGTAGGGACAGTCAGATTGTTTTTGTATATGGTAGGGGCAGTCAATTTGGTTTTTTTTCTATGGTAGGGGCAGTCCATTTGTTTTTTGTATATGGTAGGGGCAATCAGATTGTTTTTGTATATGGTAGGGGCAGTCAATTTGTTTTTTTTTCTATGGTAGGGGCAGTCCATTTGTTTTTTGTATATGGTAGGGGCAGTCAGATTGTTTTTGTATATGGTAGGGGCAGGTCAGATTGTTTTTGTCTATGGTAGGGGCAGTCAATTTGTTTTTGTCTACGGTAGGGGCAGTCAATTTGTTTTTGTATATGGTAGGGGCAGTCAATTTGGTTTTTTTTTCTATGGTAGGGGCAGTCCATTTGTTTTTTGTATATGGTAGGGGCAGTCAGATTGTTTTTGTCTATGGTAGGGGCAATCAATTTGTTTTTGTCTATGGTAGGGGTAGTCAATTGGTTTTTGTCTATGGTAGGGGCAATAGATTTGATTATGTCTATGGTAGGGGTAGTCAATTGTTTTTTGTCTATGATAGAGGCAGTCAGATTTTTTTGTATATGGTAGGGGCAGTCAGATTGCTTTTGTCTCTGGAAGGGGCAGTCAATTTGTTTTTGTCTATGGTAGGGGCAGTCCATTTGTTTTTGTCCATGGTAAGGGCAGTCCATTTGTTTTTATCTATGGTAGGGGCAGTCCATTTGTTTTTGTCTACGGTAGGGACAGTCAATTTGTTTTTTATCTATGGTAGGGGCAGTCCATTTGTTTTTGTCTACGGTAGGGGCAGTCCATTTGTTTTTGTCTATGGTAGGGGAGTGAATTTGTTTTTTGTCTATGGTAGGGACAGAGGATTTGTTTTTATTTATGGTAGGGGTAGTCAATTTGTTTTTGTCTATGCTAGGGGTAGTCAATTGGTTTGTGTCTATGGTAGGGGCAGTCAAAATTAGTATTTGTCTATGGTAGGGGATTGAAGTTGTTTTTTGTCTATGGTAGGGGCAGTGGATTTGTTTTTATTTATGGTAGGGGTAGTCAATTTGTTTTTGTCTATGGTAGGGGCAGTCAATTTGATTTTGTCTATGGTAGGGGCAGTCAGATTGTTTTTGTATATGGTAGGGGCAGTCAATTTGTTTTTTTTTCTATGGTAGGGGCAGTCCATTTGTTTTTTGTATATGGTAGGGGCAGTCAGATTGTTTTTGTATATGGTAGGGGCAGTCAATTTGTTTTTTTTTTCTATGGTAGGGGCAGTCCATTTGTTTTTTGTATATGGTAGGGGCAGTCAGATTGTTTTTGTATATGGTAGGGGCAGGTCAGATTGTTTTTGTCTATGGTAGGGGCAGTCAATTTGTTTTTGTCTACGGTAGGGGCAGTCAATTTGTTTTTGTATATGGTAGGGGCAGTCAATTTGGTTTTTTTTTCTATGGTAGGGGCAGTCCATTTGTTTTTTGTATATGGTAGGGGCAGTCAGATTGTTTTTGTCTATGGTAGGGGCAATCAATTTGTTTTTGTCTATGGTAGGGGTAGTCAATTGGTTTTTGTCTATGGTAGGGGCAATAGATTTGATTATGTCTATGGTAGGGGTAGTCAATTGTTTTTTGTCTATGATAGAGGCAGTCAGATTTTTTTGTATATGGTAGGGGCAGTCAGATTGTTTTTGTCTATGGAAGGGGCAGTCAATTTGTTTTTGTCTATGGTAGGGGCAGTCCATTTGTTTTTGTCCATGGTAAGGGCAGTCCATTTGTTTTTATCTATGGTAGGGGCAGTCCATTTGTTTTTGTCTACGGTAGGGGCAGTCCATTTGTTTTTGTCTATGGTAGGGGAGTGAATTTGTTTTTTGTCTATGGTAGGGACAGAGGATTTGTTTTTATTTATGGTAGGGGTAGTCAATTTGTTTTTGTCTATGCTAGGGGTAGTCAATTGGTTTGTGTCTATGGTAGGGGCAGTCAAAATAAGTATGTGTCTATGGTAGGGGATTGAAGTTGTTTTTTGTCTATGGTAGGGGGCAGTGGATTTGTTTTTATTTATGGTAGGGGTAGTCAATTTGTTTTTGTCTATGGTAGGGGCAGTCAATTTGTTTTTGTCTATGGTAGGGGCAGTCAGATTGTTTTTGTATATGGTAGGGGCAGTCAATTTGTTTTTTTTTCTATGGTAGGGGCAGTCCATTTGTTTTTTGTATATGGTAGGGGCAGTCAGATTGTTTTTGTATATGGTAGGGGCAGTCAATTTGTTTTTTTTTCTATGGTAGGGGCAGTCCATTTGTTTTTTGTATATGGTAGGGGCAGTCAGATTGTTTTTGTATATGGTAGGGGCAGGTCAGATTGTTTTTGTCTATGGTAGGGGCAGTCAATTTGTTTTTGTCTACGGTAGGTGCAGTCAATTTGTTTTTGTATATGGTAGGGGCAGTCAATTTGGTTTTTTTTTCTATGGTAGGGGCAGTCCATTTGTTTTTTGTATATGGTAGGGGCAGTCAGATTGTTTTTGTCTTTGGTAGGGGCAATCAATTTGTTTTTGTCTATGGTAGGGGTAGTCAATTGGTTTTTGTCTATGGTAGGGGCAATAGATTTGATTATGTCTATGGTAGGGGTAGTCAATTGTTTTTTGTCTATGATAGAGGCAGTCAGATTTTTTTGTATATGGTAGGGGCAGTCAGATTGTTTTTGTCTATGGTAGGGGCAGTCAATTTGTTTTCGTCTATGGTAGGGGCAGTCAATTTGTTTTCGTCTATGGTAGGGCAGTCAGATTGTTTTTGTATATGGTAGGGACAGTCCATTTGTTTTTATCCATGGTAGGGGCATTCTGTTAATTTTTGTCTATGGTAGGGGCAGTCCATTTGTTTTTGTCTATGGTAGGGGCAGTCCATTTGTTTTTGTCTATGGTAGGGGCAGTAGATTTGTTTTTGTCAATGGTAGGGGCATTCTGTTAATTTTGTCTATGGTAGGGGCAATCAATTTGTTTTTGTCTATGGTAGGGGTAGTCAATTGGTTTTTGTCTATGGTAGGGGCAATAGATTTGATTATGTCTATGGTAGGGGTAGTCAATTGTTTTTTGTCTATGATAGAGGCAGTCAGATTTTTTTGTATATGGTAGGGGCAGTCAGATTGTTTTTGTCTATGGTAGGGGCAGTCAATTTGTTTTCGTCTATGGTAGGGGCAGACAGATTGTTTTTGTCTATGGTAGGGGCAGTCAATTGGTTTTTGTCTATGGTAGGGGCAGTCAATTGGTTTTTGTCTATGGTAGGGGCGGTCAATTTGTTTTTGTCTATGGTAGGGGCAGTCAATTTGTTTTCGTCTATGGTAGGGGCAGTCAATTGGTTTTTGTCTATGGTAAGGGCAGTCAATTGGTTTTTGTCTATGGTAGGGGCAGTCAATTGGTTTTTGTCTATGGTAGGGGCAGTCAATTTGTTTTCGTCTATGGTAGGGCAGTCAGATTGTTTTTGTCTATGGTAGGGGCAGTCCATTTGTTTTTGTCTATGGTAGGGGCAGTCAATTGGTTTTTGTCTATGGTAGGGGCAGTCAATTGGTTTTTGTCTATGGTAGGGGCAGTCAATTGGTTTTTGTCTATGGTAGGGGCAGTCAATTTGTTTTCGTCTATGGTAGGGCAGTCAGATTGTTTTTGTCTATGGTAGGGGCAGTCAGATTGTTTTTGTATATGCTAGGGGCAGTCCATTTGTTTTTGTCTATGGTAGGGGCAGTAGATTTGTTTTTGTCAATGGTAGGGGCATTCTGTTAATTTTGTCTATGGTAGGGGCAATCAATTTGTTTTCGTCTATGGTAGGGGCAGTCCATTTGTTTTTATCTATGGTAGGGGCAGTAGATTTGTTTTTGTCAATGGTAGGGGCATTCCATTTGTTTTTGTCTATGGTAGGGGCAGTCAATTGTTTTTTGTCTATGGTTTGGGTAGTCAGATTTTTATTGTCTATGGTAGCGGCAGGCAGATTGTTTTTGTATATGGTAGGGGCAGGTCAATTTGTTTTTGTCTATGGTAGGGGCAGTCAATTTGTTTTCGTCTATGGTAGGGGCAGTCAATTGGTTTTTGTCTATGGTAAGGGCAGTGAATTGGTTTTTGTCTATGGTAGGGGCAGTCAATTGGTTTTTGTCTATGGTAGGGGCAGTCAATTTGTTTTCGTCTATGGTAGGGCAGTCAGATTGTTTTTGTCTATGGTAGGGGCAGTCCATCTGTTTTTGTCTATGGTAGGGGCAGTCAATTGGTTTTTGTCTATGGTAGTGGCAGTCAATTGGTTTTTGTCTATGGTAGGGGCAGTCAATTGGTTTTTGTCTATGGTAGGGGCAGTCAATTTGTTTTCGTCTATGGTAGGGCAGTCAGATTGTTTTTGTCTATGGTAGGGGCAGTCAGATTGTTTTTGTATATGGTAGGGGCAGTCCATTTGTTTTTGTCTATGGTAGGGGCAGTAGATTTGTTTTTGTCAATGGTAGGGGCATTCTGTTAATTTTGTCTATGGTAGGGGCAATCAATTTGTTTTCGTCTATGGTAGGGGCAGTCCATTTGTTTTTATCTATGGTAGGGGCAGTAGATTTGTTTTTGTCAATGGTAGGGGCATTCCATTTGTTTTCGTCTATGGTAGGGGCAGTCAATTGGTTTTTGTCTATGGTAAGGGCAGTCAATTGGTTTTTGTCTATGGTAGGGGCAGTCAATTGGTTTTTGTCTATGGTAGAGGCAGTCAATTTGTTTTCGTCTATGGTAGGGCAGTCAGATTGTTTTTGTCTATGGTAGGGGCAGTCCATCTGTTATTGTCTATGGTAGGGGCAGTCAATTGGTTTTTGTCTATGGTAGGGGCAGTCAATTGGTTTTTGTCTATGGTAGGGGCAGTCAATTGGTTTTTGTCTATGGTATGGGCAGTCAATTTGTTTTCGTCTATGGTAGGGCAGTCAGATTGTTTTTGTCTATGGTAGGGGCAGTCAGATTGTTTTTGTATATGGTAGGGGCAGTCCATTTGTTTTTGTCTATGGTAGGGGCAGTAGATTTGTTTTTGTCAATGGTAGGGGCATTCTGTTAATTTTGTCTATGGTAGGGGCAATCAATTTGTTTTCGTCTATGGTAGGGGCAGTCCATTTGTTTTTATCTATGGTAGGGGCAGTAGATTTGTTTTTGTCAATGGTAGGGGCATTCCATTTGTTTTTGTCTATGGTAGGGGCAGTCAATTGGTTTTTGTCTATGGTTTGGGTAGTCAGATTTTTATTGTCTATGGTAGCGGCAGTCAGATTGTTTTTGTATATGGTAGGGGCAGGTCAATTTGTTTTCGTCTATGGTAGGGGCAGTCAATTCGTTTTTATCCATGGTAGAGGCAGTCCATTTGTTTTTGTCAATGGTAGGGGCATTCCATTTGTTTTTATTTATGGTAGGGGCATTCTGTTAATTTTTGTCTATGGTAGGGGCAGTCCATTTGTTTTTGTCTATGGTAGGGGCAGTCCATTTGTTTTTGTCTATGGTAGGGGCAGTAGATTTGTTTTTGTCAATGGTAGGGGCATTCCATTTGTTTTAATCTATGGTAGGGGCATTCTGTTAATTTTTGTCTATGGTAGGGGCAGTCCATTTGTTTTTGTCTATGGTAGGGGCAGTAGATTTGTTTTTGTCAATGGTAGGGGCATTCCATTTGTTTTTATCTATGGTAGGGGCATTCTGTTTATTTTTGTCTATGGTAGGGGCAGTTCATTTATTTTTATCTATTGTAGGGGAAGTCCATTTGTTTTTGTCTATGGTAGGGCCAGTCACTTGAATTACAGATCGATTGGTGTGAATATATTTAATGTACAATAAGAAATCCGCCTCCTCAAAATATCCATATAATATAACAGAAACGAAGAGAAACAAACATATTTGATATTTAGAAGTCCAAGATGTGTTTGCAAGACTGATTTAAAAAGTAAAATAACAAACATGCCAAATCCCAAGGAAAATGCAAAACGGAAAGTCCCTTACCAAATTGCAAAAACATATCAAAAAGCTCAAACTCATCAAACGAATGGAAACAACTGTTACATTCCTGACTTGGTACAGCCATTTACTTATGTAGAAAATGATGAAGTCATTAAATTATTTACAACTTCATAAGTCTAGACACTGATAGGTAAAATGATAAATACTGAAAGTAAAAGATTTATTTACATGTTTATAGTTGTTTTCATATATTTCTTTCAGTTTCCTGAACAAAATGGAACAATGTAATTGTTTAATTGTTGTTTCGCAGCTTTTGTGAAGAAGGAACAAAACTAATTAAAGACACTTTACGTCGGCGCCCTTTTTGTTGGCAAGTGCATAAGTTCTGAAAAAGGTTTGGGCGTCTCTTAGTAAGTAGTGAAAATTATTTAAACCTGTACAAAATTCAACATGATCTGCTTGATAGATTTTTAAACGTATGGAATAGTTAAATTTGCATCAAAAGAAGTAAAGTTAAATTAATGAGACATAGAAACTGTTCCTATTCACATGACATCTGCATGATCTGTTGTAGAGACATACATAAATATAGGTTAAATATTACACATACAAACTATTGAGACATATTCTATCCTCAATTCAGTACAAGTTTTTAAATAACATGTTTTAAATTTTTTGTTTCAAATCAACGACCTGTATTTGGTATATTTAAAAGTTGTATTTAGATACACTGTTGAGATAGATGACGTTAAACCCCAATAATACATGTTGTTTTGATCATAAATCACGAGCATCACTGAAGATACATTACTTGTCGAAATGCGATATGAAATAGAGTCAAATTGGTACATTTTGTACCGTCAATGTTATTTTATTGGTGACGATTAATATATCCAGTATTTAAAACAAAGTAGATTTTTTGTATGTAAAAGTTGAAGATTATTTTTGTAAGGTTAAAATCGAACTCAGTTAATGGTGGTTTATTTCAAATGACATGTATCTGGTATATTTTTTAAATGACCCTTATATATGATATCAAAACAACTTCAGAAATGACAACTTTAGAACACTAATAGTACGAAAAGATCATCCCAAAGGTTGGATCAGGTTTAGAAATATGGTCAACTAGACTTTTATCAGGGAAAAACACGATAGGCGTCCATCTCACTGTCCCGGTAGCCTGGAGCATTTGAATGCTTCTGTTGTGTTGAAATAATGCCAAATTAGGAAGGGGAAAGATTGACTAAGGGGTGTATTAATACACAGCTTCATTCAGTTGAAATTGGCATAAATATTAGATACAATACACAGGTAACAAAGAAACAGGTAACAACCGTTGTAGTGCAGTTCAAAATTCCCGCCTTTGATTATCGACTATGTATGTAGTACTGTTTAAATGCCTCCCTTATCCGAAAAAACTCTCGAAAGCTGCGATCCATGTACACTCCCTATCGGGATTAATGGAGATGTTTCACTGACGTATATTTATACAAGGACAATCAATCCCCACCCAACACAAAGGGAGTGCTAGGACACCGGGAAGTCTGTGACTACCTATTGGATTTTTGAATATATCGTATCATTAGTCAAAACAAACAACAAATACATGGTAACATATTAAGAGTACACAGTTTAACTCTTTATACGTTTGGAGATAGTCTCGTTGGCCAATGTCTCCGTAGTTTAACTCTGACACTAGTAGCATATATTCGCAATTTTAAACTGTCACAGTAGATAAAAAATTACCCGTTGGATATTTAATTAATTTTCCATTGTGATATTTAGCTTATTAGTTGATTTGCTTTGTTGCTGATGCATACATAACAACAGACGCGTATCCCGCTGGCTCAAATCTGATCAAAGTAATGTCAAGTTCATTATCACCAATAAATATGATAACGCGAAGATTAAAAAAAAAATTGTTTAAAATTTAATGTTTGAAAAATCTTAAGTATCCTTGTTGGTATTGAATAGAATGTGATAAGAAAGTTAAATGTCAATGACTTAATATAGTAAGGTATTGAGGAAATTAGCCTGGATTTATTTCCTGTATTGCTGATATCAAACGTGTATAGACAGTTTTGTAGTTATGCACAGCACTAAGTTTGAAATACGAGTTATTTGTCACCTTTTGACATAAGGTTCGTGTATCTTGTATACATGTACTTCGGATAATCATTATCGCGAAATATTGTGCAATGTACGTTTCTAAATTCTGCACACTAATAATTTGAATAAAGCCAGTCGTAAATTTGGTCACCACTCCTGTCGAATCATATGTAAATAAGATAAACTGACGGAGACTAAAGAATTTCATTATCAACATCCTGAACAATATGTTACTAGGATAAAATTGCGAAATAATAATTATTTGAGGCGGGATAGGTGGCTTCACCATAATATTATCGTAGTTGGAAGTTAAAATTTTCCAATCATACACCATCAATGGTTATATCTTAATTTGTTCCAGTAAAACATGGACGGATTTAACCATTTCCTTTTCAGTCAAGTAAGTTTAAATATTTTTTATAATTTGTTTCTCAACTAAAAAAGAATAATACTAGTTAATTAATTAATAAATACAATGAATAGTAAGTTTTCTCGTTTGAATTGTTTTACATTTGTCATTTAGGAGTCTTTTATAGCCTACTATGCGGAATGGGCTTTGCTCATGGTTGAAGGTCGTACGGTGACCTATAGTTGTTCATTTCTGTGTCTTTTGGTCTCTTGTGAGGAGATTTCTCAATGGCAATCATACCACATCTTTTTTTTATACTTATATGGACATACACAATTCATTAAATTGCAAATATGCAGTATCCTTATTTCCTTAATGACAAACTCTAATATGCAGTGATAGCGTTGGTCTCGCCTTAACTAAATAGTAGAGGCGAGACCGTCAATACTGTGTTAACGTTTGTAAGTTTAAGGGAAACCACTGGTTGTATGTCGATGATATTTGGTATAATTTGAAGAAGCATATTTTACACATCTCATATCCATGTAGAATATTTGGTTCAGCCTCTTAAGTCATAGTCTATTGACATTGAAATTTTAATTCGTTAAATGTAGGGTCAGGTAACGTGGAAGTCTTTGTGGTTCAAAGTATTGCAGTGTTGATTTAAACATTCACATTATACTAAAAAAAACATAACTTAAAGTTATCTCTGTGTTAACATTTTATTGTTTAACTTTTTTGCTTTCATTTTTATCTGTTTTAAATCGGTGGCTGGTATAGTTCAGAAATCTATACATAAAGGTGTAAAATATGATCATTATTGAAACTGTTACTGAAACTATATTTCCATGATGATGTCCTCAAATTTATACACTGAAGGTGTGCAATGCTAATAGTTCTGGAAATATAAACTTAGTTTGGATTAAATTGGATTTTCTTTTCTTTCAAATCAACGAAACTTTAAAATTTTAGTATATGAATTAAAAAATGTATTGACCAAAAATAAGTACAGTGAGTAATAAACTAAGATTTTATCATGAAATCTCAGATACTTGGAGACCCGGGGAAATTTGTTTCCTGTGTGACATTTAAAATGCAATTTCAAACATCACACAAATGATTGTTTTTCGGAAAATGACAAAGTTTCATAATAAGAAACAATTATTTTAATTAAAACACTTAAATTTTTTAATCATGAAATCTCAGAAAACAGGAAGGCGGAAATTTGTCAAATGTAATGCAAATAGATATTTTGTTTGTTTGTCCATGTTCCGTGCATATTTCACGATCAAAACCACAAAATTTACAGACACTTTAAAATATAAGTGTATTAAAAAAAATTAGGGTGTCTGTTATAAATGCCAATGAGATAAATATCCAATAAAGATTAGACGGCGTGCACAAAGTTGACGGCAACTGTAAAATTCGCCTTTTAAATAGTTTTATACAACCGTGTTTTAAATATTTTTGAATAAGAATAGGAATAAGATTTTTTTTTTATGATAAAATGATGAATGCATGCCATTAAAATCCACATTACTAGTAAGGTAAATTAAAATTTAATCTATAAAGCATGAAACGGGCATATAGAAAACGGCAAAAATACGGTGTAACTTGTAACATTAAATAAGCATAAATTAGAGTTTTTAACCTAAACTTATACAAATTCAACATATTTTCCTGCATTTTCGTATAATAGAATTGTTCGGATTCGGACTCGGACATCACACGAAATTCATCGCAAAAAAAATCAAAAACGATCATGGTAGATAAGTTTGGAATGGTCTTCGTTATGTGTAAGAAGTAGTAATTTGGAAGGACTAATAATCGAAATGGAAGAATCGACAAGAAAAATATGTAATTACAATCTTTTTATTTTCAAAATAACTTGGTATTCAAAATGTGCATAACCAGAGGTTTAAAATAATCTGCAAAATATGAATGATTCGATAGTCCAGACTGAACACCTGAAATGTCCAGGTAGTATGTTACAATCTTAAGAAATGACGTTTTAACGCTATTTTCTGAAAAGGGTCCACGACATAATCGCTAATCATTTCCATTTCACTGCTCTAAGCATATATCTATTTATATTTCCAGAATGTGCATTTTCTGCACTTTTTTGTTCGAAAGAAAAAAGAACTATGTTGAACGTAAATATTTAAAGTTATGTGATAAACTAAGTGTCCAGTGTTTTTGTTACGCGCTTGTTTTCTAGATGAAAATGCCGACGTCGTAAATGGTTTTAGTAATTTGAAGACGTTACGTTTGTGGACTCAGCTTTGTGCACACCGTCTTTAAAACTAACGTGAATGTAAGCCCCTATTTGCCACCATGCAAAATGAGTTAAATTCATACCGTAAGGTCAGCTGTGAAAAACCTCCAAGTGACAAAATATGATACAAATAGCCTGATTTATGACAAACCAATATAAAACGAAAAAATAATTATGACAGAGAGCAATCAAAGAAAACAACTGATATATTAACTCCTGAATTTGAACTTATGGAGCTATTTCCTGTTATACTAGTTAAATATATTCCATCGACAAGTTCGTGTCCAAAAAAAAAAAACCTAAATCTATTTTTCATTTCAGTTAGTTTCTGACAGCCTCAAATCATTGTTCTAACCATTTATCTTAATCCCAATATTGTAAAAGGTCTCTAAACTACAACAAGCTTGACCTTTACCAAAAAATGATTACTAGAATTCATCTTACTTAAGGATGTACACCTCTGAGGAGCCAAACATTTCTAGAATTAAACTTTTTTTCTTAACCTGATTTTTGGGTTTATAAGACTGTAAACAATGAATTGCTGAAGAAAAAATCATATGGTGGTGCACTTCTTTTTTTGCCACGGCCCTTTGAAAATACCCAATTTTGATGATTTTTCCATTTTTCGTTAATTTTTACTTTTTTTTGCGCTATTATCGTGCACAAAATCACAGTTCCACAATTTAACTTTTTTTCATACTTTCATTAAAGATGAAGAGGACCAGTCTGAATAAATTGAACTTAAAAAAACTATAGGTAGGTGTTGATATAAGAAAGTTTTATCATAAATTATTTTGATTCTTTTGTGTGCTGTCAATGTTGTTAATTTGTTATTCATCTCAGTTTTAAGAAACAAAATGCATATCATTTCAACTTTTATCTTTTAAATACTTGAGAAAAAAAAAACCACATATATCTAAGAAATTTGAAAAGACCAAAATGATATTTTAGGATGTACCTGATTCTTGTTAAATCATTATTTGTATTCCTCACCCATTTTCTCAAAAGTTTGGCTAAAAAGACTGGTTTTAAGAGATGAACCTCATTCCATCGTTTTATCAGGAAATACATTAGATAAGCGAGTTTACTTTGCTATACGGTTAAGAACTTTGTCAATATGGCAGTTGTTTGTATTGCAACATATTAAAGAATTTGTAAAGCAACACGTAACCTCTATTCACACACTCCTTACAATCACCCTATAGTTGGCAACATATGTATTTATTATCAGATATTATAAGCCCGATTTAGATAACCACTGTATAGCACGTTTTGTGTTAGTTTGTGACTCTCAAAATTAAAAATTTACCATTAAATGTACTGGACAATTCTGTGTTAAAGGTCACACACATTAAAATAAAATTTGTAGAATTTTTCGTATTATCGTTTCTCAATAACAAGACTATATAAATAACGGAACTTTTAAAGTAGAAAAGAACTCTGTTCCTTGTTTTTATAATTGAATATTATATTCATTTGAAAATTTGGCAGAAAATGATTTTTTAGGCAGATTAACATTGAAACCATTTTTGTTTCAAAAACTATGAAAAAATAACAAATACTGTATACGATTTTAACAAAAGGAATTTAGAATTATATGTAATAAATTATATAAAGAAAGAAAGGGGTTTGGAGGGCAAAATTTCAATTGGCACTCATGTATAAAACTATAGGATTCCAAGATCTGACAAAAAGTCAAATGTGTTTTCGTATATTATATTTGTTTTTCGTGCTTTGTTTTGAACATAAATTATCCTTTGGTTTTCTCGTTTGAATTGTTTTACATCTGTCTTTTCATGGCCTTTTATAGCTGACTATGCTGTATGGGTTTTGCTCATTGCTTAAGGCAAATGTCATGTGGGCTCTTGTACAAAGTTGTCTCATTGGCACTGAACCATACCACATCTACATATTTTGATAAACACATAATAAGCAATCATCCTTAAAAAAGGCCTTAACCTGTGGAATGATAAACCTTAACCTGATTATTTTGATAAATTATTGCAATATTTTAAAGCAAAATGTTAATTGAACAGAATTGACAGTCTTATTATCCGATTGGCTATGGTAATAAGGATGTTTCGATGTTATCGTCAGTAAGTTGTATGCAATTTTGTTCTTAAAAAGTGTATATTATATTGAATGTATTGATTCTTTGGAATCTTGTTTAGTACTGTTTATATGAAAAAAGAAGATGTGGTATGATTGCCAATGAGGCAACTCTCCACAAGAGACCAAAAGACACAAAAACTAACAACTATAGGTCACTGTACGGCCTTCAAAAATGAGCAAAGTTCATACCGCATAGTCCCGAAATTACAATGTAAAACAATTCAAACATGAAAACTAACGTATGTCTTCTAGCGATAATTTAACCGTTACTTATCTGCTCTCTTGAGGGGACTACTCCAATTATTGTATAGTGCTGCCAGAGTCCAACTAAATTGAGTTTATTTCAGATTCAGGATAAATATCTGCTTGGAAACCTAACATATTTATAATCGAGTAAAACACTAAATGTGCTTGAATGAAAAGTGAAGTATTGACAAGAAAAGATTAGCAGCATGACAAATGTAGACCAGTAACAGCTGACTTATGTCATATGTCAATAACCACGTGAAATACACGTGGTGCAAGGATGTAAACACTTAGTACATTTGCGACATGATAAAACGATAAAGTAAAAGAACAAAATCAATTGCTGTAAACTTACTGAAACTAACATCAATCAATCAATCAATTAACAACAGCAGTAGTGTCATTGCACTTAAATTTACATAATTTGACTTTAATAGTGATTTTGTTATTTCAAAAATAAACAAAAATAGTGTAATATCACTGACTTAAGTAAACACGTCTTTAAACCGTAATGATCAAATATAAACAGATAATTCGTTATCATACTTATTGTTTATGTTTATCAAAAGATACGTTGTATAAATACAAAGTCTTCATCCAAAACTGTCATATATTTTTCAAATCGGCAGGTAAGGTACTTTGAGCTTGTTTTTAGTTTTAGCGAGCGTTATGTGTTACTGTGTAACAGTATTGTACCTTTTTCTTAAATATAAAGTGTAATTTTTGTTCTTGTATGTACCATTTACATTTTCAAGTATCGACATGCAAGATTAAGGAAAAATTCGGTGACGCTAAGTCATGATTATTTTATCCCAATCTAATGGGTATTTACTAATTATCAATAAATCCAATTTTAGGAAAAAAATATACTGGCATTCGTAAATTTGATGATTTTGAATAATTGATGCACATTTTTGAACGTTTTTCGCCGATTTTATGTGCTTTTAATACAAATCTATTTAAAAGAGCTCATCCACAAAAATTCCAGAAAATGAATATGTCTTTCTTTCTCACAAACACACTCACGAAAACATACACATTTTGATAGACTTGGAAAGATTTGGAGCTCTACATTTTGTATAGACAACTGTCCATTGTTGAAGACTGAATGTCTCAATCTATATGTCTGTTTTGATTATTTTTGTCATCAGGTTGCTGTCCCATTGACGTTTATCCTCATCTTCTTTTATTTATATTATGTCTAACTTTATTTTTATGATTTTTATGAAAGCCATATGTTATTTTTTTTTCAGAATGGATGAACATATTAAAAAAAGCTAGTTTTTATTCATGTTACAGAGGAGTACAATATGAACAGACAAATAATCAAAATTCTGCGCACATTACCAGCAGTTATCTTACTGGTCAGTATATCAAGTGTTATGCTAATGGTTCTTTCTCGTCACGTGAAAATAGAAGTCACATCATTAAACGAAATCTCAATACCAACAGATGAAACAGAAGTACCGCCGTTAATCATCACAGCTTTCCCACGAACAAAATATACCAAAACCATTCCGACCATTCCGATCGAAACTACCACATTAGGTAATGCAACTGTCAAACCTCGAGTATTGTTTGACGAAATTATTAATCCACATCCATATAGATATAAATGTATACCATCACGTGTTTGTAAATCAACCGGTAATCAAGTTCACCCAAGATTGTTAATTTTAGTAAAATCTAATGTTTTTCAAATTGGGCATCGCATGGCTATCCGAGCAACTTGGGGGAACTTTACAAACAGTTCAATACAAATAGCGTTCTTGTTAGGGGATTCACCGCTTATTACGTCATTTACCAAGATGGAATATGATTTGTATGAAGACATGGTTCAAGAGGACTTCATGGACGAGTATAAAAACAATACTCTAAAGACTATTATGGGATTTAACTGGGCTGTGTCTGACTGCAGTCAAGCTAAGTTTGTTCTGTTTGTAGACGATGACTACTATGTAAATATACCACTTCTATTAGATCTTATAGAAAATATAACTGAATCTGAAGACGAGAATGTGTTCATTGGTTTTAAGTATGAACATGCTGTAGTTCGTAGAAAGAAAGAATCTAAATGGTACGTATCTACCGACGAGTACCCTAACAAACATTGGCCTCCATACATTAGTGGTGGATCTATGTTACTATCTATGGACGTGGTAAAAGAAATATCAAAGACTTTCCCTCACGTGAAACAAATATTTATTGATGATGTCTACCTCGGAATAGTAGCTGAAATTCTCAATATAACACTCACACATGACAAAAGATTTGAAGTGAAATATGTTCCCGAAAAACTGGACACGTTAATAACGAGTCACGACTACGGCTCGCCGAATGTTCTCGTACATGAGTGGAATATTGACGACGATGAAGATGATGCAATATCAACTGTGGAACAAAACTCACGAACTTGATAAGATGCGCAACATGTGCAAATGTGTTCCAGTATAACATCGATATCCGTGTTTAAAAAAATCATCGATGAGAAATGCGTTAATATTCTAATTCATTTGATCAAAGGGATAGGTAGGCATATTATATTGTATGAAGGAAACATTGAAACCCATATATATATATATACAATGAGTGAAACGGAAAACTATAATATTTTTACAGCTATTTCGTCTTCCAGTTTACCAGAGGATAACAGCTGCTTACATAAAAAGAAGTCTGTGCAGCAAAGATTATAAATACCTTCGTCTACCAGTATAACAGAGGATAACAGCTGCTTACATAAAAAGTAGTCTGTGCAGCAAAGATTATAAAAACCAAACATCAAATGAATCCCTTGAAATGTTCAAACAAACGAATGAAGTAAACTAAGGTTGAAGGACGACTTCAAAAAATGACAAGTATTTGATATCAGAAAACCATAATCCAAATATTTTACTATATTTTATTATTAAATATCCTGCCATAACAAGTTTTAACAATTGTTAAACCTTCAACATGTCAAGTTTCTACATGTTATATATCTTTAAGGACTTAAATTAAGATCGGATATTATCACAACAAAACAATGCGAACCATGTTTTAACAAAAGTCTATTCAATTGGCTTACCAAATTAATGTATGATACCACTATGGGGGACTGCACTGAATAATTTAAAGTCAAATAATCTCAACTCTAAACGGAAATGACACCACTGTTTACTGCACATCCGCTAGTGTAATGATTGTAGTTTAGCTCTTATTCTAAATACCTTTTATATGCAGTCTCACGTTCAACGATATTTACTACGGACGGCCTTTATAAGAGGTCTTACCTATTGTATTTAGTGGTTAATATGTTCTAACTCTGAACATGCATAAAATATTTCCATTTGACATGAACCAACTAAAAATCAATATATCATTCCTTTGTTCATTTTTCTATAATATAAAAGAGAAGATGTTGTATGATTGCTAATAAGACAACTCTTCACAAGAGACCAAATGTCACAGAAATTAACAACTATAAGTCAACTTGCAGCCTTTAACAATGACCAAAACCCACACCGCATTGTCGATTTGTCTAACGTTTTCTTGTTTGCCTCACTTGCTACAAGATTTTGCAATTGTGTCAAGGATGTTGTTATGAAAAGTTTTTCAATTGTTTAAGTCGCGGAAATCAGTTTGGTTCCTCGAAAAGGAATTTCTTAAGCACTTGGTTGAATGATATCCATATAACCGAGAATGTATGGAGGATAGCATGTATAACAAAAGTGACAGGAATGACAGGCTTTACTTTTCAAAAACCTTCAAAAACGCTTCATCTGGATAGCAGTATACGTCAATTAGATTCATCGGTCTGTCATGCTATTAGTCTGTATGAATATACAGTCCAATCATCGGGATTTACCCAATTTGTGCCTCAACATTCAAATTTTTCATAATGCCCATAGTAAATAAACCTGAACTGCTTCAATGTTAAAATAACTTGTGAAAATGATATCTAATTGTTTTAATAATCGTCCTTACCAGAGATTTTTGAAAAGTATTTTCTTTATTCAAATAAGGCCGTTTGTTTTACATTGTCATATCGGAGCCTTTTATATATAGCTGACTATGCGGTATGGGCTATGCTCATTGTTGAAGGCCGTACGGTGACCTATAGTTGTTAATGTCTGTGTAATTTTGGTTTCTTGTGGGCAGTTGTCTCATTGGCAATCATAACACATCTTCTTTCTTATACTTGGTCCAATCCACTAAAATTCGAAGGATATCATATGCAAAGAAGGTGTTCAAGAAGAATGTTTCAAAGTGACGCCAATATTTAGTGTCAGTAAATAAAGCATTCAGCCATTGTGATAAAAAGAAATATAAATATAAAGCAATCTAATTCTGTAATTTACATGATTTTGAAACTCAACTATTTGAAATATAACTCTCTGTGAAAACAGTGTTCGAAAACTACAGCTGCCTTACGATGATGATAATCAGTTTCTTTTAAATTTACTTCCATTCTCTTGGCTACGTAACTTGTCATCTCATATAATACATCTATTATATCGATATGGTCTATCGTTTTCATCTGTAGAGCTTGCAAGTATTTGTCTACTGCATTGTATAAAGATATTAACATCCAACCACCGTTTATATAGCTATCGTGCCTCCCGTATGACTCCTTTTCTGTAAGATGTAGGGGGTCATAGAATAAAACATCAGACATGGTGGTTTTACATAATGCGACAAACAGACAAACATGTGAAATTAATAGTTCACAATCAATAGAATACACACACGACAGTGTTGTTGTTCATATACCAAATGAATTAAGTTTCCTTAATAGTTTTCGTTATTCTTAAAAAAATATTATTTCGTTAATTATTTAATTAGTACGACGTGTTTCATATAATGTGACTGTATAACATTTAACATTGATTTAATTCACTTCAAGACAAAGTATATACCAAATATCTCGATCATTCGTCCGCACTCAATTACACACATAGCATAACCACTTTTAAAAAGTAGCATAAATATGGTAGGCGATGCGTAAACAATTTAAGTCTGTCTGTCTTTCGAACTTTTTTTATCAGAGCGTCACTGGTTGGTCTTGTGTGGACAAAACACGTGTCTGTCAAGTTAAATTTTTAAACTGGCAACTTTTGTTAGCTATTATTCGTGTGTTTCTCTGTCCTATATGTTCTCCAATTTATTTGTATTGTAGTCCTGTCATTTAATGTTGTCATTTTAATGTTATATTTAACATTGCCATAAAAGCGGAAGGTTTCTAATGCCACAAAACCAGGTTCAACCCACCATTTTTTTTCTTAAAATGTCCTGTACCAAGTCAGGAAAATGGTCATTGTTATATTATAGTTCGTTTCTGTGTGTGTTACATTTTAATGTTGTGTTTCTGTTGTATCTTAGTTCTACTAATATATTTGATGTGTTTCCCTCAGTTTTAGTTTGTAACCCGGATTTGTTTTTTTCTCAATCGATTTATGAATTTCGAATAGCGGTATACTACTGTTGCCTTTATTTGATACAGTTTCCTAAAAAACGGTTCGCGTGATTCAACGTCCAGCACCCCACGAGTTTCCATAGGCCATTTTCCATGTATGCGAATATGTGTGCACTTGACATTCATAAGTGTATGTTTTTTGTACATTTATAACATAATACCTGAGTTAGATGAATAAACAATGAGACAATCATCGTCACATGGTGGATCAAGAACACGTATTATCTTTGTGGTGTCGATTGTATTGGTTTTTCTTCCAATTAATCTATCGAAGAAGCTTGGTTCCGGAATATCATCTGCATTTTTTAAAATCACTTCGTCTTGGAAATTTGAGGGGTCTACACTAACAGTATGTCCTTCGTCTATAGAACATATCCCATTCGGGACAATACGACAAGCCTTAATGAAAAAAAATATCTGAATTATTAAATAAACATAATAACATCAAATGAAGGATCTATTCCACACTCTTTAATAAAAAAATATCTCCTGTATTTTAATGCGATTTGTTTTTTAAATGCATTTTATTGGTAATGTAAGTGTGATACCGCTATTAATGAATTTGTTGCTTTTTATGGACCGATTTCAATATTTCAAAACAAAATGTTATATTTTGTTAACTGAACCACCAATTTAAAATGAAAATATGGAAGGCCTGCAACTAGATGTCCCATTCTGCTACATGTACAAAGAAAGAAACGCTTTTCTTTTTTGTTATTTTTCATATTACATTTTGTATGTTATATATTGAAAGATAGTTATTGCCAGATCTTTGGTAGTCACTATCAATACTCGAAAGACTTTTCTATAAATGTATATCAAGAAAACTCAAAAGAAAAACTTTCACAGTATGACAAAACACATAATTTTACAAAAACAGTTGACACGTTAAAACAATTTCAATTAGAAAAACAGGTTTGCCCATACTTATTTAAACATTTCAATGTAATCTTCTTGAAACCTTACCTGAATAAAGAAAAGCTTTGGTTTATTTTTAAGGGATGTAACTTCAGAGAACTTTTTAACAATCTGTTTTGTTGCGACTGGTTCGTTGTCTATTCCATAGACACAGTGGTCTCTGAAATACAAACCAGGTGGTTGTTTGTCATCAACAGGTCTATGTCTCTCATTTCCATGACTTGCAACAACACAGGCAAAGCAGTCTGATTTCATATGGAACTCCTCTTGTCCTGCGGCTAATATTATACAATACATCAGTATTACTGTTTCAGATATGATAAATATGATTAATTAATAATGTAGTGGCGCTAAAAGCGTCGTACTGTAATTCTTGGTAAAACTTATCTATAATGTTTCTCCTGTTATAAATAAAGGATATGGGGTTTACTCATAATCGAAGGCCGTACGTACGGTGGCATATTGTAGTATCATTTGGTCACTTGTAGAGAGTTGCCTCATTGGCAATTATACCTCATCATTTTACTTTTAGGAAGTTATCAATGTGTTAACTGTATTATATAGACCTTATTTACAAGGACATGTTGAATGTAGGAATTGTTATCATTTTGAATATTTTCAGATACATTTTGTTTTCAATTTGTACGGATAACATTCAGCAAATATATTTTGTTGAAACTAACTTTTAAGTATGTACAATTTTATCATAATATCGAAGTGTCGACTAGCTATGCTGTCTTTTATAGGACAGAATTTTACCTTTTTTTTTCTCTGTTAATAAGGAAAAAACAAACAAAACCATCTGGTTAGACTGACAAATACATCTTTTTTTTGCATTTTGGTTTAGTTGTTATCTCTTTGGTATATACCCCGTTTCCATTTTCATTTTCTTTTATGTAATTGATACTGAAATTTTATTCTTATATTAACCTTAAAATTAGAAATAGGGGTAACGTAGTGCTGAAGGCTACGAAAGTGTTGACGTTTCTTACTATTAAAGCGAGAGACAGGCTGTTGAGATCATTTCAACTCTGACAGAAAAGTATTTTGATTGATTCTGATAATAAAGATTCTATGAAATACAGAGAAGTGCATGTATCTGAAAGAAAGAGCTAGAGAGAAATGTATGTGTCTTAGAGGAACAAAGAGAGAGAGAGATAGGGAACTGTATATTAGCATTTTTGTCTTACCAATATCTAAAACCAAGTCTATCTGTCTTCCTGTCAAGTCTTTGAAAGCCAACACTAAAAATTTTAAATTCGAAAATGTCTCCTTCGTTAGCTGTAAATCATCATCACAACAGCGGCGGGGTTTATTAGGTTCTTTGAAATTTTCATTGCAAATTATAATAGCCAAACCTCTAAATACGTTGTTACACGTATATTCACATTCGCCTGCTGAGTCGCTGCATTTTGGAGATGCCGATTGTATGGCTCTGCAAACAAATCAATTCTATTATAATTTTAAAATTACTTTGAACTTCATAATTATTTTATATCTCTTATGGCTGTGTGACGTTTACATTCTGACGTCAAACACGCGACTCTACACTAGAGTTGATGTACGTGAATCTTGCCATTCAGTCACAGGACTTCAAATATTTTAATCCTTTATGGGCTGATTTAAAATACATACATAAATAATTTAATTTGGGATGTAACGCGTCTTCTGATTGGCTGACGTTATTTTGTTATGAGCCCATAGACATAATTTAGTCATGTGACCGTGACGTCATCAACGTTTTTCATGGTTTTCTAATGGAATTTAGAATTAAATTATAAGGAATGACTGTAATATTTTTTCTGTCTAGTATTCGAAATAACATAAAAAATGTGGTGCAAACTGTTAAATAACCCGCTACGCGCGTTTTTCAGTGTGCACCAAATTTTTTATGTTATTTCTTCATAGACAGAAAAAATATTGCAGTCATTCCTTAAATAAGCAATGAATGTTGTTGTTACATTTGGTAGATGCTTTTTGTTGCTTCTTTGTTAATTACTTTTTGTTATTGTTCTAATTGAGATTGTGGCACGGTGATGACTGCTGTATTCCTATTTTAACCATTTTACCTATGATGTCTGTTTTGTTCACGATTGTTGTAAATATAATGGAATGTGATACGACTGTCATACAAGAGAGAGGTTTAGCGCTATAAAACCAGGTTCAATTCATCATTTTCTACATTTGAAAATGCTTGTACCAAGCTAGAAATATGACAGTTGTTTTCCATTCAATAGATGTGTTTTATCGTTTTATTTTGCCATTTGATTAGGAACTTTGCGTTTTGAATTTTCCTCGGAGTTCAATATTTTTGTAATTTTAGTTTTTTACGCATATTTATTATTATTATTTTCATATTTTTTTAATATATTTTTTTTATATACTCGAATGATGTCATCGAGCAAATCGAATGAACAAACAAGTAAATGTGTCGAAGCAAAATAAAAGAAGAGTGCATTTCTATTTGTATCAATCTGATGAGTTAAGCCATTTCCAACTGATTTATCATAGTTCGTTCTTATGTTGTTATGTTACACCACTGTTACAGGTTAGGGGAAGTTTGGGGTCCTGATAACATGATTCAACCCGTCACATTCTGTATGTATGTGCCTGTCCCAAGTCAGGAGCCTGTAATTCAGTGGTTGTCGTTTGTTGATGTGTTACATGTTTGTTTTTCGTTCATTTTTTTTACATAAATTAGGCCGTTAGTTTTCTCGTTTGAATTGTTTTACATTTGTTATTTCGGAGCCATTTCATAGCTGACTATGGGGTATGGGCTTTGCTCATTGTTGAAGGCCGTACGGTGACCTGTAGTTGTTAATTTCTGTGTCATTTGGGCTCTTGTGGAGTTGTTTCATTGGCAGTTATACCAAATCTTCTTTCTTAAATGTATAATATTTTTATAATGGTCCATTAAAAAAAAAAAGTAATTTGTATTTAGTATATATATAAAAGCACTCACATTTTTTCAATATCTCTTTTATTGATAGAAATATTACGACCGTTTGTTTTATAAACGATCTGTTGAATTATAAAACTTATTACAGATAATTTGTACTTTTTTTTAATAAGATACCTGCAAGTAATATATCATACCTTGATATAACAGCCTGTAATTCTTCTCTGGTTTCAACTGAAATTAATGGCAATGCTTATGAGGGAAAATTACCAATGTCACGTTTTTAAGACTTCATTTTTTTTAATAATCAAACAAAAATATTCTAGGTGCGGATGCTTGAATATCTCAAGAATAAAAATGCAATTCATTTTATACATCATGTTTACTCTTTGGTTTAAAATCTGAATTACACAGCTCAACTTTTTTTTCAATAATACTCGCGGAGACTAGAACATAATTAACCCGATGGACAATGTATATGGAGATACGTTCCAAAGAACACAAATGCACAAACAATATAATCCACTCAAAAGATTAATCTTTAGCAGTAAATAGCTGCTTTACAATATGAACACTCGAACATGAATACCCTGCTTTGTTATGTGTCAGTCATTACACTCATATCTGCATCGAAGACCGTGTCTTAAACTCTAGATGTCTTAAGAACTTTAGATGTCATAAATGTATCTGTCGTCCCGAATGTTCATGAACTATCTGCCACTGGATATTAACAAAAACTTTAACTAATTGTATTTCCTGTTTATTACAACATGTATCTGTGTTTTAAAATCATTCACTTCTAGTTGTCTAGACTCGTGAAGATTTAAAGGAAGACAGTTTGTTTTGAATTTTGTCCTGACTCGGGACGATTAAAGGCGAGACATATTGTTTTGGCACTTTTCCAGACCTGGAACGGTTTAAGCAAGACAATTTTTTCACACTTGTCTTCACACACGCTGGAATATTACAAATGACACATATTATTTTGACCCTTGTCTTCACTCGAGACGATTTGGGACGGGACATACTTATTACACAGTTTACTAGACTCGAAACGAGTTGAAGAGAGACATATTGATCTGACACGTATCTAGTATCGGGACAATTCAAACGAAACATATTGATATGACATGTGTCTAGTATCGGGACAATTTAAACGAGACATATTGATCTGACATGTGTCTAGTATCGGGACAATTTAAACGAGACATATTGATCTATGGACATGTGTCTAGTATCGGGACAATTTAAACGATACGTTTTGATCTGACATGTGTCTAGTATCGGGACATATTGGTTTGGCGCTAGTCTAGACTCGGGACGATAAAAAGCAAGACATAATGATTTGAAGCAAGTCTAGTATCGCAATAATTTAAACGAAACTTATTCAATTCGATTTTACACTTGTCTAGATTCGGTACGAAGTAAAGCAAGACATTTTAATATGGCGCTTTTCTAGAATCGGAATAATTTTAAGTGAGACATATTAATGTAACGCTTGTATAGACTCGGGACGATTTCGCGACATATTGATTTGACACTTGACTTGTGACGATTTAAAATGCAACATATTGAATATACACTCGTCTAGACTCGGGACTATTTTTTGGGCGACATATTGATTGGACACTCGTCTAAACTAGAGATGTTTTGAAGCGATACATATTTATTTCACGCTTGTTTATGCATTGCAAAGGATGTCGAACAAAAAGAACCGTTTTGGTTGAAAGAAGACTTTGACTTGAATTGATCGGATAGTTCAAAAACATTGCGTTTCGAACTTAAACATAAGCCGTAAAGGAAGTAAAATCAAATCACATACCATCTGGACCTGTTATTGTTACAGTTTCCATTTTACCTTTCAGGAAGTAAATTTAACTCAGGTATAAACGTTGTTCACACCTACGTTTATGATAAATGAAATATTATCTTTATTAATCTTATACGGAAAGCATAACGAAACAATGACATACCATTTCAATTATACTTACCATATTATATACAGTGTTTTTTTTTGCTTTTATAATATATCATGAGTTCAAAAGGATGCACCATGATAAAAGCTGCGAGGACTTTAATTTGAAGGTGTTCAAAGATTTGTAATGAATTTATTTGGGAACTGTACACGAATCAACCATTACTCGAAATTTTTAGAAGGGTGGTGAACTTAAATCATTACAGTGACATTATGACGAAATAAAATTTAAATTTAAATATTAATAAAACCTAACATGTTCGTTTATTGTATCATCAGCCGCAACAACACATTTATTTGCGCACAGTGCATTGAGTTGGTCCACCTTTTCCCATAAATTTCACAAAAATGTGTACACCCCGAATACGTATGAATAAAACTAATATTTATTTTCGTTTTTAAGTTAATTATGCCATCAAGTGAAACTAATTGTACTCCTCTTAATGCAGATTTAAATGCAATCATGAAATTCCAAAATATTCTTAAACAGGTGAATAGCGACCAAGGTCCTTTTTTCAAAATGGTAATCTTCAAAACGACATTATTAAAAACCGAAAAAATGGTTTCTTTCCTATTGTTACCTTTCCGTTCCTTGTTGACTCTTGTATGGCTCACAGCGATACTGCCTGTTTAACTAACGCAATGTAACGCAAAAATCAATTATTGAATGTACATTTTTATAATTTTTTGCAGGAATTATTTTCAGTCGCTGTTTATTACGTTATTAGTTTTTGTTAAATATGTCCCCATATGTCTTAAATTATGATCGATTTTAACCTGTTTATGGTTGAAGCTCGAATATTGACCTCAGGAGTTTTGTGTATTTGTGATGGTGTGATGAAGTGCAATTGACGTTATGATTTTTTAAACGATGCATAGTTATGTCACACACACTATCATCTCTATTATTGATTTGTCGGTTATCGTAGTGTTACGTTTGTATTCAACGTACATGCACTTGCACCCAACAACAATGAACTAGTTTGTTTAAAAATAAATAAACGATTTTTAGATGAAAAAGATAAATAAATAACTGGATAATAAATATGAAGCTAATTTCATTTGAAATGATTTCATCATTAATGCATCATATACATGTTTAGATGTTTTTATTATATACATGTATCCTATCGCATAACATGCATCAACATATTGATAACCTGTTTAAATATTTACATCTAACAATAACCATTTTACAGTTCATCTGATGTAAATATTAACATATGGGCGTTTTTCAATAAAAACGTATTTTCTTGTCCTAGCCACTTTAAAAAAAATGTGTTTGATCTTTGCAAGTAATTTTTTGTGCAGTCAGTACATTGAATTAGATTTAACATTTGTAAGCAAAGAAACAGTTTATTTTTTAGAGGGATTGATAAGATATTGACTCCTGAATGGTCCAAAACAACCAAAATGGCATGTCCCTAGACCGCCTGTTCAACATTCATACTCTAAAATATCGTAAAAAAATGAAGAAATTAATGGTTTTTTTACTTTACATAAGTTCTTTAATAATTCAAAAGTATGTTCAGAGCCAACATATTCTAATAAACAGCTTTCAATATAGGTTTTTTTAATTTCAGAAGGTGTGTCCCTCACAAATTGTCCACTACGAAACGAAGTCATTAAAATTTGCCAATAAACAGTTTTATAAAATCAATGTAATTTTTGTTTGCAAGAGATATAAACATTAGGGTCTTACAAAAGCAGTGATGCTTTTATAACGGCAATTAAATTGTTGGTAAGAAAAATTGAGCACATCAAATGGACCAGAGTGATACCGTATTTTTGATAATGTCCCCTACGAAACGGGTCAAATCTCCTTCAGTATCTGGTTTTAAAATTATGAAAAAAATATCAGTGTACAGCTTGATAAATGCTTTGATGAATACAATCAGTCTTGTTACTATTGCAATATGGGGATTGTGGTGAAAAAATAAAGCATGCGAATACGTCCCTTACGAAACGGTCCCCTACGAAACAAGTATGGGAGAAAAACGTTTCGTAGTGGACACTACCACTACCATGGAGTCTTTTTTTAATCTTTTTTCAATTATATTCGTGCAGAACAAATAACAAGGGTTAGTTTCATGTAATTTTTATTATGTTTTTATTAACATATAATAGGGTTGATGTCAACTACGAAACTTTTTGTCCACTACGAAACGGTTTTGTCCACTACGAAACGCATCAAAATGTCCACTACGTAACATGAGTTGAACCTTCATATGTGAAGTACTGTCTAATCTTTATCGATAAAAATGATTTTCTAATTCAGAAAAAAAAGGATATTTTTCTAGTATTTAAAGTAAACAAACTGGAATGTCTATAGGAAACATTTAAAATTGCAAAAAATATGTGTGTTTAGAAGAAGTTTCGTAGGGGACAAAAGTCCCCTACGAAACAGTACACAAATTATGAAAATAATATCATTTTAAAGAATATTTAAGATTGCACTTTTTGTTTACAAACAGGTCTATTATAGAGGTATTCAAAATAACTCTTGAAATTAAATTTTAGACAAGTTGATTTTCCATTTTTTTTAGGTCTGAAATGTACGCTTTTATTGAAAAACGCCCATATAACAATAAACTGTATACACTGTAACAAATAAACTTTTTAACTGTGACTTACTATTCGTAATTATTGTATAGAATACGAATAAGTATAATAATATTAATACATTCTTCCAATTAAGGGTTTTTGGTGGACAGCATGACATGTATACATAAAACAGTACATCATGATTTGTAACAAAAAAAAATGTTTTTGTACATTGAAATAAAATATTAACAGTTCAGAGAGATGTTATTCTCTTCACTCTATATATTAAGTCACATTAATTTAATTCCAGGCAGAACCATAACATAACATTACAATTACCATACTTGCTTTGTTTAACAGTCAATAATAAAAGAACAGCGAATATCAAATATAACGTCTACCTTTTGAAAATTGATAAAAAATAAATAAATAACTGACAAACTGTTTTCAGTTAATTTCGTAATTATAAACATTGCTAAAATTATAAGCTTACGCACAGTGATTTTTAAGAACTGAAACAAGCGTGTTTATATCCCTTAAATCTCAGTGAAAAAATTATAACTGACCAACAAACTATGAAGAGGCTGTAAGAGCCTGAAACGCTTTCTTGTAATGATCGGCAAAAACTCTAAAATTAGTCAAACATGTTCATACTCGATGCATTCCGTCGTATGAACATTTCTGTAGGTTGCTGAACGTTTTATCTGTTTTCAGTTTCTAACTTCCAATTACAGTTTTATAGACAAAAACTCAAAAGTTAGTAAAAAATATTGTTTCATGGCCTTTACTTCTATAAGCAGTCATCATATATACTGTCGATCCTATTGGCATTCTTGTAGATCTCCTTTGTGGGGTTATCATATATATACTGTCGATCTTATTGAAATTCTTGTAGACTTCTTTGAGGGGTCATCATATATGCTGTCGATCTTATTGGCATTCTTGTAGACGTCTTTGAGGGGTCATCATATTTGCTGTCGATCTTATTGGCAATCTTGTAGACTTCTTTAAGGGGTAATCATATATGCTGTCGATCTTATTGGCATTCTTGTAGATCTTATTTGAGGGGTCATCATATATACTGTCGATCGTATTGACATTCTTGTAGACTACTCTGATGGGTCATCATATATGCTGTCGATCTTAATGGCATTCTTGTAGACTTCTTTGAGGGGTCATCATATATGCTGTCGATCTTATTGGCATTTTTGTAGATCTTATTTGAGGGGTCATCATATATACTGTCGATCTTATTGGCATTTTGTAGATCTTATTTGAGGAGTCATCATATATACTGTCGATCTTATTGGCATTTGTGTAGATCTTATTTGAGGGGTCATCATATATACTGTAGATATTATTGGCATTCTTGTAGATCTTATTTGAGGGGTCATCATATATACTGTCAATCTTATTGACATTCTTGTAGACTTCTCTGATGGGTCATCATATATTCTGTCGATCTTATTGGCATTTTTGTAGATCTTATTTGAGGGGTCATCATATATACTGTCGATCTTATTGAAATTCTTGTAGACTTCTTTGAGGGGTCTTCATATATGCTGTCCATCTTATTGGCATTCTTGTAGACTTCTTTGAGGGGTCATCATATATGCTGTCGATCTTATTGGCATTTTTGTAGATCTTAATTGAGGGGTCATCATATATACTGTCGATCTTATTGGCATTTTTTTGGATCTTATTTGAGGGGTCATAATATATACTGTCGATATTATTGGCATTCTTGTAGATCTTATTTGAGGGGTCATCATATATACTGTCGATCTTATTGACATTCTTGTAGACTTCTCTGGTGGGTCATCATATATGCTGTCGATCTTATAGGCATTTTTGTAGATCTTATTTGAGGGGTCATCATAATACTGTCGATCTTATTGGCATTTTTGTAGATCTTATTGAGGGGTCATCATATATACTGTCGATCTTACTGAAATTCTTGTAGACTTCTTTGAGGGGTCTTCATATATGCTGTCGATCTTATTGGCATTCTTGTAGACTTTTTTGAGGGGTCATCATATATGCTGTCGATCTTATTGGCATTTTTGTAGATCTTATTTGAGGGGTCGTCATATAATTGGCAGTTTTGTAGATCTTATTTGAGGGGTCATTATATATACTGTTGATCTTATTGGCATTTCTGTAGATCTTATTTGAGGGGTCATCATATATACTGTCGTTATTATTGGCATTCTTGTAGATCGTATTTGAGGGGTCATCATATATACTGTCGATCTTCTTGACATTCTTGTAGACTTCTTTGAGGGGTCATCATATATGCTGTCGATCTTATTGGCATTTTTGTAGATCTTATTTGAGGGGTCATCATATACATGTATACTGTCGATCTTATGGCATTTTTGTAGATCTTATTTGAGGGGTAATCATATATACTGTCGATATTATTGGCATTCTTGTAGATCTTCTCTTAGGGGTCATCATATATACTGTCGATCTTAATGGCATTCTTGTAGATATTCTTTGAGGGTCATTATATATATATACTGTCAATCTTATTGACATTCTTGTAGATCTTATTTGAGGGGTCATCATATATACTGTCGATCTTATGGACATTTTTGTAGATCTTCTTTGAGGGGTCATCATATATGCTGTCGATCTTATTGGCATTTTTGTAGATCTTATTTGAGGGGTCATCATATGCTGTCGGTCATATATAATATTTGTATTTTTATAGATTTCACATTACTGGTTTTTTTTCACTTTCTGGGTCGATGTTATACACAATGTATGATGTATCCCATTGAGATTAATATAATGTATTTAATTGCGATAATAACTATCAGTCAGGTATTCATGGAAAGGATTCGTCCTCTTTTCAGACTCCCTCTGTCTTAGCATGTCTTGTACCATTTGTGTACTGAAATGTTCAACTCAGTCAACACATTGAAACAAGTGAAGCAACTGATATAAAAAAAAGTCTTATTTAATTACATGAGAATCTTTTTTCGTTCCATTCACGGTATAAAGATAAACAAGATTATAAGACATGTCGGTAGTCTATTCATAAAATATGTAACTTAATCCCTTTGCTTTATTTAAATGTCATGGACCTTTGTGTGAAACCTAAATATAAACGCCTGTCATTTGTTTTGTAAATATGCACTGATTGCACATTTGATAACAAACAATTACGCACATTCAATTGGCAAATATTTTTTTTATATAATATTAGAAATGTAAAGTTACAATAATCAATTTTAATTCAAAATGACAAAGGTCTTATTTTAGCCTGCAGTTGACTATATAACATGAATAAATGATCCAATACATACACATAGTTAACATATCTTCCGGTGTGTATTGAATTCATAACCATTATACCGTGAACCTAATAATTGTTTTTCTCTGTTATGGCGTTAAAAGTATACACAGGGAAGGAAGGTATGTATTACAAAATATTCTTCCTTACTCTTGAATTTATACAATTGTTAATGATGGTGAATGTGTATATATATATATATATATATATCGATTGATAATGTTAACAGATGTTCTATCTAAAATGATATTATACAGCTAAATTATGTATGAAGATTTGCATTGAGGTTAAAATTAAAACAAAATGCTCCATTCCTTTACAATAACCTTGCAAGGGTTAAAATGTAAAGCTAGATTAATGTCAGAATGATTAAAAAAAGATAACTGGATAAGTATGTTGTATTTTGTTCACACATGTGTACTTGTTTAGTATGTGTTCATGTAATTTATGTATAGCTTCATACTAACACAGTTATAACAGTGTGTATTTATAGAAATCACGTTTCTAGTTTCCAAGGCAACTTATGAATAAATAGTTAGCTTGTATCAATCGTCTATATTGACAAATTAAAAAAAAACACCCCGAAATGTGTATATGTCATTGTGACAACTACTAAATGACAAAATAAACACAGAGGGTGACTAGCAGTCTTCAACAAAAACAGGAGTCTATTCAAAATGTCAATCTCTGAATAATTCAGTGTCTATAAAATAAATAGAAACAATGCTAGATATGTAATCAATATGAAGTAATCTAACTGAGAAAAACATATTTGTAGATATGACATTCAACAACTACTTCATGGAAAAACTATAATTACAATACTATTTTTATTATATCTCAACCCTCCCCTTAAATCTATTTTCTCAATCATAGGCCCTTTAAAACGTTCATCAAAGAACATTCTGCGACATTCGGTATAGAAAAGGTACATTGCTAAAATAATAATGGAACTAACGATGCTAACGATAACAAAGACAAAAATGAATAATAATTTTCATTATTCAAAAGGAAATACAATGTAATGTCAGCCATGTAGTTGTGAACTGAAGAAGGCCGGTGGCCGAAACGTCTCAAAAAATTGGTTTTTTGATACAATTATATAAAGTATGTTCCTTATTGGAATTTTGAAACAAGGTATAATAATTTTACCAATTTGAAACTTCTCGCAATTACATGAAAAAAAGCTACAAGTATGTATATCCTACTTAATTATATCCGACAAATGCAATACGGAATGTGCAATTAAAGCCAATACAACAAAGACCATATGATGACCTCTGGGTGGTTTTTATTTGGATTTACTGTTTTTCGGATGCTGTCTAACAGACTCGTGTGCAATCATACCACATCTTCTTTTTTCATATTTTGTAGTTATCAATTTAGTGATAACAGAGCTTAAACTGAAATTTGGATTTAAATACGTGACACGAACGACTTCATTTAACAAGATTTTCGGGTTTTACGACGCTGAAATCCCTCCAAAATGTCAGTGGTGATACATATTTTCTTTGATAATTATGATATAATTGACAAATTATTTCTTTTATTTCAGTTGGAAGTAAAAAAGATGTGACAGACATTTTTGCTAGGTAAATATATGATTATAAGCTAATACGCTAATTTATAATATTAAGAAGATCATACAAATCCAATAAAACAGTAAAATCAATTCATGCAGTGGTATTAAAAAACAACAACAATATTAAGTGAATCAATTTTTAAAGATAAAATCTTTTATAAAAAAGTATTTACATCTGACGACCATTTTTTTAAAATTTGCCTCTAGATGATGAGCAAAAACAAAAATGGTTTCATCATGTTCATGGAAGAAAATAATCATTCGGCTTTTTTACGTTATTAATTTCAACGTCTTCTACAGCTATATATATATATTTTTCAATATTTTATTTTAAAATGTCGGTGTATAAATTAGTTTATTGTAGTTACGCAAAGGTTATTTCAGCTGTTTTGTTAGGCCATCTGGTTTTTGGTGCTTTAAACATGTTATGTGCAGTTGTTGTCCATTCGTTTGATGTGTTTTATCATTTGATTTTGCCATTTGATTAGGGACTACCCGTTTTGAATTTTCCTCGGAGTTCAGTATTTTTGTGATTTAAATTTTTACTACTTCAAATTTTAGTTTCAGGCGCACCTGCTGAAGGTTGATCTAGAAAAATATATCTTTAGAATGAAGAATTGTCACATGACATAATCTTACTGTATTTTACTTCATAAACGTTATATAAATTATATTTTAGTGTCCTGAAAACAGCATCTTCCAATTCAAAACCTACGATACCATCTGATGAAAACAAATATGAGTGCAACGAAAGGTACAGGGGCCTAGCTTTAATAATAAGCAACGAAAATTTTAAAACATCGCACTGTCGGAATTACTGTGATGATGAAATAAAATTGATGCAAGAAACATTTGGGAAGTGTCTAAAGTTCACAGTTATAACTTTCAAAGATTTGACAGCAAAACAAATAAATTGGGTTTTTGAAATAGGTAAGTCTGAATATCTAAAGATTGAAGTGATAGAAAAGGCACAATGAAATTCTCTATCATATTATCATTCAACTTTCAGACTTTCATAAAAATGATATAACTCGAAGAATAATGATGTTTTGTTTCTGGTTTAAGGTATTTGATGGTAGATTTCCATCTACATATTAAAAATTCATGAAGTACAAAATTTGACTCACAACACTTCAAATAAGGATAGTAATAACGTTTTAGTATTAACCGCTAATTTTCGGTTATGGCGCAGTATTAAACGGTCATTCCCGGTAAAATCTCAGTATAGTTATCACTTATTCTAGAAACTATCGCAATATTAACCGCTCACTCATTCTTGGTAAATGAATGATTGCAGACCTGACATTATAGTGTCTGAAATAAGAATATAAAACTGTATATACTATTGATGATACAGCGAAAAAAGGACATAATGATGTCCAACCAATAGACAAAATAAAAACTAATCTATTTACTTTCTTTATACCACTTACAAGCTAAAAACTAGCGCGTTATACGAGGAAAAGAGCAAAAATTGAATATCTGCATTATAAATGTTTTATTTCTTATTATCAGCCTGCAATCAAACTGGATTTCATCAAAAATCAGACTGCTTTGCGTGTGTTCTTGCAAGCCATGGTAACGAAAAACCAAGAACTATGAAGACATCCGGAGTGTATTACAGAGATCATTGTATATGTGGAGTTGATGAAGATACAGTGACAACAAAAAGTATTATAGAAACAATCACGGGAACAGAAGCCTTGCAAGATAAACCCAAGATGCTTTTTATACAGGTTTGTAATATTATCTATATCTTCAAGAAAGATTTTTAGAAACAATTGTAGACGACAAATCCAATTGAATGAATATCAACAAAAGTTGCTCTTTGTTAAGATTTGTAATTTGGTCGTTATCTTCAAGAAAGATTTAGAAACAATTGTAGACGACAAATCCAATTGAATATCAACAAAAATTGCTCTTCGTTAAGATTTGTAATTTGGTCGTTATCTTCAAGAAAGATTTAGAAACAATTGTAGACGACAAATCCAATTGAATATCAACAAAAAATTGCTCTTCGTAAAGATTTGCAATTTGATCGTCATCTTCAAGAAAGATTTAGAAACAATTGTAGACGACAAATCCAATTGAATATCAACAAAAAATTCTCTTCGTTAAACTTTGTTATTTGATCGTTATCTTCATGAAAGACTTAGAAACATTTGTAGACGACAAATCCAATTGAATATCAACAACAAATTCTCTTCGTTAAACTTTGTTATTTTATCGTTATCTTCAAGAAAGATTTAGAAACAATTGTAGACGACAAATCCAATTGAATATCAACAAAAAATTGCTCTTCGTTAAGATTTGCAATTTGATCGTCATCTTCAAGAAAGATTTTGATACAATTGTAGACGACAAAACACATTGATTATCAACAAAAGATGCTCTTCGTCAAAGTTTGTATTTTGATTGTTATCTTCGATACCAAACCCATTGAATATCAACAAAAAAGACAAAGACCTCTTCCGTTAATAATCAGCCTAATCTCATAGGCTAGCTCACTGGTCTATTAAATAGAAATATGTAGTACTTTGACAGCATTATTCTCTATTTGCAGTTCTTGGCTAAAAAATTAAAACAGCGCGTTGTATAAATTCCATGCGTTTGAAGCGCTTTTTCTGGATTTACCTTCATCAGAAATGATCAAAGCTAAATAAATGTTGTTATATTGTAGGCGTGTCGGATGAAGATGGATGAAACAGCGATTGAATCTTGTATAGACCAAGGACATGTTTTACCAGTTAAAATTGCTGTAAAAGAAAATAATCCAATCATTATTTCAGATCATGCAGATAAAGTAAATAGACTCTCAAACTCTTTGTTTCCAACAAAAATTAAATCGTGTACCAGTGGTATCCCTGGAAACCTGCCTCAAAAAGAGGACATTGTAGAGGCAAATATCTTCCAAAAACTGGTTGGTTGGAACACAGATAAACTTAAGGACATGATGCGTGTTATATACCCACCGTGTACTGATGATGTGTTAGTGGTGTATTCATCAGCTTCAGGTAACATACATAGTTTAACTAATAAAAACATTATTTAAATTGATTAATCAACTATATTTATGTAACTAAAATATCATATCATACCGTTTCTGCTTGAAAAAAGAGGAACGAAATTGGTAATTAGATAATAAAACTGCAAATTTACAAAATTTACAATAAATATTTAGAAGTCCATTGTAACTGACAAAACCTGGAAAAACACTTTTATCAACGATAAAAAAATGTTGTCATGCTGCTGACTTGGAGCAGGTAAATCCGTGTACTCTGTATGAGATAACTGATATTAAATTCTGCAACGAACTGGCATGGCAAGATGTTGAATATAGATATGGATTTATGTTTGTTTGTTTCGTTTGTTTTAAACAGCCTTTTGTAAGGGGGTTAAGTTATATGTTTACACAATATCATTGTATCAACTGGATTGACAAGACTATTTTTTAACAGAAAAATACCAATTAGCATCATTCGGCTTTTAAATGATATTTACTTATTTTAGTGTTTTAGTGGGTCATTTATTTTTCTCTTTGATTATTTTAGAAAAACAATCGTACGGAAGAGAAGATCAAGGTGGTTGGATGCTAATTTCTCTGCATAAAGCGGTGAAAGAACAACTTCGTGTTCAAAAGGCAACAAATCGCATCGATATATTGGATGTTTTAATCTTTATGACAAGAGAAGTTTCGAATTCAGAGACTTTTCAGACAAAGTTTCCCGAAGGAACCGTTAACCCAAAACGTAAAGCTGCAATTGTGTTTGAACACTGTTTACACAAAGAGCTATATCTGTATAACAGTACAGATTGATTTTTTAATTATTAAATGGAATCATTAGTATTCAAGTTTGAAGTATCGCCATGAATCATGCATCAAGTTTCCAGTAAGATTATTTAAAGACTGGGGTGCCTCGGTTGGCGAGTAGTATAAGTAGTTACTACTAGTGTAATCACTAGCTACTCAACACTGAGGTTGTGAGTTCGACCCCCGCTCTTGCAGGTGCACCTGACTCCAATCGTAATTGACTTGAAATGTCAGTTTTACTATCGAAGGACAATGGTTTTCTCCGGACACTCTGGCTTCCTCCACCAATAAATACTGGCCATTACGAAATATCTCAATAACGGTGCTTAAAAGTAAATACGGGATCTGTAAAAGATAATATAAAAGAGAATGTGAGGCTACACAAAGAGGACAAAAAAGGTCTTACAATATGTACAATGATACCGAGAAGAGATATACATTTTAAAGAAGAAAAGTTATTTCTACCCAACAGATTGCATGTCTTTTTTGAAGTGAGAGTGGTTGATATATACGTTGATTTCAGATGAAAGTCATAAACTTCACAGTTCAAACAAAATGTAATAAGAAACCATAAAAAAACCGACCAATTATGTTTCATTTTATGTTGATTGTGTTCATATACATCATCGAATTGTTGTATACAACTTCCTAACGTTATTTACACATGTAATAACGTATAATATCCCCGCATACAGGTACTTATTGATATACCCCAGATGGATTGCTTCTAAAGGTAGAAATCCAGATATCATATGAATTGTTTGATCTCCTACACTTACTGTCAATGAAAGAATTTGTTTGATAGTCCTCATGGTTTAAATATTGATTCTAGATTTTCCCCATTAGGCAATAGTAATTCAAACCCATAAAACAATGCTGGAAAGACACATGTTTGTATAAGACTTATGGCGGTTAAAAGGTTCATTCATTTTTCTTTGTAAACATAATTGTTCAGATAATTCTTGATGCATTAAACTATACGATGCTATCCAGACATTCCATCCTATAGGCTGTATTTGTTAATATTGCAGTTGTATCTTTTCTGTTAATTTGAATTCCTATGTACATGATGTAGGATATTCTATTTACGACAGAAATCTGTTTGTTCGTCGTGAACCATTGTTCTTTATCAAATTTTTCTGTTTAACCTGATTTCATTTTAATTTCTGATTGAAGCCAATATCTTTTGCGCTGACTAGCTACAATCGATGTCTATCAAATTTTGTATATCAGTATGATTCTTTCTTGGTAGAACTATATATATCGTCTGTACAGGTGCTGTAGCTAATTGATCCTATTCTTACCAAATTTAGACTCATTTAAATTATCTATGAGTTGGTTAACATAAATCCTGTACACATCGGCACTCAAAGTCCCCCCTGTCTTCATTTTGTTAAATAGAAAATGCTCTAAGACTTGATATCAGAGTTAGTCTTGCTTTGTTTCATCTAAAAGAATATCCAACGTAGAAACCAGTATCTTGTCTTAGGGAGGAAAAAATCGTATTGTGTAAAATTCACTCTTATTCAAACAAAACATTATCAAAAACTGACATTATCAAGATATCAAGTTCGGTTATGGACCATCACACGTGTTTTCATGATTACAAGTTTTTGGTGTCTACTTGCCTTGTCATTGTCTATACAGAGGTCTATAACCATGAATGACGATTTGTTACTCTGTTCATATAGCTGGTTGGAATTATTTTACAAAAATTATGTATCATCATTCAGTATAGAGAAACTGTGAGATTGTTCGTGCTGTCTAACTAATCTATCTAGCTCATTATCCATCTGCGATATTGAGTAACGAGTAAATTTTGAACACCTTATATTTTGACCAGATAAACCATAGGCATACGGACAATTGTATTGTTATGTAGATCTTTTTTTATCACTGAAACAATTATTTAAGGAAAAATCTTGCAAACAAACAAGGTGTACATTATAACTAATAAAGTTTCAAGGTGCTGCTTAATCAAACCAATTGTTGGTCTTTTATAATATTCCTATGGCTGGATGCATACTTTTATTTATGTTATCTTTAAAACAAAAACAACATTAAATTCAAGCAAAACTTGGTAAATATACGATACGAAATAGTAGACATGAAGTACGAAATGGTAGGTGCATTTGACTCATAATTGGCAAAGAAGTTATTTGTCCAAAATTACTGCCAATTTAAAAGTTTCATACATATACTGTAATTACAAAAAAGTTTACTAAGGTACAAGGTTTTCAGAAAAACAAAAACAAATTTGACATAGAACAAGTTACCATGGCAACAAATCATGACTTACTTTGCATATTTTGTAAAATTTCGTGATTTTCTTCGTTTTGCATCAAATTTTTAAGTATGTTTTTAGATTGAAAAAAGTATGTGTGAACCCAAGAAACAACTTTATATTTAGTGAGATTATGACAATAGTTATATTTAGTTTAAACATATTTATTTATAGTGGATTGGGAAACAAGTTTTGCAACTTATATTAATCCCTTTCCACTTTTTATACGACCGCAAACATTTTTTGCGGTCGTATATTGGTATGACGTTGGCGTCGGCGTCGAAGTCGTCGTCGTCGTCCTCGTTTGAAGACATATTGGTTTTCGCACTATAACTTTAGTTTAAGTAAATAGAAATTTAAACACAATGTTTATGACCACAAAAGGAAGGTAGGGATTGATTTTGAGAGTTTTGGTCCCAACAGTTTAGGAATTAGGGGCCCAAAGGGTACAAAATTAAACTTTGTTTGATTTCATCAAAAATTGAATAATTGGGGGTTTTTGATATGCCGAATCTAACTGTGTATGTAAATTCTTAATTTTTGGTCCCGTTTTCAAATTGGTCTACACTAAGGTCCAAAGGGTCTAAAATGAAATTTAGTTTTCTATTTTAACAAAAATTGAATTCTTCGGGTTCTTTCATATGCTGAATCTAAACATAGACTTAAATTTTTGATTATGGGCCCAGTTTTCAAGTTGGTCAAAATAGGGTTCCAAAATTAAACTTTATTTGATTTCATCAAAAATTGGATCCTTGGGGTTCTTTGATATGCTGAATCTAAATATGTATTAAGATTTTTGCTTATGGGGCCAGTTTTCAAGTTGGTCCAAATCGTGGTCCAAAATTAAACTTTGTTTGATATCAACAAAAATTGAATCCTTAGGGTTTTCTTTGATATGCTGAACCTAAACATGTATTTAGATTTTTGGTTATAGGCCCAGTTTTCAAGTTGGTTCAAATTGGGGTCCAAAATTAAACTTTGTTTGATTTCAACAAAAATTGAGTATATGGGGTTCTTTGATATATGCTGAATCTAACCATGTATTTAGACTTTTGATATATGGGCCCTGTTATCAAATTGGTCCACATTGAGGTCAAAAATTAAACTTTGTTTGATTTCAACAAAAATTGAGTATATGGGGTTCTTTGATATATGCTGAATCTACCCATGTATTTAGACTTTTGATAGTTGGGCCCGGTTATAAAATTGGTCCACATTGAGGTCTAAAGGGTCCAAAATTGAACTTTATTTGATTTCATCAAAAATTGAATAATTGGGGTTTTTTGATATGCCGAATCTAACTGTGTATGTAGATTCTTAATTTTTGGTTCCGTTTTCAAATTGGTCTACACTAAGGTCCAAAGGGTCTAAAATGAAATTTAGTTTTCTATTTTAACAAAAATTGAATTCTTCGGGTTCTTTCATATGCTAAATCTAAACATAGACTTAAATTTTTCAAGTTGGTCCAAATCGGGTTCCAAAATTAAACTTTGTTTGATTTCATCAAAAATTGGATCCTTGGGGTTCTTTGATATGCTGAATCTAAATATGTATTAAGATTTTTGCTTATGGGGCCGGTTTTCAAGTTGGTCCAAATCGTGGTCCAAAATTAAACTTTGTTTGACATCAACAAAAATTTAATCCTTAGGGTTCTTTGATATGCTGAACCTAAACATGTATTTAGATTTTTGGTTATAGGCCCAGTTTTCAAGTTGGTCCAAATTGGGGTCCAAAATTAAACTTTGTTTGATTTCAACAAAAATTGAGTATATGGGGTTCTTTGATATATGCTGAATCTACCCATGTATTTAGACTTTTGATATATGGGCCCTGTTATCAAATTGGTCCACATTGAGGTCTAAAGGATCCAAAATTGAACTTTATTTGATTTCATCAAAAATTGAATTCTTGGGGTTCTTTGATATGCCGAATCTAACTGTGTATGTAGATTCTTAATTGTTGGTTCCGTTTTCAAATTGGTCTACATGAAGGACCAAAGGGTCCAAAATGAAACTTAGTTTTTTATTTTAACAAAAATTGAATTCTTTGGGTTTTTTATATGCTGAATCTAAACATAGACTTAGATTTTTGATTATGGGCCCAGTTTTCAAATTGGTCCAAATCGGGTTCCAAAATTAAACTTTGTTTGATTTCATCAAAATTACATCCTTGGGGTTCTTTGATATGCTGAATCTAAATATGTATTAAGATTTTTGCTTATGGGCCCAGTTTTCAAGTTGGTCCAAATCGGGGTCCAAAATTAAACTTTGTTTGATATCAACAAAAATTGAATCCTTAGGGTTCTTTGATATGCTGAACCTAAACATTTCAGATTTTTGGTTATAGGCCCAGTTTTCAAGTTGGTCCAAATTGGGGTCCAAAATTAGACTTGTTTGGTTTCAACAAAAATTGGATATATGGGGTTCTTTGATATATGCTGAATCTAACCATGTATTTAGATTTTTGATATTTGGGCCCGGTTATCAATTTGGTCCACATTGAGGTCTAAAGGGTCCAAAATTCAACTTTATTTGATTTCATCAAAAATTGAATTCTTGGGGTTCTTTGATATGCTGGATCTGACCATGTATTTAGATTTTGGATATTGGACCATAATAGGTAAATGTCCGATTTAAATATTTTAAGTTTTGAAGTTTAAGTTCATAGACCACATTCATTCTGTGTCAGAAACATATGGTGTGTCAACTATTCAATCACAATCCAAATTCAGAGCTGTATCAAGCTTAAATGTTGTGTCCATACTTGCCCCATCTGTTCAAGATTCGAACTCTGCGGTCGTATAAAGCTGCGTCTTGCGGAGCATCTGGTTAGTTATATTTAAGCTTCTGTTAAATTATTTTGTTATTTCTTGGCTGCGCACGATGTTTCCACCATGGAAATAAAGATAGAAAACTGTATGAATTCTGTATTTGCATCGTTTTTGTAAAAACAGTACATATTATAACGTAATTTTTACGTTATCAGATTAAAATCTTTATGTGTTTCATTTATATTTGTTGACCCTATGCATTTCTGAACATTATGTGCCAATTTGAAATAGTTATCAAACATTTTATTTACTTTGCAAAAAACCAGGCCTTAATGCCCCTACTGTACGGAATTACAGAGTTTTGGAATGGTCGAGATACGAAATGACTTGCTTCCAATAAATTTACTGTGTTTCTATTCATGTGGTTCAATGCCCTTAGACTCTGTTCGATCTGAAATGTTTTCTTCTAGTGAAAAAAAAAAAACCGCCTCGGTATCTTGTTCTTGTTCATTATTAATAAGCATTGCCTTCTTAATCTGTAACCTAGTGTTCTAGTGATTTAAGCTTTCAAGTGTGATTGGTGCTTCTTTATGAACACGTTTTATATCAGTTGAGATTAAATTCAATTCTTTTAGGTCGTGAAAGAGGGGATTGGTTTTTGCAGCTTTTCTATGGTGTGACTGTTGTCTAATAATTGTGTAGTGCAGATATGTTAATATTTGCTTGCTTGCTTATTTACGTTTTCTTGGACTGGTTTATTCTGAGTTATACAGTTTTGTATAGTTATGTAGCACTTATCAAGCATACAATAAGTTCATCGGACATGAAATTCCTGGTACATCATAACAAGTAAGTAGAATTCTAGAATATAATTGTTCCCTTATATCAATAACTACTGGAGTTTGACTTACGATTTCGTATATTTGTTCTCAGTTAAAGTCAAGTCACAGTAAATGGGCTATGTTACAGATGTTGGTAAAATTTAACATGCATCGTTGACTCTTTGAACTTAAACTTAAAATCGAAAAAAAATAATTTTGAAATATTAGTGATTGAATTTATAGTATTAGTATCGATTTCTCATTGGCGTTTATCCCTAGATCTAATTCCTCTTTAAATATTCATACACTAAAACAATTAAAACTTAAACATATTAGAAAGTCGACTAAGCATTTATAGTTCGATGACAAAGAACAATATACTTTATGTTAAAATTTGCGTTTCCACGGGCCAATCATGCATTCTTTTTACGACTGATTATTCATATAAATTATTTTGTTTTAAAAATGTAAAAATTATAACGTCTACCTTTAAGTGTCGAATTGTGTAAGCTATGAATACAAATAATCTATGAACGGAAACAACTACTTAAGATATTTTCCACTAAGTATAAAAGAGTGTATTAGTAGTATAATATCAACTATTTCTTCCTTGTAATGGCTACAAACATATACAAAGGAACAGTAAAAGGTAAGGTCTTTATTACATCACAACTAAAAATTGTTTCCTTCTAAAGATCCCATTTAATTGAATAAGCTTTTCAATATAAACCTTCTAATAAAATGAAATTCCTGATTTCAATCAGAAAGTGATGGTTGTTAACTTGTTTAAATAGTGCTAGGACTTCTAGTTTCATTGGGCCATTCCTGTTAATGTCCGCTAAAGGGGATGGAGGGCCCTTTCTGAGGGGTGTAACATTTATACATCTTCGGGGTGTAATTTGTTTTTAATCTTTTTTAATTTTTATCTGACACGTAAAATTATTTACAAAAAGATTCGAATGGTCTTGCAGCAGTAAAGTTTTCAAGGTAAAAGTAATTACATCTAAGGAAACTATACATCTGATCATCTGATCGTCTTAATCATTAGATCTGATAGGTAGTTTTTCAGAAATTATTTTCTGATACGTATAAAAAAAATCTTTCCATCCATCCTTAACTATCAGAAATTAACTGGAATGGCCCAATGTATGACAGTCTTTTATAAAAAAGACATATAAAAGTATTATTTTGTCAGGAATTACATTGAATTTTTAACGAATTTGTACATTACATACAGCTATTTGATGTGCATTGAAATATTACATATTTATGATACTTATGACCGTTAATCTTTCAGAGAACTAACATAAATCACTCTCCTAGATGAAGCCAGGGTAATTCGATAAAACAACATTTGTCCTATAAAAGTTCTAATGTCCGTTTCATTTTAGAACTTGACGTCGGTGGCCTTTATTATATTGGTCATTGTAAGAAATCATCCCCCAACGGTATTTTTACTAATCGAAATTCTTGTGAATTCAAATAAAAGTAAAATCACTACTGAACTCCGAAGACAATTCAAAACGGAAACTCCCAATCAAATGGCAAAATTAAAAGCTCAAACACATCAAATGAATGAATAACAATTGGTTATTTTGTACATCGTGGTACCAAGTCAAGTAAGAACAAGCTAAAGAAGTAAAACCAAGCTTTCAATCGGTACATTTTTGGGGGAAATTACCTGCTTAACATTTTTTATCACTACAAAATTATCGGAAAACAGTGAACTTTCCCCTCAAATTACACCGATTATATGTTTGATTTTACTTATTTTGATTACTCTTACTTGACCTACCACAAATGTACCATGATGTCCAAGATAACCGGTCGACAAATTGTATAATCCTGAGTCTGTAATCTGAAAATAATCGATTAGATATACAATTTTCAAAAAGAATAATTTTGTATTCCAGGAAGACCCATAAGCAAAGAGGAGATTAAAGACATTTTTGAAAGGTAGTTGTAACATATTCGCAGATCACAGATATTTGTTCGCTAATTGTATCTTAATCATAATACTAGTATTCTTTTCGGAGATTTTCGTTTCCGCCAATCATCATTATGCTTGTATTTTCGAAAGCAAATCATCACTAACAATAAAAAGTGCCAAATATAATAAAACCACTGGCAAGTATGACTGAATGATTCATTTCTATTTTAATATTATGTGTTCTTGTATTATAATCAAAAGTTTTCTATACACTTTATGAAGAAGATTGGTTAACATTTTTTGCCATTCTACAGTTAGTTTCAGAAACAAGAAACAAACTTTTTTTTCAGTTCAATTGATATAAAAAGATATGGTATGTGTTCCAATGAGACAACTCTCGATCCAAGTCACAATTTGTAAAGTACACCATTATAGGTCAAAGTACTGTCTTCAACACGCAGCCTTGGCTCACACCGAACAGCAAGCTATAAAGCGCCTAAAAATGACCTGTGTGAAACGATGCAAACAGAAAGTCAACTGATCTATACACAAAGAAAAAAGTTAAGCACCCCCACGTTTTTTTGAAATGACAAATATTACGATAAGGGTTATATGATCCCGGAACAAATGGTGTAAAAAAAATTAATTCAGCCTATTAGGACATTACATTAGCTATAAGGAAAACACAAAAAAAAAATAAACAAAAATGAGAATTTAATGAATAGATTGTCACAAAACCACAAGTCCAGTTTAAACACTTCAACATGTTCATTTGAAGTATGGGTCTTCTGAGTTCGTTTTGCACGATGCTATTGTCATTTCACTAAGAAAACGTTCAATTTAAGTCTGTTAACGATATCCATAGATCAATATTCAATATCGGGTGAAACCACCACGTGATTGGATGCAGTCATCATTCCTGCCTCTCATCCATCCAGTTAGTCGTCGGGTTTCCTGCTGTGGGTTTTGCAGCCATTCCCGGTCCTATGCTGATTTCAAATGACGTAATTTCTTTACAGGTTGTTCGGCTGTCTGTACCCGACGGCCTGACGTGTCCCACATATGCTCTATTGGATTCAAATCCGGGCTCATTCCGTCCCTGGAAGAGCAGTTACTGCTTCACCTTGACGAAATATAGTAACCGTCCTTGAATGATGCATTACATTGAGTTACATAGGATTAATTTTTTCACATACTATATATCTGTCATTCATAAACACAAGTCGTGCAGCTAATGATTGGTTCTCAAAATTAGGTTCAACTACTGACTGTGGAACTTCTCTGATGTAATGATCACCATTAAGGTTTCCTCGCATGGTCACCCAGTCCAATTTGCAGTCATGAGAGATGCAACTCCATACCATCACAGAGCCTCCACCGATAAAATTATCACGCTGCGATAACACCAGTGGTCTACCAGATCTTGGCAAGTCTTTGGTTTGGATGTTTGCTCGTTCAAGCCTGCTGAACATAGAACATTTTTAGCCCATTTGACGTCCAATAGTTTTTTCAGATAATCATGATGACTGCATAACGATAAACTGCCACCTTTGAGCTTCCGGTATTCGTCTTCGCACCAGGTTTACAGAGAATGAATTAAATCTTCAAATCGCCGGATTTAAATACTCAAATTTGAAGTGCGGGGAAACTGCATTTTGTAATTTGAATAGGGTCATGGTTCACGGTCATGATACATCGAAATCTTAATGACCGATTATACCTGTATGATCACATCTTTTGAAAGGAACATTTTTCTTGTTAAAATTAATATTAATATTCAAGTTAACATTTTTGGTAAAGAGCTTTAATGAAATATATCAGGGGGAGCTTAACCTTTTTCTTTGTGTATATATAAAAACGAGAACCGAGAAACACTTATGAACCACATCAGCAAACGATAACTACTAACATCAGATTCCTGACTTTGGACAGGTGCAAACAAATGCAGGGGGTTTAAACATTTTAATAGGCACGTTTTCAAGTATGTATAAATATGAAGGATCATGTAAACTCACAGTTAATAAGAAATTGGATGAAGCAAGATGATTATTCATTTTGTTTAAAAATACAAATTTCACAGCTAGATGGAACATGATATATCGAAAACGATTTAGTTGCTAGTGTCTTACTTGTAACATACTGTTTTATATAATTTCAAACTGTGTCTGATGTTAATAATGTATTATGTTTCAGCATTTTGACATTAGGATCTTTCAAATCAAAACATAAAGTATCTTCTAACCAAAACGAATATGAATGTAACAAATCTTACAGAGGCTTAGCAATCATAATTAGCAATGAATCCTTCGAAATATTAGAACAGCGCAGTTATTGTGACGTTGAACTAAAAATGATGCAAGAAACATTTGGAAATCATCTAAACTTTACAGTTGTAACCTTTAAGGATTTGACTGCACAACAGATTAATTGGGTGGTAGATATAGGTAAGACTTTAATGATAGTTCTGGAACCATTCCAATCTGAAAAGCTGGTATGTTTCTAATTTATTAAAATACGTTGTACATGTACCGATAAAACCGTCTGCGTATGTGCAATAGGTAACACGTCTAAAAACTGCGGAGGGGCCTCGGTGCCCGAGTGGTCTAAGTAGTTACTACTGTAATCACTATTCAGTCAAAATTGATGTTCTGAGTTCGTGGCCCGCTCGTGTGGGTGCAGATGACCACAATCTGAATTGACTAGGGTTATCAGTTTTCATATCAAAGGTCGCTGGTTTTCGCTGAGCACTACGACTATCTCCACTAATACAACTGGCCGCCAAGAAATAGCCGAAAAGTGGTGCTAACAGTGGCGTTAAAACACCAACAATCAATCTATCAATCAATAAAAAAAACCCTGCTGTATTGCAAAGAAAACCGGACTGAAAAACAAAAATCATGTACACGATCGAAAAATTATGTTTTCAAAGCAACCGGGATCACATTTCTATTATATCTGCCGAAAGGATAACTGGTATAAGAAGATCATATATGTATGATTCCTGATAAAGAAGTTGTACAATTACAACGAACGTCAATAATGTATCAATCTAATGTTCAATAAAATCCAAAACAATGTAGTAATAATAGTCTATTGGTCAACCATTAGATGCCTATAAAAAGAAAACCAAGAGACTTTTAACAGTTAGTCATCAGTTAAAACAAAGAGTAATCATATGTCAAGTTTTCAAAACTTATTTGCAATTACGACAGGGCTTCCATCGGCACATTTATGTCACAGACCAAAAACATAAGTGAAGTCCTGAATGCCGAGAAAGTTTGAAATTTGGTAGCAACTACATGGTCTGAGAACAGCGATCAGAAGTCTTCAAGATATACGTTGTAGCAAACAAAAAACTGCCTTCCTGTCAGACACATCAAAATTAAGAGTATATTTTCTCGTTACTAAACCATCTGCTGTTTTTAAATATGATTGAATGAAGATGTTGGTTGTACGTTAATGAGACGGAAACCCAAAGATACAAGCGAAAGATCCGCAGGTCGTCATACAAGATCACAATCAGGTTCGAAATCATAAGCGCCATTATAAAAAATAGAAGGTTTCAAATCACAAGCGCCCATACTGTAAAACGTATGTTTAAATCAATCAAAGAATCATGTGAGACCACTAAAGCTACCTTTGTCATTTTTGAAAATAGTCAGTCTAGTCTGTTCCCCATGTTTAAACTACTAGTAGTCAAAACATTTTGAAAAAAAACACGATATACCCTCCAACCGACCATTCTGTTTATAGCATGCTAGCTGAAACCAGGCAATGGGTAGTGCTAATTTGTAATTGTAATGCATGGTAATGCATTACATTTTTTTCAAGTAATTGCATGTTATGTGTACTGCAGCAATGTTTGTATTACATGTAATTGTAATATAATGCATTACATGAGAAAAAAAGTAGTGTAATTTCATGCATTACATTGAATTACATGGGATTAATTTTTTTCACGTACTATATATCTGTCACAGATTGTTGGAGATTCAGCTAATGCAGAATTTAAGATTTTTGGATTAATTAAGAACATAATCATTTGGGTATGGCTTTTTTTTTTATATCTGAAAAAAAAACCACCAAATAAAAATGTTTATTATTGTTAAAACATCAATGAATATCTTGTCATGATTAATAAAATAACAGAAAATTCACCATAATGATTGTCATAAACACTAATTAATTTGTTTGACAATCAATCTTTTCACCCTTTTGACACCTGGTTATAAATTAAGCTCATTGTTTATTATATAATTAGGAATGAAGTTCTCACTTAATATTTTTGATTGGAATTAATAAAGCAAATGTATATTTGTAAAATTGAAGTTTACATTAGTTAAAATAAATATGAAACTTCATCTCTGTAATTTCTGTTTAGAGAAAACACAGAGATGTATAGCTTGAAAACCTTATTATGTTAAAAAATGTAATTGTTGTATTGAACATAAACAGACTTTTTACTTGTTACTTAAATGTAATATAAAAACGGAACAGTTATTGCATATGCTAGAATCTTTTGTGACTTCATGTTGTTTTTCAATATGTTTATTTTTCACTCAATAATATTTCCAAATGTAATGTGTAATTCAATGCATTACTTTGCAGAAGTAATTGTAATATAATGCCTTACTTTGATAAATGCATGTAATTCTAAATGGAATTTGATGCATGCTTTTGTCAAAGTAATTGTTATATAATGCATTACATTGCAATGTAATTCGTCCCATGCCTGGCTGAAACACATGTGTTATTTTATACCTAATCATCCGTGTTGCATTGCATGATTTTAATCATCCTAATCTGTTCAAAGCTCTCGGATATTTTTTTAGTATTAAAACTCAACAAACAATTATACTTGCAAAGATTTTGCAGCTTTGTGTAAGAAGAGTTGAATATAATTTATAATTCCTTAAATTCCTACTAGAAAAAAAATCTAAAGGAACAAAATGTATGCTTGTTTCATAGCCTGCGAGCAGACACAATTCCATCGAGATTCAGATTGTTTTGCGTGTATTATTGGAAGCCATGGTAACGAAAAACCCAGATCTGTGGATTCCCTGCCTACTTGCGTGTATTACAGAGACCATTGTATTTATGGAGTTGATGATGATACGGTGACAACGAAAAGTATAATTGAAAAAGTCATTGGTGTCGAGGGATTACAAGATAAGCCTAAAATGTTTTTTATTCAGGTTCGTAACTTTGAATGGTTAGAAATTGAGAGAATGATATGGTACGTAGAATCAACTACTCTGCAGCTGTAACAAAGTGAATATATTCACCTGTCCCGTTAATCGATAACGTTTCGTTTTGTCAGTTTTTCAGAACTTCCTCGTGTTAAAAATTTACCTTGAATTAACATTGAATGTTTTTATAAATTGACTTTTTTCCAAAGGAGTTCAGCGTCTTGCCTGTGGTATTAAGCTCACTTCTGTCGTCACTTGGTGTCCTTCATCGTCCTTAATCGTCCCTAATCTTCCGTCGTAGTCGTCGTCGTCGTCGTCTAGTGTTAACTATTTCAAACATCTTCTCCTCTGAAACTACTGAACCACTTCCAGTCAAACTTACGCTGAATGATCCTTAGTTAACTAGAATAAAGTGTGTGTTTTATTTCAGTTTCGTAAAAAAAGCATGGCCGCCATGGCTAAAAAAGAACATAGCGTGTAAAAATCAGTTTTAGGCTTATATCTCAAAAACTAAAGCCTTTAGAGCAAATCTGTTAACAGGTTAATAAGTTCATAAGGTCAAGTTCTATCAGCCCTCAAGTTTTCCGATGAATCTAACAACCCATTGTTGGTTTGCTGCCACTCAATTTGTAACTTTAAGCACATTCTGCAGTTTTTAGCTTGAATGTTAACTATTTCAAAGATCTTCTGCTCTGAAATTAATGAGCCACTTCAAACTAAACTTACGCTGAATGATCCTAATGTAACAAGACTAAAGTTTGTGTTTTATTTCAGTTTCGTAAAACACATGGTGCTATGGCAATAAATAGAACATAGGGGGTAAAACTCAGTGTTTGGCTTATATATCAAACACTAAAGCATTTAGAGCAAATCCGACATGATGTTCATAATTTCGTACGGTCAAGTTCTATCGGCCCTCAAATTTTCCGATGAATCTAACAACCCATTGTTGGGTTTCTGCAACTTTATTGGTAGTTTTAAGCACATTTTGCAGTTTAAACTTGACACATTTTCAAAGGAATGTGAATGTAAACTATTTCAATGATCTTCTGCTATGAAACTACTAAACCAATTCCAACCAAAATGCTCCTTAGAGTATCTAGAATGAGGTTTGTGTTCTATTATCTGTTTCTTAAAAACATGGTCGCTATGGCTAAAATTAAAACATAGGAGAAAAACGCAGTTTTTAATTTATTTCGAAACTAAAGCATTTAAAGGATATCATGGGGTTTTAAATGTTCATTAGGGCAAGTGCCTGTACTAAGTCAGGAATATGACTGTTGTTATCCATTCATTTGATGTGTTTGCAGTTTTGATTTTGCCATTTAATTAGGGACTTTCCATTTTGAATTTTCCTCGTAGTTCAGTACTTTTATGATTTTACTTTTTTCTATCAGCCCTCATATTTTCCGATGAATCTAATAACCCATTGTTGGGTTGCTGCCACTTAATTGGTAATTTAAAGAAAATTTTGCAGTTTTTAGCTTGACATATTTTCAAAAGTGATGTGAATGTAAACTATTTCAAAGATCTTCTGCTCTGAAACTACTGCTGTCACAAAATTGGCAATTTTAAGGCAATTTTGCAGTTTTTAGTTATTATCTTGAATATTATTATATATACAGATAAACTGTAAAAAGCAAAACTGTTTAGAAAAGTAAGATCTACAAATAAGTTTCTTTGACAAAAATTGTAAATTTACCCCTTAAGGAGTTATTGGCCTTTAAAGACAATTTAACACAATTTTATGACTTTAAAAAAATCTTCTCCTCTGAAACAACTGCATAAACAAAATTCCAACCAGTTAGCTGAATGATTCTTAAGTTATCTAGAATAAAGTGTGTGTTTTATTTTCTGTCTCCTCAGAAAACATAACCGCCATGTCTAAAAATAAAAGATAGGGTAAAAATTTAAATGCAGGTTTTGACTTATATCTCAAAAAGTAAAGTATTTTGAGAAAATCAGACAGAAAAAAAAGTATCACTTCGGGCAAGTTAAAGCTGCCGTGGAATTATCAGTCAACTCGAGTATCTGATTTTTAGGTTATTGTCCCTTAATTGATGTCTTAAGGACATTTTGCAGTTTTTGGCATTTATCTTGAATATAATTATAGATAAAGATAAACTTAACAGCAGAAATGATCAGCAAAGTCAGATTCTACGAATAAGTTGAATATGACTAAAGTTGTTAATTGAACCCTTAAGGAGGCATTGCCCTTGTTTATCTAGTCTGCTTACTTTTAAAAACATTTTCTTTTGAAACTGGAGAATCAATTTCAGCCAAACTTAGGCTGAATGCGATTCAGATTTATAGTATACATTTTGTATTATATTTCCTTGTACTTGCAGAAACAGCCAAGAATGGCTTAAACGGAAAATGCATTTTTTTTTGCTTTTGAGGAAAATATGAGAGATATAAAGAACATTTAAATAGCATGTTTAAGCCACTCATTAATATAAATTGAATAGCAAAAATAATCATTGATGAAAGATGTACGCAAAACAATGTGAGCGATTCCGGCTTTTGAGAGCCTCTTATTTTATGTTTTGCTGTTACACCATACACTATGTGAGCCTGTCCTTACTCCGGAGCTAGTATTAAAGGTGTTTTCGTTGGATCGTGCTATTATATGTCTTTCGTATTTTTTTTTTGGTTATGAATTCAGCTATGAGATTCCCGTTTGAATTGTTTGAAATTTTGTATGTCGAGGGAGGGGAAACTTTTATAGCAGACTATACAGTAAGGGGTTTTCTCATTGCTGAATGCCGTACGTTTAGCTGTATCTTATATTTACTTCATTCGATTTCTGGTTTATACTGCCGTTAGGGCATTCCTATCATACCTCTCTATATACTTCTTGCCATAATGTAATCCAAGTAATCGCTAGCCAGTCAACACTAAGGTTTTGCAATCGAACCATCTCGGGCGGTTCACTAGATTTCAATCTTACTTGACTAAGATAGAAGGTCGTTGGTTTTCTCCGGCTTCCTCCACCAATAAAACCAAAAGTGGCGTTAAAACACAGAAATCAAATGAAATTAAACAAATGCAACTTATATTTTTTGTATTTTCTCCTGTGCTTATTCAGTAGAGTGGATATCAAACAACCAAGCAATGTTCGTCTCCAGATGTCTAAACACAATTAAATGTACAAATATAGGAGAGAAGGTTACAATATCTATTTACAATTCCATTGTAATGTTATTTTTTCGCGGAGTCGTCAGATCAATCCACTTTGCATCGAAATTAAAGTCTTCAATGTAAGTCATAATTTTAAATCATATTGCTTTTTATTCAATTGTTTTGTTTTATATTATTACCGGATGAAATTTTGTGCTTTACAACTTTTACACATTCACACATCCTTAATGCCAAACCTTTTTTTGATAAACTTTTGCATCGTTAACATGTTGTCAAACGGACTTCTGAACATTCATTTGAATTTTATTAAGCAGTGTGGGGGTTTTAGAAGTGAACAACATTTTTCATACTTTGCCAAAAATTAGTTTGTAAGATGCCATCGTCAAAAATGGAATAAATTATATAGAGGTCACTTAGCTCGTTTTCATGATACAGGTTGTCAAACACTGACATATACACAATAATGATTATATAGGAACGCATTATTATCTAAATAGAAAGAACACTATATGACATAAAGTTAGAATATACAACGAGGAAATAAATCTTATGAATGTAGGCAACAGTAGTATACTGCTGTTCAAAAGTCATAAATCGATTGCGAGAAAACAAATCCGGGTTACAAACTAAAACACATCAACTATAAGAGGGAAACAACAGAAGCACTGAAGTGCAACACAAAACAAACGACAATGCAACACACACACACAGAAACGAACTACAAAAGAGGGACGAAAGATACCAGAGGGACAGTCAAAACTCATAAACCGAAAATAAGCTGACAACGCCATGCCTAAAAATGAAAAAGACAAATATACAAGCAATAGTACACATGACACAACATATAAAACCAAAGAATAAGCAACAGGAACCCCACCAAAACCTGGGGTGATCTCAGGTGTTCCGGAAGGGTAAGCAGATCATGCTCTACATGTGGCACCCGCCGTGTTGATCATGTTATTACTAATCCGGTAAATAGTCTTATTCGGTAGGTAAGATCACAATAGCGATTTTCCTGAATTGGTACACTGTAAAGGACATTTTAAGAAAAAATGTTTATAAATGCTTCAGAAAATTACTTTGCAATGATGATGTCGCGCCCAGCTTATGCATGGTTATAGATTGGCAAACATTAGATTTAGCAAACAGAGATGTTGCAGTACAAATGAAAAAGGTTACGTTTATAAAACGTATTCTATGCCATCGCCACAATTCTGAAGTATCCCATACTGTATGACCATTTTGTACTTCTACCTTTTAAAGTTCATAGATTAATCATTTAAAAAATGTAACTTCAATTTATAGTTTTTTATGATAATTTAAAACTTATCGTTACTAACTATAATGCAAAGGAAAAAAAAACCCAATCAAACACATATTCTGTATCTGCATTTAAATTAAAACATGTCATTGTAACAAATGCATTATAATTCGTGTCATATCTGCTTTCCCACTAATTTAAAAGACCATTGCCGTTTCGCTCTACAAGAAATAACATATGTGTTTTTAGACAATTTAACATATGTGTTTTTAGACAATTTAACATATGTGTTTTTAGACAATTTAACATATGTTCAATTTCAGTGCGTGCAATGGCGTTATATATAACTTATATATATAATAATAAACATTAAACAGCTAACTTTCTTTTGTAGGCATGTCGGTCGAAGATGAATGATGGTTCTATGAATAAGATCTGCAGTGAACATGGACATGAAATTTTAGTTCGGGATATCGTAAAGAATTCTTTCAATCAAATAAACATAGCTACATCGTTAAATCCTCTGTCTTCAAGTGGAAGTAAACCTACCGACAATGATACGATTGGAAGCATGTCTAAAGACCAGGACATAACGGAGTTCAGTATCCGAGCAGCGCTGAAAAAGTTGTTTGATTACAATAAAAATATGCCAAAAGAGATTATACGTATTGTAGACCCACCGTGTGCAGATGACTGTCTCGTCGTTTATTCAACAGCTTCAGGTATTTTTGTATCATTTATGTTAATAGTATTAGGTACGCCTTGGTGTGTTGAAGGCGTTAGCCCGAATAGATGTATCTAATTTAACCCAATATATTATTGTCAATGCAGAATGATAGTTTCCATTATTTAGGAGAGGGCCTTTTAGCGATTTGATCAATATGTTATTGAAAAACATGATAAATGCAGGGTATTTAAGGATGTACTTAGGTGAGGTTTTTTAATTTGTGTCAAATGTTCGGACTCCTTGGTGTTTTTCCATACAATACATTGTAAAATATCTTGCCCCATAACACCCATTTATTTTTTCATATAATACTTAATAGCTTATGAAAGTCATTTATCAATATTTTAGAAGATTCTTGATTTTCTTTCTTTGTTTTGAGACCCAAATAATACCAATTCAAATATAAGGTAAAAGTCCGAGTCAGCCTTTTCCCGCCATATTTTAAAACTCAAATAGGTCACTGATAAAGGAGGTCCATGACCTATCAATATTTTTAGCTTATCTTTATCCTTAATTTATGCTCTACCAGCTTAAAGTATCAATTTTAATTTCTTAATTTCTTAATTTTTACCTCACCTCACCTAAGTACATCCTTAGTTTCATTTAAGGACAACTTAGTTAAAATATTAGCCATTAAGGATGTTCGCTGGCATGTTTCGGGATTGTTGTCAGATTTCCGGAATCCTCTGGTTTTATCCATTTGAAAACAAATGCTCATTGACCTCCATTTTTCATTTTATAAATCTTTTATATGAATAATTATATAAGCTATCTGCGAAAGTCTTATAAAACCTTTGTTATTTTTTAATAGTATTGAGAATTTTAACTTCTCATTGATAAAGCTATGAAATATCAAGAGAGAACATTTTGCCGCCAAACTTTCAATGGCTTATATATATATATCGAAAACAAGCACATTGACCTATATATTTTTTTGCTTTTTTTTGGTTCCTGTATTAAATCCCTATCAATATATACTAGTGTTATGAATAGCTTGTTATTTTGAAACTGAGTAGCATCTAAAAGATATATCATATATATGGAACATGTGTTTGATACAACATAAGCCATGCTGTTGTTAAGTTTTTTGTTACCTGTCCAATCTCAATATTTATGTAATCAGACTGCATTTCTTGTGCTTAAATAAGTACTTCAATTATATTCCTGGTGAATATATGTCTTAAAGATAAACATGGTAAATCGACAACAAATTATTCTAGAAGCTGTTCAATAAGCACGAATGTTAGACCCATTCACAAAATATCATAAGAGAGAGAAAATACTCGAATGTCATCATTATAGTGTTTAAGTACCGTAATGTTTTTTTAACAAGTAACTCCTTGCCTTTCGTTAGGTTTATATCAGGATGTGTTTGGACACAGCAGACGATAAAACTCTAACTTCAACGTCAAATGTCAAATATCCAATAAGCAACCAAAATGGTTTACACAGGGTATAAATACTTTAAGAAACATCGAGGGGAACAGTTCCATGTATCACATCTTAAATATCTCTAGGTGTTTCAAAAAGTAAAATCACAATAATACTGAACTCTGAGGAAAATTCAAAATATGAAAGTCCCTTACCAAATGTCAAAATCAAAAGCTCAAATAAAGGTAACAGCAGTGTATACCCTGTTCAAAAGTCATATATCGACTGAGAAAAATCAAATCCGGGTTACACATCAGACGAATGGATAACAACTGTCATATTCCTTACGTGGTACAGACAGTCTCTTATGTAGAGAATGGTGGATTGAACTTGTTTTTTATAGCTAGCTAAATGATTCCTTTTTTTGTAGAGAAAAATTCTTATGGAAGAGTAGGCGTTGGTGGATGGATGTTATATTCTTTACACAATGCAATATTGACCCAAATAAAACGTATAGATCAAGAGAGTAGCAAGATAAACTGCATAGATATATCACGTGTTTTAAATGATATGACTTATTATGTTTCAAAATACTTTGAGGTCGACGAGAGTTCCGAGTCAACGCATCCTAAAGGAATGGAAAAGAGAAAAGTTCCAGTTCTCTTTGAACACTGTTTTCCAAAAGAAATGTATTTCTATTTGTAACTACGTTTTGGACGCCTTTTTGTATATTATCTCAGCAAAAACACATAAATGGTTGCCTTGATTTGATATTAAAGTTATCATTATAAAATATGCAACTTGTTTTCCAATCCACTATAAATAAATATGTTGAGACTGGGGGAAAATACCTCAATCAATTCCATAATAGCAATGCTCAATCTCAACATATGTTCAAATCATTATGTGAAGTTACATGTAATTGAGTTGAATTAAGAAGAAGGAATTGGTGACACAAATTATATATGTTATGAGGTACATACATAATTTTATTTACCAAGCGCATTTGAATAAACAACAAGAATTAGCTGAAAAAATTCAAGATACTGAAAAAATTCAAGATACTTAACCAGGATAAATAAAAAGATGTCGTATCATGAATGCCAACGAGACAGCTCTCAATCCATGTCACAGTGTATGACACATTAACAATTATAGGTCAAAGAACGACCTTCAACACGCAGCCTTGGGTTTTACAAAACCGCAAGCTACAAAGTGCCACAATATGACTAGTGTCAACTAGAAAACAAACGGTCTTATCTATATAAAAAACGAGAAATACATATGAACCACACTAACAAATGACAACTAACAATATAAAAAAGAAGATGTGGTATGATTGGCAACGAGACAATTCTCCATGCCAAGACACCAAATGACACAGAAATTAACAGCTAAAGTTCACCTTACGGCCTTCAACAATGAGCAAAGCCGTAATATGTTACAGACACAACAAGTGAATATGGTTATGTTGAACTAGTTGTTTATGCACACAAACATATACTTAAATTCCATACAGCGTTATCGTTCGTGTGATACTTCCCTTTCTCTACAAAAAGAATCGAAGCATGATGTCACCACTGTTTTAGAGTTTGAAACCTACCCTTTGCTTTTCTAAACCGAACTCCAAGGCAAATTAAAAAATAAGGAAATGTCCATAAATACTCAATATAATTAAAATACATATCTATATTTAAAACACGGTTGCTCGTATATATCAAATTAGGTTTCAATCACTGAAGTTGTACAAGAGAAAGTCAATTTAAAAATTCAACAATTGAACTCCTTTTTAGTCATATTAATGGACTTCTAAATAGGATTTTAGGATCCGCACTTTACATACACTGATTACCTTCAAAGAAATATTGCTGTATGTTATCACTTCATCTTATTGTTAACAGAACAAACAATCCAAATCAATGTAAATGTTGAACTCCGCTATTGGCTGTTTTGCATTTCCAACCAACACCAAAGAAACATTATTTTTTTTAATATTTATTTTTCTATGTCATATGAGAGTCTTTGTAGTGCGGTATACTTTTGAATCATGTATGCTGATCCATTTGGGTTTTTTTATGCCGCATTTATGGGCATTATGTTTTCTGGTCTGTGCGTCCGTTCGTCCGTCCGTCTGTCCCGCTTCATGTTAAAGTGTTTGGTCGAGGTAGTTTTTGATGAAGTTGAAGTCCAATCAACTTGAAACTTAGTATACATGTTCCCTATCATATGATCGTTCTAATTTGAATGCCAAATTAGAATTTAGACCCCAATTTCATGGTCCACTGAACATAGAAAATGATAGTGCAAGTTTCAGGTTCAAGTTTTCGGTCAAGGTAGTTTTTGATGAAGTTGAAGTCCAATCACCTTGAAACTTAGTACACATTTTCCCTAGCTATGATATGCTCTTTCTAATTTTAATGCCAAATTAAAGTTTTACCACATTTTCATGGTCCACTGAACATAGAAAATGATAGCACTTGCGGATGAAGCATCCGAGTACTAGGGACACATTCTTGTTTACCCATAATTTGACATTTTTTGCATTCTAGATCCTGTCTTTAAATTTTCAAAATTTGTTCCTTCTCTTTATCTCGTCTGTAATCCCAATTCAACTCAAAAGAGGGACGAAAGATACCAAAGGGACAGTCAAACTCATAAATCTAAAACAAACTGACAACGCCATCGCTAAAAATGAAAAAGACAAACAAACAACAGCACACATGACACAACATAGAAAACTAAAGAATAAACAACACGAACCCCACCAAAAAACTAGGGGTGATCTCAGGTGCTCCGGAAGGGTAAGCAGATCCTTCTCCACATGTGGCACCCGTGGTGTTGCTTATGTGATAACAAATCCGGTTAATAGTCTAATTCGGTAGGTCACATTCATGAAAGGGAAGGAGATTGTAGTTACGACGTAATGAACATATCCGATATCATTTGTGAAATTTTTAAAACGGTAATTATTCCATAATGGTCAAGTGATATGATAATGTATGCTTATTGAAGAAGTTAACTTCGGAATGAAAATTACTAAATAAGAAGATATTCAAACTCTGATTAAAACGGAAAAGATTCCACATAAGAAAATGCAATGATTTTAAAAAAACACACAAAAAAAAAAAAAAAAACTGAAAAGGGGTCCATTCACCAAGCGACGGTGCTCATCATAATTACATCCTTTGCTAACTCTGGTGATTAGCTGATAAATGAAGGCATATACATGTGTTTATGCGATCGTACTTGTAGGGCCATGCCTCTTTATATATATGTGGAAAAGAAGAGGGCATAGTGGGTCTTTACAATTGCACAAAACAACTACATGTGCCCGATAGTTATGGTTTTAAACAAAGGCTACAATTTACCGCTGTTCAATTCTCATAAACCATCGACGTATACATAGACTAATTAATATGCGAATAAACATACTTTTTTTATTATTTTATTATACATTTTTATATGTTTTGTCTACCATTCACGGATCATTATTTTAAAAGTAAAATTCTCAATTACATGTTTATACCCTTGGGCCCCACCCAGTCATTTGCCTCTTATTTATTTCCCTATATACCTAAAAGAAAATCAATCCCTGAGAAACTATTGAAGTGGAAGAGATGATGATGGGAGTTTTTAATGACTTTGACTGACTACTACAGCCCTCGCACGGTCGGTAAGTTGAAGAGTACTGAACTGTATACCGACATCTTGGATTATATCAAATATCAATGTATTATATATATAGTTATTTGCTTATATCTGCAAATCTTGAGACTGAATGGCAATTATAATGGGTAAAACAGTTTATCGGAATAAAGAAAAATAAGTGATCAATTGCATTATTGATTTTACTGATCTATCGAACATGTCGAATACCAAATATTTGTGTGTGTTCGAATCAAATTGTCAGTCAACTTAAAGTGTCATTTAAGGGAACTAAAATAGCAACATTTCAGGTATTAAAAAATGATAGAGATTTCTTAAATGTTTACTTGTAGCAAGAAAACAAGGTCGTGTAAAACCTTTTCTTTCTTGTTATGTTCTTAAAGTATATTTCAAATACCTTCTCATGTTTTAATTCAAATATCATAGATTTCTTTTTCAATTCTAAAAAAAATTAGTTGTGCATGAAAAAAAGTCTATGCAAATTTGGGCAATTTTGCAATACTAATAGCTTGAAAAAAGCCATTGCTTAGTGTTATATTTTTGAGAAAAAGCTTGAAAAAAATCTAACATAGAATCTGGTATTGAAGTATAACTTCGGAAAATATTACAGCGGTGAGGAAATATGCACCCACCAATGATCCACCTTAAAATAATTTTATCAAAGACGATTGAAACAAATAAAATGCTTAAATAAACAGCAAAACAAGCAAACTTGAATAAATAATGAATCAACAAAAACAGAGAGGGGAAAAAAAGAAGAAAAATGGGTCCGTCAAAATACAATGCGATTTGCTGTTAAGATAAAGACTTCGGTTATTAGTTATATCATAGTACACACTAAATGATGACGTATTCCACATCTGGCATCCGGAAGTATTGATCATATGCAAAGACTGAAAGAGTAAAACTATTTTTTTGTGATACTATGTTATAGACATCTATAAGATTTATCACAATCGTTTTGTAATTTGGGAACAGGTATGAATTCAAGTACATTTATACTACTTACGACTTCTAAATAACCAGTTTTTGGAGCCCACCCACTTCGCACTAGCTATTTTATATCTAGTTAAAAATTCTGCAAAATTTATGTACGTAACAGTAGCAGTACTGTAATCCCTATAAGGTGTATTGAAACGGAGAAGGAGCACATGTTTCTGAATTGCTTCCCTTTGAACATCTTCTCTAATATATGTTCTCGTAAATATTTTTAGAGAACAGTTGACATCTACTGTTCTCTACAATATAGATCAGTAGGTATCCGGTCGTTCCGGCCCCAAAGTCAATCCGGCCAAAAGTCGATCCGGCCCAAGTAGATCCGGCCCACGTCGATTTTCCCCAAGTTGATCCGGCCCCATTAAGGCATTATAAAATATGAAATAACTATATTGATTTTGGAGGAATTTGTGACACATTTTAACAGTATAAATGGAATTTGCAAAAAGTGTATGATGATGGATGACAACAGGTAAAATTTGTTTCGCAATATTTGCCGTAGACAGACTAGACTATAAGTGAAGTATTGACGTACCAGTTAAAGAACTATTTTAAATTGATACAAAAATTAGTGTTATTGTGTCGTTGGTTGTATAGCAGCTTCAACATTTTTTAAAATATGAAGTTATTTTCCATGATAACTTTAACTTTGAATGTCATGGCAATTTCATTTTTTTTTAGTTCATACACACAAGGACGTATAACTAATATACGTCCTTGATACACAGAATATCTAAATAAATATTTACAGTCCACTGGAACCTATAACTCATCATAATGACTTGATTAATCAAATCATTAGTCTATAATTGGTTTGTTTATTCAACAATTGTCTGATAATTGTGAACTAAGGTAATGCCACTTGTAATCACTTAATTATAGTTACGTAATCAACAAGGTCTTTATAGTTTGATCTTCTGGTTCAGGTTGGTGTATATGTCGTGTACAAGTTGCAATTTTGTACAGGTTATAACATGTACAAAAATATTGTACATGTTATAACTTGTATAATGCAAAAATACAAGTTATAACATGTACAAAAGTACCTCATACATGTTACAACCTGTACAATATATTGCTTAAAAATGGTTTTAACTTGTACAAAATCGAAAAATAAGGATATTTTTCTATTATCGCAACAGATGATATTGACCTCAACAACATTTTCATAACTTATTTATTATTCCTTCATGTTAGTGTGTTTTTTCCTTTTTTGAGACAGTTAATGTCCACATGGTCCAGGAGTCGGTATTACAAAGCATTCCTGAGACCTGTCATAAGATATATCTAAGAACATGTCTTATGATCCTCTTATGACTATCTATGGACATATCTTTATTTGATGAATTATAATTGTGAGTGTCCACTTTGAAGGCAATAGTAAAATACTTTCATTCTAGTTGACACTAAAAGACATAAGAGGATAGCCAGAATAGATGTGTCTACAAATAAAATTGGGAATTGAAACGGGGTATGTGTCTAAAAGACAACAACCCGCCCATGGAGCAGACAACATCCAAAGGCCACAAATAAATGCTTTCAAAGTAGAGGATATATATTTAAAACATCATAATGACATTGGCCTCATGCCATGATCTTATAGTTTATAAACAAAAATTGAGTTATAAATTTACAGAAGTCATGCTGAAGGCCAAAAATGTTGAAGAGTAGATCCAAAGATATTGATAATGAAGCGTGGTCCAATGAAAACTATTTCCTCTCTCTCTTGCTTTTACATGGTAAGCATATAAGACATTGTTTTAGTCTTTGCATGCTATAAAATTGAGAGGGAGGAGTATTTCCCAAAATTATTAGGAATCGTTCTTAAACTTTTTTGGAAGAATTAATTACTAGTATCTAATGTAATTGTCATTGAGGAATGCAAGCTTTTAGTAAATAGTTTCACACTTATTTAAGCCATAATGGGTACAAAACATGCAATTACACGAAAACACATTTTGCCAACATAAGTCATGAAACATATATTTCTGAAACTTTTTGATCATTGTCCTCTAAAGAAAAAGACATGTTCTGGCCTATTTATTGTTGTTCTTTATGCATGTTCTGCATTGGTGAATTTAAATGTATATTTTACTTCATTAAGATTTATTTTAAATTTTGTACAAGTTAAAACCATTTTTAAGCAATATTTTGTACAGGTTATAACATCATGAACATGTATGAGGTAATTTTGTACATGTTATAACTTGTATTTTTGCATTATACAAGTTATAACATGTACAATGTTTTTGTACATGTTATAACCTGTACAAAATCGCAACTTGTACACGACATATATATAATAATAATAAATTGTATTTTTTTTCAGGTAACATCACAGGCTTCTATAACACTTGTTTTTTTTTTTTTTGTAGTATCAACAAGGTCTTTATAGTTTGATATTTTGTTTGGTGTATAATAACCTATAATGGTTTACTTTTATAAACTGTTATTTGGATGGAGAGTTTTCTAATCATGCTAATTGGCACTCACACCACATCTTCCTATATCGATATATTTTTCGTAAATTTGACAGTATTTTGAATAGATGTGTGTAGAAAAAAAACACAAGTTATATGAGTATCCATTATTCTTTATTGCAAGAAAATAACAAAACAATGAAACTGAATGCACGTTTTCACTCTCTAAAATATAATATCAGCACTACTAAAACATAACAATAAAATCATAATGTATACTAACAAACACACTATCTCTGACACTCACATAAATATATAACTTTTAATCATTTACCATGTTTACATTAACAGTTTTACACTTTCACTTACTTAAAGGGGTCACACTTGCAGCACTACAATAACATGATATACAGCAACTGGCTATACGAAATATTGAAAGGTGGAGTAGAACCTATCCTCCTTTTTTTTGGAAGACTTTTCTGAGACAGTGGTGTCTAGTGTTTCCATATCCGAATCCTGACTAGAAGTCTCTACCATTTCAGAGCTAATCTCTTTACCTTTTTTACGGTCGGTCGTAATAAACAACATTATCTATAGAGTCATCAACACCAAAACCTTGACTAAAAGCCATGTTTATATTTTCTTATTTAAGTTATATTAGTTATTGGAACCAAATAAAGTATTAATTTCTATCTATTGGTATTACATACATGTATTAGATATTAAAGATGAGATAAATCTATACTTAATAACAATGATAACGTTGTATGTTAACAGTGGTGGGTGATTTCGGAGCTACGAAAAAATACGTCTATTCAACTGGACATTTCACTGTTATTAAAATCAATGTTGATGTCTGAATTGTTTTAATATAATTATACCCAGTAATCTTGAAAACTTGTAATAAAAACATAATCAACCTAGTTGTTTTATACTCATCTGAAGAAAATATTTTTTTATTTTTTTTACCGTACACCTTTTACATTTAATATAATAAAAATCATAAACATTTATGAATTACATCAATATATATCTTTATTTTTATTCCTTATAAATATTTTTTTTTGGGCCGGATCGACTTTACATATGGGCCGTATGGACGTGGGGTCGGATCGACGTGGGATGGATCGACTTGGGCCGGATCGACGTGGGGGCAGATCGACCCGAAAGCGAACAGTAAACAGTCAAGGGTCTTACTTAAATAAGTTATTAGAGAAAATAACATACATGTTGTTAATGTGGGCAAAATTATCAAAAAACTGTGATAACATATGTATGTTACATGTTTCAAAGGGAAAATATATAACCTTTATCTTGTTAAATTTTTCTCAAGTTCTATTGGTATTATAATTTTCTTTATGTATACTAATCTTTGCAAAGATATACCAGCTCATAGTTTACCAATTCAAGCATGCAAAGTACACCTATGTTATTACAGAAAATATATTCCTGCAATAACCAAAGGGTGTTATTACAGCATGTACAACTTATCTATATCTCTTTAGAGGCTTTGCTCTAACATGCATAACAATGTATTTCAATTCATTGTAAGAAATGATGATCAGAGCTGGTAATGAGGCACTGCGCAAGATTCCAAGTGTCTCATTTACTCTAATATAGTAAGCTACATGCTTGTTATAACTAAGCCTTGTTATTACAGCTTTAGTTTGCCCTTAAAGGCCTTGCCTCATTAATTTACAATAGTTGATCAAAATTGTATTAATCATGTTAATGGAATTAGAAAATTAGTTATCAAGGAAAAAAGAGTAGACAACCCATGAAAGTTTCTGTAATAACACATGCATGTTATTTTTCTCTGATAACTTATTTAAGTTAGACCCTTGACTGGTAAAGCTAGTAGTTATGTAAATAGTTTTAACCACATATATTTTTATCCGGATTTTTGTGACAAAAATATCGGTTATTGATTTGGGGATGTACGGCGGGCGGCCGGGCGGCAATCAAATGTTGTCCTTGCATTAACTCATGAACCGTTCAACCAAAGCTTTTAAAATTTTAATATGTTGTTACTGACAACTATATGAAGGTCAAGTTCAATAATGGCAATTTTGACTTTTACCGTTCAGGAGTTATGGTTCTTGAAAGATTGAAAAATGGAGTTTCCAGTCGTGTCCGTGTATTTACGCATGAACTGTTCTACCAAAGCTTCCCAAATTTTAATATGTTGTTACTGATGACAAAATGGAGGTCAAGTTCAATAATGACGATTTTGACTTTTACCGTTCAGGAGTTATGGTTCTTGAAAGATTGAAAAATGGTGTTTCCAGTCGTGTCCATTCATTTTCTCATGAACCATTCAACCAAAGCTTTTGAAATTTTTATATGTTGTTACTGATGACAAAATAGAGGTCAAGTTCAATAATGACGATTTTGACTTTTACCGTTCAGGAGTTATGGTTCTTGAAAGATCGTAAAATGGCGTTTCCAGTCGTGTCCATTCATTTTCTCATGAACCATTCAACCAAAGCTTTTGAAATTTTTATATGTTGTTACTGATGACAAAATAGAGGTCAAGTTCAATAATGACGATTTTGACTTTTACCGTTCAGGAGTTATGGTTCTTGAAAGATCGTAAAATGGCGTTTCAATTCACCTTATTGCATTTACTCATGAACCATTCAATCTAAGCTTTTCAAATTTTAATATGTTGATACTGATGACAAAATGGAGGTCAAATTTGATATTGACGATTTTCACTTTCACCATTCATCAGTAATGGTTCTTGTGATATTGCCAGGACACAAATAAATGTTAATAAATCCGATTTGCTGTCGTTGTGACAGCCTCTTGTTTTAGGATTATCTATCAAATGATGCTTAACTTCGAGGAAAATGGAAACAAATACATTTTGATAATGTCTACGGACAAGACATTTTATTGATATTCAATTAAATGCTTTTAAAGATGATTGTTAAAGTTAAGATTAAAAGTTACGAATTAAATGTTAAGCTGTGTTTTTTAAATTTTGGAAAATATAAAAATGTACCCATAATTCTTTACATATCTCAAAAATTTATTGATTAAGCCAAAATGAAGACACATTCTTTTAACTGAAATCCATATATCTGACTGTTTAAAACAATCAAACAGTTATTAAAACTCAATTTTGACATAGTTGAATGTGTTCTCTTGAAAAAATAACATACATTTTACCTATCAAATTAGGCTGAACTCAAGGAAATTGGATACAACTATATTGTGGTAATGTCTACGGACAAGACAATTTCAGTAAAAAAAAATCTGTTAGAATTAATTGTGACTATATTTATCATGTTTATGTTGAAAATACTGAGTTTTAATTTGAATAGATAACTTTCATCACCTATAAATAAGATTTAAGTTCCATAGCAGACAAATAATTGAATTTAATACATGTTATGTACAAGTGTCTTGTCCGTAGACACTTCCCCATCTGCTGTTAATACTGAAATGCAAAAGATAAAGTTAGAGATAGAGAAATACTTTTTCTTCATTTGATTTAGTTAATCTTTTAAGGTATGCAGCAACTGGAATAAACAATATTGGAGTAAAATAGGCATGCTTTTCATGACTGATGATCTGACACTTTTTAAAATCCACTCTTGTAAAGTAATTTTACAAAAATTGAGAACACTTAAGTTAACATTTATTTATTAAAAATAAGATAATTTCTAAGTTTAAACAACACATAGGACTAATTAAAACCCATAAAGCCAAGCAATATTGATAAAAAAAAAACCATGTCTACGGACAAGACATTTTGACATATTTTTGAATTTTTTCCTCTATTAATAGATGGTAGAAAAAAATGTTAGTAGTGTTTTCATATCTACAAAAGAACAGGAACTTAGCAATGCAACATTAATGTAATTATGCTTCCAGTTTACTAGGGAATGCATGTCTACGGACAAGACATTTTTTCACTTTCAGTCTTCACGCTGAACTGCTAAATCTACAGGCCCGCAGCTCAATTTTTGAAAAATTTTAGTTAGATGCTGTTGGCCTGTAGGTCTGATTTTTACAGGCCTGAGAGCAATTTTACCAGCCTGGGCTGCCACTCGGCGTGAAGACTGCACTTTATTTGTATATCATGTATATCCAACTTTGATGGCATATATCTAGGGTACTGCAATTTTGATAAATGAGGTAGTTTTTGATAATTTATATACTAGAAGAGAAAACAAAACACATAATAGCATAAATCTGATTTATCTTTCTCTTTTATCACTACACTGAGCAAGCTAAAAACATAAGTACAAAATTTCATAACAAGCGCAAAGTATTCAACTTTTTATCATAACTTTGTAACCACTGAAGATTTTTTGTTGCAACAACCAGTAAAAGAAAGATGAATAAATTGTCTATAACAGTGAACCAATAATGTAGTTCAAATTAAGTTTACTATCAATTGATAAAAACAGCGAAATTTTAAATGAAACAACATAACGTGAAATTTTGCCCATTTTCAGTGTGTATTTTAGTGTTTTTTTTCAAAACGGTAAGGATAACACCTATACATGATATTCATTGTGAAACCCTACATTCTCTTCTTCAGTTCAAAGATGTATTACTTATGTAAAGTTTATCTTCTTGTCTTTACAAACCTATAACAAAGACCCAATATGAAATGCACATCTGATCATGGCTAGGCCGTTTGTAAATATTCACTTAAAACATATTATTTATCTAAATTATCATGTTTATTGCTGATTTTTGTGACAAAAATGTTGGTTATTGATTTGGGGATGTATGGCGGATGGCCGGGAGAGCGGCAGCCAAATGTTGTCCGTGCATTTACTCATGAACCGTTCAACCAATCTTTTTAAAATTTAATATGTTGTTACTGACAACAAAATGGAGGTCAAGTTCAATAATAACGATTTTACCGTTCAGAAGTTCTGGTCATGATGGTTCTAGAAAGATTGAAAAATGGCATTTCCAGTCCATGCATTTACTCATTAACTGTTTAACCAAAGCTTTTAAAATTTTAATACGTTGTTACTGATGACAAAATGGAGGTCAAATTCAATAATGACGATTTTGGCTTTCACCGTTCAAGAGTTATGGATCTTGAAAGATTGAAAATTGTTTTTTCCAGTCGTGTCCGAGCATTTACTCATGAATCCACTGTTCAACCAAAGCTTTTTAAAAAACTTAAAGATGTTGTTACTGATGACAAAATAGAAGTCAATTTCAATAATGATGATTTTGACTTCTATTGTTCAGCATTGTTCAGGAGTTATGGTTCTTGAAAGATGGAAAAATGTTTTTTTCCAGTCGTGTCCATGTATTCACTCGTAAACTGTTCAACCTAAGCTTTTTAAATTTGAATTTGTTGTTACTGATGACAAAATTAAAGGTCAAGTTCAATAATGGCAATTTTCAATTTTTGTGTTCAGGAGTTATCTATACTATTAAACGAGAAGACCTAATTTTTGTGTGTCGCTTCTCTTCCTTCCACAATAAATTAATCATCATGCCTCTGTGTTCTATAGGTAACATGCATAGTCGCATTTGTCATCCATTCGTATGATTATACAGATTGAGTTATTTGGGAGAAAAACGACAAAAAAGGTGTCCGGATATTGTTTCCGTCATCAGACTTACTTTTAGTCATAGATAAGACTTCCGGTTTTAAACATGCACAAGAACAACCAATCATATGACAGATTACAAAAAGGAAAAATAAATAAGCCAATCAGAGCGTTCTCTATATCACGGTTTTTAGATCGCAAAAACCACAATTATTATACCTCCTTAGAGACATATAGATTCCTACACTGCAACAAGTGTATTACGATATTTCTCCACTCGAGACAGTTAAATTTTATTATTTAAAGCGCGAGGCTTGCCGAGCTCTTTAAATAACTAAAATTTAACTGTCGAGAGTGGAGAAATATCGCAATACACGAGTTATAGTGTGGGAATCTGTTTCTCTAATGATTTTTATCCTTCTTTTTCAAAGTTTTTCAGAAACTTGTGTTCTTCATATGCGACGTCATCAGGCTTTGTCGCCTTTTTTCATGACGTCACAATAGAAAAATTCAGAAGAAAACAAAACATTTAGACGTCATAATCAAATTTCGACTTATCATTTGCCGAGAACAGATTTTTCACTAGTGAGGAGAAATATTTTTCTCACACCGGTCAGGAAATGTGAAAATAATACAAAAATTAGAGAAAATTATTTTTCGCGTTATCCACATGTAAATTATGATTATACTACTATAATATATAGAGACTCTCTGCATTTTGTCTACATTTTGAAATATTTACTATCTAAGGGGTCTTACCAGTTGCATATATATAGAAATAAGTAAAACATGTGGAAACAAGAATGTGTCCATAGTATACAGATGCCACATCGGCACTATCATTTTCTATGTTCATTGGACTGTGAAATGTGGTAAAATCTCTAATTTGGCATTAAAATTAGAAAGATCATATCATATCATAGGAAACATATTATTTACTAAGTTTCGAGTTGATTGGACTTCAACTTCATCAAAAACTACCTCGGCAAAAACTTTAACCTGAAGCGAGATAGACGGATGAACGAACGAACGGAAGCACAGACTAGAAAACATAATGCCCATAAATGGGGCATAAAAATTCATTGTTGAAAGTGAAAGTAGTGATTAGGCCAAAATGAAAGTAGGGTAGAGATTAGAGGGAGGCAGGATATTTTCGGGACGTCGGGATTGAGATTTCGGGATTGTTCCTTACGGGATCCGGGAATATTTTTTTCGATTTTCGGGATGTCGGGATATGAATTTTGTTAAAATACGCACCTCAGGATTTCATGTTTTTAAGTCCAGGATTTCGGGCTCAGTGCCCCTCCGACCACCTCTCAAATGAGCCTTCGTCATTTATACAAGATTCAAATCCTACCATTGGCATTGTTAATAGGGCTCTCAAAAGGAAAAGCACTGATGGATTGTCCCAGACGCATATTTTATTATTAGAATAATAATGATCTATAAGCAGTTTCATCTATTTCATGTTTGAAGTGGTGCAAATTTTTTATTCAATTTGACTTTTATCAAAAAATGCATTGTAGCAAACGGGAAGAATAATTGTGGTATAAGGCTAGAAACACAAAAATAATTGAATTTAACAGAAAGGAAACAAATAACGGACTTTGGAAAAAAGAAGGAGGAGGGCTTTTGATACCTTATATGAAATTCTCCAGACATAATATCTTTTACAAACATTTATCCTACAACAGTTTACAAGCTGTATATCCCCGCGATTTCGCGGGTGTGTTCTAGTGGTTGTTGAAAGAATGAAAAATGGTGTTTCCAGTTGTGTCCATGTATTTACTCATGAACCTATCAAACAAAGCTTTTCAAATTTTAATATGTTGTTACTGATGACAAAATGGAGGTCAAATTTGATATTAACAATTTCACTTTCACGGATTATTTAGACATTATACATTGTTTGTACAAAACAAAAATTCAATCTAGTGACTAGCATACTCTTGAATAATTGTAAAGTAAATTTTTAATTTATTTATATCATGTTTAATTAAATGGCTTCATTTCTGAGTTGTCAAAATACCCCTTAATCATGTATTGGCAAGTTAATAGGAACACATTCCCTCATCTATCAACACATATTATGATCAAGCAATACCTGCAACATCAGCTCCTGTCGAAACAAAGTCAGTCAGAGCTCAGACATAAACAAGTTGTTTTTTTGTTTTTGACTTAAAGAAGTCAAAACATGTATTTTTTATAAAAATGTGTTTTCAATTTTAGACTTATCTAAGTCAGAAAATGACAGACTTGTTTAGGTCTATTTATTTTGATGAAAAAACTTAATTTCACTTGACTTGGTGGCAAAAGTACACCCCCTATGACAGCAAAAACATGTCTGAGAGTTCACAAGGACTTGAGAGCTATCTATATTTAATTATCTAATTGAACATCCTTACTAAACACAGATGTTTTACCTCATTAAGTGTGGTTCCAGGTGGTTGCATTGTAAAGTTGATTAACATTATCTCCGATTTTTTAGACTCTCATTCATATTTTTCTTTTAGAAGACAAAGCATTGTCTTTCAATGTTGTCATTAATTGATTTAGATGCATGACCTTTTTATAAATATGCGTGGGTCTTGAAGTTAACCAATTTTGATAACTTATCGACTTGTAGGAGTAGATATTAGCAACTTTTTGATTCTGGTCAATTATTTCTTGCTTAACAATATTTGACTTATTTAAAAATACTAAACATTGCTAAAGACGATCAAATGGAATGCTAAAACTATGTTGTAAGCTTACATGAATATTTTACACATGCTGTATATACATGATACATATTGTCTAAAAAAAAGTTATGATGAAATGTAATGTGTAAAATTTAATTAATTACTTTAGTAAAGTAATTTAATTAAATTAATTACATTTCAAAAACTGTTTAATTAGTGTAATTGAACATTTTTGCAATGTAATGTGTAATTTGACCCCAAGTCTGCTTTCACCGTTCATCAGTTATGGTTCATGTGATATTGGAAAATGCCAGGACACAAATAAATGTTAAGAAATTCAGTTTGCTGTCACTCTGACAGCCTCTTGTTGAAATATATTTTATTTTAAGTGTTTTCTTTACCATATTCATGATATTATGGTGATATTACACTAGAATATTTTACTCATGATTGACATGTTTCATAGCTTTTATATGTTAAATCATCATGATCAGTTGAAGATGATATTAAAGGATTGTCAATGAGTATGATGAGGCAACTTGGATGTAAGCAAACATAAGCAACTGTATTGAATGGCCTTTAACTATGAGAAAAAACTGTACCATATGCATGTTTAGTAACTTTAAAAGACCCCCAAACGAAAAATATTATGCAATGCCATGGAGAAAACTAACAGCCTTATTTTTAACAAAACAATTCATAAGAACATGTACAATTACTTCTTGTATATATAGTATTTTTTTTTGCAATGGTAATTTTTTGAAACAAAATCTCAAATAAGATAAAGCTATAGCTAGGACAAAATGTAGGACATGGACAATGATGGATGAAAAGATAAAGAAATATTGCATACATGTATTTGGTCAAAATTATTTGAATATTTACCATGTTTACAAAACTTTACTTATAATTAATGTACTAACAGGACACTAATCCATGTTCTAAAATGATATAGTAAAATATATCTAATAATTTAATTATTTTACCATCATGACTGTATACACACACATATATATATATATATAACAGGCGATTATTTGAACTTGGAATTATTTTTAATTATGGAATTTGCATAATTTCTTGTGCTGGAAATTTTTAATAAATTCCATGTTTATTTGGTATTATAATGTTTTGAGCTGTTCATAACACTTTCCATACAATGTATTTTGTATAGAAAGTGTTGTGCGCGGCACAGTACATTCTATTGAAAATGTACTATCTTCTTTGTAATAGAAAGTGTTGTGCACAGCACAGAACATTAAAATATAGAATAAACATGGAATTTATTAAAAAAATTTCAAACCAAGAAATTATGTAAATTCCATAATTGATAATAATTCCAAGTTCAAATAATAGCCTGTTATATGTTACTTTTGTCATGTTTGTATGTTAATCATTGTTAATGTTATATGACACTACTCTTTTTTTAACATTGATATTTTTTTTTTATTTCAGTAATATGGACTTGAGAAAATTAAAAAATGAAGATAAGTTGGATCTCTGCAGAAAGTATTACTTAGGTATAAGTTTGAAATGTTTGTATGTACATAAAAAAAGTTAGCTGTAATTATTTACCAGAGCATATATTCAATTACCTTTCTACTGTTCTACACCTTTTATCTTTTATTGGTTAAGTTAGAACTGATTTTTAGCTTTGTAAACTCTTGCCTAGTGATATTGTCAGCTTTAAAATTTCTGTTGTCAGTTTTTTTAGGTAAAAATTGCATGAAATGCAATCAAAACCTTATGGGACTGACTTTATATCTAAATGTTCTAAGGCTGATCACTACTTTTTGATACACAAAATATAGTGCATTGATCATAACATTCTATACAGCCTATTCATGAACATTTCCAGAAATTTGTTGCTGTAAGATATGCTCAGATATTCAAGACACAAAAAGATTTTACACTTGTCCAAAAAATTACATGACGTTTGCAAAGTGCAGGAATCTTATATCTGATCAAAAGATATGAATAATGTCATTGTTAACCTCATCTTTATAAATTTGAGTTATCTCCTTTATCTAGCATGTCTAGAATAGCTGTTAAATAAACTAGAACCAATGCAATATTTAATTTTACTTTTTCGACTGATAAATTGAAGCAATCTTTACCGTTCAGTGCTTTCAAGCTCTCTGATTGTATTAAACCTACAAAAAAAAGTTAAACATTGTTTTGATATTCAACTTCACAGATAAATGTACATGTATGATCAGATCAACAAGATTCAAAAAACTGGATTTAATCTCCTAATTCTAGTTATCTCCCTTAATTAATTTCACATTAGTTCCATTTGAGTTCACTTTAGTTGACTTAAAAAAATTATGTCTTGTCTGATTCATCAACTGTAATAAAGAAAAAATTTTGCCATTTTATTAGAAATTTAGCCTCTAGCTTGAGCATGTCTAGTGTATTTAACTAGAGGATAAGCCTTTAGCAATTTGGACATGTTCTGTATTTGCAAAATTTTTATTTTATGAACATAACTTGTCTTGTGAAAATGTAACTTTTACACTTAATTACATGTACAATGTAGTGAATGTACATGATATCGATGTACAGCTTCATTTGGCTTCAGCACATTTTTCCATGATTGATTTTAAACTGTTATTTCTGTTTATAGGTGGATTTGCATGCCTTCCATTTCTGTGGTTTATAAACTCTATATGGTTCTTCAAAGAGGCTTTCTTAAAGGAGGAGTACACTGAACAGAAACAAATCAGATCATGTAAGAACAAATGCACAAAATATCAATATTGAAAGTGACTTCTATGACCACAGGCACTCGTCTCAGAATTGTTTTCCCCCTATATACCTTTATATATTATACTACAAGGTACTTAACTCACGATTTAGAAAAATGTCCAGCGGTGATGAAATTTCGTTATATACCAATTTCTCGGCTGTCAACCCCACTAAAACTTGTTATGTCGTAAATCTAAATTGATTTATCTTCACAATGGTGTATAACACGCCTACTTTTGTTGCTGGAATCATCCGTAGCAATCCTACCCAAGTATGTTAATCGTAATTAATGCATGTGTTTATGACCTATAATTCTAAATCTATTAAAGCAAGTAATTACTGGTACTGTTTTTACAGAAGTAAAATTTCAAACATTATTTTCTTAAATACCCAAAATTGGTTGCCATCTTACAAACAATGACAAAAAAACACCATATTGATCTCATTAGATTACTAATTTATCTGCAGAAATACCTAATGTGTTCAGTTGTTGTTATTAGAGTCTTGACAACTTACAGTTTTGTTTGAACCATTACCATGATTATCATTCATTGTCATTGAGTAAACATAAAACAAAGGCAAAAATTATAAAAAACAATACTAGACATAACAGCTGACCATGCAAGTCACAAACATTGGACTCCTAAAAAATAATAGACGTACAAACAATAAAGATTAGTAATAACTGACACATTCCAGCAATGTCCAGGTCGACTGAATTGCTTTACATTTGTCATTACGGGGCATTTAATAGCTAACTATGCGGTATGGGCTGTGGTTATTGTTGAAGGCTAAACAATGACCAATAGTTTTGAATTTCTTCTTGGCAATATTCATTCCACATCTTTTTGTTTTATATTTACATCAAATTACATGTACCATCTATATGGACCATACATCAATACATGATTTATAATTAAATATATGATTTTTTTTTCCAGATGTGATAAGGTCTATGATAGGAACTGTGATATGGACAGCTATAATATCTGTATGGATTGTAATATTCCAGTTAAATCGTGTTTCATGGGGAGATACAGCTGATGCTATGTCATTCATTATTCCAAGAGGCATACCATAGGAAAGTCTTTTATTCCATTGAAGAATCATTCACAACATATAAGAGATTATTTTTGGAGATAAACTACAACAAATATTGTAACAGTTATCATGGTTATGTGTTGAGAATTTGTATTATGCTAACATCAGATTCCATGATTTTCTTAATGAAAGTCATGTAAATTATATGTTAATCAACAGTACATCACTGAAAATCACATGGTTGAATATTTTGTAATTCTAAATAATGAAATAGAGCATGTCATTATACAAAAAAGAAATGAATGTTTTTTCTCATTGGGTTCAAAATGAATTATAAAAAACAATGGCCTCTAAAGATTTATTGAGTTATTGAAAACTTTAATTTTGACAAATAGGAAAATCTGTTTAGATATGCTTTTCCTAAGCAGTAAAGCTTTGAGTGCATGCTTATATTAATGTGATCATGATAAGTTAGGGGTCTTCTATTTTGTTCTACGTTCATGACATTGATGTACAGAGATATGAATACATCAATTATACCGTAAGTATGTTATCCTCGAAAAAGATTATGCGTATATATGGTTTGTTATTTTTATGTGCAGAATTTCTGTGTATAGATTTGTTTTGTAATGCTTGCATTATCAAAAGTCCCCTTCTATTTTCTAGTACTTAATATGATCACACAAATCTTTCCTCAAATACTGAATTTATTTATTTTAATTCTAACAGACTTTAGTCAATAGTTACATTGAAAATCATTTTGCTACTGTACATTTATTATATCCTTGCTGGATATCGTATTCACCATATTCATTCTCTCATTTATCATGTTTATGTTTGTTTGAAAGAAAACATTGAAATATATTATGTATAGTGTAAATTCAGAAATTATTGCATGCATTTATTATTGCGATTTTATAATTTTAAACATAAATGCTATTTTTATTTTTGCGATATTGAGAAAAATCCCTTTTAATTCATATTAAAAAAATCTTATGCTAGTTAAAATTATTGCAATAATTATAATTGTGTCGCACTTTTCCCAATAATTTCTGAATTTACACAGTCATTTTACGCAATGTTTAAAAGGGCGGTTCCAGAAAAGTTATGGATCTAAACTTTGAAAGCACATGTTAAATAAATGTTGAGGGTGTTTGCTTCTAGAATATACTTTTTTCATGAATGCTAGGGATTCTGAAAAAAATGCCTTTAAAGTCTGCTTTCCATTCTCAATTTTATTTATATATATTTTTCTGAATCTGCCCATTGCATGTACATTGTGAAAATAATTGTGGTTATCAGACATGAAACAATAAAATATTGACATTGTATAAGTAAAGAAATTGTTTAATTTATTCTTGATCTATATGGTTGATCTATTTGTGATGAACCACTAGTGAGAGGTCAATGATATTTGGTATGCATTTGTATAAATATTTGCATTTCTTATTTTCATAATATTACATGTATTTGGCCCCACTCCCTTAGTCAGAGTCTATTGACTTTGAAACTTTTGCTTAGTTTTCATGTATTAGTTTGTGATTAGGTCAGTTAATGGGGAAACACTGGTGGTAGGTAAATGATATTTGGTATGCAATATTATTAGCATTGGCACATCTGATTTCCATGGAGAAACAAGGATGAAGTTCGAATTTGAGTGTAATAAAATTCTGAATATTTGAAAGACACATGAAGAGAAAACTGGGGAAATGAATAACAATGAATAAGGGCAACTGAAGTAAAAACTAGTAAATCCTACGAAAAATCTACTGAAAGGGTTATAACTGATGGAATTGCAGGAACTCCATTTGGAGCCAGATATGATGGCATGCCTACCTTGCTTGAGAAGGGCATTGTATTGTTCTTGTCAGGTTAAACAAAGTACATTGGTGATGTGTATATGCTGCTTTTCCAAGTAGCATGTTGGCTTTAGGAGTAAGAGCAAAAACCGGTCTTCTAAAAGTTTAAATAATGTGTCTGGATAGGATGACAAGTCTTTCTTGCTGACTTGGAGTTTTGAATTTATAGATCATTTAAAACATCTGGCACAGTGTGTATGTATTATGCAAAGAAGGGCCATAATCATACTTTTGAAACATTTTCTACTCCCATTCCTGATTTGCCTATTTGCCACTGGATGTTGAACATCAATCCATTCATCCATACTTTAATGGAGTCTGTTTATCGTATACATGCCTTTGTAAAATCAATGATATTGGGGATGACATCAAGTCAAAGTTGCGTCTTTATGCAGGTAATAGCCTATTATACCTAGCAATAGACTGCAAAGATGACTGCAACCAATTACAAAAAGATCTGGATAAATTGGTTGACTGGGAATCTAAATGGCAGATGAAACTTAATGCGTCAGAATTTTATGTTCTAAGAATAATCAACAAGAAAAAAACTATATTACATAACTATCACATGCATGGCCAAATTAAAAAAAAAAATAATGTTGTCAAATCGTACACTTTTGCCTATAAACCGGTTACTCGGATAATCGTTCGACCGATTAACCGGTTAACCGGTATAGTTTAAATTGGGGTTTGGAAACCTTATCAAGAGTACCCTACACATAGATATAAGATGTGGTATGAGTGTCAATTTGACAACCTTTCATTCAAATCATAAATTTACGCTTTTAGAATTGAATATTGTCCTTTGGCATTATCAGGTTTTCTTTGAGGATTCCTGGCGAAGTTTGACTTTTAATAATCAAATGCACCGTATCAACTATAGTGTCTGTACCAACTTCAAATTGAAAAAAATAAAAAAAACTTCTTGATCTTGTAGATTTATGTCTGAAACCTATTATTCTTTACTTTTCTCTTGTCTCCGAAAATAATGTGGTGTTTCAATTTGAAATGATTAATTATGAAAAAGAAGATGTGGTATGATTGTCAATGAGACAATTCTCCACCAGAGACCAAAATGACACAGAAATTAACAACTATAGGTCACCATACGACCTGTTTCTTTGCTTTGTTTGCTTTGTTTGCTTGTTTCTTCAAACATGTTACTCGTATCGCGTATACATTGAGTACATTCCCATTGGTTTGCATTTCAAAATTTTTGAGATAGCATTTCGTTTAAAGTAAGACTAAGCATTGCATGACGGAGGTTGCACATGTAGATGTAGGTCTACACAAAATTAGATAAAAAACGAACCAATGAAGTAAATCTTAATATTTAATCGCATTATTGATTTTTAACAAGTTACTGTTAAAAAACATGTATACTAATTATGTTTCTTTAAGATCTTGCCCCGAGCTGAGAGACAAGTTCTAATTAATTTTATGTTTTTTAAGATTAACAATAGCAATCAATATACTAGACAATTGATAATGAATTGTCTAATTAATTACCACGACAATAAAACATAACTATTTAATGATTTCAATACAAATTTATATCAAATCTACCAAAATTGAAAAAAAGTCCGGTTAACCGGTTAGCGATTTTGGTATTCGGTATTCGGTCGTTCGATCGGTTAACTGGTTAACCGGTTAACCGTTGACAACACTAAAAAAAATGTAAGCCAAAACCCATATTTAGGAGTTCAGTTAACCTGAAACCTGAAATGGGATATTCTCATCAACAACATCACGGCAAACGCAAATAAATCATTAGTCTTTCTGAGGAGAAACATCAGCAAATTCCAAGAAGAAGTTAAGAAGAGAGCATATCAAGCCATTATCAGACCAAACGTCGAATATGCAAGCAGTGTATGGGATCCATATCAGGAAAACCACATCAAACAGATAGAAATGGTACAAAGAAGATCAGCACGTTTCATTAAACATCAATACAGCAGAGAACCTGGGTCAGTTACGAGCCTACTAAATGAGCTAAAACTACCATCATAAGAGACTAGACGGAAAATAAAAAGGCTTTGCTTGTTTCACAAAGCTTTACATAAAAAATAGTCATATTAACTATTCCAGATTATGTAGAACAACAAGGCAGGACAACACGGCAATACCACCAAAGTAAATTTAGAAACCTTCAAACTTCAACAAACACCTAAAAATACAGCTTCTTTCCACGTACCATCAAAGACTGGAATACCCTACCAATAAGACTGTTAAATGTAGAAGATGCAGAAGCATTCAAGAACAGCCTCACATCTTATTTAACAGAGCAGTCACGCAACAAACATTTGATTTAATTTCACATGTGAATATGTTTTTAATGAGCAACATATTGCATGACCTAACTAGTACTTGCGTGAAGGGTCTTAGAAGATCCTTTTCATTTCAAAGATGTAGATGTAGATGTAACATATAATGCAATGGTACGTTAATGGGAAATGGGATGTTGATAATTGGGTAAATTGTATTATGATGTTTGTCGTAGGTCCCAGTTAACAGTCCTACGCATATGTAATTTAAAGCAAGAGATCAAGATATGCAGACCTTAAAATGTTGGTAGTTTTATTATTGTCATATTCAGAACCAATTTTATATTACTTCAGTGAGATGTCAAAGTAGGAAAAATATGTTGTCGATCAAATAGTGAGTAACGAATTATTTAGAAGAATGGTTTAAATGATAAAACTGTCTCTACTAATGATCAGTAGATCAAGGTCTATCTCCTTTCGAATTTTGAGAAAAATCAGGCTTTCTTTGAAGTTTTTAAAAAAATCTGATAATCCATTTTGAAGTTATTGTCCCGAAAGTTTATTTTTAGCAAATTTCTAAGATTTTGGAAGCTGTTTTAAAGACATGTCCTATGCCAGTAGCCTATTATTCAGTGGTTGTCGTTTGAATGTGTGGTTCGAAGATGCTTCATGGTTTTTTTTATATATATATAGATTAGGGAGAAGGTTCGGTACCATTAAAACGTTTAATCCCTCTGCAAATGTTTGTACCTGTCCTCAGTCAAGAATCTGATGTACAGTAGGTGTCGTTTGTTTATGTAATTTATACGTGTTTCTCGTTTCTCGTTTTTTATACAGATTATACAGTTGGTTTTCCCGTTTGAATGGTTTTACACTAGTAATTTTGGGGCCCTTTATAGCTTTTTGTTTGGTGTGAGCCAAGGCTCCGTGTTGAAGGCCGTACATTGACCTATAATGGTTTACTTTTATAAATTGTTATTTGGATGGAGAGTTGTCTCATTGGCACTCACACCACATCTTCCTATATCTATTGACCGTTGGTTTTCTCGATGTTCTTGTTTTACACGAGTATTTTTTTCACTTTATAGCTTGCGGTTCGGACGGTGTGAGCTTTGGTTTAATTGGCTTGGATGGAGAGCTGGCATTCATACCACATCTCCTTATGCATATTGCAAATATGAAAAACATTACGCATTGCAAAACAGTAAAATTAAATATCAAATTTTCATATGTTTACCAGGTGAGCGACTCAAGCTCTTGGAATACTCTGTTCTTAATGTTATGATATGGCATTTAGCATGAGGAATACTAGAGTATCGTAGAGCGGTGAAAAATGATAGATGCATTTGATATATTTCAATCTTTTTTTAGTTTCAAATTTAGTTGGGCTAACATAACGAATTTCTTTATCATAAAGAATCAATATTAAATAAAGGCAACAGTAGTATACCGGAGTTCAAAACTCATAAATCGATAGAAAAAAACCCAAATCCGGGTCACAAACCAAAACCGAGGGAAACGCATTAAATATAAGAGAATGACGACACAACATTAAAATGTAACACACACAGAAACGAACTAAGCATAAGAGAATAACCAATATAACATCAAAACTAAATACATGAATTTGGGATAGAAAAGTACCGTGACACGTCTAATAATAATGTCAATTCACACTCAAATATAAGAGGAAACAAACGACACAAAAGAAACACAACGTTAAAATGTAACACAAACAGAAACGAACTAATATAACAATGACCATATTCCTGACTTGGTACAGGACATTTTTTAAAAGAAAAAAATGGTGGGTTGAACCTGGTTTTGTGGCATGCCAAACCTCCCTCTTTTATGGCCATGTTAAATATTACATTAAAATGACAACACAACATTACATGACTACAATACAAATAAATAGGAGAACACAAAGTTGACAAAACACGAATAATAGCTAATAAAAGGCACCAGGTATAAAATCTAATACGTCAGAAGTGCGTTTTGTCCACTCAAGACTTACTAGTGACACCCAGATACAAAAGTTGGAAAGCCAAAACAAGTACAAAGTTGAACAGCATCGAGGATCAAAAGTTAAAAAAAGTTGTGCCAAAAACGGCCAGGGTTTTCTGTTAGGTACCAGAACATCCCTATTAATTTATTTAGAATAATTTATACTTTTGCAAACAGTAAATTTTATGAAATGACTATATAAAAGATATACATGATAACACTGAAGTATTAACTAAATACAGAAAACAACCGGATACATTACATAACCCGACAAAATCTAACACAATCCAACACAAAAAATAGACACACCCGAATTAGTCAAGGCCTCAACGCAAAGTGCCGCCACATTTGAAATTGTTAAAAAAGGGAAAAAATGACGTCACATTTGAATTTGTAAAACAGCACACCAAAATCAAAAAATGACGTCACATTTGAATGAATAAAACTATCAGTCAAAAATAAGATAGAATTGGGATTGATTTAATATTATTTTTGTATTAAATACTGATATTACATTTAAGGTAGCACAATACAAAGATTTTTCATCCCCAATCAGACATCTTTAAACTGATGTAATTCCACTCATCTTTCTTTGAATTTGATAAATGAGGTACCAAAAGAAAGAAGAAGGATTACTCATTCAAATTGTGATAATTTCATTATGACATAATTATTACATAATTAATTGTTATGTAATTAGTTGCCATATTGTGATGTTCATACTTGAATGCATTTAACTTCTTTGTTATTCATAGCATCCCAAAATACTTTATAGATTCTTGCACAACACAGTTTGACCTCCAAAACTGTGTCTCAGATTTTTCCTATTGTATTTCATTCTCTCATAAATCTTCAATGAAGTTTGCAACATCAATTCATAAGAGACCACTAAATTCAATTGGGTATACAATTTGTTCTATTGATGATTTTGGAAATCTGAGACACAGTTTTGAAGGTCAAGCTGTGTTGTACAAGAATCTATAAAATATTTTGGGATGCTATGAAGAAAGAAAACGCTAAATTCATTCAAGTGTGGACATCACAATATAGCAACTAATTACATAATAATTAATTATGTAATAATTTTGTCATAATGAAATTATCACAATTTGAAAGATTAATCTTTCTTCTTTCTTTTGGTACCTCATTTATAAAATATATAAATGAAGGATGAAATGAATTACATCAGTTTAAAGTTGTCTGATTGGGAGTGAACAAATCTTTGTACTGTGCTACCTTAATAACAATGAAAATTGCAATACTTGTTAGTATCAAACTGAGGTAGCAATTAGACAATTACCTATATTCTATGTCTGGCTAATTTAGAATCAAACTGCAACCGTAATACATCGTACAAATTACGTTGAACGAAATCTAATAAATGAAGGCGGTGATTAATTTTCTTTAATACTAGTGTAACACATGAATATAACCGAAAAGACGTCAAGACATTTGACAAAATCCGATGAGAATTACAAATATAACATCAAAACTAAATACATTTTGGGATAGACAAGTAACGTAACACGTCTTATAGCAATACGAATTCACACTCAGCAAAACAGTCACAATCGGGAATAAGTCACGTTTGGTAATTAAAAGATAAGACGACGTAATGACAAACCACAATCTAACAGATGGTAAAAATGTCCTTAGCTAGTTTGGTTAAAGACACATCGTATGGATCAACCAATTCGTGATGGTGTCCGTAAAATTTACGGAGTGTCAATTTTAATCTGTCCTCTTCATAACTTTGTTGGAGCAGTTTCTGCATAAGGAGCACACTCCTGTATACGAAGTCCCTATAGTGTGAACAAGCACGAGAATAACGTAACAATTGAGATATGTAAACACCATACGAAGGGGCAGAGGGTATGTTACTGCTGAGAAATGGAAAATGGATAATTGGGAAGTTGAAATCGTCCCGTTTATCACAGATTTTCGTGTGAAGTCGTCCATCTGCGTCAATATTGAGGAAAAGATCAAGGTATGAAGCAGTCCTTCTAGTGTCAGTAGTATCCTTAATTTCAAATTCACTGGGATATATGAGATGTAAGTATTGGCTGAAATATGGGATATTCAATGATAGAACATCACCAATATATATCGGAAAGTAAAATTAAAGAATTTCGCAAGGTGCGTTTTCTTTTTATCTTTTAGAAGGTTTTGAATGAATTCTGCTTCATACGAGTACAAAAACAAATCGGCCAGTAGGGGTGCATAATTAGTACCCATTTGAATACCGACTGTCTGCTGAAAAATAAATCCTTCAAACTCAACAAATATATTGTCGATCAAAAAGTCCAGCATTTTGATAATATCATTAAACTGTTAACCCGGGAGAATCTGGGGTGTGTATCGGAAATCTATATTCCCGTGTTCCTTAACCTACTTTGGCGGCGCAGACTTATGGAATATTAAATTCATATGAAAAATGGAAAGCTCACAATGCTGGGTTACATTGGAAGTATAATAAATAAAGTTTTAACTTTTGTAAAACAAATCATGTAAAACCTATCTTTAAATCGCCTTTTCTCCAAAGTCCACCCTTAGACATTTCTCAAAACACTAAGTTCAAACGTATTTATCCCAGCATACATTTATATTAATATCTTGTTACACCACTAGAGCAATATTTCCTTTCATATAATCAATCAGGATTTAAATTCTTTTATCACGGTAGGTTTGTTACCAAAGTGCGTATGGAATTTAAAATAAAATTAGAAAAATATCGTACACATCGTGTATATTTATACGACCGGGAGATAACACGGGTTTCGTTAGGTATGATAATGAAACTAAGCACACACTTTAAATATCTTCCTGTTTATGACATTCTAAATGAAGCGTGTTTTGTATTTGTACACCTTTTTGGTTCTTATTTGTTTGAAGGGTAAGTCAGATATCAAGCATGTATATTGCAGTTGATGGAAACCAAACTATTATATAATATATACGAATAAAAAGAGACATAAATAAGACATCAACCCAAGTGCACATGTACACGTAACAAAGATTAACGTTTCTTGACTTGAGAACGGGTCATTCATCGATGACGTGGTTCAGCAATTATTTTCTCAATTATCCTCCGCCCTTTTATTGTGCTGTTTTTGTTTTATTGCACCACATGGGAACTTTGTTCTCCGTCCTGTAATGTCGCTCGTTTGTTCGCCTCGTATCAGGCTCATTAAAATTATCATGAAGTTTTTGTCTTGATATCAACTGGAACTGTAGTACACATAGATATAGGAAGATGTGGTGTGAGTGCCAATGAGACAACTCTCCATCCAAAAAAAAAAACAATTCCTAAAAGTAAACCATCATAGGTCAATGTACGGCCTTCAACACGTAGCCTTGGCTCACACCGAACAACAAGCTATAAAGGGCCCTAAATTTACTAATGTAAAACCATTCAAACGGGAAAACCAACGGTCTAATCTATATAAAAAAACGAGAAACGAGAAACACGTATAAATTACATAAACAAACGACAACTACTGTACATCAGATTCCTGACAGGTGCAAACATTTGTAACGGGATTAAACGTTTTAATGGTACCCAATCTTCTCGCTCCCCTTTTTTGAAACAATAGTATAACATCACAACACAGAAAACACACGATAAAATATCAATTGGAAGGCTTAACTCAATCAAAAAACGTAAATTAATACACGATGAACGAATAAATTTGATCTGCGATACCTGAATGCAAATACATAGTTAATACAATATTAGGGACAAACACTCAAGGTAAAAAAGCAAGCAAACAAGTCCAAACAAAGCCATGACAAGACACCACCGCGAAATATTTAACAACCCTTAATAAATAATCACTTTTGAAAAAAAAACCCGGTTTTCATAATATATATACAGGTAAATGAAAAGTAACCGTTTGTCGTTTTAGGTATACTACTTCTGTGTATATAAAATTTGCCAATAATTAGGAATACCAAGAAAGCAAGTTCTGTCATATAAATACCTAATTTAACACTAGATACATATTGGGTGAATATCAACAATAAAACTATACAACTTGAGCTTGATAAAACTTCCTTGTACAGATTTAAGGAGAATAATCTTGAAGTTCATACAAATGTAGTACAAAGAAGTGAAAATTAGTAGATATTCCAAATAACCAAAGCTGGTATATAGACAGGATCCATATTAATATAAACTAACAAAAAAGCATTACAAATAGTATCAACAGGTCAAATTAACAAGAAAGTACTATTTGGAAGTACTCGCAGTTACCGACAGCTAGTTAAAAGTCAAAAACAAATAATTATAATAAAAAAATCATGCATCAGCGACTAAAATCAACTAAAACACATCCCAGGGATTTAGTATTTTAACACCACAAACAGTCAGAGAAGACATGACTTGTGCAATGCCAAAAATAAATGTTTCGACAGGTAGTAGGATAGTGAGGAGCGACTTCTTTAGAGATAAAAGTTGACGTGTGTGTATGTCTCTATACATCCCGCCTCAAAAGAAGATACAATATAGTTATGTTTTAATTTACTAATGACAAAATCAATATCATTATGATGTGAACTTTTAAATTTATATACCAAATAAGGGCCCAGATTTCACTAAGTTAACATAGAAATGTGCGTACATAGCAAGGTGTCCTTTGGCAATTATATTCTTGTTTAAAATCATAACCCGAAGTTGGGGTTAATTAGTGGTTTAGTCTGACCTGAGACTACTATAAATGTGTTATAGTATCTGGTCTGACCACCCGTCCATTCCATGACATAATGGTGAGAGAAAAAAATTCAGACTCAATCTTAAGACTTGATGTTAAGAGTAACTCGGTGCTTGTGTTTAATGGTATGGTGTATAACTTAAACTAACATGCCTACATTGCTTCCATACATGAAAAGGGGGTGGGGTCTCTCAATTTTATATTCTTTAACTTATTAGACATTTGTTAACTTATTAGACATTTGTATCTTTTATTTTTGGATGTTACCCATTATTCTCTATTCTTTATATTTTCGGTAGTATTGGTCCATTATTCTCTACAGTGTAGACCATATCTATGCTCTCGCATGCTAGTATACTGTAAATTTTCTTTAAACATTTATTTCATACAACCAAATTCTGGAAGGAAATATGCTTATTGAAAAATGTCATTTGTTATACACAGGGGTAGAATGCTTAACAAATCTCCAGATAAGTACTGTTGGTCATGCTGTTCTTGGACCTAGTGATCTGGAATTACGATGTTCATACAATCCAGATACCGGGGATGATATATATTCCATCGACATACCCGCTGAATTGAACGGTCAGTATAGAACAATAGTCGCATTTTATCCAGAAAATAGAAGAAAAGATGGCACACTCCGAATGGACGGGAACTACCTAAATGGAAGAGTTACGATGAATAATCCCAATCAATCTTCTAATGTTGCTGTACTGATATTCAATCAAACTGAATGTATAGATGAAACCATGTACAAATGTAGAGTGACTTATGACAGTAATATTGGTACGCAGATCCAAGAATCAAACGCAACAGCCATATACGTGGAAGGTACGAAATCAAATTGAATTCTAATGATTAAAGTTGAAACAATGTAATATAGACAGATCACGAATTATCATTCAAATGATTTATGTATTTTACTTATTCTCGATAAGGAGATACTATTTTATTTTTAGGGGGGTTAGGACTGAGAGTACAGCTAAAAAAGATGCAGGACACAATTTGTCATCCGAGCACCCCTTAAAATGAAATAGTAGTTCCATTAGGAAATCCTGTATTAATTTAAGACTGCAGATACATTTAAGGTAAACAGCAATTAAATCATAGATTCCGATTGAATGTTATACTATACTTTCTTATTTAAAGCAAGGCCAACATTCCCAGACAGTGTACCAAGCTATATACCCTCGGCTGGGATAGAAGAAGGAATGTCAGTTGTCTTCACGTGCACTGGAAATGTAGGAAAACCAATGGGTACATTTAGATGGATTGTATATAGACGTAACGCCAATGGTATTTCAATACAAGAATCGCTGTATGACAACGTGACTACAACAGGACTTGAAATGCCAGGAACCTGCACATTTAACGGTACCAGTCAGCTCACACTTCAGGTGGAAAGTCTGGACAACAACGCAGTAGTGAGATGTCAAGTGGTTTATCAAGATGTGCCACATGGAAATTTATATAAACAAACGAACATGATAAATGTTTATTGTAAGATTTTCCTCTTAATTTAAAATGCTGTTCTAATGGCATTATCTATTTAGTGTGACAGTGTTTGAGGAAAAATAGCAATGATCATAGTACTATACATTATATAATACATAATTTTTTGAAATATTATGGGGGGTGGGAGTTTAGTATAGAGTCGACAAAAGTCTTAACAACCAATCAAATTGAAAGGACTAATATTTCATCTTAAACATCCAACTTGTTTGAAACACTTCAAAAATAAGAAAATCCATGATTTTCATATCTTTTATAGCAAAACTAATCTATGACAGATATTCTTTATTTATAGTCAGGCACCGAGATAAAAGGATATAAATAACACTAGTTGTATAACATTAACTATAAGCCGACATCGTGCGTATCATTATATTCTATGTTAAACTATGTTGAGCACATGGCCTGGAATGCTGAAGTAATTCAGTGGTTGTCGTTTGTTGCTGTGTTACATATTTGTGTTTTGTTCATTTTTATTTGTACTGTGACATTAATTAGACCGTTAGTTTTCACGTTTGAACTGTTTTCCTCCGTTTTCCTTGGTCATTTCAGGGCTTTTTATTGCCGACTATGCGTAATGGCTTTACTCATTGTTGAAGGATTTACGGTGACATCTATTTGTAAATTTCTGAGTCATTTTAGGGAATTATGACAACTTAGTTTCATTGATAATCATACCACATCTTCTTTTTTATATTTACCCACCATCATCTCCGTAATCAGAAAACAGTTCCAACATTAAGGATGATAATCGATTGATAATGCATTGTCGGACGCGCAACAAAACAATCAATTTCCATTGTAAACCAAACATAATTTTATTTTTTTTATTTTGACAAGATTTGAAAACCACAACTTTTGATTGGACTGATGATCAAACTGTTACCAAAAAGCGAATTGTACTGAAAATAGTCAAATTAATACCAAACAAAGAAGTAAATGATAACAAATCCTCAAAATAAGTTTATCAGCTAGTTCAATTTTTTTTGTAAGGAAAATCATCATTTGTTTTTGTCGTTTTTATTAGTCATCATAAATAAAATTATGCCAGTAGCAGTACTCTAGCTGTCAATAGGTCGCTACATACATCTACTTCGTAATTAATTAACATTAAATTTTTATATATATTACACACAGACAGCGTGAGAAATGTTACAGTAACAAAGTCACATTTACATTACACTTTCGGCCCAGAACGAACAACTTTGACTTGTACATCAGATGGTAACCCAGCTGTTAGAAACGAAGACTATAAATGGTACAAAATGTCCCAGCAATACACAGTCATAGGAACTGGATCCCAGCTCATTACAAATGCTACTGTTGGGGAATCAGACGTCTATATTTGTGTGGCACAAAACAGTTACAATGGGAAAACGTTTAGCTCAAATAGCTCGATACAGATTAAAATAGGTAAGATATTAAACTCATAAACAACAACAAATGAGAAACTTTACAAATCAGCATGTACTAATACATTTTGTAATACAAAACTGACGTATATTTGTTTTTGTATTTAATCATGTATCACCATGCTAGATCGTTTATGTTTTTAGAAAGTACAACAGATAAAGATGGCAATTAAAGAGTGTTGCAATGGCAGAAATACACATTGAACACAACTCTCAATTTCAATAATACTTTACTAGTACTGTCACTCAAACATAATACAAATATGAACATGTTGTAAGATTGTCAACGAGACAACTGAACTCTCCACAAGAGACAAAATCACGTTAATATGAGCAACCATGGGACACCACGAGGCATTCAAAATGGTCAAAACCCAATTCAGTCTAATAACCTATAAAAGTTCGGGGTTTATAGCTTTTTATGAGGTACGGGTTTATTCCAATGTTGATCACCGGACGGTGACCAATAGTTGTTAACATTTTTGCCATTTAGTCTCTGGTGTAGAGTTGTCTCATCGGCAATCATTCCACACCATTCTTTAATAAATCAAAACAAAGTGTAAAAAAAATCAAACGAGAAAATCAACGACCAAGTAATTAATTCACAAAAGAATAAACGAAAAGAAAATACAAATGCGATAAACAACGATAAACGAAGCAAAATTAAGATTCTAACTCCTGTCACACACTAACAAATACATGTACATAAAATACAATAAACTGACTGAACTTCAGATTCCAAATCCTGACACACACTTACAAATACATAAAATTACAATAAACTGACTGAAATTAAGACTCCAATTCCTGACACACATCAATAAATACATAAAATTACAATAAACTGACTGAAATTCTGGCTCCAACTCCTGACACACATCAACAAATATACAAAATTACAAATATACATACATTTTTAAACCAATTGGACGAATGTGCTAATTGCACATACAAATGTACTAGTATACCTATAAAAAAGAAGATGTTGGTATGATTGCCAAATGAGACAACTCTCCACAAGAGAAAAAATGACACAGACTAAATTAAAAACTATAAGTCACCGTACAGCCTTCAACAATGAGCAAAGCCCATACTGCATAGTCAACTAAAAAAGAACCCGAAATGACAACTGTAAAACAATTTATACGCGAAAACCAATTGTATTGTGACTGAATATCTTGTAACATGTTAATAATATAATAAAGACAGGTTAAAAATGAAAACGTATCCGTCAATATGTAGTAAAATTGTTATTTCCATTCATTCATTCGTTGAACTCATAAACTCATTAATTCATGTATTCATATGTTGTGTATAATTGTGATATTGGTTAATTTGGTTCAATTGCTATATACCAAATTTATACTGTCGAGTTTATTCATTTACTTTCTCATTTCTTGAGTATCAATTTTCGTGGATTGCTGAAAATTTGCATTTTCGTGGATATTTTATTTCGTGGTTTTGCCAATCTGTGTATACAATGCATATTGAAAATATGTTATTCGTTGATCATTTGAATTCGTGGTTCACTTGTACCCACGAAACCTTCGAAAATTGGATCCAACGAAAAATAATGAGAATTCAGATACGGTTGTTAACGTCTAAATGAGAGGATCCAAATGTGTAAAACAGTTACATTAGACAGAACGCGGACATGATTTTTAGAAACGAAAAGACAAGCAATAACGTACTAAACATAGAATACAGAGTAAAGGTAGATATTGTGTGTACTGGTAAGTATTATATTTTATAGATATGTAATTTATGACTCAATCAGCATCACCAGAACAAGCATTACATATTTCATTTTCCTAATGTTGAAGTAAGACGATGTGGTAAGATTGTCAATGGCAAAGATTTTAGCGATCATAGACCAAGGCTACGACCTCATTAGCAAAAGTCGGATAAAAAAGGCCACAACATGGTAATATGAAAAAACAATTCAAACGAAAACAGCCTAATGTATGTATAAAAAAAAAACCACACGCCATACAGCAAACAACTACAATCACTGCATGAATTGCAGGCTCGTGACTTGGAACAGGCAAACACATAAGCCCTCCACCGTAAATTTTACGGACGCTATTGCGAGTTGGTTGACTGTTATGGAAAATCCGTTTCACAATTGATATCAGATATGTTCCTTATGTCGTAATTAAAATCCCGTAGCGGTTCACGAATGTGACCTATCGTTTTTGTTGGTGTTCATGTTGCTTAGTCTAGTTTTCTATGGTGTGTCTTGTGTTCAATTATTTGTTTGTTTGTCTTTTTCTTTTTTATCCATGGCATTGCCAATTTATTTTCGATCTATTAGATTGACCGTCTCTCTGGTATCGTTCGCCCTTCTTTACCTGGGACAGTGTTGATACAGCACACCGCTCGAGTCATCAGATTGACAAAAAAACACAAAATAACAATTATAGCTTGATGCATCTTATTGTTCTCTATCTTATTGTTCGCTAGCTTGAGTCTGGTCGAAAATAAGAAAGTACAATTATAAATCATATAATAGGGTAGATTTGGGATATTATTAGAGTGCTCAATTCAGGTAAGGCTGGGATTCAGTAAAAAAAAAATGTGGAAACTAGATAAGAAATCTGAAATGTAATTAAGATTAAAAAAAAAAACAGTCGAAAAAAAGAACTGAAAATACCCCAAACACGAAATTTGTAATATCAAGGAAACAAAATTCAATTTGAAGCAATAAACCCATTTTGTCAAATAATGTGAAATACAATGGAAAATTAATACGACAAATGAGTAATCATAGTGAGTGACATCTTAAAAAATGTATAGAACATGTCAAAAATAATATGTTAACCACAACTGGCTTATGAAGAAATATTGATTATATTAAAAAGTCGAATTAGATAATTAGATAAAAAATGAAACTATGAAAATAACTAATTATCACATTTAAAAGATACTTACTTGAAGCACGTAAACATATTTTTTTTAATATCTAAAGACAATTTAAAAATATAACACAGAGCATATTAATATTATTAACTTGAATGTTGTATGGCAACACTATATTGTTAACAGTTGCTTATATTATTTTGTGATATTTGTTATTTTTTATGTTTTGAATTGCTGCACCAGACCAGTATAAATATTATGTCACTTATTCCATCAACACAGCATGAACAATAAATCCTGCATTCAATATAAACATAAAGAGAGATGGTATGATTTTTTTAGTATCCTATGTCTTCGATAAATTCTTGATTCACCTTAAACTTACATCTTCAGTTATGGTCTAGAGATTGAAACTCATTTACCGATGGTCTAAACATTTTTCTGAATCTGAGATTCAGACCCGAGACATGATGCCTACCACAGAGTTTTTAATTGATGCTTGTTAAAATTTGAATACAAAATTTGATTGCGCATTTGCTATCCCCAAACCCCCTCAATTTACATGAGATATTGCCCTTATAAGTTAGATGATATTTTTGTACATGCATTAAATGTCAACAGTTTGCTTATTATCTTGAACACTATATTGGTAGATAAACTGGAACTGTAAACATTAGTTATAATCAATAATAGGACATGGTCTCGTCTTGAATATATATTTGATTTGCGACTGGATATTGAACAGACGTTAACTTAATCCATTCACCTTGCAAATAGACCTTTTCAACAATTGTCTACACCTACAGTTGAGCACGACTACGACAGGTAAGATGTGAGGGGTCGTCTCAAAAATAAAAATTGAAAATAATACTATACATCACTAAGAGATTTAATGCTAGAAATTTATTTGAGTGACAATGATAACCTTCCAAAAGAGTAAAATGACATTTTTAAATTTAGAAGGAAAAAAACAACGATCAACTAATTTTCTGTACGGTGAAAAATAGCAGAAGAAAAAACAGATAAAAAAACCCCAAAACACAACAACAATCTCTGATCGACTAAAAAGGAATCAAATATGAAGGCGAAGCATAATTTCCACCGTGTGCGACCGTACACAGTATCAACATTTTCAGGACTTGGTTCAGGCGAACAAAACAGGCGACGGGATTTTACTAATATAATAAGATAAAAAAAAAAAACTCCCTTATACATGGTCATAGACGAAATTTAAAAAGAATCATTAGTAAAAAAATTTAAAAGATTATAAAACCGGCAAAGATTTGTCAAGGAAAAAAGAAACAGCGAAATAATTCCTGACCCGTTGACAACAAAATAAAATACAGCAATAACAGTGTAACATATAAAACCAACGATACTTGATCAACACGAACCCCATTTAACTCTATTACTAAGCAATTCCCGCTTCTGGCAAGAAACTCAGAGGTCATTTTCGAGAACAGGGGAATGGCTCTACGATAAAATAGACAACGTTCTATAGTAACCAGTATGTTGAATTATAAATTCCATACGCACGTATGTACTGCTTAAATGTTGATACATCTCCCCTTATTCAAGAAGGAAATACACCAACTTTAACAAGGTATCTTGACCTTTTCATTCGACCTTTGAAATCAATATGTTTCTACCACTTCCCAAAATTGAATATGTACATCGGTGAAGGTTTAGATCGTTTAAAAAAGTCTCAACCGTGTTAACAAGTGTGATAACAGACTGACAGACAGTCCAGTATTAATATTGTTTCAGAAATTTTCAGAAATTTTTAGAAAAACTTTTACAGATACACATTTATTCTGGCATGCGGCATAATCATAAAGTTGCAGAGAAAGCTGATCAGGATGCGGAAAGATTACAGTAATTTTTTAATCAATTCAACGTGAAATGTCGTGTAATATATGTAATAAAAATATTGTATGATAGAGCAATATTTTTATTTACTTTTTATATTTTTTATATCTTCTGTAGCTGTATATAACCGTCAAACCGAATTTATATATCGTAATAATAATCAGACGTTTTTGTCTTTAAGACGACCCCTCCATTTTACCTGCAACTGTAGGTGTCATTAGTCGGTGTCGAGAGTTGTTGAAAAGGTCTATTAATAGAAAGGTGAAAAGCTTATAAACAAATTCAGCGACACGTCGACCTTGAAATAGACAGACATATTAAGTAGTACATGTAAGACAATATCTTTTCGTATTACTCTCCTAATTTTGAAAGTTTACTGTATCTCCAAAATCAAGAAAATGACCCTGATAAACTTTGAAAAAGGCGCTGTGTGCCGCAACATTATTAACGTTTCTTTTTATTGTTCACTTTACAAACCGTCCGGTTTTCTCGCAAGTGTGACTACTTTCGGAAGAATTTCACCAAACATGTCATTTTACATATGCCTAAGCTTTTGGGTTTTAAGTATTATCATTGCCATTTGTTTTCACGTCCTTATCAAACAAATCGTTTAAAAAAGAAATTGGAATATATTCTAAAATATAAATATGATGTTTCAATAAAACATGATTTTGATCTTTATCACGAAGTCTTAGTGTCGAATTTCATTTATGAAATAAGTAATTTTGGTTAAATCATGACTTGACGTGTTTTATTATATTGAAGTACATATTGTCTGATTTAAAAATAAGGGCTTCGGTGGACAAGTGGTCTATGTACTTCTTCTACTGTAATTTCTAGCCAGTCAACACTGAGGTTGTGAGTTCAAATCCTGCTCGTGCGTTTGCACTCGACTCCAATCTTAATTGACTTGTATTGTGTTTTCATATTGAAGGTCGGTGGTTTCTGACGGGCACTCAATAATCAAAGAGCAGATTGCTCTGAGGGATATGATTGACATTGACACATGTAGCTGGATAATATTATTTTCAAAACTAATTCAACTGCAAATGTAAAATGTAATTTACGTAATCTGAATACGTGTAGTTACAAAAAAGCCAATGCCGGTTAAAAGTGTATGAACAATGTACTAAGGCCTATTGCGTTTTATTTTTGTACTATCAATTCCAAGTTTACTTTCCACAGCAGTCACCGAGACTCAGAGTGAGAGAAGTATTTAACTTCGTATCTTATCACCTATTTCCCTACGTTAATTCTAGGAGGAACCCCATTCCTAACTCTTTAAATATTTAATTTCCTTTGGGTCAGTCATCATGACTCCTTTCCGTACACATTCCTCGGTTTAAATTGCGATCGTTTTTAATATAATACGACGTTTATCGACAGAACGAGTTAATTTTTCTCAACGTGTTTGTTGTTTTGATTCAGAATTCACGGAGTGACTTCCGGAAGGGAGACAACTCGAAACGATAATATGGAAGACTCCATTTCGCCTGAAGGGGTGTTGATACTAAACCTTAACGTTTATTTTAATTTAAATGATGCATATGATTTAAAATTATGCAACAATAATAACCCTCAATAGCAGACATACATAGAAAGGATCCCATGAGTTATAAATTAATCAATCGAGTGGGGAATCCAGAGCAACCATTTAACCTAGTACCCCTTGAAGTCAAGAAAAATATACGCATGCGCATACTTACCTAAACAAACCCTGTAGTAAGAACGTATATTAAACCTAAATGGTTCTATATTTTTTATGAAGTTCAATATCATATATCAGTTTAATAACGCTGACATATAAGTAAAACTCCACTTCAGTTCTTATATGACAGAAATAGATTTATCGGAATTCAGAGAACTCTCGCATTTTTATCATAACTGGGGAATTCCCTCTGACGTGTTTCTAAATTTATAAAAACACCTAATATAAATACTGCTTGATTCTGATTTTCCGTGTTGTTAAAACACGCATATATAAAGTCAAGGGAAATATTAGACATGAAGATTATGAAAAGAACATTATAGGAAAGTTGTTTAAGTTCAAACCCTTAGTTTGTTTTTACCTTTTAAACCAAGACAATCATAAGAATCTGAGATGGTCCTTAATGTTTAGAATAAAACGGTTGACGTGAGGCCATTGTCCTGAGCCACTGGTATAAGTCTACAAATTGCTTGAAAGCAATCGTATCTCAAAACTGTCCGCCACGAAATAGCCCGAAAGTGCCGCCTAAAAGTGGCGTTAAGCACCAACATTCATTCATTCAATCAATCAATCAATCTGATTAATAAAATACCTCTGTAAATGTTTGAAAATAGCCGCAATATAGCTTTTTTGTTATGAGAATCTTATGAGGCGGCGTAGATCAAACACCAAATTGTAATCCATCTATCAATAGTTTAAATCTCACATATATATGTATATATCGTAAAACGAGGCGTTTATAATCCAATTGAAAGCAGAGTGAAAATCAAATTAAGACTCTTTCTTCTTCTTTAGGTTTTCAGTAGTCCTTCATTTCTGACGATTATATACTGTTAATACTCGTTGAATAAAAGTAAAAAAACAATTAAAAAACAAGTATCACATAATCTTCATTTCACATTAACGTTTTTCATGTGATAAATAAACTTTATGCAACGTAAGAGTTCATAGGTAGTATATAAATAGAATATAAGTATTGATAATATACACACTGATACATGTGATATGTATTAATTCAGGTAAATTTTAAGATATATACAATGGAGTTACTCGGAGTTATCTCTGTACCAGGATGGCTGTTGACCATTTTGCTTCTGATTCTAACATTTTGCCTGTAAGTCTACTTTCATTTTATATCCAACTATAAATTAAAGTTATCTGCGATTATGTATCCGTTAAATAGGCGAGCCGTCATATTTCATTAAGGATTATGTACCCTTGTGTTGATTCAATGTTTAAGTTCATGTGGACCCTATGGCTAAAATGGACGTATTTTCACCTCAAAATTTTCTCTGAGTACAGGAAAACCTGTGCATCTGGAAAAGTTTTAAAGCATAGCATGCCCTAGATAAATAGAATTCAAATGCATTGTATGATTTAGAAAATTTATAACTTAACTGGATTTTGCCGTACACTTTTTTCGTCTCTGTAGAAGATGATAAAATTGTAACCGGAGGGGTTTTTACGTTGTGTATTTTCTGTGTCAACTTTAACATATTTTACCCCAGACCGTGTAAAGAGTAGGTATAGGAATCCTGAGTCTCTGATCCTCCATATTTGGCTTTGCAAAACTTAACACTAGCAAGTTTTCATAGTTTATTAGCAAATTACATAATTCAACAAATATCAACAATTTGTAAAGATAAAAACATGAAACATGAATATAAAAAGCAAGTTAAAATTCACATAAAAGTGACATAGCTTAATCTGTCATTAGTGACATAGCTTAATCTGTCATTTTAACCTTTTGTCTAGATGCATTATAATTCTAGACACAATAGCGACATTGTGTCTAGATGCTGTGAAATGCATTACACCTTTCGTGTAGACAACACCTTTCGTGTACACAGTGAGCAAGGTCTGTGCAAGACCAGTTAGTCAGCAAAGTCTGTGCTGGACCTTACGTGTAGACAGTGACTGAGGTCTGTGCAAGACCAGTAAGCTCTTACTAAAAAGCTAAAATAAGCGGTCGTTTAATCAACCAAATGGCTTATGAAAACAAGCCCAGTACAATTATTTAAATCATCAGTTATTTAACAAATACTATTCAAATATAAACACTCTATAACTAAATTATAAGTTGCAAATTCAACAAAATGTGAGAATAAATTCAATGAATTATAGCACCATAATGTAACTAAATATATAAACATGTTAAACAACAATTTTTATCAATTATAATTCATATTACCAATAGGAATTAAATGTTAATTTTACAACAGTCCATTTTAAAGGGACATAATACTGTTCTAAAACATAGGGTCGCCGTTACAAAATTAACAAACAGTTGAGTTTACCTTGATATGGTCCACTCAGGTACACAGTTTAAATAACCAATTAATGTCAGGTATCTATTGTCCATCTAATGTCCATGTCAATTAAAAATGCTCACTTTAATTTTTGCCTGCGGGAAGTTCTCAAACCTGTTTTCCCACTTAGTTTATTTTGGCACCTGGAGGAATGAAAAAAAAAAGTGCACGGCAAAATCCTGGTAAGTTTTTATTTTTCTGAAACATAAAACATATTTAAAATTCATTTATCTAGGGCATGCTATGCATGAAAAAAAATTACAGATGCGCAGGTTTGTCTGTACTCAGAGTAAATTTTGAGGTGAAAATACGGCCATTTTAGCCATAGGGTCCACATGAACCTTAAACATATGGAAATTTTATAGAAAATCCACAGCCTTTATCCTTGTTATCTCATATTTGGCAATTTAATGACTGATAGATATAGGATTATTGGATGCAGTGCTAGCATTGATTTCCTTATAACAAGTTTATTAATGTGGTTATTGGTTAAAACAAACATAAAATATGGACCAAATCAAGTACACCTTTTAGGGTGCGCTCGACTTCAGTGACTCAGACTTGGTTTATTTGCCACAAAGTCCTCTTGTTCTATTAAATGCAATGAAACAGTAAATAATAATGCTTTGCATCAAGTTTCCCCTTGGTATATGTACAACATGGACTATCTCTATTATTCATTATATCTGTAGTTTTGATACAATTGAAGTTTGAAAAGTTCGTACAAAAATGGCTACAGAAGGGGTCATAAACCTTAATAATACATTCATGACAATGTATCGCTTAGGGACTTGAGAAAAACCCACGATAAACAAAATCATGAAAAATCATCCATGATCATTTGGAGACACCAGTGGTGTATCATTGCTTAGGGTACTGCTCTTACATGTATATTCTGCTATAAAGATGTTATTTGATATATCCAAGTCAAATTGAGGTTTATTGTCAGGTGAGTTATTGTTTTGGAGATCCACTTCAGCATGTTCAGTTATTACCAATGTTATTTCAACTGATCGGGCGGAGCTTACTTTTTATTTAGCGTAAGGACAGTCTATTTGAAGATGTGCGTGATAAGGATGATGGCCGTTATAATTATAACTGATTTCTAATCACCTGTCAGTGTCACCAAACAGATATACAATGAACTGAGTGTATGATATAGGACGAATAACTGGACACTTTATTGATGAGTTATCCTGAAATACCTGTCTATAGATGAACTGGTCTTTAATAAGCGAACCAGTTAAACCCCGCCCAGTCATGTGAAATAAATCAAGTAATAGCAGCCATGCGTATAGTTTGTATTGTATTATGAAAATTATTGATGTTGTAATGTTTATGCCCTTTGGGGCCCATAATGGGAAATAAAATATCTTCTTCTTCTTCTTCTTCTTCTTCTTCTTCTTCTTCTTCTTCTTCTTCTTCTTCTACTTCTATACATCAAATTTAGAATGCAAAGATATTACAGTTTGTCGGTTTTCTTAAAGTTTAAGACCTAACGACATGTTTTTTTTCTATGGGACCTTCTATTTAAACAAAGAAATGTGAGGTATATATAGAAAAGGAGGATATGGTATGATTGCCAATGAGACAACTCTCAACCAGATACCAAATGATCTTCTTCTTCTTCTTCTTCTTCTTCTTCTTCTTCTTCTTCTTCTTCTTCTTCTTCTTCTTCTTCTTCTTCTTCTTCTTCTTCTTCTTCTTCTTCTTCTTCTTCTTCTTCTTCTTCTTCTTCTTCTTCTTCTTCTTCTTCTAATTTAGAATGCAAAGATATTACAGTTTGTCGGTTTTCTTAAAGTTTAAGACCTAACGACATGTTTTTTTTCTATGGGACCTTCTATTTAAACAAAGAAATGTGAGGTATATATAGAAAAGGAGGATATGGTATGATTGCCAATGAGACAACTCTCAACCAGATACCAAATGACCCATACATTAACATCTATAGGTCCAAACCGCATACTCAGCTATAGAAGGCCCAATATCTAACAACTTTTTCCTCTACATGTATATGCAGGGTTTATATTTATTTTAATTATGTTGTTTTATAGATATTCAAAATGGAAGCACAGTTTGTGGAAAAGGCTTGGTGTTCCTGGTCCAGAACCAACTCCTTTTCTTGGGATTTTGAAAGAATATTTTAAAAAGGTAATTAAATGGAATGTTCTTTTTATGTTAAAGGACATATCATTTACGCATGATTTGATAATTTTTTTTTAATTTTTCTTAAAATTTTGCATTCACTACTTGCAAATCTAAACGTCTCACAAAAAGATCAGTTTGGTCGTCCGATTTTGAACTGCCATGATTTCCGACTTTCTCCTCATCACAAAGGTGACAAGTTGTGTTAGATTCAAGTCGGATAACAAGAAACATTATAAAACTTAACCGATAGCCAAACCAGTATGTAGGAGGAATAGCAATGCCCGTTCAACGCCCCGACATACATGTATATAGATAATTGATCATATGACTGTCCTCCTCATGAACTTATTTTATCATTTAATTTAAATTTTGTATACATTATCCTGTTTGTATTTAAATGTCACTCACTTTCAATGGAAAACAATATTCGTATAAATAAAAGGGAATCATAATTATATCGCCAACAGCGGGGAATCACTATACATGTAAAAATAAGTTATACACATGTTTATGCATATTCAGGACGAGATATGTTACAGTGAAACCGTCTGATGTGATACTCTGATCGATAATTTATACATTTAAGAATTCAATGCTTCGTTTTGAAATTTTATTGATGTCTTAAAGCGTTGACTTGAGCAAATCTTGCACAATTTTATTGTATAACCGTGAAATAACTATATATTTATCAAGCCTTTCGGTAGTTTTCTGAACTTTTGGCTCCACGACGATTCAAAATTGTAGAATTGTATGAAACTGTTTTTGTAATATAATGATTGTCTTGAAAGCAAAATGTACGAGGATGGTCAATGAGGTATACATATACTGAATTAGCATGAAATATTTTCAACTGGACGTTAAGCAAACACCAATAAATTGATAAAACTGAACATTTCTAAACTCTTATAATCCTTATTTGGCAACATAACGACTGAAAATATATACATATATACGAACTACGTACACACAAGTAGCTTTCAACAATTAAAAGAAATTGCAATGAAAGGACTTCATTGATCAAACACATACATGTCTAACTTTTTAAGATAGTATATACTCCTAGAGAAAAAGAAATGATGGACAAAATCGCCATAATGATGATAACTGAAAAACCCAAAGATCGTTGACTTCAAAAGCTGAATAATACAATACATATAACGTTAGAGAAATAGACATATGAACCTATTATGAGTGTCCGGATAAATTGTTATGTATTTGTACTCCCAATACAAAAATCGGACACAATCAACGTTAAACCTCTATATTGTAGGGTTCCTGTAACACAGATTTAGAACTTGTGAGGAAATACGGCAATGTTGTCGGGTAATATAAAATTTAAACACAAACAATGATTGAAAATAATAAATAACAATCATCTGCACAAACAAACCAATAGTCAAAGGAGAAGTTGCACCCCATGAAATATCATTCTGAAAAATTGCACTAAGCAACAAGAACCCAACTGGTCAGCAAATAGTCAGTAGAAGATGTTCGATGATTAAACTCATCGACCCGTGTTATAAGAATGGCGAATGAACATTTTGAAAGTTTACCCGTCAATTAACAAACTAATTGTTAATATATAATAGTTTAATTGCTAAACTGTTAATATATATAACAGTTATACGAATACTTTTGCCATTGAAAGGAAACACAAGCCTCCATCTACCAGGAGACAAAATGCCGAGAGTTTCACCCAGTTGATGGAATCCAAAAAAGCCATTGCTTCTGCTGGAACCCCTGAACCTACCACCAATACAAGCGTAGATAACATCTGTCAGATACAAGCCAGGGATACAGTTAGTGGTATACCACTTACACCAACAAAATATCGTGGAAAACCAGAGGGACTCAACATCAAGACGAACACTGTCACTAGTCTGTACAACTCCCAGAAGGCATGCCATCGCCAGTACTTCTATACTCCAACCAAACCTAGAAGTAAGCTTCGGAGAGGGTTTTGACATTGATGGCACCGACCTACTTTGCACACCATCATATACATCGCCAATATCCTTGCCAGATCCAAAGGCCATTCGAACTGCCTTCGCCTAACTAGAACGGTCAGACACTCCGTACCAACATTAACCATCAGGTCGGAGCAAGATAAAAGGGAAAAGAATGTAGCAGATCCAACACTGCAAGAATAGGTTATTGTAGTCCGCAATATCTATTTAGATAACCGAACGTTAAAACCCAACATCAATCAAACTTTTGCCTACATTTGTAAAGTAACAATAGTCCTTTAAATAGTAACAGCCATTTTTATTCAGAGTAAGGTCCTCTCCGCGGTCCGCATTTAAGCCATGCCAATGAGACAACTATCCAACATAGTATATCATTGATATATTTAATATCAAAGACAATGGTTTGGACTTGGTTGTGATACCAATACATTAAACCATAAAGGTTAAATTGCAAGATTAAAAAAAAATGCATGCTCACCGAGGACTATCTTTTTAAAAGCACTTTAGCTTAGAGCAGGAATTGTATCTTTGCCCTGGTTAAGCAAAATATCAGATCAGTAACATCGATCTCTCTTGATATATATCATATCACCCCTTGCCTGTTACAGTAGTTTCTAGAGATTAAGGCGAACAGACGTAATGTTTATGCGTAAATTATATGGTCTGATGTTTCTCTTTGCCAATGTAATCAATAGAATAAAGAGAGGTAAAAACATAATAGAAAAAACTAAAAAGGAAATAACATATTTAGTGAATTCGTTTCAGGGTTTATCAGTGTCATATACCAAGTTTGTTAGTTGCTGATCCAGAAATGTTGAAAGTGATTTTTGTTAAGGAATTCTCTAACTTTCCAAACAGATTTGTAAGTGAAAATAAAACATTTACTAATCTATGTCAGATGAAAAGAAATAATATTCTAGTTAATGTATTTATATGATATATGCTTCATACTTTTTTAGTTTTAGAAATGCGAATTGATAACTTAAATTTTCAAAAGATTTTAAGATCACAGACAAACGCAATATTTTATTTTTAAAATGATTTTTAACAATACGTCCAACAGCATACAATTCAGTTTGATATTATATTACTAGAAACTTATTGCAGATACCAGTAAAGCCGACAGAACGAATGTTAGCTGGTGTAGCTTTGGCCCAGGGAACACATTGGAAGTTTCTCAGAAGTACAATTTCACCGACATTTACAGTGGGAAAGTTAAAACTTGTAAGTTATATCACAATCAAGCAGCAATAATCAATCATTTAGCATCAGTATAATAATAAAAGATTGGTTCAAGCTTTAATTGCTTAATAGAAGGATCAGTTGGTATTTAGAAAAATGGAAACTTTATAGTTAAATGGCTAATTCTGCTGTGCGAGTGTTTCAAACGTCGTTTCTGATAAAAGTTTTGTTGGATTTTTGTAACATGATCAGTTAGCATCATTATAATAAATATCAGTTGAAGCCTCAATTGGCAAAAAGAAGGTTCAGTTTGTATATAGAAAAATGTAAACTTTATAGTTAAGCTTCTATTTCTGCTGCGAGGAAGTGTTGTTGGATTGTAGCATCATTGACCTAGTATCTTCCCTTTCATTATGTATACGTGTTGCAAGCCTTCTATATGATAGAATTCCTCAGCATTTTGTTGTAAGCATGCGCGAAATAGCTGTGTGTTTTAACAACTTAGTCAATCTGGGAATTAACGAAACATATACTTGTCCATAAGATACCCTTTTACAACACTAAAGGTTTGGAAGTAATGTTTGAATGATACTTAGTAACGTTTGATGAAGGACTTTTATCTTCGTGGGATGGAACTACTCAGTTAGTTCTAGACACCACAAAACTGTCAAATATTTGTTTGTTCAAGTGAACTGATGATTTTCAAATTATACTTAGACATTGGAAAAGTGCCATTCGACTTTCAGTTACGAATTAATGAATGTTGGCATTTGTTTATAATTAAAACTATGATTAAAGGTGATTGTTTTCGTTCTTTATTAATTTGGGTACTATAAATGTGCTTTATTACAATTAAAATTGAGAAAGGAAACGGGGAATTGTCAAAGCGACAACAACCCGACCATAGAGCAGACAACAGCCGAAGGCCAACAATAGGTCTTAAATGTAACGAGAAACGCCCGCATCCGGAGGCGTCCTTTAGCTGGCCCCTAAACAAATATGTATACTAGTACAGTCATTATAAATGGACGTCATACTAAACTCTGAAGAAACTAAAAGTAAAAATCTTGACTTGCGACAGGCGCAAAATTGCGGCGGGGTTAAACATGTTTTTTGAGATCTCAACCCTCCCCTATACTTCTAGCCATTGTAAAAAAACAAACGCACTTATACGCACAGTAAAACTCAGTTTAAGTCCGAGTCCGATACCAGAATATGAAACAAAAGAAAATAAACAAAATGACAATTAAACATAAATAACAACAGACTAAGTAAACTAGCAGTTAATGACATGCAAGCTACAGACCTCAATTAAACTGATCGAAAAATTATGTCTTCATCATATGAATTTGAGGCACAATCCCTCCTGTTAGGGGTATAGTACTATACCATCATGCATTATATGAGAAGAACATAACCTGTGTGTTAACAACTGGTAATTAGTCTAGTTTTGATATAAACCACTTTTTTTATTCAGCTAGATATATAAGACCTTTTTATTATTTTTGCGCTCATTTTTGTTCAATGGAACTGTCAGTATCATTTTATCGTAACATTATACAGTAATACAAAATTTTCAATCAATTAGAATAAAAAAAGTTTGATAGTACCAAACATTACGGGACAATGGACAAGGAATAGAAAGATAAGACAATATCATTTTGCCCAGGGGCAATATATAGATTTTTTTCCCTAAAAATTACGAAAATACCGAGGAAAATATAAATATGAAATTACCTTATCGATAGCAAAATCAAAAGCTCAAACACACCAAATGAATAAAAACAACTGACTTCTGTCCCTTTCCTGACTTGGTACAAATATCCCGGTATGTTGAAAATAGAGGGTTAAACCTGGTTTTATAGCTAGTTAAACCACTCACTTTAAAAGGTGTTACACATCTGACGATATTTTTGTTTGGTTTGTCCTCTAGATGGTACAGAAAATCGAAAAATGTTGTCAAGCTTTGGTAGAAAACATCCACTCACAGCGGGGAGACAACGAACCTGTTGATATGAAAGAGTAAGTGTCATGTGATTTTTCATCCATAATGTCTTCAAATTTACACTTAATCAACAGAATTACCGAATCAAGATGGTACGAACTCTTACAGTGAATAATTTAAAAGTAAGGTGAAATTGACAAAATGTAATTAAACTTCTAGTCTGTATAATAAATAAAATTACATGCATTGTCAAATAGATATAAGAAGACGTGGTACGAGTGCTATTAAGACAACTCATCCAAGTCACAATTTGTAAAAGTAAACTATGTATTAAGGGCATACGATACAGTTTTGATCCCGTATTTAAATTTTGATGAAAATTTGCATGTAGGCTATTTTTTACCTGAATAGATCAAATATGTAATGAAAAACATACCTTCGTGTGCTGCTTTTGTTTAAATTAAGGTTCATATTTAAGATATTTCTTCACGGATTTGTGGACGTGTTTTTCATTTCGATAGAAACACAAAAGTTTTTTGATGTAAAAGATAAACACGATCTGTTTTTTGTTGAATTATTTGTAATTTATGTTGTTATGATATTGTAATTATTGTATTTATTTATGTTGGCCTAATTTATGTTGTATGGCCTGATAGTTGTTTACAGAATAATCTTAGAACTGTGCAGTTTAGAAATCACTGGAACAATTACAGAATGATTGGAACTTTCCAGAATTATCCTAATAAAAGATGCGTTATATAAACTTCTACATTTTACTAGAAACTTCCATTGTAACTTTCTAGGATGTTCTAGTATAGATTGTTCTAGAATTTTCCTTGACAATTATAAATATGCAGACACTAAAGTTAAACGCTCACTCTTGGACTTGGACTTAGACATCGATAGACATTAGTATTCACTTCATTTGGATTGACACTTTAATTCTACAAACAACATCATACTGGATTGTGACCGTAGTAGTGAACGTAATATTCAGATTGGATTCCGAAAGATATCCGGATACAGACAAAGATAAAAGATTGGACTCATATTTTGACAGTTAAGTTGACAGTAATATTTGTGTAATACTTCTTGTAAACTTTTGTATAATACATATTGTTAAATTTTACTATCGATTTGTGTCTTTTGTTGGCTACAATTTAAAGGCGATTTCTGGCCGTAACAGTAATTGGGGGCTCGTCCGGGATATTGAAAATATCTTATTCAAAATTTGTTTAGTAATTTTTATTATAACTAGCCAACAAAATTCTACAAAATGGCATTTGATGCCGGTAAATTTTTGAAAACGCCAGACCTGGAGGGGTTTGATAATTTAAAGAAAGAGGAGTTAGTGTTGCTTGCTAAACATCTGAAATTAGATTTTAAAGTATCTATGAGAAAACAAATTATAAAAAATTTGGTAATAGACAAATTAGTTGACGCAGACATTTTAGGTGAAGAGGCTCTTGAACTTAAGGTCGAAAATATTGACGCCTTTAAATTAAAACAGCTTGAATTAGAACATGAACTCAAATTAAAAGAACTGGAGTTAGAAAAGAAGATGAACTTAAATTAAAACAGGCAGAACTGGAAATGAAGGAAAGGTTGGAAATGGATAAAAAAGAAAAAGAAGGTGAATTTAAATTAAAAGAACTTGAAATGAAGTTAAAAGAACTTGAAATGAAGGAAAGACTAGAGATGGAGAAAATGAAAATTGAAATGGTCAAAGAAGAAAGCAACACTAAAGTCCAGTCGAAATCAGAATATTTTGATGCAGCAAAAAAAATATACGTTTGGTTCCCAGATTTTGTGAAAAAACAGTCGATAAATATTTTCCACAGTTTGAGAAAATTGCTCATAATTTGAATTGGCCAAAGCCATATTGGACTACAATGCTACAAAGTGTTTTTGAGGGTAAGGCCGCTGAAATATACTCCGCACTTCCATCAGAAAAAAGTTCCGATTATGACATGGTCAAACAGGAAGTTTTGAAAGCTTATGAGCTAGTACCAGAAGCATATAGACAGATATTTAGATCTTATAAAAAGTTTGATTCGCAAACCTATGTGGAATTTGCTCGGGAAAAAGAAGATTTATTTGATAAATGGCTTACTTCAAAGAAAACAGATAACAATTTTGATAACCTAAGACAATTGATGTTATTAGAAGAGTTCAAACAATGTGTTCATTTAGACTTAAAGACACATTTAGACGACAAAACTGTTGGGACAATACATGATGCAGCTGTAATTTCAGATAATTATACCCTTTCACATAAAAGAAGTTTCAAGGGTCAAAATGTTAATAATTCAAGTGGAAATTACAAAAATCAAAGCACTGAGCGTACTGTTGCACAGAATAAGAGTCAGTCCAGTTTTAATTTGTCTAGTCCAACATTTGATACTTTTGAGAAGAAGTCACTGATTTGTGCTTATTGTAAGAAGAATGGTCACCTGATGGCTGATTGTTTTAGACTCCAGAAGAAGAATGAACGAGATAATAAGTCGAAGTCCTAGAGTAAGTGCCAAAACCAGATAAAACCTTTCGTTTCGTGACTGATTTCAGAAAAGTAAATTCAGTCTCAAAATCTGATTCCTATCCGATTCCAAGGATAGACGATTGTATTGACAACATTGGTCAAGCAAAATTTGTGAGCAAATTTGATTTGTTGAAAGGTTATTGGCAAGTTCCATTGACACAGAGAGCTCGTGAAGTATCAGCTTTTGTTACTCCAGACTTTGAAAAACAATTTAAACTTGCCGTTGATGCAAGCGATGTAGGAATTGGAGCTGTTTTATATCAAGAGACAGATGATAATGTTGAGAAACCTATATCATATTTTTCTAAGAAATTAGATAAACATCAGAAAAATTATTCAACTATTGAAAAAGAGTGTTTTGCAATGTTGTCAGCACTTCAACATTTTGATGTATATTTGAATCCCACTGTATATCCTATTCTTGTTTGTACTGATCATAATCCTCTCACCTTCATACATAAAATGAGAAACAAGAATCAGAGGTTGACTAGGTGGAGTTTATTGTTACAGGAATATGATGTAATTGTAAAACACATTAAGGGTAAAGATAATGTAATAGCAGATGCTTTATCTAGAGCTTATTAAAACACTTTGTATATACTATGTATTTTTGTTCATATTATTCATGATAAGTTTTTGTTACACTAAAACTTCTTTTAAGGGGGGAGGTGTTATGATATTGTAATTATTGTATTTATTTATGTTGGCCTAATTTGTGTTGTATGGCCTGATAGTTGATTACAGAATAATCTTAGAACTGTGCAGTTTAGAAATCACTGGAACAATTACAGAATGATTGGAACTTTCCAGAATTATCCTAATAAAAGATGCGTTATATAAACTTCTATATTTTACTAGAAACTTCCATTGTAACTTTCTAGGATGTTCTAGTATAGATTGTTCTAGAATTTTCCTTGACAATTATATATATGCAGACACTAAAGTTAAACGCTCACTCTTGGACTTGGACTTAGACATCGATAGACATTAGTATTCACTTCATTTGGATTGACACTTTAATTCTACAAACAACATCATACTGGATTGTGACCGTAGTAGTGAACGTAATATTCAGATTGGATTCCGAAAGATATCCGGATACAGACAAAGATAAAAGATTGGACTCGTATTTTGACAGTTAAGTTGACAGTAATATTTGTGTAATACTTCTTGTAAACTTTTGTATAATACATATTGTTAAATTTTACTATTGATTTGTGTCTTTTGTTGGCTACAATTTAAAGGCGATTTCTGGCCGTAACAATGTGACGTATGCCCTTAAGTAACCGTAAAAGAAAGGGAAAAAAAAAATGTTTGTATTTTCAGTTATCTGCGTCACAACTATGTCTACTTGACATTTAATTGATTGATAATTATCAAAGGTACCAGGCTTATAATTTAATACGCCAGACGCGCGTTTTGACTACACAAGACTCATCGATGACGCCCAGATCAAAATGGTTAGAAAGTCAAACAAGTATAAAGTTGAAGAGCATTGGGGACCCAAAATTCCAAAAAGTTACGCCAAATACGGCTGTAGTAATCTATGCCTGAGATAAAAAAAAATACATAGTATTTCGAATAGTTGATACTTTTGCTAACAGTAAATTTAAAAATTGAAAAACGGCTCAGATTTATAACACCATTGTCACGTAAGTTATAATGTCAGGTTAAGATCGTGTTTTTTCTTCCGTGAATCGGTCCAGTTGTTTCGAGTGTAGCAAGGTTCTTTTTCAATGAAATTGCTTGCGATCAAATTAATATACTGCAATTGCATAGTATAATAAATAAATTTAGTGTTTTTACTGCCTTCTGATTGGTTAAAATTATTAGTTTTATTTTCAATGTTGTCAATTTTGATGGCGACACGCCCACTCTGACGTTTAGTATTCATACGCCAACATGTGTGTACGTTGTTATTGTTAATATAAATAATATAAAAAGTTCTTTGAGCCTTATTTTTTGATAGAAATTTATTTATAATGAATGGCAATAATTTATTTTGATTTTATTGAACCATAAAAGTAATTTTTGACTCTTCACATTTTACATAATCTGCTTCGCGGATTATTCAATGTGAAGAGTCAAAAATTAGTTTTATGGTTCAATAAAATCAAAATAAATAATAGCCATTCATTAAATAGTGTCATCCACGAACAGTGATCAACAGTAACACTATGATTTTTTAGATTGTGTGGAGCATTTACTATGGATGTCATATCTAGTACAGCTTTTGGTATTGAGGTTAATTCCCAGAAAGAGCCAAATAATAGATTTGTTTTCTATGGAAAGAAAGCAGCCATTGGACAACTTGCCTCATCATTTGCTGTTTTTATCAGTAATTTATTTTATTAACGACTGTATAAATCATTTGTTGTTGTCGTAATTATGTGAACCATATATAAATTAAGAACACAGATTATTGTTTGACATTCAGATCAACAGTATACAACACTATAAGAATAAAGAGACGTGGAAAGTTTACGAATGAGACAACTGTCCAATAAAATTCAAATGAAGTGTATATATGTGAGTAATTATAGGCAACCATGCGGCCTTCAACAACGAGAAAAAAACATACTGTAAAGGCTAACGATTTTTTTTCAATTTAAGAATCGTTATAACCAATCAAAAACACATTGAGTATTCATATGCGAATTAATTTATTAATTCTATTTTTCAGTAATAAATTCATTGCAATCTTTTTATCGATCTGCTTATCAATCAATAACACTTCTGTTTTAAAAGTAAGGTGAAGATTCTATGTTAAACTTATTGCCATCTCGGAGTACATTAGATAACCCCGAAGTTTGGTGGTGTTGGTGTTGATCAGTATTTTGTTTGTAGCCTGTGTGCTGTTGCTTGTATTTTCGTATTGGCAATGATATTTTTTTTATCTTTATTTATTTTACTTAATGTGGTTGACTGTCCATTTGAATCTACTGCATGTTGGTGATGATTTGTATACTAGTAAAGCATCCTACTAAACTGACTATAAAATTTGGAATATGTACTATTAGTTCAGTTGAACCCCAAATAATTGGAAATTTGCTAAAATTACATATTCAATCATATTTATTTTACCAATTAAAGCTTACTAACGTAATTATGTTGCAGTTTTACGGATGATTATTCTAAATTCCACATAAAAATTTCCACAGTGATGCACTCAGTATTCAGCCCTTAATTTATCATTTCACACTATCAAAGCTGTACCAGTACAGTGACACAAGAGATTTATAAACCGTATGGACGAATATATATTGAAAATGTTTCTATTTCAGTGATGTTTCCATTTCTGAAAAATATAGTTGGTACCATCCTGCTCCATGGAAATAGAGTTGGCAAAGATGTGATTGAATTCTTCGACACTGCGCTACGGTCTGCTATTGATCTTCGAAAAGAAGGAAAGAATGAGGTATTGGAATTCAATGTGAATACAATAGATCAGAAAATATATCGTTCATTTAAACATACGTGTAATATGTTTGATTCAGTTCCTCAATCCTATTTTTTTTTTAAATATACAATGTATATTAATGGTTTTTACGCTAAGTCTTTATTTTGGTTTTTGGATTTCAAACTGATTATATATTAATCCCCAATTGATCTTCCTCTAAGTTCAGTATTTTTGTGATTTTACTTTAAACTTTCCCAGCTATAAATTTTACCATGAGCAGCAGTCTGAATTTATTCAAGCTAAACGTGTTGTGCACACGAAAAGGATTTGGAGATTGATAAGGTAAAGAGGTCTTTAAAATGTGATTTTCGTGTGCACAACACCTTTTCACATGTTTAATTGAAGAAATTCAGACTGCTTCTAACTGTCAAGTTTACATTTGTGAAAGTTAATCATAAATTCAGTGTTAAATCCCACAACCAAAAATAAAGCTTAAGCTGATCAACCATTATTATTGCTTCCTAAACGATTTCAGATTTGAATATAGGAAAAAAAAACTCATAAAAGATACTAGTCTTTGGTATTAGTCAATTTGTTTTTGAAATAAGGAAATAATTTCCGACGATACATTCGATACTAGTATCCCTTTAATAAGTTGGAATAATTATTTCAACTTCTTCTTTGGTTGCTTACAATGTACAAGTAAGCGTGATGTCATTAGTATTGTCGCATATATTATTGCTAATACCAAATTATTATATATTATATAGCAATACCAAGATTTCCTACAATTAATGATGAACGCAAGACACAAGGACGAAAAAAGAGGTCAGAAATAAATCAATCATTTAAAATAAAAATAAAAATGTGTGTTTTATGTAGTGTGACTATGGAAAATATATAATGAGCCCTGTACAACAGTAATAAAAAATAAAAAGTCCAAACAGACAACATTAGCAAAAACTATCATTTAACTAATGGTTGTGGAAAACGAAATTACGAAAAAAGTTCTTTTCCATTTGTGGCTTTAATATTTTATTACTACATTTTGTAACTGCAAACAGTTGATTGTTATCAATCATTGCAAAAAGTTGGTTTTAAATACTTTTTGCAAGCATTTGATAACATTTTATGTTCACTTACTGTTGATCACTTCATATTTTAAGTTATATTTTTGTTTACTGGGAAATCACAGTAATTCATTGGAACCAATGTCATACTTTGGAATAATTCCATCTAGTTCTTAATTTATATGAACTAATGCAAAAATCAAGAAAAAGTCAAATTACTTTTACTTTGCCTTAATGTTATATGCTTGGAGACGCATAGATATACATGTAACACCATTATTTTTAAATGCATAAAAGGGTAGGGTAAACTTTAGTTTGATGTTGTTTATATCTATATCATCAATAGAATAGCAATATGTATTTAACTAATCATTTTTTCCAATATTCAGGTTGCTATGTAGTCTAATTTTTAATAAAAAACATTTTGACAGATGATATTTTTGCAAAACTGCACTTTAGAAAAAAAAATCTGTAACCGAAATTAATTGCAGGAGAAAGCAAAACAAAATTGAATTGAAATGGTAAAAGAGAAAACACCACTTAATCCGTTTCATTTGTCTAAAGTGTTGAGGATTTATGATCACAATTCATTATATAAATCGTGTCTTAATCGACCACTTGTCTGCTAGACGAATGATACTCAAAGGATTTATACCATACATCATGTTGTATCGACTTTAGGGGTTAAGTCAAAAACATCTAAAAGAATCAATAATTGTGTTACAACTACAGTTGTATGAGTATGTACAGCAATCGACGTGTAATATATATTAAAAACCACTATTGGTATTAAGATATGAATCTAAATCAGGGAAGAGTGATATCAAGGACTGTAGAAACCGAAAAAAAAACACAAGTTACTTATGCAAATATAATCTTAAAAGAAAAGCAACAGATTTGAAGTCTTCATCTCAAAGTTTCATAATCTTCCATATTGAGCAATATTTTATACCTCATTACAAATTCAAAGGAACAACTAGTACCAATTCAGGTAGTCTGTGTGCCTTGAACTACAAAGAAGAGGATAATTTGAGTAACTAAAAAACCCACCATCACTGGCGATGAACTAACAACAAAATACTGTTATAAAATCTGTATTGTGAATAAAGAATGATATAAGATATTTAGATTACCATTGGTCATCAGATTTAGATAATTATGTGCAATATAACTTCTCTGTAGGAACAATAATTTCAATTGAAATAGCCATAAAGAGACACAACTTTGCTTTGCTTTTTAATGTCTTTTAATACAATGTTTTTAATTATTAACATATTGAAGTGTTACAAATGACTCATTTTAAGGCGACCATTACATTGTTGTGAACCATACGATGACTATAAGGGAAGCGTAGACCTGTATGTTTTATTTTTTAGGAAGATAAAATGTACTTATTACATATGTAACTTTACTTATAAGTATAAGGTCAGCTACAAATTTAATTAGTAAATTTTATACTGATGAGGATAAAAGAGGGACGAAAGATACCAAAGGGACGGTCAAACTCATAAATCTAAAACAAACTGACAACGCCATGGCTAAAAATAAAAAAGACAAACAGAAAAACAATAGTACACACGACACAAAATAGAAAACTAAAGAATAAACAACACGAACCCCACCAAAAACTAGGGGTGATAAGTAACACTACGCCACCTAAAGCTGAACTGCTGCTCAGTCTAGATGGCCGAGTGGTCTAATGTGCTGAACACATTTTCGGCGGTGTTGTCTCGATATCAAAATCCGAATCCCGGCGAGGAAAGAACACAAATTTGCAAATCTAAAACTGTTGGGCGTATATTTATTAGGGTCCAAAAAAGTTAAAAAGTATATTTTAACAAAACATATTCGACTAACAGGTCGAACAACTAATGTTCATAAACCCTGCTGACTGCCATTGACGGTTGCCAAATAAATTGATCATAAGATGTAACAAATAGAAAACAATAAACTTGCGGCTATGATGGTAAACCACAAACGTGAGGTGCTAAAATTTGTAAACAATATCAAGATTTCAACAACTAATGTCTCTTCCGTGATGTAAGAAATCGAACAGTATTTGGAAGGCCATATAATTTACCTCAATTTAGCGGAGGGAAACGATAATACTAGCCCAAACGAAATAAATACAAACAAGTCTAAATTAAAAAAAAAACCAACGTTCAAACCTATGATTGTGTTGGATAAAAACCAATTACATGTAAAACAAATTTCGTTGTAGAGGGGTCTAAATACTCCACAAGCAACATTTTCCAAAAGACCAAAAAAAAAAGTAAAAAAGTATTTAAGATTACTCATTGAACACTCCTTTATACAGGTTTAAATGAAATGGAGTTGAAATCAAACGCCATGACATTCTTCCTAGCAGGCTATGACACAACTGCCAATACACTATCATTTGCTTGTTATGCACTGGCCACTAACTCAGATATACAGAAGAAGCTTATTGAGGAGATCGATACCGTTCTTTGTGGGGTGAGTTCTTATTTACTCGGTAGCCGATAACCATTGTCTAAATCAAATTATGTTTAAAAACTACGATTTGAATTAAGAATTGTCTCATTGCCACTCATACCACATCTTCGTACACTACATACACAAGAAAATAAATGAAAATAAAGTGGCCAAGCACTTTTAATACAAGGCAAATTAGTATAACAAAATACTTTTATTTCTTTAAATGTGTTCTTATGCTGCGGCAAATAGTTTTAAAAGGTAATGCAATCAATTGGCATTTTGAAAATCAATAACATTTTCTTATAATGCTATTTACAAACAAAACGTGAATAAAAAATAAATATATTGATACTGTGAAAGATAATTTGGTGACTACCTGAAAAATTACATGACATAAAAGTTAATTAAACACATCATGTGCAAAATCAGTTTGTTCTCTGTGGGCTTGTTCAGAGATCTCAAAGTTTAAAATCTAAATATCTAAATACTCACAACACTCGACGTTAAGAATTAAATGTGGGTTAAAATGATATAAACGTACATATTCGGTCGATTCAAATTTTTTATTGCAAGAATTAATATGATTACAGCTTAAAACATTTGCTTTAACATAGGAAAAACCCCAATATGAAGACATATCAAAGTTACAGTACTTGGACAGATTCGTGAATGAAGTTTTGCGTCTTTATGGAGCTGCAACTAGGTAAGTCATAAAAGTATATAAGAAAGCAGTAAAACAACAAAAAATACCGAGCCCTGAGAAAAATTCTCATAAAGTTCATAAGCAAATGGCAAAATCAAAACATCTAACACATCAAACAAATAGATAACAACTGGGATATTCCTGACCTGATACAGGCATGAAGAGATATTGCTTTTTCAAACACTCATGAGTCAACGATTCATCAAGGGCATAAACCAAATGAAATCTAGGGATCAACATTTTTACTCAACAATATTTTTTTTTGTAGTTTTCAACTATAACAATTTTATTACTGGAAAATAACTTTAAATTGTCAGGATATTATGCACTGTCAATTCCGGCCCACTGATGGTAAACTAACTTTGTCAATAACTGGTCGTCTATTATTTACCTCGTTGTTTGTTAAATATATATAAATATAACTAAAAAAATATATAATTTTTATTGATTTATGTCAACTGATATGGAAGTATTCATGTTTCAATTTCTTCAATGTTTTGTAAAATTATTGTTGTAAAACATATTTGTTTTAAATAAGTCCCATCTGATTCTGCTGAAATGAATTTACAATATATAGTTTACGATTAATCGAATGTTATAAATCTATTTTGATTATACCACAAAAATAATAAAAACAAAATCGTATTTGAGTGATCATGACCTACGTAGTAGACACATTCTTCTGATATGCATACCTTACCATCCAAACCAATACACACCAGTCAAATTGACAGTTAAAAAATTTCAAATAGTTAATAAATCTTTACAGTAGTCATTTATTATGGGGTGGTATGATCTAGGACAGCAAAAAAACACCGACCGTGTGTTGAGACATAATCAATTTGTATCATGCAATCAATTCCTGATGGTGACAAAAAAAAAACCAACAACATGTGAAGTGTATATTTTATTCGCTTTCCATAATTCAATATACATTGCTGTTTGTATTCATTAGATACAGTCAATATAATGTAAAATTGCAGTAAAATAACTGCTTTTACAACCGTTTTGTAGATTTAATAGGGAATGTCAGAGCGATATCAAGATTAAAGACACGTTTATTCCCAAAGGAACAGACATTAGTGTACCTTCATTTGCATTGCACAGAAATCCTGAATTCTGGCCAGATCCTGACAAGTTTGATCCTGAAAGGTAAATGGCAGAAAATTTATGTATAAAATAAAATAATAATATGTGTTGTAATTGTCAATGAGACGATTCCTCGAAAGAAACCAAAATAACACAGACATAACTACAGGACACCATAATGACTTCAACAATGAGTAAAACAATACATAATAAATTATAATAAAAGGACCCGAAATTACAAGTGTAAAACAATTCAGAAAACTAACTGCTTCAGGAATAATTTACAAAATAATAAACGAAAAACAAATATGATATACAGGAACAAACGAGAATCACTGATTTACAGGTTCTTGACTAAGGACAGACACATACAGTTTATGGCTAGGTGAAACTAGTTTGAAAGTGTCCTATGTTGAGACAGTGGTACAACAGAACACTATGAGAACCTGCTATAAAATCATTTGAAAAAGGCTTGACTCTTTGATGGATACAAATCAGAAATAAATATAACTAAAATACGTACTGGATGTGGCAGAATACTTATACAACAACAAGACACTAAGTACAGATCTGAAACTACTGGCAGCCACTACATTTAGTGCATAGCCAGTAAAAACTTACATAGTCTATTTGTAGACATAATATATGTTATATGTATTGTGTATTTACTGTTTAATTGCAATTATAACATTAATGATTTTTCTTAGCATTTATTATTGTCCTACCATAAATGCTTCCTCCCTTTAATGTATACGTGCTTTTTTGGATATCCCAGTACAAAGTGACGATGCATTCTTTTTTGATATTATCGTTTTAAAAGGAAACTATTTATATATGAATAATGATTGATTTAGAAAAATTACGTTATCCATTCGTTTGATGTGTTTGAGCTTTTGATTTTGTCATATGATACCGGACGTTCCGTTTCAAATTTTCCTCAATTTGTTTTTTATTTTACATTTGTAGTAAAACAAATGACTTTTGTTATATTTGAAAGAGTATTGATCATTTTCATCATGACAGCAGATTTGAATTTAAGGAAAGGCAAGTCGACATAATGCCTGTGTGTTTAGCTCTTAGCACTGTTCGAACCTCAAGTGTAATAAATGCATTAGATAAATGCATTTGGCGACTGTATTGGAAAAGTTCTTGTAATGGATATAGTTTTCATTTTAAATGTATTTTTCAAAGCTGAATACTATTTTATATGCATTATTAAAATGTTTGTTTAACTCGTTTAAAGACATATTCATTTGTAACAGATTTACTGAAGACAACATCTCAAAACGACCAGAATATAGTTTTATCCCATTTGGCATCGGTCCAAGAATATGCATTGGTATGAGGCTGGCATTACTTGAGGCAAAAATGGCTTTGGTGTATATGCTTCAGAATTTCTCTTTCACCGTTTGTGATACGACGGAGGTACGTTAAAGTTTCTGACATGAAATTGACCTTACATCATTTATACCATAAATGATAGATGCAAGGTTATTTGGTTATTATATAAAATAATATGACTACCTTTTATATATTGTGCATAAAGATGGAATTATGCTAATCTGTAAATTATCTAATCTGCAATCAATTGCATATTCATGCTCAATATATCATGAACTCTAGATTCTACAGTCGAGGATAGGTATCACTTGGCCACCGAACGCTGAACTTGTATTCAGCCATGGTAGCCGAGTTGTCTAAAGCACTGGACACAGTGCAGGTGGTGTTTTGCTTTCGATATCAAAATATCATGAGTTTGATTCCCGGCGAGGGTTGAACAAAAATTTGATTCCGAAAATTTGTAGATTTATCATTTTTGTGCTGATATTTAGGGTGAATATGAATATTATAGGTGTTTTAACCGTGTATCACATTCACTTATGATCCAATGGAGAGATCTATCGTAGAGTGGTCACTTGTTTAGGCGTATCTTTATATGACGCCCGACAAGCAAAAACGACCCTTATGGCAAAAATTATGAATTATCAGATTTTGTATTAATTAATCAGAAAATACTAATGCCAACTCAATGTAGAAAAATGGGAACGAACGGTGAAAAACTAGTTGCGAAATTTCAATTTTGTTTACACATGAAAACGTGCTCTAACGTAAATTCAATATAACGTTTGAATCAATTGATTTAAGTTTGCTGCAATTTACTAGTTTACTCTTCTCCTGGTGCTTTACAAAATGAATCCAGATATTCCTTTCTAGCGACGAATTTTTTTATATGGAAGTTCCTACCTAACACGTGCAAGTCCGACTGCATGAATAGCTACAGGACGAACCAACAGATCGAATAATAAAGGACAATGAAGAGTATCTATTTTTTTTCTAAACTTGTGTATTTTCCTTTTGTATTATTAATTCCTGATTTATCACGAGTAGCAATGACATAATGGTACTTTCTGATACCAAAGAATAGGTAAAATTGGTTTCTAATCTCGCCATTGCTAGGTAGTTTCATCGTTCTCTTACACTGTTACAAAACGACTTATCTTATTGATGATGATTTTCGAACGAATTCTGCTACATTAGATATAGTATCACAGTTTGATCGTCAGTATTGTTTAGCTTGACAAAATCTACCAAACGTTTAGTATGACCAACGAACAAGGCTTATTTTTCTAATATTGTCCAGTTAACACAAACAAATCAAGATAGTCAGTCAAATACCATTTTTTTTCACGTTTATTTGTTGGATTTCAAATATAAGAATATATTTCATTTTGTTAGCGATTTCATTTATTTTGCAGTGTTATTTTTGATATGATAAAAAATCACGAAGTTATATTATATATGCAAAACAATAACGTTAAGTTACATTACTCCATGGTAACGTTACTTAGTTACATAGATATAAGAAAATGTTATAGGAGTGCCAACGAGACAACTCTCCATCCAAGTCACAATTTGTAAAGTTAACCATTATTGGTAATACATTGATAAGACCCGTGAAGGATGAAAACGGTAGAACAAGGATGCAAATATTTTATTATCTACTTACCTGATTTTGTGTTTTTTTATATAGAAGAATTTGTACACGACTTGATTTTATATTTTTTTTATATATAAATATAATATTTGTAATTTGTATATTATACAGATATTGTATAGGCGTTAGCGCTTTATTAAAATAATTTATTCATTTATTAAATTCATTTTATATTTATGTAATGAAACATAGATTGTTAGATATTTTGAATTATTAAAAACATATTTTATTGCAGATACCGGTCACATTTGAAAAAGGATTTGTTCTGAAGGCACAGAATGGGGTAGTTTTGAATGCAAATCCTCGTCAAGACACACAATAGAATACTTACACATAATATAAGGACTTTATGACTCGATTATTAAAAATAATTGTTAATTTGAATTGAACGGTCTTTCATATAACAGATACATATAAGCAGGCAATGTTAAAATGATTTGTAATATCACTTCATGTTAAAATTTGTTGTTAGTTACAAGTGGTTGCGTGATTGTATAATAAATATGTTATGCAAAAACATACATAAACAAAATGATATGTTCTGAAATTGTAATATATATGTACAATGTACCACACAAATATTTTTTGTATTAGGGTATTGTAACGTAGTGTGTTTTTTGTTCAATTGAAAATAAGAATAACTTCTCTTCCAATACCTGACCTCCACCTAAACTTCATATACAATATGAAGCAATAATTGCTGCCTGATCAGTTCAGATAATCAAAAACATTTATGTAATATTCTTGATTATGTCTTGTGGTACCAAATTTCGTTTAGTATTTTTGTGATTTGCAAGAAATAACACAAATTATGATATTTATACACACCATAATACAACTGAAAAGCATTTTACAAAAATAAACAAAATGCAAGCGTGCATTGGATAACAAAAAAAAACACTTTTAGTGCACCTTTTCGAATTTAATGATCTTGTCATTAACATTTAGAAATATGCAGCCAACAGCTTTACCCAGAAGTGTATTTCATTAAAAATGTAATCTGAAAGGATGTTAGTATGTGTAATATATATTTTTGAAGTAAAACTGTTGCGCATTATTAATTAAAAAAATTTTATTCAGAATATGAGCATTTAGGTAGATTTCGACATGTTTATTACGTCATGGTGACTCAGAAGCAACTTCGACACAAATAAAAACAAAACGGAAACAAACCGACCCGATACAGGTGAAGCGGTTTATGACCAAAAAATACCTAAAATAATATTGAAATCACTCTAGGATTATTTTACCTCAGGGAGTTGAAGCCTTAGTTTATTAAAACAATAGTTACAAATCGAGTTGATTTTATCAAGATATACCCGAGTACTCGGTTGGAAATATACCTACAAAACGGTAACACAAAAAATACGTAAACAAAGCTATTTACATAAGTATCTAGGACAGGGAATTACATACAGTTATGAATAGTTCGTTACCGTCAAGTACTAACTAAGCAAAACACAATAATCTATTTAATATCAAGATATACCCGAGTACTCGGTTGGAAATATATCTACAAAACGGTAACACAAAAAATACGTACACAAAGCTATTTACATAAGTATCTAGGACAGGGAATTACACACAGTTATTAATAGTTCGTTACCGTCAAGTACTAAGTAAGCAAAACACAATAATCTATTTAATATAATTTAATATACACCCATTAAAAAATATAACAAGAAGAAAACCATGTCAAACAATAGTACCTTTTTTCTTTATCATTCAGAAACGCTTTGAATGGTTACAAAGTCGTAAAGATTAGACGTTGTAACTTTTAATTGAGGGTCACTAGAAGATACCATGAATAAAGTTATGTTATTTTGAAACATTTTCTTTGAAACAATTGTTTGTGTTACCCTTCAGTGTTTCTATTGTTCCATTGTTTTCCTCTCATAGTTGACGTTTTTCTCTCAGTTTTAGTTTGTAATCCGGATTTGTTTTCTCTAAATCGATTTATGACTTTTGAACAACCGAATACTGTATGTGTTATAACTTTATTGGTGCCAGTAGGTTTTGCAACTTTGCAAAGTATAGTTTTACGAACTAAATATTTGCTCTGACGGTACACCGATGTGACATGTTAAGTTTAAAGTGTAATCCTTGTTAAGGCTTACGCACGTATTTTTTTAGGCATTTTAAATGACAATTTCACACCAGCATTCGAAACAAAAAGTAGTTTATTTATTGATATGATTAATCAATGATGTCTATTTACCCAAGTAGATAAATTTTACAAAAAGAAGGCAGGCAACTGAATAGTCGACTTTTGTTTGGGTAATCGAGACTCGGCACCACCGTCTGATACTCACATTCTCGAGTACTCCTTGACATCTCGTCTATACACTGACAGTTTGAGAAACGACTACGGATATGATGATACCTCAAGGGACTGATAGTTCACCTGCAGAGGTATCAACCAAGTGCTGTAAAAATTGAAAACAACACGTTATCAATTTCAAGTGTCAAGATCATAATAACCTGACCTATTGTCAATAAAAATAACAATATTATGAGTTAACCATTTATGCAGATTCAAGGGCTAAATACTGATTCTTGTCATACCACTTTCTTTCTCAAACTATACTAGTAATGAGTAAACACGGAGGAAATCATGTATATATGTACATCATCACCACCTCATTTCCTAAAAAAGACTATTCCGTTATCCAGGTTTCATCACATTGGACCTAGAACATTGTGATGATCCAGGACGAAGCACATTCGCAAAGAAATCTTTAAACGGGTAACTTTAATCTTATAAATAGACAATATTAAAAATTACAAGTTTGTATTGCTATTTTTTACTTCAATTATTGAAGGTAATCTCATATATAAGCCGGCTTGTCATTTTTGCGTTTATTTTAGGATCGCTTTTAAGATAATAATATGAGAATATTTCTTATATCTACAAATGTAGTAAGACTGTATCTCATCATTATGCTTAACACGTAATGGGTTATGCACATGATTTTATTTTGAGAATTATTCACCTACTTAATTGTAACATATTTACAGACAATATAAATTTAAATTCACAGACAATATAAATTTAAATTCACATTCGTTTATAAGATGCTTAAATTCATAATCATTATTTCAAAACACCTTCATTTAGGTATTTGTTTATTATGTAAACACTAAATCACAAAAAAAATAAACACCAAAGAAAATTCGGAAAAAAACATTTGTGTCTGTTTTAATTGGTATATCAATTCTGGAAAATATTAAAACAACAAAAAACTTTACTCTAAGGGAAACCCGAAGAGGATAGTCCCTAGATAAACACCAAAAATAAAAGCTGTAACAAATTAAATGATGTTTGGAATATAGAAACGACTACAAGGTTGTGGTTCTATTCTTATACAGCGTAAATACTATCAAGAACCATATTATAGCACTGGTACAGAACCATCCTATATCACTGGTAAGTTTAAAGTTTTATTTCATTTTTACAGCATAAGAATGCCAAGAAGTGAGAAGGAGGTTTTTTCTAGGTAAACAAAATGTTTTTCGTTCACTTCAAAAACTCAATCAAAACGATTTTTCTTCAGCCAACTGACGTCAATTAAATAAATTCATCAAGGATAAAATTTCGTATTTACACCAGACGTGCGTTTCGCCTACAAATAACTCACCAGTGACGCTCGAATCCAAAAAAGTTAAAAAGACAAAATAAAGTACGAAGTTTAAGAGCATTGAGGACCAACATTCCTAAACGTTTTGCCAAATACAGCTATGGTAGAAAAGCCTCAAAACTCTACAACAATGGCACTGGCCTTATGTATGTAACCATTTAATTGATGAAAACTGTAAATTTGAAAGTACATTGTTCTTTAATCGTGACTCAATTAGTTAATCAAAATGTTTGAAGGTTTTTATCCCCAGGCAAATACATCTCACATGAGAGTGTTTGTCCTACACGGTCTAAAACAATAAATGAAAAGTTTGCTAGACACACCTTTTTCCTCTATTTTTCCATTTGTTTTAATTTGTGAATACAAATTTACATTTATAGACAATGACCTCACACTAAGAAAAAGAGCATCGCTAAACGGAATGTATCTTATATAATCACTGGTTCAGTTTAAACAGATGAGCGACTCAGACAGTCAATAAAAATAGTAATGATCGTACATTGTTTTTGCTGTTGTGCCATTGACGGACGTTTGCTGTATATAATGTGTTCTGTGCTTACTGTTTCCAAAATTCATTGTCATAAATACATTAAAGCGAACCAAGAGCCTTTATGTGTGCTACTGAGATAACAGTCATTACATTATGAAGACGAAAGAAACTAATCGTTTGACACAATACACATAAATATTTATAAGAATTAAAAAAAAATACGTCCTTTAAAAACTGCATTCAAACGGAGTTATATCAAATAATTCTTTTTACAGTTTGCTTTTACTATGCACGTGTAAAAAAGTTAATAATACAACAAATAATCAATTGAAATCATGCAACAAGAATAAAAACATTACTCTCCTTAATCTATTCATTCATCAACCTACCATTTACCAAATTAACAATTAAGTAACTAACCTTTACGCGAGAGTTAAAATGGAATGGGCTATTTAGCATGTTTAGATATATATGGGAACTTATCGTTCTTATGCCGTAGTGTGGTCTTACTTTATTTCCTCCGAAATGGCATTTGTCCTTTTTATAAATTAATTGACAACATTGATTTCTTTGCAAACATCTGTTTTTGTTTATCCCGTCTCAATCTCATGATTAAAAGGGGGAATCCGAAATAATAAAAGACAAAACATTTATTTCTTCTTCAATATATTTAACTACTAGAGAGTCACGAGGTGTCTGACCTTTTGACTGCCAACTTACATTTCGATAGTTTATATCTTATCCTGATAAGAAGTTGCGTTACTTTGGGACATTTTATTTGATCAGGTATGTGTACATTTCTCATAGTATGTTAATATTTAGAAATCTTTATAACGCTTGAATAATTGAAAAATTATGTTTTGTTTTACTGCTGATAAAAATTTAAAACGTTCCAATTTACCAACTTAACAAGGAAGTGATATTAAAAGGACCTGTCGAGTATCAGATAATATGTCATTAACCTCAACCACCCATCAAACTACAACGCTGCATCCCATAGATCATTAAGAATCGAACGAGTGTCAAACGATGCATGACCTGTTTACCCTTCTAGACGAAGCGTTCTGGAGCACTTGAGACCATCCCCAGTGTAATTGGGGTTCAAATTGCTGAGGTATTAGTTATTCTATGTTGTACCTTGTGTACTTTCAATTGTTTGTTGGTCTTTTACCTTTTTAGCCATATGCCATACGTCATTTTTTTTAAATTATCAGTTAGAATGTTTCTTTGGTATCTTTCTTCTCTCTTTTGAATGTTCTACATGTTATACATCATATACATGTTAAGGCAAAGTTATAAGGGTTTACTATTATAAATTGTGATTTGGATGGAGAGTTGTCTCATTGACACTCATACCACATCTTCTTATATCTATATTAGGGCACTTTTTGCTCAATTTAATTAGAGATTACAAAAAGGGTTATTGATCTATCATTTGAAACCTTTCAGATGTTCATAAGACATTCAGATATCAGTATGTTTAGTTTAAGAAATGTATAGGATATCTGCATGAGGGCTTCAACTTTCTTGTGTTTTAGTGTAAAACTGAGGAAAAAAAACAAAAGGCCAAGTGTTAATTTTGTCAGTCATATTTCAGTTTTATTCAAGGCTTAACTAAAACGATATTATCCGTAACATTTCTTTCTAGCTAACCCCATAGCTAATATCTATTTGGTCCAAAAACAATGAAGTTATTCCTTATTTGGTGTTTTTTTAACAGCATACCTTAATTTGTAAAGCAGGTTTAAACAATTCACAAAAAACATAAGTTGTCAGTTTAAACTCTACAAGGAACCATATTTTTTGAACTATGAAAGTAAAATTGTCACTATAGAGCTTGACATCTATTTTGTCATCAGTCTCCCTCTTCCAGTTTTTGATGTGGTTTCAATTATTCATTCCTGGTCTAGTTTCTGCACTATTGTTTTTTTTGTCGTATTTTGTTTGGTCATTGGGTTCTCGTGATCATCAACTATATGATCGAACTTCTTCTCACTTACCTCAAACATTGAAAAGAGGCAGATATGGATATGTAATATACAAGTTGCGATTTTGTACAGGTTATAACATGTACAGAAATTCTGTGCATGTTATAATTTGTACAATGCAGAAATACAAGTAATAACGTGTACAAAAGTACATCATACATGTTGTAACATGTACAAAAGTACCTCATACATGTTACAAAATATCGCTTAAAAATGGTTTTAACTTTTACAAAATTTAGAAATACAAATATGTTTCTATTATTACAAAACATGCCATTAACCTCTAAAATACTTTCATCATTTTGTTTTGTTATTGTCCTTTCATGTCAGTGTGGTACCTTTTTGATACAGTCATAACCAGATAAATAGCTTTTATAATTACTTAATACTTTAAAGGCTTTTAAAATACACATTATTCGGTATGCATCCAATAATATTGATAGTGGAGACCCTTTTACCTAGACAGAACACAATACCGACACTGAAAGTAATACTGACAAAACAATATCTAAAAAATTGGAACTAAAGTTGGACAAATAATGCGAGAAAGTGATATGAATTTGAGAGAGATAGTGCGTAAGTTGGTCCGAGACCACAATTGTCGTCCCTTGATTTTCGTTGTTCACGAATATAGTCCCTAGTGTTGACAGTGGGTTACTTGCCATTAATTTGTATACCCCTTCCAAATTAATTTCTCCATGTTTAATGCCTCAAATTGCAAGTAGGGGGGTGAAATTACACTGTTAAAAAATTTGGGTCCAGAATTTTAAAGGAAAGGAGTGATTTGGTCCAGCTGAAAAAGGTTGAAAATTAGCACTTCGGAAGCTGTCAAAAGATTTCAAGACGCCCTAAACATAAAATTGTCCATATTTTGAGTTAGAGCCGATGAAGTTTTCTATAATTTTGATATAATTTGTCCCAAAAGTAGTACAACACACTGTAGAAGTTTCTTTGAGAAAGCGCAGGTGGGATTTTTTTTATTTTCATTTATGTTCTAAAAGAAATGCACTACGAAATAATTGTGTTCTCGGACCAGTTATCATTGAGTGGGCAATGTTTTGTGCATGGTCAGTATAAGAAAGTCAGTAGTAAATATAAAAAAGAAGAAGTGGTATGATTGCCTATGAGACAACTCTTTAAAAGAGATCAAATGACACAAAAAGTAACAACTATAGTTCACCGTATGGCCTTAAACAATCCGCATAGTCAGCTATAAAGGACCAGAAATGACAAAATTACTGTTTGTAACAGTTCAAACGAAAAAACAAACGGCCTTATTTATCTACAAAAAATGAACAAAAAACAAATATGTAACAAATAGAAAACGACAACCACTGATTTACAGCCTTCTGACTTTGGACAGGTACATACATACAGAATGTGACAGGATTAATCATGGTGCTGGGATCACAAACCTATCCTAACCTAGGACAACAGTACAACATAAGAGTGAACTATAAAAATCAGTTGAAAAAGGCTTACCTCATCAGAAAGATACAAATGAAAATACATTATAACAAAAACACAAAGTGTACGTGGCCGGGCACTTGTATATCCCAACAATAAAAAGACACTAAGTTTTGATCTGAGAGTACTCGCAGTTACTGATAGCTAGTTCAGCTGTAAGTCTAGTAGGAGTTAATGTAGAAGAATGAAAGTTTTGTGCATCTCAAGGTATCACATGTCTTTGTCTTGTAGCAACAAGTAAAGAAACTCTTTTTCTAAAATGAATGAAAATGTAGCATTTTATTCCGGCTGTAAATAATGCGCATTATTTTGCTTTTGATTATTGTTCTTTACTATTTAATAAATTTCAATCGTGCATGAATATTCCGCTTTATTATTATTTTCAAACTTTGTACATGTTAAAACCATTTCTAAGCAATATTTTTGGTACATGTTACAACCTGTACAAAATTGCAACTTGTACACGACACATATACTACAATCTATGCCTTTGTTTAGTATGGCACGGAATCAGGGTCATAATTATCGCTTTTAGCATAAGCTAAATTCATCTAAATCAATTTAGCATATGCTGAATTGTTCAGCTTATACAGAAATGTTGGCGCAGAATTAAGATCATAAATATTAAACTTCGCATATATGATCATACATGCCAATATAAAAAAGAAGATGCGGTATGATTGCCAGTAAAACAACTTTCCACAAGAGACCAAAATGACACAAACATCAACAACTATAGGTCAACAATGAGCAAAGCCCATACTGCATAGTCAGCTATAAAAGGCCCCGATATGACAATGTAAAATAATTCAAACGAGAAAACAAGTTAATTTTAGCATATACTTAATTCATTAAGGCAAATATTTAATGAATTCAGCTTATGCTAAAATGAATTTAGCTAATGCAATTTAAAACGTTTGCTAAATACACGGATGTTAGAAATCCAGAATATGTTTTATATGACTGTACAATAAATTGTTTCATGATTTCAGCATGAGGAGTTTCTTCCTGTTGTTGCTGTTGGCAGTTACGTTTACATACGGACTACCATCTAGCAAGAAAAGATTCGACGGGTATGTGATTAATATAATGTTATAATGGTTGATTTTAAATGGGTTACCATTTTTTTTTAAAGCATGCACACATTCCTGTCCTAAACACATTTAGATGTAAAGAATGTACAGCACATTTTTTGTTTGTTCTCAGGATAACAAATATTCACATAATTCCGTTCTTTATCATGTTTATGTTGTTAAATTTTTCAATGAAACAGATAATAGTCTTGAAGATTTATTTTTCAGGAATCAGGTGCTTCGTATTTTACCAAAGAGTTCGGATGAAATTCTGAAAATCGTAGACATGGGTAAAAAGTACAATGTTAGTACATATAGTTTGTTATTTTAATATAATTTAACAGTGAAAATATGTAAAGTAACCGATACCGTTATCCTAGAGCAAACATATGGAAGTTTTTAACGACCTTTACTGGCTATACAACCCTTGGACTGTCGGTAAATATCCTAGAGCAACAAAAGAAGACACTGATAGAAATAACCATCTAATATGTTCTTCCCTATTTTCCAATGGTATTATACAGAAAAATATTAAAATATTTAACGAATAGAAGAGAAAAAAAAATCCAAACGACAACAAATACTGAATATTGAACTAAGCTGAGGATCATTATGTTCTACCTTAATAAATGTTCTGCGTTCAGAATATTGGGTCAGTCGAAATCGTCCGTCGATGAAAAAGTAGTAACACCATATCTAAGTGAAAACGCAACGCAGAGGCAATCAGCAACCATAATTTGAACGTCATTTGAACTCAAGTGGATATATGTCTCATTTTATTAAAACAAGATTAAGATGAAACAACACAAATCTCAATAAATGCAGGGTGTAAATTCATATGCTCCTTAAAAGTCAGTAGAAAAATGACATTCGCTTTAGATAACAATAAGGGTTAATAATACATTGTTTTTGTTGGAATAAATAAAATGTATAGAAAGAGACACGTACTTATATATTAAATTCTTGTAGGTTGATATTTGGAACATACCAAAGTCCCTCAACAGTACACTGGATATTCATGTTGACGCACATAATCTCAAGGGATTTGTGGCAGAACTGAAATCACTTGGAACCAATTACATGACATGGATTGAAGACCTACAAAAGTAAGAAAGTAAATTATATTCAATATGTCGTTATAGAACTACAAATTGCAGTCAATATAAACTAAATTTGATCAAGGAAAGCGTCAACGGACATCTACTAAATGACCCGAGTAACACAGCAAGGGTTAGTTATACTGTCTTCAACAATAGAACTGATGTACACGATATTTATGTCAAGAATTAAATCGTTCCCATCAACAGGTTTCAAGGATTTCGATATATCTTTGGTAACCATGGGCCAGTCACATCATATGTGATGCACACGGATTACATTCTACATGGTGAATGAATGTTTCAGCGACTACCAAAGATCCGTCTCCAACAACTACATATAACTATGCACAGTTGAATGATTTAAAACTGTTTACAATAATCTAGAAATTATACAAGCATCTGGGTGGGATATGAATAAAATGAGATATAGGACCGGGACAACTGCATTCCTTTTAATTTAGGGAAGGTAGATTACATATCGTGTACGTATTATAACCCTATGATTTATCAACGCCAGAGGTATGGCATTCGCTCTCGGCCTTTTGCCTCGGTGAAAATCATATCTTTGGGTTGATAAATCATAATATGTGTCTTACATCGTAAATACAATCCCCTTCCACTTTATGAATGTGACCTACCGAATTAGACTTTTTACCGGATTTGTTATCTCATAATCACCACGACGGGTGCCACATGTGGAGCAGAAATCTGCTTACCCTTCCGCAGCACCCGAGATCACCCCTAGTTTTCGGTCGGGTTCGTGTGGTTTATTCTTAAGTTTTTCTATGTTGTGTCATGTGTAGTATTGTTTGTCTGTTTGTCCTTTTCATTTTTAGCCATGGCGTTGTCAGTTTATTTTCGATTTATGAGTTTGACTGTCCCTCTGGTATCTTTCGTCCCTCTTTAGTATCAAACTCATTAAAAGTCAATAATTGTATAATGTCAATGTGACAACTCTCACCAAATACCAAATGACTTAGATGTCAGCAACTATTGATTATCAATAAAGGCAACAGTAGTATACCGCTGTTCAAAACTCATAATCCATGGACAAATAACAAAATCGGGGTAACAAACTAAAACCGAGGGAAAAGCATTAAATATAAGAGGAGAACAACGACATAACACTAAAATGTAACACACATAGACAAAATTCCACGAGAATAACAAATATAACATATATATATATATAACATCAAAACCAAATACATGAATTTGGGATAGACAAGTACCGTGACACGTCTTATTGCAATGTGAATTTACACTCAAAAATAAGAGAAAACAAACGACACAACGTTATAATGTAATACACACAGAAACGAACTATAATATAACAATGGCCATATTCCTGACTTGGTACAGGGCATTTTTAAAGGAAAAAATGGTGGGTTGAACCTGGTTTTGTGTCATGCCAAACCTCGCACTTTTATGGCCATGTGAAATATAACATCAAAATGACAACACAGAACTACAATATAAATAAATTGGAGAACACAATTGACAAAGAATCACACGAACAACAGCCAACAAAAGGCAACAAGTTCAGAAGTGTATTTTGTCCACACAAGACCTACGTGTGACGCCCAGATATCAAGCCATCATACATGACAAATAGTAATCAATTCAGACGAAAAACCATTTGCCACATCGGTTTCCTATGCCTTAAAGCATACAGTTTTGGAAATAATTGAGAAGAAAACTCTGACATTACATCAAATTTCCATAAAGTGACATCAGTATCAATATGTGCAGAAAAATAAAGGTGCAACAAAAAGCCCTAGACGCCGAATAATTGACAAAATCAGTAAAATCAAACAGAGTTACAAACAAATAACAATTCACTAAACATTAAGAAATACAAACCCCAAAACTACCGGGGTACTTATGCCATACATTTCAATCACAAACAAAAAACATTTTATTTCCACATCACATAAAAGCAAAAGATTTATTCATTTACCATATACTATGGATTCATTACAATTCAATGGATACCAATTTTTCGAGGGTTTCAAGGGGAAAGATGAACCCCGAATTCAAACGCTCAACGAATAACACATTTCAAATAGGCTTTGTATACAGAGATTGACAAAACCACGAAATAAAATATCCACGAATAGGCAAGTTTTCAGCAATCCACAAAAGTTGATACTCACGTAAATAAATGAATCCACAGTAACTTATGAAAAGATTTACTCACTCTTACATGTAATACCACATTTGTCGTATTAGAATCAAAATAAACAATTGTTACTGTCATTCCAAAAAATGAACGTTTTAACTCTTTCAGACTAATAGAAAATGAAAATGTCCATTCTTCACACGTGAAATCCAGAGCAGCGGCTAGCTTTAGTTTGTCACATTATCATTCAAGCTTTCAGGTAATTATGTCATATTGTCATTCCAGTTATCATTTAACTATGTCCTAATATCATTCCAGCTATCAGGTAATTATATCTCATTGTCATTCCAGCGTTCAGGTAATTATGTCGTATGATCAATCCAGCTTTTTAGTAATTATTATCATTCCAGCTATCAGGGTTCTATGTAATATTATCATTCCAGTTGTCAGTTAATTATAATTCATGATCATTCCAGTTTTCAGGTAATTATGTTCCATTATCATTCTAGCTGTAGGTAATAATATTACATTTTCATTCAAGCTATCAGGTAATTAGGTCTTGTCATCATTCTATCTATCACGTGATTATGTCAAATTATAATTCCAAATATAAGGTAAATATGTCATTTTATCAGTCTAGCTATCAGGTAATTATGTTGTATCACATGTATAGTTGTAGCAACCAGGTAATTATGTCATATAACAAGGAGACAGTAATATACCGCTGATTGAAAGTCATAACTCAATTGAGAGAAAACAAAGCCGGGTCGATATCATCATTCTAGTTATTAATTAATTATGTCAAATTATCGTTACAGCTATAAGGTAAGTCTGTCACATTGTCAGTCTACCAACCAGGTAACTATGTCACATTATCATTCTAGCAACCAGGTAACTATGTCACATTATCATTCTAGATATCAGGTTATTATGTCACATTATCATTCTAGCTATCATGTTATTATGTCACATAAGCATTCTACGATAAGATATCTCAATTTAAACATTTCCTTTATCGTGTGTCCATTTGGTGCCAATTTCAGGACATTGTGGCGCAGGTTTAAACGAAATGCGCATCTGGCGTATCAATTTTTAGAACTTAATCTATCATGGTAAAACATAGAACTGAGAATGGAATATATGAGTCCATTTATAGATGATTAGGTTTCCTGATCTTTATACAACAATATCACCTTTATTCAGGTAACATACAAACATAGTGACGAATAGAGGAACTATATCACGTAAATTACCAAAGTTTTAAGGATACTGAATATGACATACAGTCAAACACTTTGGTCCTGAATTAGAGATGGTATTTTTAGAAATAAAACTTATATTATTTACTTATTCATTTAAGTATAATAGTATAATAGTAAATCTTGTCATTCATTTTTCACCACAGATCTCCAATCATTTAGATGCCGTAGCATTATCATCCAGATACGCAACTGTACATACTGCTGGTCATAGTGTACAAGGAAGGGCGATCAAATATTTGAAGGCAAGTAAAACGAATAGGTTGTGAAAAAGACCAATGTGAATTAGATGTGTTGTGTCTGTTGATTTTTTCTAGAGTCATAAATAGTCTATACTTTTATACGTCTTAATGATAATTCCTCGAATATTGTAGTTGTATTGACATCATTTACAAACTTAAAACTTAGTGTATATAATCTATTCATTGTGTCTGTCTGATATGGGTAAACTATATGAATCATCAAGAGTAGCAATTATAAATTTGTATATTAAAACATAACAAATACGCTGGCTGATAATATTTTGAATTTGTTTAATAGATGCAATGAAAAATTTACAATACAACAGTTTAAATAGTAATTAAAAATGTATGAAAACATAACTTTAATTAATGATCATTATATCATGTTCGTTTGTATAGGTCAGTTCAGGGGGATCAAAGAAAGCTATAATAATCGACGGAGGTATTCATGCTAGAGAATGGATTTCTACTGCTGTTGTAATGTACCTCATTGATCAGGTTTGTTCTCATAACTAATAATGGGTAAATTAAAGAAATTCATAAATACAAATAATCTATACATAGTGGTACTACTTGATATTTGGTAACAACTTCTTTTTTTTTTTTTATCTTTGAAAGGAATTTTTAGTCAATAATATAACTGCAAAATATCATAGCGTATTTAATAGATCCACAGATTATAATAGATTCATAGTTTAAAAAAAAAAAAAAAAAAATCCAACAACAACAAAAAACTCTTTAACGCTTAAAACGTTTTAAACGCTGGTGATACATCAGAAAATGCCTGTACCAAGTCAAGAATATGACAGTTGTTATGCATTCATTTGATGTGTTTTAGATTTTGCTATTTGATGAGGGATTTTCTGTTTTGAATTTTCCTCTGAGTTTACGGTAGTATTTTTTGTGATTTTACTTTTCAATGTATGGGGTTTGTACTGACTGTTTTATGATATGAGTCATGAGTGACGTAATTTAACAATAAATATCAATCTTCTTAACATTTAGCTCGCCATGAATCCTGATAACAACCCCGAGATAACTTCAATGTTACAGAAATTTGACTGGTACCTTTTACCAGTGATGAATCCAGATGGATACGAGTACTCGAGAACGAATGTAAGTAAACTTATAAAACGATAAAATATAAAAAGGCAATTCAAGTATTTTAATCTGCTCGAACAAAATTTAAATCAATATATATAAATATATATATATATAACATCTTCAGAAAGGTAACTGAACGTATTAAAACAACAGGAACTCAATAGAACTAAGGCGGTTCAAGTATCTAAAACTGCTCGAATAAAATGTAAATTAATAAATACTGACTCCAAGTATAAATGTAAGTAAATTTATAAAACGACGAGAACTTGTTCATGTTGTTACAACCTATAAGAATTCATGCAATTCAAATAATGAAAAGTGCTCGAACACAATGTGAATAAATAGATAATAGCTTCTAGACCAAATGTTAGTCAACTATAAAACAACACAAATATTTATGTAGTTTGGCAGAAAGTACATGAACTTCTAAGGCAGGTCAAGTAGTAAAATCAACAGGAACAGATGTAAGTCATTTATGCAATCGTGTGCAATCGCGGCTAAATCTATAATTTTGCATACCTTGTAAGAAGTTCAAAAAGGAACAAGCATGTGCTCTCATTTTCAATTGATAGTGTGGCGGCTTAGTACCGAAATTTGACAAAATCATGCAAATGGTGATACAAGCAAGGGATTTGACATAGATGTTCATTAGGAAGTACTTTATCGTATACGAGGAGTAGCCAACATGTTTTTGATTTTTTTTTCACGGCGGCCATCTTGAAGTTAAAATTGACATCATTTTGCTCAATCGTGGAGATTGAAAAACTGTTCTTACCATTTTCAACGCTATATATGTCATGACAACTATTTGAATACAATAAAATGATATGAAAATATGTCAAACAGACAACAATTGTAAAAAAAAATCACCACTTCCGGTTTGGGTCGAAAAAGTTCGTACACTCGAGTGAAATAATAGTGGTATAGATATACGATCAAAATATCCGTTTGATATATCGGTAATAATATTAGACATGCTGGAGGAATGATTAGTGTAATAATGTACAATATTTTCCGATGTATTCCGTTTTAACAGATACATGAACATAATTTTGTACAGGTCAAGCCAGCTTTGTAACACTTACAATTACCAAAACATGTTTTCTTGCAACCACATTTATGTAACTCCTGGCAAGATGCAGCAATTGCTGCTAATTTTGTCAAATGAGGAATCCACATTCCATCTGCGTTCTAGATCTCCTAAACCCATCCCCAATCACCAGGACTAGGTAGATGTTGATCATGCGTGACTGCCTGTCCCCATACATGGCCACCTCGGTATGTAGCTAGTTTGGTACAGCTCTAGTTGGTCGAATGGTGTCATACTGTCTTTGTTTGCGTGCAAATAGTTCAAGTCTGGATTCGTTGATGTCAAATGTTGTTGTAGTTCTGTCGTACATAACCACAACAAATGCCTCTATCAACTCCATATCAGCCTCACTGACCAATACAGTTTTCTCACTTTATCGTTCAAAAACCTCGGTTATATCATTAAATATTTCCCACGTCATGCCATCTCAATATGTAATCCACCGAACGTAACAACGAATTCATTTGGCCATTCCCATTGAATTTGATCTGCCAAAACAAATAGCGGTTGGTCTGCTGTAATCAATGGAGTTTGACCAGCATTAACAAACAACACAACATCCCTGAGCTTATCCATCGAATGTTTTATGGTAGCAACTGAGTGAGCTTGTTCTTAAAATAATGGCATTAAGCAGCTAAGACTTATTTCAACAGTTGATCCACGTCTCTCTAAAGAATGAAATGATGACCATGAAATATTTTCGGACGTAATATCTTCACTTGTTAACCTCACCGTATTTAACCACTCAAGCTCATGAATAGATAATTGTGGTTAAGTATATTAGTAATATCGTCAGGCAGAATGAGAAGTTTTGGTTTTGTTTTAAGATAGGCATGTTCTTACAAAGTTTCATGCTTGTATCACCATTTGCATGATTTGTGTGGTAAGCTGCTTAACTATGACATCAACACAACTATATCTAAAGCTACAGATACGTTAAAAAAAATAAATGAAAATGAACTTGTTTGACACTATCATATTTAAATGTTCACTAAACCATGACAGTATTATCATCTACATAATTTGTTCAAAAACCTCATCAATATCAAGGACAATAAACTCATAATTGTGAGCAACAGTCGCGGGTCCCGTCTACAGAACACTCACCTGTGACAATCGAATTTAACAAGTCAAACGACCAAATATATAAATACTTGGAAAGTTCACATCATAATTTACACATATACCAAGTCTCAAATTGATTAGACTATAAGTTCATAATAACCAGCTTCGTTGGTCAATAAACTTCAACCTGATACGGGATGGAAGAACAGTTGGTCGATCAAAACAAAATCTCCCTTTACTTTATGTGTATTTCTCTAATGGTTGAAATTGCAAGTTCTTTGTGATAGAAATTATCTTCATTCTAATGTTTTTTTTATTAATTTCGTCATAAGATACGTGTACAAAATTGTATTTCAGAATAGAATGTGGAGAAAGAATCGAGCAACATCTCATAGTATAACAGGAACATGTACTGGTGTTGATCTCAATAGAAATTTTGGATTTCACTGGAATCCAGGTATTATAAAAAAAATCTTTATACAAGTTAAATGATGTGATACATTCGAAGTTTTCAATTTAACAGGCCATCGATGATTTTTTGCATTATTAGGATTCTAGTAAAACTATTTCTATAAAATTATTTGGCACAACTTTTCGGAATTTTGTATCCTCAATGCTCTTCAACTTTGTGCTTGTTTGGCTTTATAAATATTTTGATATGAGCGTCACTGATGAGTCTTATGTAGACAAAACGCGCGTCTGGCGTACTAAATTATAATCCTGGTACCTTTGATAACTATTTACACCACTGGGTCGATACCACTGCTGGTGGACGTTTCGTCCCTGAGGTTATCAACAGCCCAGTAGTGAACACTTCGGTGTTGACATGAATATCATTTATGTGGTCATTTTTTTTTTTTATAAATTTCCTGTGTACAAAACTTTGAATTTTTCGAAAAACTAAGGATTTTATTATCCCAGGCATAGAATACCTTAGCCGTATTTGGCACAACTTTTCGGAATTTTGGATCCTCAATGCTCCTCAACTTTGTACTTGTTTGGCTTTATAAATATTTTGATATGAGCGTCACTGATGAGTCCTATGTAGACGAAACGCGCATCTGGCGTACTAAATTATAATCCTGGTAACTATTAATTTGGCGGAACTCATGTTTTTATGATTTTTTGTGTTGATGCGAATTATTTATAGGGACTCCCCTCCGCCAATCACATTTCAGCCTACCCTCACGCCATCGACATTAACACATGGTTTAGAATGTTGATTTTTATATCATACACAAATGTGTACTATGCCTATTGTTGGCTGTTATTTTTACACTATTGCGTTTCCAATTGTGTACATGTATGCAAGACAGCTTTTTGGTACCCCTCATGGTCATCATTTTAGATTACATTGGTAAATAAGATTTCGTGTTTAAATTTATTAAGCGTGGATTACATCATGGTCATTATTTTAAATGACATCGGATAAGAAAAGATTCCATACTAAAATTGATGAAATATATCATAATTACGCATAGGAGAACAATATACTGTAAAATATTACAACTCTAAATTTCAGCGATCGGCGGAAGTAGAGATGAATGTGAGGAGACATTTGCTGGAACTAAAGCTTTCTCAGAACCAGAGTCCCGAGCAGTCGGTCATTTGATGCAAAGTCTTAGAGGTCAGGCAATAGCATACCTTAATTTACACTCTTATGGACAGCTGTGGCTTTGGCCATGGGGATATACTACTAGTCTTCCTTCTGATTTGGCAGATCTGGTAAGATGTAAGATTGGTGTTGCTTTTAAATATCTTGGACATTTACTTCTAAATTGATTTGGAATATAGCTTTTGCAGTCTTTACATTTTACTATGTTGCGTATAACTTCCTGTTGACACGTTATTTATCGAAATGAAGTCAGCACTTTTTATCTCACCTAGGGCGGAGGACCAAATGAGGTTTCGCATTACTTGGAGTCCGTAGTCCGTCTTCGTCGTCGTCGTTGTTAACTTTTTGCATTTTGGACTTCTTCTAGAGAACCACTGAATAGAATGAAACAAAACATGGCATGAGTGTTCCTTATTAAGTTCTGACCAAGTGTTGTAATTTTGTATACGATCCATCATTCAAGATGGCGGCCAGCGGGGGATAATCCATAAAAATGTCTTTTCTTAGAGAACCACTGTACATGTATATTAAATATTAAACCAAATTTGACCTCAATCGTTATTAGGGTATCTGTTATGATTTTTATCTGTTTTACATTATTTCCAAAACCAAAGTAGAATCAGGTGAGCGACACAATCTCTTTGGAGCCTCTTGTTTAACTTAGAACGATAAATAGACTATATCTATATAGATAAGCAACCCTTTATTGATAAAAGTTTACAGTTATATACTCTTTATATAAGTACATATTATATTTCAAACAAAGCGCAACATTTCCCTATAAAAATCAATATTTCATAAAGTTTTACATTTGAACGATTGTTGATTGCTGAACGTACAGCGGTACATTGTTTATGATTATTCAGATTGAAAACAAATCATAATAAATCAAATAGGTAGATCGGAATACTAGTTTTGACTGCTCCAGGAAAATGATTGAAAGGATAAAACATGTTGCCTTCCAATGAGGCACCTCAAAACAAAAGGTCAACTGTAACGGGACATATCTTTTATTCCCAGGTCAATTTTAATGAAATGTTTCCTCTACTGTTCGTGAATATACTGCTTACATGTGTGTGTATTGTTTGTCAGGAAGCGCCAGCTCGGCACATCAAATGTGTTATTTTCCAACCAAATTTATGATTCATATGCGGTATATATATAAAGAAACGTACATTATTTGTTTATCCTTTGAGATCGATAAGAGTTATGTTAAGCATTACTTAAAACGTTTATGTTCTCTTTTTTTTCTACAGAAACATATGGCTGGAAGAGGAGCTGCTGCTATCTACCCTTCCAATCATGCCCATTACACCACCGGTGGTGATGCGACAGATTTATGTAAGTGTTGTTTTTTTTATGTGCATTCTGTTGGAGAATCAATAGTATATTTATGTTTTTTTTATGTTTGTGCATATTTGTCTAGGTAGGAATTGTAAAACGAAAATGTTAACTTTTGATCAATAATTGTTCTGATTGATTGTTGACATGTTTTTATCAATATATAAGAAGTACAAATAACAAAATAACTGAACTCTGAATAACATTTAAACCGGAAATTTCCGAATGAAATCGCAAAATTAAAAGCTCAAGACATCAACCGAATGGATAATAACTAATTTATTCCTGACTTGGAACAGACATTTTCCTAATGGAATAAACCTGGGTTTATTGATAGCTACACCTTTCACTTGTATGACGATTGCATAAAAATTCCATTGTGTTGAAAAACCCAGACATAATTGGTTTCATCTAGGTGTCTATGTATACACGATTATAAATCGCTGGAGATGTACTAAACACATTAATAATTATATTATCTTAATGTTGTTTTGTGTTAATTTTGCAATGTTATAAACAAATAACAAGATTTGTCACCACTTGATGTACATACGTTCTTTATCAACAGACCCAGCTGCTGGAGGAGCTGACGATTTCGCTAAAGGTGGCGCTGGTATAAAATATTCATACACCGTAGAATTACGGGATACTGGACGACATGGCTTTGTTCTACCAGCTAGCACTATTATCCCATCCGGGGAAGAAACATTGAAGGGAATAATAGCATTTGCCAGCGAACTATATGCATATGAGAGACTGTAGAATAGTGTCTTTGTTATGAATTGTGTCAAACTCAATGATATATTAGATTTTAACGCCTATTTTCTGTTCCTTCGAATTCCAGTAAAACAGTTTGAAATATATTTGATTTAGTTAATTATAAAAGATCAAAGTTTTATTATTTGTGGTGATTTATTTGCGCGATATTCTATTTCTAGCGAATGTCGCAAATAATAAAGTGCTCGCGATTTAGTTGATTTACAGTATATTGTAACTCAAATTTAGCATGTAAATATCGAACATAGATAACTTTTTTAAACTCCTCTCAAAAAATATATAATATTAGTAATAAAAACTTATACAGTATCGATGACGTGCTCTGAACTACCCTGACAAGGTACGCCCATATCCCGAATTAAAAATATATGTACCAAATGTTTTTTTAAAGATACCACGGGGTGTCCATAGCGATACTTCTATTTTGTTACCCTAAATCATACATTGACGACGAACAACTCTTCTACAATAGCTATGTTAATGATTATGCTTATAAACAAAGCATAATAGTTTTGTGTACACAAAACATGATTGTTTCTTCAAAGAGTCTTAGTTTTAAGGAACAAGGGGTTATTAGGTTTGTTTTGGACACAACCCAAATGTCACGTAACTTGTTATGGTGCCACTCTATACCATAGACTTTCTGAAAAGGGTATAACTCGTATATTCTGTTGCCAATATACTAGTGGCGATAAACAATATGCTAAATATACAGCAGGAAAAAACAATACACATTGCAACATGAAAAACTATTACTACATGTACTACACGCGTAAAGCATTAATCTATATTACATATTTAAGAAAGCTTAAAAAAATTTGGAAAAGTATTTTTCGAATTCAAAGAAAAACATCTATAAAATCAAATCGATTTATTCTGAACTGATTGATATTTTTGTCCTTGAGATTGACTTCTTTATCTTATCGGCTGATAATCAAATACAGACAACATTAGTATACTGTATTTCAATAGTTAAAGTTAGCAATTCACAGTTCGGAGTGTGGTTTTAACAGCCCAGTAATCAACACTTCGGTGTTGACATGAAAATCAATAATGTGCTCATTTTAATACATTTCCTGTTACAAAACTTTGAATTTTTCGAAAACTAAGGATTTTTTTTATCCCAGGCATAGATTACCTTAGCCGTATTTGGCACAACTTTTTGGAATTTTGGATCCTCAATGCTCTTCAACTTTGTACTTGTTTGGCTTTATAAATATTTTGATATGAGAGTCACTGATGAGTCTTATGAAGACGAAACGCGCGTCTGGCGTACTAAATTATAATCCTGGTACCTTTGATAACTATTTGCATTCATTTTGCCTCCGTGAATTTGTTGACTATGAAAATTAATTTGAAATAAAATTAATGTGAAATAAAATTCATTTAAACATAAAATTCAGTTAGACAGCTGATGACTAATTCAGCTTTCAGATTGGGTTCACCTGAGCTGTTTTTGGCATTTTTGTTCTCAATGCTTTTCAACTTTGTACTTTATTTGGCCTTTGTAATTTGTTTTGGATTCGAGCGTCACTAATAAATCTTTTGTAGACGAAGCACGCTTCTGGCGTAAAAACAAAATTTAATCCTGGTATCTATGATGAGCTTATTTATAAGACCATAAAGATTATTGTTTATATATTTTACGGGCTGTTTTCTGATTTTTCATTGCCAGAACGGCCATAGATTCAGAATATTACTGTTATGTTTACTAACATTATTTTAGCACATGAACTTAACGAAGTAAGGTTACAAAACAAATTTGATTATTCCTACCATTAATCGATTTAGCAAAAACAAATCTGGGTATAACAAAATAAAACCGAGAGAAGCACATCAACTATAAGGAAAAAACGGAAGAACAAAAGCACTGAACCGATTATCGTTTGCAACTGTCATATTCCTGAGGCTAATTTAAGAAAACTTGTTATCTGGCCTAGCAAAACTTTCCGCATGGATGACAATAGTAAAAATACCGCCGAAAATACAACACGTCGTGACAGAAAAAGAGTAGAAACAAATTCAAGCACAGAGATATACATAACTAAATCATATAAAAGTACTTTACATATCATTGCTTTAAGCTAAAAACTCATATGAATAAGTAGCTGACTTGTTTATCTTTACTTTTAAATATATAGGGAAAACGAAAATAGAATTTGATTAGCTATAGGGACGTTTCATTTTGAATTTTCCCTAGTTTTTATTATTTTTACTTTGTATCTTTTACTTTGTATCACAAATTTTCATCTTCCTTTGTTTTTAATCTACAATTTGGACGAAAGCTATAAGCACGTTGTTAATTATGAATGTTCCAAAATTGGTCTGTATTGATATGTATCCAGGAGAGGCGAACGATATCAAAAGAATGTTCAAATCATAAATCGAACACAATCTGACAAGGCCAGGGCATAAAGCAGACCCGACCTAAAGACAACAACCATACTCAAAACCAAAAACAGATATCTAAAGACAAAATATGAAGTGGTATTTAAATCATGTTCAAATAGTTAGAGAAACCAGACTTATATTTATAATTAAAGTACAAAAGAAGTTTCGTTCATTCAAGACTTCTCTTTGTACTTTAATCAAAACATCTGAAAGGCATACTAAATTAAGACGTTGAAGAGGTGGTTTGACAACCAAACATTCCCCAAAGAGTTGTATCATGTATGGCAAAGTCTATCACGATCTGCACTTTGACAGATATGTACACTTTACAATTCTATTAATTATTGTAAAGTATCTCTTAACTTCCTGATAGATGGTAAGCGTACACATCGGTGCTGAGAAGTACTTTATACCTCTGGGCATCATGCAAACATCATGTTATTACTGATTACATCATATACATGTTCACATTTACAGGACCATTGCAAGCGATGTATTACCATAAAAGTGTTGTTTTTATTGTATACTTATTTTTCAAATTTGACGTTGGTGAGTACACTATATGGTTATAACATGGACGGTAACAGATTCCATAATGATCGGGTCAACAATAATCTAACACGAAAAAGTAACTGAACTATTTTCTTTGCTCATTGTTGAAGACGATTTTATGACCTATAATTGCGTACATTAACGTCATGTTTACTTTGTTGGATAGTTGTCGTATTTTCAAACATTCCACATCTCCATATGTGTATACATGGCCGCGCAATACAACTGTGTAATTATTAGCATTTTTACAGACAGAAAAACAGATTGTCTTGTTCTACTTCGTTAATAGTTGTCTTTCAATTTTGCGTCCATTGATTAAGGTATAGAAATATCTTCAACTAATTTGATGAATATATTGTAACACGCCATAAAATTCTCAAATTGGTAGAATCGAACCAGGTCTTAAAAACAAATGAATATAATATTCATAATTTTTGTGCGTTATAAGCACTGTTCTGTATTAAAGTTCAAAGCCAACTATTTGAAAGCCAAAGATGTATGAAAACTGAAACACGTGGAGAGCTATAACACCAAAAAGGGCATAGAAATAATGTACAGAGATAGCTAGAGTCAATTTTGCCTGAGGGAGTCAAAAGTTTACTTTCCAAATTAATAAACGACAGTTTAAGAAAGTGATTTTTAAAATAATGTCAGTGATTAAGTACGAACTACAGAAAGATTATGATACCCTCAGGAACTGATATTCCATCAATGGCGGTATCGACCCAGTACTTTTAAAAATAAAAATAATACATTCTATTTTTATGCGTGTGTAGCGCATATTGCTATTTACCCTCATCAGGAAAACTGAAAGCCAAAAATTTGAAAGCCAAGCTTAAACATAGCATTAATTTTTTTTTTTATTGTAAAACATTTTATTCTATGTTTAAGGAATTTGGTAGATTAGTACACTAATAAAATTGTACTGCTAAAAATCGTCAAAAGGACTGGTAGAAATACCTTTTACAAATTAACGGACATTAAAAAAGAGGATGTGGTATGATTGTCAATGAGACAACTCTCCAAAAGAGACCAAAATGACACAGAAATTTTAAACAACTACAGGTCATCGTACAGCCTTCAAGAATGAGCAAAACCCATACCGCATAGTCAACTATAAAAGGCCCCGAAATGACAATGTATAACCATTTGAACGAGAAATATTACGTCCCTATTTATGTACAAAAATTGAATTTTTGTAACTTTATGAAAATATATATTACTTGGCTTCTTTCTCCGGAACACAATTGGTACTTGTCATATAACCATTTCTTTATTGACATTGCTTATTCAGTCACATTTTGACGTTTACTTCCGCTATTATGATGGTCCTTTTGGAATACTTATCACAATTGAAACAGCTAGTACTTACAAAATATATTATTACCTATTTGATACCATTAATTGAAACCTTTGTTTAATTTTCTTATAAAAAAAACTTCCCTTTATCAATTCCTTTCCCTAAATAAAGCTATATTATGGGTAATGGCAATGTTAGTCTGTCAATTTAGACATGCCTTTTAAAGTACACCGACGTTAATATTTTTAAATTACTGGCCTATTTTATGAACAACATTATTGTTGAATTTAGAGTATTAATATTTTAACTAAAAAGTTGTTATTCGAATCGGTACTTGTTAATGACTGACAATAATTGATCATTGTAAGTTATTATTAGTACTTACTTACTAAATCATTTTCCTGCGTACTTGCACATGAGTTCACGATCTATAAAAAACTAATAATTCATTCCTTTGTTCAAAAAGTTTTAATAAGAGAAATAAGTATATGTTTGTAATTAATTTTAGTAATTTCTTGTTATTCATATATAAGGATGACAAAATGTATTTTCAGTAATTAATAGCAATTAAGTTTAGTAATTTATAGTAAATGCTGGAATTTGAAGAAAAAAAAAAACTTGCAAGTCTTTCATCCCGCTCAGGATTGTGCAAATTTTGAACCAGTTCAGAATTAGTTCAAGTAATTTTTGTTTTTCTCGCAGCTAACATGAATATAATGACAGATTAATTCTGATTGGCTGAATACCCTTAATAGCCAATCAAATACTACTACATGTATAACCATTTTAATCATGTAAGGTCAAATATTAAATGTATATTTGAAAAAAAATAAGTGAAATGAATAACGAACCATAAGAAATGTTATTTACATGTATGAAGTTGTTGCTTTTTTGTGAAATATTTTTAATACAGTATATAATAATTTTAATTTATAAAATCTCAGACTAATTTCCATGTCTGTTATGAAATTATTCTCTCAGCATACCAAGTAATACGTAGAAGTCGTCTCAGTAATCAGAAGTAATTTCATTTGTTTTTGCTGCATTTAAGAAAAGTTTTTATAGAATTGCAGATATTTTATTTAAACATAATGTGGGGAGACAATTGTTATAGAATATTTAGAAACTTTACAAAAAAAGACAAAGGAACATGCATGAACAAATCATGTTAATGTAAAAGAAAATATGACGTTCTTTGTGGTATATTTGTAGCAAGTGTCACCTTGGTCCAGAGTAACAAAATAGGATTCAGATATACAATCAAACAAATATTTAATGTCAATTGTTCGCTGATTTCACTTTATTCATCTATTTGTAATAATACCAATTTGTATAACTAAAAATAAAGATTTTGATAAATGTTTGTTTAAATTTAACCCATATGATCCCAAAACATGTCTGCTCAGCTGGACCGTACGCGTATACTCATACGGTCCGACCGTACGCGTATGGTCGGACCGTACGAGTATACGTATACGGTCCGGACCGTATGCGTACGGTCCAAATACTCATATGGTCTGGAACATATACACCCCCCCCCCAAAAAAAAAAAAACGAATTCTGAACAAGAGTGGACACACTGAAATGTCTCGCCTGTTCTAGTGTTCATAATATAATTTATGTTGAAAGTATAAAAGAGCATTGTATACCACAAGCATTAATTAACTGTACTTGAGATGAAGGCGACACAAAAATCACATCATGAGGAAGATGTGTACTAAGTTTCAAATTGATGTGCCTCTAACTTCATCAAAAACCACCTTGACCAAAAACTTAAACTTGATGTGGGATGGAAAATCAAACAAATACACTATTGTAGATAAAAAAATGTTTCATTATAGACTTGTTTTACTTAAAAGCAGGTGTATTTTTTTAAATAAACAAGTTACTATTTTTAAAAGGCAGAGTGCCCATATTCATTGTATTTGGCTTGTCTTTTATTCATGAATTTCTTCTGTGAATTAGGTTAGAGTTTTTTTAAATATAAAAAAAGAAGGTAAATAGTTTTGCTCCATGGATCAGTATTTCAGAAAAAACCCATTAAACTTTGATTTATCATAGCATGTTATCTAACCAAAAGTGATTAACAGCAAAAATATGGCACAAGCAAATTAGGGGCCTAAACTACATGATTAAAAAAGTTTTTCACAATAATTGTTCAACAGCATCAGCCTTGTTTAAAGCAAGAATAACAGCATCAAGATCTTGGTCAATATCTGCAATTGGTGTTTTACATCTCTGCATAACAGCCAATCTGGAGAAAAAGGATGCAATCTGTCCAAGTTCTAAATATTCCTAGGGGTGAACCTTTTGTTTCCATTTTCATCCCTTGCCACTCTCATGTTCCTGACAACAGTTGAAGGATTAGCTTTAATTCCACTTCTTTCACCTTCTTCAAAAATGTTGCTCAAGTAAGATTTTACATTGTCTGAAAATCTTACAACCTTTCTTTCCTTCTTTAAGGCCCATCCCATTATTTGTTCATTGGAGCCTTGCTTTAACCCAGTCTCACATCTGAATTTGATTGTGTCTTCAGTTAGGTTAAAGCACGACTCCTTCCATCTCAATTTAATATCATTAAAGGTGCTTCCTTTATGATCTTGGTGTTCATGGTTGCCTAGCAGACAATGGTTGTTCATGTCACTGTACGATTCAAAATACAGTATACAGCCAATTTCTGGACAACTGATGTTAAATGACTCTGAATCTGTCTGTTTTGGCATAGTTGGTTTTTTTATAATACCATCAGGTTGTGTAGGAATTGTAAAGTTTGCATGGACATCAACATTCAATTCTACATCATTTAAAGTACTATTTATAGAAATCTTCTTCCCATTTCCAATTTCAAATGCCTTCCAGGCTGTTATTGTGTCATCGTTGTTGAATCTGACATTTGAAATCTTTGTAATTGCCTTAATAGGACAGGTGATCTTCTTAACGAGAGAATTAGGATCTACAGCTACACATGCTGCTTGGCAGGATGTTACTCCACCATGTTTGTCAATGGCCATTTTCATATCTGAGGCAGTTAAAACATCACTACCAGATGCAGCTGATCTTCTGATTTTCCCTCTCATATGGGCAATCTTTGCGTCACAATATGATTTACCATTTTGTGGCTCACTATAGTCATACCGTGCAATTGTTATGCCTAAAAAAATAAAAATATACATGTACATTAATTCAACTTAATGACACCAGAGTTGAATTGTGTTGACAAGCCTTCAACATAACAGAGAACTTCCACACAAATTTTCAAAGCATAAATATCTCCATATTATGTGTTTATAGTATAGTATGCAGTAGATGATAGTTCAAATTTTGAGACACTTGTATGTAAACAAATAACACTTTTAAAGTCATCAATGAACTAGCTATATATATATATTACGGTTATTTCTGGCAATTTGTATATTTCCCTTTGATCCAACTGGCTTATATTTTCAAATATCAATGTACTGACTGTATCACTAAAAATATAGGCAATGCATTGTGTGACATAATAATTTGTGTTACCTGCGATTTCTGTCCCAAAAAGCAAGACTTATGGATATAGTGATCTGGCAGCATATTAGTAATAGGTTAACTTTATTTTGTATGTGCGTACCTTGCAAGGTTCTCATACATGCACAGATAGACAATGGTTATTCTTATAGTGTATAATAGATTACCAATGAAATTATAAATGGTATTTATACCCTGGGATTTTAAAGTAAATTATATACTTTAAAACCCAGCTTTTTAAAGTAGATGATTATAGTGTTGTGGAGTTTGTCTATTTGAATTTAAGTGCAAAATGACATTATTTCTCTTACCAGTTGTTTCAGTGATCTTAGGTATAGCCAACCAAAGACTGCCACAATGGTAGCATCCTGCATTATCGCTTCTCAAGTATACTGTGTTGATTCTGGGAAGCTGAATTTTTATTGTTCTTAAAGTGTGCTCTAACACGGAAGCTACTGCAACCCAATCTTGTTTAACTGCATCCATTGTATGTGTATATGTTCTTTGCTGCAAGTAAAATAAAAGGAATCTAAAAAAATATTTTACTAAAAAGATAATTCTATAAAGAGGCTCCTAAGAGCTTGTAATCTTTCACCGATAGTATTGAATAAAAACTGCCAGTTTATAGCAATATTTTTAAATTTTACTAGGCAACACACATACATATTTTGTGTGAGACAAACAAAGGTGCTTTAATATATCATTTATCTGATATTTTTGACAAATTTAAGCAATAGTTATTGGTGGTGACCATTTTTAATAGGTACTGGGATCATCAACCTTAAATGTGGTAGTTTATTTAAAATACATGCATGTATTCATAGGTTTCTCAAAATTTTGTTGAAATTGGCCCCTTCAATAATCTTGATTTTTTTTTTAAACACAGTTTGTTTATCTCCTCTGAATTGTTTTACATTGGCCATATTGGGACCCTTTTCAGCTTACTTTGCTGAGGTGGCTAAGACTCTGTTAAAGGCTATAGTAGCCTATAATTTCTTACATTAACAACAATTGGTCTTGGATGGAGAATTGTCTATAATTGGCAATCACACCACAAAGGAAAAAAAATGAAATAAAACATAGGTGAGGTCTATGAAGTTCAACTGACTATATGCATTTTGAATAAGGAAATTACCATTAAATTCTGATTTTCATCTTTAAAAATACACACTGAAACATGCCAGTTAACTCCTTTTTGGCCAAACCAATCACTCTGTTTCTCACGAAATGCTAAAGGAAGGAATTTCATAGCCCAGTCCATGATTATGAGACATTCTCCATCTTTCAATTCCTCTAATAGTAGGATCCTTGCTAGATCTTGGTTGACACCTCTTACAATATGACTCTTCCATTCAAGAATCTTAGCCTCAGCTACATCTATACTGGCCAGCAGATCATTTCTAACTTCATCTGGTATGTCTGCAAAATAAATAATGTCAACTAGATATAGTATGCCTTTAGTAAAATAGATATGGGCCTGATTAAGACCTCCTCTGGGTGCAGGATTTCTTGCATGTTGAAGACCCATTGGTTGCCTTGAGTTGTTTTGTATGTTTTGGTTGGGTTGTTGTCTCTTTGAAAAAAAATTAAAAAATTCAATTCCTTGCTTTTTATTAACTTTTTCTTTGTTTTCAAGAAAGTGTATTTTCTAAATCAAAGAAAACTTAAAAATCATGATTATAATCGTACTATGTTTTATTATTTGATGACACTAGCAATAATGAAAAACACTAGTATTATTGCTCTCTTTTTATATTGAACAGTAATGTGCACCTAATGCATAAACTGAGAAAAGTTTATCTATTCAAATCAAATTACAAAATAAACAGTGATTTAAATTTGTTAAGGTTGCAATAAATACCTAATTCAGAAAGACGTCTTTTGATGGTGGAGACTGCTTGTGGAAGTAAATTACATCTCTCACATACCATGTCATGCTGATGGTCGACACAGTGCTGTTGTAGATGTTGGTCTGTTGGATCACTCAAAGAATAATTGATACAGTGATCTGGACATTTATCACATTTCCTGAGGTGTGCTTTAAAGTCTGTCTTCAAGTAAATTTTACTGGCATTTAAACTGTCCTTGCAGTCACGCAACTCTACTTGCACTTCCTCATCAACAACATAGTTACCCATTTCCTTGACTGTTGTTAACAATGTCTCATATGATGCACCACCATCAGCGGCACAATTGTCGAGGCCTTTCAGGTTTGTTCGTCTTGAAGATGGACATGCATTTAGAATTTTGAATAAAGTGGATCTTGATAAAGGCAGGAATTCAGTTTCTGTACAAAATTTTGTATACACGTTTATAAGAGTGGCATGACATGCAGTTCTCACTACTTCAGGTATTGTTACTGTATTTCCATTGTCCAACTTCATTTCCTTTACACCAAAGGATGAGACCTAGAAATCAAAAAAGGTTTAAGCTATTATTAGATAATTCAAGAACCTTAAAGAGAAAACTCGCATTACCATGCCCAAATAATTGTCACTAGTCAAACAAATCTTATCAGATTCAATAGTTGAAAGACTCATAACTCATACAAAAAGTTAGTTGATCAAAATCTGTGTGTGTATACAAATCTTAACAAAAAGTCCTAATCATCTATAAAGTTTCATGATATTCTGTTTTATGGTTTCAGAGAAGTTTCACTGACCAACAGTTGCAGTTGCAGCTGAATATTATGAGCCCATTTTCTCATAGAAAAAAACCATTTAAATATCTAAAGTAACTTAATCAAAGTTTGATTAACAAAATCATAGTGTAAGAGCACTATTTTCACAAAATTATACCCCTGCATCTTGCAAAGTTCATGTTATTGTATTGGAAACCCCAAAAATCAATTTAAACAAAAACAAAAAAGGAGGTGCACAATGGCATTATATCATAAAGAATCTGAGAAAGTTTCATTTCTTTCAGATAAGTGGTTAATAAGGAGTTGCAGATACAAAGTATCTGGGACGAATGGACAGACGAATGAACGGACGAACAAACAGATTGATGGACTTCCCTATCACTACATACCCCCGCTTTTTATATCATAAAGAATCTGAGAAAGTTTCATTTCTTTCAGATAAGTGGTTAATAAGGAGTTGCAGATACAAAGTATCTGGGACGAATGGACAGACGAATGAACGGACGAACAAACAGATTGATGGACTTCCCTATCACTATATACCCCCGCTTTTTAGGGTATATTTAAACACAAATGGACACATACCTGTGTGGATAATATCTGGCATTCTAAGAGTTGCATAGAACTCACTAAAATGATATCCCAACTACCCATAAACTTCAATAAACTAAATTAGTTTCAATTATCTCTCTTGAAATATTTTTGACCAGGTTTTTTTCCCTTTATGCACATTCTCGGATTATGTACTGCAAGTGTGTAAAGTTTCATCAATATTGATCAAGCTGTTAATAAGAAGTTGCACTTACGAGACCTGTTACTACATATTGCAATATTAAACTCAATAGTTCAATTATCTCCCTTGAAATAATTGGACCAAGACTAATTTCCCTCATGCATATTCTCAGGTTGTGTACGGTAAGAATATTCAGTTTCATCAATATCAATATTTTTTTACCTGGTGAAATGATGGACTGAAGAAAAAATCTAAGGCATGGTCTAACTTGTCTTTATCCATCCTATGTCGAAAGACTGGGAGCTGTTTAGGTATTATAGCACCTGAATAAAAGCAAATATTTTTATAAATCACTAGTGGAAAGACTTAAGACATTTTATTTTCATAACATTTTAGTTTGCATATTACTGTTTCCTTACATTCCATAAGGCAAAGAAACAAATCTGGTAGTTAACACATTCAAAACAATTTATTCTGCTAAAAGGTATTCATATGCTTACTTAGCACATTTTGCAATTTCTTTTTTTTTAATGATAATAACATTTGTATCAATGAATCAATAAACAAAGAATGATGATAATAATCAAAAGGAGTAAGTACTTGGACTAAATATGATTAAAATCATTCTCTGAATGTGACTTTGACCTAAATGATATGACCTTTGGGGGTCAAATTCTGGAATAAAACAATGCAGTAATGCCTAGAAACAATTGTTATTATAGTTTTCTTACTGTGACCTTAACTCTCAACATCTGACCTTTGGTCAAGATCAAGATACAGTTTTTGAGTTATGGGAAAAAGCTGTGTCTGACTGAAATTAACTTAGCTGTTTTTAACTGTGACCATAATCTTTAAGAAATGCTCTATAATAGAGTAAGTAAATCTTTTTGTGCAAAAAATATTATTCTATTTTTTATTAATGAATTGAAAATCTCAATAATTTTTCCAACTTCAAGTTATGGTAAATATATAATATGTGGATATTAAAATTACCATGGCCATTAGTTTTAGCATGTTTCCTGGCATCATTTATTGCATACACTGTCAGCCCAGGTATAAGCTGTTGAAGATCTTTCTTAGTATGTGACAAGGCAATCAATGACAAAAGTTGCTGTTTTGTGTTTCTGTCTGTACTCTCCTGATGAATCTTTACAATGATCTCTTGAAGTTCAGATGAGTTGGCAGATTCTGGGTCTTTATCTTGAATCATCTTAAAAAGTGCCTGACTTTGACCTGGAGCTATACCTGAAGAGAAACCAATTCAGTTAGTGATTTTTATGTTATGAATATTATTATACAATTATGACCCTCAGCATGCTCAGGCAAAGTAAATATTCCAAATGTTTAACCCTTCAAAGTTTTTTTACTGAGGGCACAGTAAAAAAGAAATGACTGTATAACGACCTATAGTTTTTATTTTCTGTGTCATATTGTTTCTTGTGAAGAGTCGTGTCATTGGCAATTACACCACATCTTCTTTTTTATATTTTAAGGTTACAATTTTGGATATTCACCACTTATTAGGGGCACAATTATACAGAACAACAGTCTCCTTATTAATTTTTTATGTACATCTGGCAATTGGATTGTATCTTTTGAATTATTTTACACTGGTCATTCTGGGTCCTTTTATATTTTACCTTGCAATGTGAGTCAATGCTCCAGGTTGAAGGCCAATACTGTGATCTATAATTGATCATATATGACATTTGGTATTGGATGGCAATATATCTCATTGGTAATTTTACCACATATTCTTATTTTTAAATTTATAGATTAATTTAATAGTCTACAGTTTTCAAACCATAGTACTGTTAATGGCTTGCCATTTTTGCTAAAATGGTCATTTACTAAGGGAGATAACTCATTCTCAAAAGTGTTTTGAACAGTGAATGACTGTAAATTGTTATTGTCCTTCCTTGCAATTGCATTTAAAAGAAAATTTAATAAGTTATATCATGTCATGTGTTTATGTATAATTTGTTTATAATATATAAGTAAAATATAATATATGAGAATGGCTGTCATATCATGTTAAAAAGGGACATAACTCTATATTATTTTTATCAGTGAGAGTCAGCTTCATAATAATTTATTTAATAAAAATAAATGAGCTTACCATTAAGGACAGTGTCAATGGCTGAAACTACTTTACGTTTCACAGTTCTTTTCGTGGAAGGTTTTAGGCTACTTATATCACTTCTCACTTGAAATTTGACAGGACTTGAATGGCCTCTACTTATGATGTCAATTCCTTTATTTAGGTCAGATAAAGATGTTTCCATATTTTCCTCACTCCAAGAAGAAATTTGTGACAAACTTTGTGACTGTGAGTCTAGGAACTGAAAGTTAATAAAAGAATGTTCAAGTTTTAATCTATACACATTTAGAAAGTATTAATCAATTCATATATTGTCATCACCATCTGTTCATTTTAAGGAGTAGCAGAACTGGTGCCACTAGTGGAGCAGTAACTGCTTACTCTTCATGAGCATTCTAGCCCACTACAGTTTTTGGGTGGGTTTGTTTTGCTCATTTTCAGCTTTTATTGTTTGTTTGTTTGTTCCTGTTTTAAATTATTTTAAAGTATTTTTCCATTCTATATTAAAATTCTTAACATAACTAAACAGAAGACTTGATCCCACTAACATGTTTAACCCTGCCACATTATATATGTATGTGCCTGTCCCAAGTCAGGAGCCTGTAATTCAGTGGTTGTTGTTTGTTTGTTGCTGTGTTATATATTTATTTTTTGTTCATTTATTATAGGATTAAACGCCTTTTTAAAGGAATTTTTTGGTGTATAAAGGGGACCAATTCACTTACTAATAAAGTCCGAAGGACTTTATGATATGTTTGTGAGTGACTTGGTCCAGTTTATACACCAATAAATTCCTTTTTAAAGCCATTTAATCCTTAAAATTCTTTAACAACACGGATAAGTGAAAATAAGTATTTTTTTAACGTCGAGCCTGACAGTGTTATTTTAGCCGCCATTGGTTACAAAAAAAGTAGTTCTGTCAATGTCGTCTATCGAAAAAATAAACAACTTCAAGAGTGACGACCGGAAGTCTTCTCGACCAATCATATGAACGTATTCCCTAATATGCAAATAATATCAGAATTATTTGTACATTAATTTGGCCGTTAGTTTTCTCGTTTGAATTGTTTTACATTTGTCATTTTGAACTAGCTACCAGTAAGTGTGAGTACTCTCACATCTGTACTAATGGTCTTTTTGTTGTTGAGATGTATAAGTGCCAAGCTATGTTCACTCTGTTTTTGTTAGATGTATTTCTATTTGTATATATCTGATGAGTTAAGCCTTTTCAACTGATTTTTATAGTTCAATCCTATGTTGTTCTGTTACACCACTGTCCAAGTTTAGGGGAGGATGGGATCCCGCTAGCATGTTTACCAACCCCCAACCCCCTTCCCCATCCTACCCCAAATTATGTATGTATGTGCCTGTCCCAAGTCAGGAGCCTGTAATTCAGTGGTTGTTGTTTGTTGCTGTGTTACATATTTGTTTTTTGTTCATTTATTTGTACATAATTAGGCTGTTAGTTTTCTTGTTTGAATTGTTAACATTTGTCATTTAGGGGCCTTTTATAGCTGACGTATGTCGTATGGGCTTTGCTGATTGGTGACCTATAGTTGTTATTTCCTGTATCATTTGGTCTTTTCCGAAGAGTTATCTCATTGGCAATTCCACCACATCTTCTTTTTTATTTCAGCTAAACATACCGATTCATCATCAGATAGGGACTCGGCTGTCTTGCATGTGTGCGTTTCAATACTCGTGTCTTCCAGTTTTATTCTCTTTCTGTTTTGAATAGTCTAAAACATATAAAAATATCAATCTGATATTATGAGTTAAAATAATGTAACCAATATTACAGCAATAATAACTAAAAAGCTGTTGCACATGTTTTTTGCGTTCAATACCCAATGTGTTGGTGTTGTTAATTTTTCAAATGCAAAAATAAAAACTCTTCTCAATTTTGTCTACCATGTCCACAGTTAAATTTTTCATTTCCTACTTATATAATTGCTAACTTCAGATAATGCCAGTATGTGCATGAAAGAAAACATTTATTTCAGGTATCATTATAACTCACAAACATGTACATGTCACATAATAATTTTTACAAACAAACTTCTGTTGATTCTAACAACTAAAGGAAACAAGTTGGCAGGAAACTTCTCAAATCAAACCAAATATTTACAGAACAGCTGGATCCATTATTCTTAATATGAAAAACTGTTTCCTAATGTTGCAAAACATTTATGGACGTCATACAATATGTTTCAACAATCTATTTGTTTCTAAATATAACTTAGGAAGATAAGCAAACTAAATAAGAGTCAGATCAATTTCGGAAAAAAAATGTCTTAATTTCGGAAAAGATTACGGAACATAAATTATAAATAGTTAGTTATACTACTTACATTTACAGTTTTACTTTGTTCAGGGTCAAACTCTTCTTTAGCAGATGATGCACTAGTTGAAACCTGTTCAAAGCCTCCAAATGGTTGTTCTTTGTGCTATAAGATTAAAACATAAAACAGTGTTTATGCAAATACTGTTTGTAAATAGGTACTACAAACAAATTTCTGATATATAAATATATCACTGTAAATTCAGAAGTTATTGTTTTGGATTTATTATTGTGATTTCATTATTTTACACCAAAATGAGAGAAAAGAAATCATGCTCTATTATTCATATATAAAAATCCAATATGTGAGTTTAAATTATTCTGATTACAACTGTATCATATTTCTCGCACTAATAAACATTGCAAGTATTTCCACACTTACAGAAGTTACAGTACTTTGTTCATTCAATAAATTAAACTCTGAACACTAAAAAAAGCAATGCATAGGTGTGCTGGGTGAGACCATTTTTTACCACTTAATTTTTGTACAAATAATTGAAATTTCATAACATATATATATATATATTGAAGACCTGTTGGTGACCTTCAGCTGTTTTTTTTTTTATTTGGTCGGGTTGTTGTCTCTTTGACACATTCCCCATTTCCATTCTCAATTTTATATGCTAAATATATACATATATGATTATGCGTACATAAAATTTTCATAAAAGATTAAAGTTCTCATCTTATGCATATATAAAAGTTATTTCTAGTTTTTGGAGACCTTCCAGAAAAACTTACATGTACATCATTATCTTCAAACGACATTGAGTCAAGGTTTGGAATACCTCCTCTACATGTCCGACATATTCCTAAATGAAAAAAAAAATCAAATGCAATTGTAAATTTTAGATTAATATTAATGTGCGTAGGTCTTTTCAATATATGTTAAAATCCCAGAGGTAGGGGGCATTTGTGGAAAAATTTGGTTGATTATATTGGGAAGCATTGAAACATGACTGGAGCCGGGCCCCCCTCTTTTGTAGTCATTTGGACCCCCTTATAAAAATTATGGTTCAACCACTTATTACCCCTATCAACATCAATTGGTAATCGTAGCTTTAGTCTGACATTAAGGATGATACATGTAACTGACCCACCCACCATTGAAAAGGCATATTCAATATACATGTAGTATAATCTTTCGAAATGGCAATATTTTTGTTATAAATAGGGGGTGCAAATTTCTGAAAAATTTCAATAATAACAAACATAATTCTACATTGAACATCTTTAAACCTGAGAAACACCATCTGAATATCTTTTTATTATCAAAATCCCCAGTATGATTTTTTACATCAATTTTCCCAGAAGTGAAAAAAAGCAAATTCTACTTTTTCTTTTATTTTTTCTTGATTGATTATAAAAATGTGAACAAATTGATTATATAATAATTATAGAAAAAGTTTGAACAGGTACAACAGGGGGTTATATTGTATATAAAGTTCTTACCTGAACCAACTGGCACAAGTTGTCCTGTTGAGATCAACAGATGTCGGCTGACAATTGGGGTGACACCTCTGTCTGGCTTGGTTTTCCCTTTATGGTTGGGATGACTGCATGCAACACTCCTTCTCCATCTTATTCCAAGTGTGGCCCGATGGTGTGGACATATTGTATAATCACAAAACAAAGTGAAAATACCAAGACGGAAAAAAATTAAATGGCCTTCTGATGGAATGCAGGTTTTTGAGAGTTGTAGTGATTGTAAATGGCTGTTAATATTAATGTTGCAGCTGCTTATTGTAATAAGATTATGTTCTGATGGAAAATAGTTGGAAAAACCACATCTACTGTTAGAAAAAATTGAAATGCTGCAGTTTCTTTCTGTCCATGGAGCGTCTACCATTGTTTACATTTCCCTCCAATGTAGTATACCTATTTTCTTTTGCTGAAGATTTCCGTCAGGGGAGATAATAACATGGCAATTTTAATTTTTTTTTCAAACGGTTTTTTATTATCAATTCAAAAAATCCCAAGATTTTTTTAGTTTTATTTGATAGATATAACAATTGTCTTTCTATCTATATATAACTTATCATATATTTTTTCTAGCCTTAAGAAAAAATTAATGAAAAATATGTGTAATTTTACATAGGACAAATAGGCAAAAATCCTGAAAATGAAACCTCTAGTAAAAAGCAGCAGTTTGAATGATGAATATAAAAATTGTGAATGATGCATTATTTTGACCTTTTTGAAGTATTTATTGCAGTTTTGGGTCATTTGATAAGATAAGGTATATCACATTTTAGTTAATTTGTCAGGTTCTTACATGGACTGCTACTTAAAGAGGCCCCTCATGGGGGGGGGGGGGGGGGGGGGGGGTCCTAGTAATCACATAATCACCATTTTTTTGCCAATATAATCACATAATCATTAAATATTTGCTTATCTTTAGTAATCAAATAATCATAAACTAAAAATACAGTCCTAGGTAATCAAATAATCATGAAATATTTGGCTTAATAATCAAATAATCATTAAAAAAACGGCCAAGTAATCACATAATCAAAAACCCCATGAGGGCCCTCCTTAAAGTTTAAGATCCACCATGTATTTTTAGTTAATACGTTTAGCTTTTGTCATCATGGATGATAATAACTGGTAGAACTATACCGTCTTGTTTTTATTAACTAAGGTGCATGTCAGTAGGAAGTGTACTGCATAAAATGTAGAAATGCAAAGTGATTTTGATGCAAGGCTATAAACCATTATGTATATTCAATTCGTCGAACAATCAGCCCAATAATGTCAGATCTGTAAATTCTATAGCCTTACATCCAATGATAAGACCTATATTTTATGCTCGAACGTTGCCTAGACCCCCTCCCCTTTTAAACTCCTGGATCCGCATCCTACAACAAAGTCTTATAATATTTGTTTGTTCTATGTTTCTTATCTATAATAGAAGTTGTGAGTAGTAGGGAGTGTTCAGTTTTAGGCGCATGAAAAAAGGTAGGCACGCTGGCACGGATAAATATGGTCATGCCCATCCCACCGAAAAAAGGTAGGCACGCTGGCACGGATAAATATGGTCATGCCCCTCCCACCGAAAAAAGGTAGGCACGCTGGCACGGATAAATATGGTCATGCCCCTCCCACCGAAAAAAGGTAGGCACGCTGGCACGGATAAATATGGTCATGCCCCTCCCTCCCTGTCAATCAACAGAAGTCATGACCTTTCGTTTCGATTACACATAAACTTATTTGGTCATAACGATCTGTGAAAAATCTATACATTCACACGTTGTATCCAAATAAGTTCATCGGGTGAGGCTGAAAAGATAGTGTTACCTCCTCGAACAACATTTGCCTGGTCATATAATCAAATTTGGATTCAGATCGACTACGTCATCGTGTAAAAGAATAGATTGATCAAATTTGGATTCAGATCGACTTATATATATTTGAACCTCGAGATTTGAGCGTCATGCCATTATATTAGTTTTTATAACAAAAGTAAATATATGAATAATATGCGTTGCAATTAAAACAAATGATCAAATAAATAATTAAATTATACATAAATGAAAACAAACTTATTTACTTACTTTATCCGAACGTCGATTGTAGTCATTATATTCCAATCAACAAGAAATGCACGCGTGTACGTCTTGCTGTATCATAAAGCTGGCTTCCTTTTATAATTGAAAAATCACACATATGTTAGAAGACTGACCGATACATATCGCATTAGTCTTATCTTTTGATACATTGATCAGTGTGTGTATATATATGTCTGGGGATTGAATTTCACGTCTTTGTTGATTTATAACAAAGATAACTCGAGTGACTAATTAGATACACAGAACTTTCCTGCTAAATACAATTATTGTTCAATGAAGCCTACTTTTATTTGAGATGCGTGAGTTTCTCATTTATTAAAATCGCAATGTTATGATAAATGACATTTATTATATCCCTGTAAATAATAATTATTTATTGTTATTCTTACACACACACTTTTAAATTCATACCAGATGGACATAAGTGCACAGCGAGATAATTATATCAAATCCTCAAAGGAATCACTTTCATCATCAATATTATTTTACAATAAATTATCTATCAAATTTAAAAGTTCACGGAAAAATGGTCCCAGTCTCGTGTAATTTCCATTACGTTTTAGAACGTTTTCATTTCACCCAGTGGTCGTTTCTAATCGCTTTCATTTACCAAGAATGTGTTTTAGTCGTTCAAAAAATGGAACTACACTACTGGCTTAGACAAAAAAAAACGACTGTATACAAACAGAACATTTAAAATGGGAACCCAATTATCTCTTTGCTACCACATCAAATTCCCGATTTTGACATCTGTCAGTGTTGTTAAGCCAATCAAACCACACATCATCACGTGATCAAATACCCTTTATAAACAGCGTTGGAATCCAACGTTCACAGAGTCTTCATAAACTATCGAGATGGAATCAACACAAACCATAACTGAGGGTAAAGAGATTCGAATGACGATTGATATATACTTGTTCTTATATGCTAGAAAAGTGGTAGAAGAAGTCAGACTTTTAACCAGAAAACTTTGTTTTGGATGTAGAAACAATCATCCCAGTCAGAGAAATCATTCCTGTCTCATGATGTCCGAGTTAGAACAACTGAATATATACTTCGACGATGCCTTGGAAAATGTTGATTGCGAAGAACTCTTAGAATTGTGGAAAAGGGACACTAAACTTACAGACATATCATTGGAGTTGAAAAATACATTTATAAACCTTTTACAAAACTGTGAATGGCGAGAAAATAATTTACCAGACAAAGATGGATTCTATGAAATGACAAAGAAAATAATCCAACTTGGTGACCGCTTTACAAATTAACATTGCTAATTATTTATGGATTAATAATATATAGATGATGTTTCTGGGTATTTTTTTTTTTTCAATTTGTAACTAATGTTAATAAATATTTAGTGTCTAATTTGCTTTCATTCATTTCCTATTATTTATTGTAGACTGGAAAGTCGAGAACTATTTTTCGTTATGACAAGGAAGGGAGGGGAGATAACGACGAAAAGTAGTTTTCGACTTTCCATCAGGCCAGATGCACGACAATATGAAACATACACAATATACATTTTATTATACACAATATACATTTATTGTTGTAAAAAAAAAAATCTTTGCATGGTGTTATGTGGTTTTAATCGAACTTCGGTACTCATTCGAGACATATGAAATGTATGGTTACTTGTATAAAAAAAAAACATGGTCATGCGGTGGCGGCGGTGGCGGCGGCGGCGGTGGCGGTGGTGGCGGCGGCGGCGATGGTTATAAGAGGAAGAGGATCGAATGCTTAATCAAAACCATGGACGAGTTTTACTTATTCGTCAATAGTGGAGACTCGCTCCAACTTTTTCCCCAGAATAGGGGAGGACAGTTCAGAATACGTTTACCTAGATCACACTTAATGAAAGGAACGTGGGAGTGTGCTCTGTTGGAGATGACCTTTGTACCGGCTTTTGAAACGTCTACGCAGAGGATGTACGTGTGTTGCGATCTGGTAAGGGATGAATCTTACGTCAGAGACACTTACCTGCCACTGCTTCAATCCGTAGCCATCAGAAAAGAAGAGACCACGGAGATAATTTTCGAGAGACCGCTCTACCTCGCGTCGAGGGGAGGCGAGATGGAAATATTGTAAATCACCTTGAGAGACGATCGACTTCGCGTGTGCCGTTGCAAAGATGATCACGTGTTCTGCTTGCTTCATTTCCGACAAAAGTTATAAGAGGGAAAGTTCCACCCTTGAAGTGAGGATGGAGTGTCCTAGCTGTCAAAGAATGTTTTCGAGAAGAGACGTCATGTTGAGGCATCATCGAAATAAGCATGGTACTGGCGTACCACCACCGCCACCGCCGCCGCCGCCGCCACCGCAAAATGCGACGCAAGAAAGTTTTCGTTTTCAACACCCGTTCACCATGATCGTCTCCGGTCCGACCTCCTGCGGCAAGACGTTTTTCGTGAAGGAAGCATTGCGAAGATCCACGTGCAACCCGGTACCGGAGAGGATCGTCTGGCTGTACCGACGATGGCAACCCCTCTACGACGAGATTCGAAAGACGGTGGTGCCCACCGTGGAATTCGTTCGCGGTATCCCGACCGAGTTGGAAGCCGATCACTTCTTCGATGCACGGACCAGAAACTTACTCGTGCTGGACGACCTGATGTCGACCTCGGCCAAAGACCGTCGCATCAACGACTTGTTCACGGAAGGATCGCATCATCGTAACCTGTCGGTGGTAGCTGTGAATCAGAACCTGTATTTCGGGAAGGATCCGACTCAGAGGAGAAACTGTCACTACCTGGTCCTCTTCGACAATCCAGTCGATCGCCAGCCCGTCGCCACGCTAGGTAGACAGATGTATCCGAGTCAGAGACACCACTTGATGCAAACGTTCCGAGAGGCCACGAGGAAACCCTTCGGATACCTTCTGGTGGATCTGAAGGCCGCTACACCCGAACACTTGAGATTACGTAGCGACGTCTTGGGCGGAGGCAAGGACGACGCCGAAGCCGAGGACGAAGACGTCGATTCCACCGGAAGCGAATCGAACACCATGGAATTCGGAGAAGAAGACGTCGGAAGCGAATCGGACCTGATGGCTTGCCGCGCATGCGGACTGGTATTTGCGCACGCCCGGGGACTCGAGATCCATCACGAGAGGGACTGTGGCGACGAACCATCCGCCAAACGATGCAGAACGGAAGACGACGGCGTGGAGGGAACCTACGGATACGAACTGGAGTGTTATCTCGAAGACCTGCCGGCGACCGTGTGCTGTGCCGATGCACTGCCGGATGAAGTCTCGAACAGGCCCCGCAGTTTCGTCGTCAACACGGACGACTGCGACGGCAAGGGCATTCACTGGTTGGCGTTCCACTTCCCGCGAGAGGGACCCGTCGAATTCTTCGATTCGTTCGGACGTTCTCCGGAGTATTACCATCGTCGCTTCATGAACGTGCTCATCGCCAATGGACCTCAATACAGATTCAGTACGACTCAAGTGCAACCGGGATCATCCGATACGTGCGGACTCTATTGTGTACATTTCGTGAAGATGAGATATAGAAACATTAGCATGGAAGCACAGGCACTTGTTTCTGTCAATGTGGGGTTTACTATCCATAGGACCATACCAGTACAAAAAAAACACAAGGTAGCTAACGGAAATTTTCAATGTGTTCGCTTCAACCAATATTTTTTTAATTTCCCTTGATTTTTTTACAAATAAAAGTACACCAGTCTGTCGGTAATTGATTTATCTTTACAATGAAACAACTTTCACGTACCTTGAGAATACCCCTCAAATAGAATAACACACTTCAGATGAGAATTATTGACCTTTTTCCAGACCATTGAATTTGTAAGGACTTAACTTCCGGTAAACTAAGGAAGTTAATATAACTGTGCAATCCCATTGGTTTAATTCATCTGGTTACCTGTTTATTTATACTAGTTACCAGTAACCAGAAAAATGTGACCAATGGGATTACACAGTTATATTAACTTCCTAAGTTAACCGGAAGTTAAGTCCTTACAAATTCAATGGTCTGGAAAAAGGTCAATAATTCTCATCTGAAGTGTGTTATTCTGTTTGAGGGGTATTCTCAAGGTACGTGAAAGTTGTTTCATTGTAAAGATAAATCAATTACCGACAGACTGGTGTACTTTTATTTGTGAAAAAATCAAGGGAAATTAAAAAAATATTGGTTGAAGCGAACACATTGAAAATTTCCGTTAGCTACCTTGTGTTTTTTTTGTACTGGTATGGATAGTAAACCCCACATTGACAGAAACAAGTGCCTGTGCATGGAAGACATTGTGAAAGATTTTTCGTCTAGAGACTTGATGAGTAACGACGACAAACTGCTTGCATTGTACGAATGAATGTAATAAATATATATGAAACTGACATCTGCGTTGGTATTTTTTCTATTTGCCCCGAACACGATACGATTAATCGGTGATTGATGTTCACTTCATGAAGAGTTGCTTCCCTTTTCTGTATCAGAGTTCCTCGATACGATCACGTGACCTTGCCTCGTTGAATTGTCACTCCACGAGAGATATATATACAGAGTTGCTTCCCTTGTTTTGTACAAGAGTTAACGTTCCTCGATACGATCACGTGACCTGCCCTCACCCTAGAACTTATTTGGATACAACGTGTGAATGTATAGATTTTTCACAGATCGTTATGACCAAATAAGTTTATGTGTAATCGAAACGAAAGGTCATGACTTCTGTTGATTGACAGGGAGGGAGGGGCATGACCATATTTATCCGTGCCAGCGTGCCTACCTTTTTTCGGTGGGAGGGGCATGACCATATTTATCCGTGCCAGCGTGCCTACCTTTTTTCGGTGGGAGGGGCATGACCATATTTATCCGTGCCAGCGTGCCTACCTTTTTTCGGTGGGATGGGCATGACCATATTTATCCGTGCCAGCGTGCCTACCTTTTTTCATGCGCCTAAAACTGAACACTCCCTACTACTGTTGTGGTATGATTGCCAATGAGACAATTCTCCACAAGAGACCAAATGACATCGAAAATTACCAACGATACAGCCTACAACAAAACAAAACATATGATGGAAAAAAATCCTGCTGGTGATATTAAAAAGTCAAGAAAAAAATTGTTTAAACTTAAATGATGTATTTTATTAAATTCAATGCTTGACAATAACCAGTCTCATAAGTACCGTGTATCTGGTTTCCTACGTACGTAATTATCATGGATATCTCCTTTAAAACAGAAGATGGCCGTCATGCCTCACGTTTTTGTTTTGCTTCTATAATATTAACGACTTATCTATATATACTAGGAAATTAACTCTATCACATAATTGTGAATGTTACTGCCCGTTTGGTATCTTTGTTTTGTTACACGAATATGCTAGATATTGATAGTCAAAAACAACTCAAATAAACACTTTTAAATGTTGATATCTAAATGTATTCCATTGATTTCCTTTAACAATGTTTAGTTAAGTTACAATTATCTAGTAATATATTCAAAACGTGTCTTTACATTACAGGCTCAGGAGTAGGAACAGGTAATTTTAACTAGTAATTTTGCATCATGTCATACAACTATAGATGCTTAAAAAGCAAACTTTATTTTAACAACTTTCACAAGTGAAAAATATACGCAAACGTGTTAAACATGCGTCTCATGTTACATACATCTACAAAAGACTCACCGATGATGTTGGAATCAAAACCATCAAAAAGGTCAAATAAAGTACGAAACTATTGAAGACCATCGAGAACTTGATATCCGAGAGGTGTTGCCGAATGAAGCTAAGATAATCACTTCCCGCGTAGAACATCCTTCGTATTTCGAGAAATTCAACGTTTTGTTATTTTTTATAAATATGACTATAACTCATGTAAACACTATAGTGCTGACTACTGGGCTATAGTGAAAACATTGGAAAGACAATCTCCACCATCAGTGCTATCGATCATTATGAAATGGAAACATCCATAGCTCAAACACAGCAAACGAATGGAAAACAACTGTTCTAGTCCTGAATTGGTACAGACGTTTCATTATGTAAAAAATGATGGTTTAAAACTGGTTTTACATGTAGAATGTATTTCTAGCTAAACCACTAGAATTCCATTATATTGGCGTGTGAGCAAAACAAGCAGACATAATAGGTAAAAGGTTTAAAATTGGGGCACAGCAGTCAGCATTGTTATATAATCTTAATCACTATAAAAACAAACAACTATTTCACCAAAGAAAAACAAAATGCATGAAAGTTATTCATAATAATTACTAAAATACATGTAATTAAATTTGGTATATGATAAAAAGATTAGATTATCTTAAAGCTTAACATGATCTGCTTATATAATATATAGATATAGGAAGATGTGGTGTGAGTGCCAATGAGACAAGTCTCCATCCAAATAACAATTTATAAAAGTAAACCATTATAGGTCAATGTACGGCCTTCAACACGGAGCCTTGGCTCACACCGAACAAAAAGCTATAAAGGGCCCCAAGATTACTAGTGTAAAACCATTCAAACGGGAAAACCAACGGTCTAATCTATATAAAACACGAGAAACGAGAAACACGTATAAATTACATAAACAAACGACAACTACTGTACATCAAATTCCTGTCTTAGGACAGTTATAAACATTTGCAGCGGGATTAAACATTTTAATGGTACCAAACCTTCTCCCTTTTTCTGAAACAATAGTATAACGTCACAACATAGAAAAACACACGATAATATATCAATTGGCAGGCTTAACTCAATCAAAAAACGTAAATTAACACACTATGAACGAATAAATTTGATCTGCGATAAAGATGGTTAGGATAATAGGACCTTCAAAATCTATCTAATTTATTAAATTAATCAACTGTTTCTGTCCCTCTTGTATCTTCCGCCTATCTTCACAAGATTAAACTAGATATAGTCAATTAGGAAAAACCTGACAACAAAATGACATTTCATGAACTGTATGCGTTCGAAGGGCTTTGCTTGATATTCCGTCATTAGGAACGCTGAAAGCCAAATATTTGAAAGACAAAGATCTAAATTAGATGGCGAGTTTCATGGTCGAAGAAACATCACAATAATAGCAGATACAATCTTAGATCAACTTAAACATTTATAAATTTTTAAACAGACAATTTAAGAAAGACATATAAAAAACATGTTGGTATTGAAGTACTGAGACAGTGGTACCTCCGGGACTGATATACCGCCCGAAGCTGTATCGACCTACTGCGATAAAAATGACACGATTTAAATCGTATGAGTCTGAAGAGCTTTTCCTAATCACATCGATCAGGAACGCTCAAAACCGAATATTTGATATCAAACGATTGAAAGAGCCGGAACCAGTGAAGTTCTATATAATTAAAACAGACATGAAAATAAGGGCCGACACCAATTTAAGGTATCTTTGACTGTGGGAATTGAAACCTCACCGTCGTATCATGATTAGAGAGGTGTGTTATAAATCATGTCAGTAACAGATACGGACTACTGAAATGAGTATAAGTCCGAAAACAGTAACACCTTTTGAAATGCATTTTTTTTTATCTATTGCAGATCCTGTCTGCACGTCCTTTCCACCGGAATTAACAGCCAACCATTGGGTTTCTGAGACAAACATTGGGACACTTACATTTCAAATTAATACAGCAGGAGAAGGAGACGTAACTTTGAATGACCCAAATAATCCTCTGGTTAGGGATTTTACGTGTGTCAGTAGCACGGATAATGTTTATGTCTTTCGGTAAAATATTAAATGTTTTATTACTACATTAACATTCCGGATTCTTTGCAATTTATTTCTAAACTGTATGCATCAATCAGTCTGTCAACATGTGACAACATTGAACATTTGATCCTAGCAGGGTTCAATATGGTGTATGGCAAAGAATTTGTATTTTTGGAGCAAATAGTTTTCTTTCATAAAAATTACCTTTTTGTTTAGTTTTTAGCTGATAGTTGTACTCATGCACAATCTCAATGATAACTTTCTGAAAGAATGCGTCACCAAATATACATTGTACCGTTAACTGCAATGTGATGCCATTTTTATGATTTAAATCTCGATATAAAAAGAGAAACCGGCTATATTTGTAAATTGTCAGTTACACAAGTGCACCTGACAGAGAAACTACTCAGACATTAGCGACTCGTATTCCTGACCTTCTTTCTTTGGGTACCCGAAATGTTGGCTTTTTTTAATAATTTAGCAATTGTCTTTGCCTCCCTTAAACATTAAGACTGGATTTTCATGAAGTTTTATGGATTCATGATAGAAGATACTTATCTTGTCTTGCTCCGTTTAGAGTTTATCGATTTTTTGCTTCGTATATTAAGAAAAAGGGCTTAGAGTTTGCGGGTATACAACTGTTACTTCTAACTGTATTCCTAAACCGGATATTTATTAAAGAACAATATACATACATAAATATTCATTAAAAGTTAGTTAGATATTTATTTCAATAATTTTTTTAACATATAAATGTTTGTGTTATTTTCTTTAGTAGTGAAGTCGTTCCGATGTCCCTTCCAGACGGAAGCGATGGGTGGTTTTATCTGTGTATGAGGATAAATAAAGTGACAGTCAATTCATTTTCTTTACAATTACTAACAGGTACAGTATAATAAATAACTTAATCACTATAAAAAATATAAATGACATCTCTTGGTCTTTTTTCCGTCTTGTAACTTTTCAGTCAATCATTCACAGAAAATATTTCAATGTTTCATTACTTTGATACAACTTGTTGGTTGGTAAATTTGACCTTAACAGCACGGCAAAGTTGAGCTTGTTGAACAGCCGTTTAAAAATTAGAAAGTGGATTTTTCTAAAGACAGTAATCGAAGAAATATTCTAGGGAACAATTAATCATATTTGTCAGATTTTTTAATTAAATATCCCATTTGTCTTACGTTATCGTAACTTATTTGTTAATCAACTTCTAAAACAAGAAGAAAAAAAGTTCTGTCTTTTAATCATGTTAAAATACTGCTTTTTTATTTAAAGCTGTGCATTTTCCTTCAAGAAAATTATGACCTATGGTAAAAGTTCGATTATACTTTGCATATTACCACCAAAAGACATTTCATTCGGGTTTTAACCATCATCGTCATTATTTAATGTATAGAAATCAAGCAATATATTTTAGAATATAATCGAATCAGGAAAACTTTCGAACTGTTTTTCTGTAAAGATGGCGGTGATGAAATGCTTACCTGACTATATTTGTTCATCACATGCATAACTATACAGCAATATTAGGAGCTATCCTTGTTAATACGAAAAATAAAGGATTTTAAAGAGGAATTTATTTCATGAGTTTGCATTTTGTAACAATATTAACTAAAACCACCGTAAAACCCTATCAATAAAAGCAACAGTAGTATACTGCTGTTCGAAACTAATAAATCGATTGGGAAAAAAAATCTGGGTTATAAACTAAAACTGAGGGAAACGCATCAAACATAAGAGGATAAGAGGAGAACAACGACACAACAGAACCACAACATAAAATTATAACACACAGAGAAATGAACTACTGGTATAATATATCAATTGCCATTTCCTGACTAGGTACAGGACATTTTAAGAAAAAAATGGTGGGTTGAACCTGGTTTTGTGTCATGCCAAACCTCCGCTTTTATGGCAATGTTAAATATCACATTAAAATGACAATATTACATGCCAGAACTACAATACAAATAAATTGGAGAACATATAGGACATAGAAACACACAAACAATAGCTAAAAAGATACCAGGTTTAAAACCTTATACGCATGACGCGCGTTTCGTCCACACAAGATCAGCCAGTGACGCTCAGATGAAAAAAGTTCGAAAGTTCGAAAGCTAAAACAAGTTCGAAACTAGAGAGCACTGAGAACCAAAAGTTCCAAAAAAGTTGGGCCTAATACGGTTAGGGTATCAAACGTTTATACAGTACAAACAAATACTTTTGAATTGTGTTAATATTTTTTATGTAAATATACAATTTATGAATTCACAAAAGCATTCTGTAACACATCAAGTTTTTAAAAAGTGAAAAATCAATATATAAAACAAAATAAACATACTAAACCTGGTGTTGCAAATAGGTAGTCACACTAGACCCAGAACGCCAAGGCACATTTCATAGAGGACACCGTTTACGTAGCGTGGAATGAGCTTGTATTGATTCCAAAATTGATGTTTACAGATGTAAGTTCCTTTCCTCTATTACGAAGCCCAAGTTTAGCCAGCACAACCTCAACATGTGAATTCTGTCAATCCGGTACTTCGCAAGTTTTCATTCTTAGGAGATCAGGTATAAACCTTTTTGGTGTTTTAATTAATCAAAGTTTTATTGCACTTTTGCTGTTAACAATTTACCCAATCTACAGCCTCAATTAAGTATCCCTTAAATAAGTCATTGATATTTATGGAAAAATATTCAATAAGTATATCTATAAAGTTAGTTGTATTTATTACATACATAATAGCAGTTGTACAGAGTACAATTTCATACCGGAATACGGTACGTTTCTTAACCTAAACTGCATTTGATTTATTTATTGAAGCTTCAATGAACCGTGAAATTGATGATGATCTTTGATACTGACAGCATGACTTTTCAGCCGACAGTAGAATTTCGAAATGTTTTGTTAGTTTACTCCGTATAATTGTGGAAAATCTTAAATGATTAGGTAAGACAGTTGTTTTTTCACACATTATAAAAAACAACATAAATTTTTCAGTAAATGGTTATTTGCGATCAAACCAAAGAACAAAAAAAGATCGAAAGTACACGTGGTATAATTAACGATACATGAATGCAATATCCAAGCATTGTATTGTGTCAACTAATAACACTACTAATTCAGTGTAGCTATATTAAATATGATAAATTATATATATAAACATGACAAAAGAGTAGAACAGCGAATTTCATATGATGCATATCACCTGACCGGTCACCTGTCATGTGCAGTCATGAACTAACTAGGTCACAGCTAGAATTTGCTTCGCAATTATAGAAATACGAAATATTCCAAAGTTTTAAGTTTGATTCTCTTAATTTTTTTTCTCTAATTTTATTTATGTTAATTATGTCCCTGATTTCATTTTGAAATATTTTAAAAATATCAATGACCTTGTCTTTCTTGTCAGACATGTAATATGCTTTGTAAATTGAAAAGTAAATTATAGTTAATAAATAGTTCGTATCAAAATAATCTTCATCTTCAATTTTATAGCCAGTGACTAAACTTTCAAGACTGCATATATGCTTATCAACTTTTAATAATGCTAGTAGATGGTTAACTTTGTGCCAATACTGAACATTGTAAGAACAGGAAAAAAAAAATGTTGATAATCATCATGTTGTTTACAATGGAAGCACAAACTACTTGGTACTATTTTCCATTTATAAAGTAATTTATTACAGGCTAATATATAATGCATTGATTTCCATTTAAACATTTTAAATTTGTTGTTTTCAAGGTAGTTAAAAATAAAGTTGAATGTGGATTTAAATTTTGTATACATTTTTTTATGCAGAATTCTTTCCAATATTAAAATTCCTGTTGGTTTATCATTTGTAAATTGACTTTGTAAGAATGTGTATATTTCTTTGTTGCTCGTGTCTGGTGAAATTTCATGTTTTAGTAGGATATTTAAGTTCACTGATTTCTTTATATTGACAACAGTTTTATAAGAGCTTTCTTGTTTTAAAATATTTTGCCAGTGCTTTGGTATGGCATTTTTAACTAAAGAAAATTCTCTAATCCAATCTTGTTTATTCTTTATTTTTTTTAGTACTGTTTTTGGTGAGATGTGTCCGTTTTCATCTGTTATATTATTGATGTACGAAATATTACTGCTAATCCCATTTTGAAAAAAAACAGACATTTCCCATTTTCTATGATAAGATTATTTCCCCATATAAGTTGTGTTCTAACTTCAAGAAAGTTTTTTGGAGTCATAGTTTGACCTCCTTTTACTTCTACCCAAGTTTTGATTAATTGTTTATAGAATTCAGGCAAGGATTTATAATCTATTTTATTAAGTAAATTTACCTTTGTTAAATTCATTCTGAATAAAAGAAAATATTTCCCAAATTTATTAAGATAAAATCTTGGAATAATTTTCCAGTTATCGTTTTCGTTTTTTATTAGTTTTGAAACCCATCTAATTTGCAAGGATTTTATATAGGAGTCTGAATCAATCATTTTTAATCCTCCATCAATATATGGTTTACATAATATAGAGCCTTTAATTCTATCTTTTTTTCCACTCCATATAAAATTATGTATTAAATTTTTGAACTTTTGTTTTATTTCATGTGTTATTATCATACATGATGCTGTGTATGTTAGGTTTGGTAAAATTAGGAACTTTACTACAGTATTTTTTCCTATTAATGTTAAGTTTCGTTTGTTCCATCCTTGAATCAATTTTTCACATTTATCTATTTGTTTCTCTGTGTTTGATTTTTGACATTCTTGATAATTGTATCCAAAATATATTCCTAGACTTTTAATATGGTCTTGTTTCCAGTTTATCTTTTCAAATTTATCTTTTGACTTTTTAAATTTGCCAAGCCATAAGCCTTCTGTTTTGTTTCTTTTCAGTTTGAGCCCAGAAAGGCTTCCAAAAGTTTCAATTATATTAAGGGCAATACTTATATCTTTGTGTGTTTTTAAAAACAATTGAGTATCATCTACCAGTTGACATATTTTTAGTGAGCAAGATGTTCCATCTAATTTGATTTCAAATCCTTTTAATTCCTTTTTTTCTCTTAATTTAATTGTCATTATTTCAACACACAAGACAACAATTAACGAAGATAACGGACATCCTTGTTTAATCCAACGAAAAGTATTGAAGGGGGCAGACACCCATCCATTATTTAAAATACATCCTTTTATGTCTGTATACATAGTTTCAACCCATTTTATGAATTCTTTTTTAAAACCAAATTTTTTTAGTATATAATCCTTATGCAAATTTGTTTTTAAACACGTTTGATTTTGATTTTTTGATTTGTAATTTTATTATATTATATTTATATGCTCGGATCTCACGACAATATAAATTAGGGGGGGGGGGTCACATTCCAGCCGCTCTTCGGTACCCATGTTTAACCAACAACTAAAGAAATCTTTCAACCCTTTTATATGTTGAATCGATGCTGTTGCTTGAACTGATGCTTCTGCTACGAAATAAAATTAAATTTTGCCAGACAGATGTAGAATGACAGAAATGATGACAACCTGATGCTCTGATTACACAGGCAACCTGTGGTGCTCCAGATAGCGGAAGGATCAATTAAAAAAGAAAGAAAGAGCACATAAATTTCAGAGCCGAGCGTCGTGAAGGACGGTCGATCCGAACTGGTTTTTTTCTGATTTTGACCCCCAAATACCCCCAAGAGATTTTGAAAATAACACATAATAAGCTTCGCTGGCCATTACCCCGTTGAGGTATAAAACAATATTCATGGATTTGATATGAAAGAAGAAAACGCGACACCCAATTTCAACTCTATTCATATAGTAATATATAGATGTGAAAAATCCCCTGATAGCTTAATTTCCATTATCTGTTTTCTCTTTATGATTCACTTATTCGAATTATAATGACATTACCAAAGTTATCTTAATCATGAAATGTTTTCTTTAATTGAATAAAGGTACATCTGAGCTAATTCCAACACCGGTTCCAGTTTGTGCACCATGCACGAAGACACAGGCAGAGTGTGATACACCCCCGACCACCCAAGCAGGTAATGTATGAAAAACTATCATAACTGATTAAGTAAGTACACAGTAGTTTAGCGATGTTGAAATCTCATCAAGACTATTCAAGACAACACAAAAAATTGTGAATATCACATGAACTCCAAAATAATTTAGACAGGAATCGTCAACAGGATAAACGTCTCCTTCTATAAATGAATCACTCGGCATGCTAATCTGCACTCAGTCAAATTGGCACATAGAATTACAGATCAGATTAATATAATTGTATTTAATGAATCTATATAAAGAAAAAGAAAACTTTTTGCCTTACATGATCTGGAATTTTCTATTTACAAGTTCTGTCTTTTTCAACTCAGAGTTTGTCACCACTGGTATCATCTTTTAAATAACATTTTTATAAGACTAGTTCTCTAGTCTAGAGTTATTTGTTGATATAACACGAGGGAGTGAATTGGAGTTTACAGAAAAAATAATAATGGGCAAAACATAAAGAATAGAGAATAGTGAGGTCCTAAAATATAAAGAATTGGTGTTTACAGAACAGAGAATAATGTGCAAAACGTATAAAGAATAAATACAAATGGCCTGACAAATTAAAAAAATACAGAATTGAAGGAACCGACATCAAGACCCTGTTACATATTACACAACAGAAACCAAGTCTAATTTCTTATATAACAAACATTACATTATATACAGATGATACCAAATAGTACTAGGTAAAACTTCTTGCAGTTACTTACAGCTAATTCTAAACCAATGACAACTAATGAAACAAATCATGCAGTAAAGTCTAAAATATCAATCAGTACAAATCCAACATCCATTAAATTTAGTGTAAAGCTAAAGATGTCTGATAATATTATTATATGTATTATAACATTAGCATGACTGAGATTGTGTATTAGTTTATATACTGAATTTTTTTACTACTAGTATTTAAGCAGTACAACTTTATGTTTATGTTTGTCTTCCCTGTGAAAAAGAATATGTGGTATGATTTGCAATGAGACAACTTTTCACAGGAGACCCAATGACACAGAAATAAACAACAATAGGTCACCGTACGATTTTCTACAATGAACAAAACCCATACCATCATCGATGTGTACTTACCATGAACAATATGATTGATGGTACAAGTACAGCAGGATCTGCTCACCTTTAACCTGAGATCATCCGTATTTTTTTCTGTATTGTTCGAATTGCTTATACTTTAGTTTTCAGTGTCATTAGTGATTTGGAGGTACAAGTGTTGGCATTTTCTTCGTCTTTTTGTTTTTTATCATGGTGTGGAGCAGGATCTGCCTACCCTTCCGGAGCACTTGAGATCACCCCTAGTTTTTGGTGGGGTTTATGTTGTTTATTCTTTAGTTTTCTATGTTGTGTCATGTGTACTATTGTTTGTCTGTTTGTCTTTTTGATTTTAAGCCATGGCGTAGTCATTTTTTTTTTTCGATTTATGAATTTAACTGTCCCTTTGGTATCTTTCGTTCCTCTTTTAATAATAGAAACAAAATCATTGAAGTTCACGGATAAAAAATATTCTGCTTGACTTTCAGTTGACCGAAGATATAATAATTAGGCTTCGCCTCACCAGCATGACCAGGTATCAAACCTACTGACCAGGGTAAATTTTGTACCCGGTCAGTAAATGACTATGTAACGAATTTACATTTTCTTTTTTTTAATCTCGTCTACTGTTAAAGACGCAAACCGTTTCGTCGCCATTTTGAAATTTTTCTGTTGAGAGCAAAGAACGATAACTCTATCATTGACAGGGTATTGCTAAAACAGTGACCAGGTATAAAAAATACATGGTCTTTGTCAGGGTATTGCTAAAACATTAACCGGGTATAAGAAATCCATGGTATTCACATGGTGCTAATTTTAAAAAGACAAGGATTGGTTGATTTCTTAAGAGGTGGGGTAAATACTGATATTCATATTTATTTTACCAAATTGTCATGTCACGTGCACATGTAAAATCAATATTGTCGACATCGTGATAACATTGTTAACATTGAAGGAACTGTAATATATTGTTTACATAGTTGAAATCGTTTACTGCGCTATGCATACAAATTAGTAACAAAATCGTGATTACATATTTTATATTGAAATTGATTCGGTAAACAATATAAACGATATTGATCAACTTATCTCGACATTGCGTCAACATCGTTAACCTTCTAAGAACGCTAGCATAGTGGTTACATAGACGATATCGTAATGTATACAATTAGGATACGACGTCGTGTTTTCATCGCGATGTGGGCGATATGACGATATAAAAACAAAGTAATTGACTCTGAAAACAATGTAAACAATGTTAATTTGATGTTAAAACGAGTCCTTTCATTTCAGCTGTACCAACAGAACAAAGTATTCCCAACATTATCTCGCCAATAGCTACTATACCAGCAGAACAAAGTGTTCCCAACAATGTCTCGCCAATAGCTTCTAACTTGCAAGTTTCAGGTAAGAGCGTAGCAGCCGTACAAGATGTTTTAGGTATATTGAAACTCTTGTTTCTTTTAACACAAATTCGCCATTGTATAAATACATTGACTAATAGAAAAAGTTGAGGAGTCGTCCTGAAAAACTTAAAGTGAAATGAACAATCAGTTGTTTTACAGCAACCAGGTACTTTAATGGAGTTTCTTTTATATTGATTGCAGACTTAGTATAAAATTTCCTGTATATCTTATTACCCATATGCATCGATCATAAAGTTAAGCATTAAACGAAAGACCAGCAACATATAAAACTGGATAAAAAATATAAAACTGTTTCGCCCTCTAAACTTACGTACATGTTCTAATTGTCGAAACATTTGAAGCCAAGAAGCATTCGTTTTTCTTCTTCTAATATTCTTATTTTCCATTTTGCATGTTTTGTATTGACAGAGTTCATTGACGATTTTTTTTGTATTTTTTTAAAATCAAGAATTCAACTTAGTTACAATCAACACTTTTTTTTCTTCTAAAATTGTCATTGTCCGGGCCTTATATAGCTGGCTAAAAGATATGAGTTGTGGTCAATTTTTGAGAGCCGTACAGAGACCTATAGTTATTTACATCTACATTAATGTGACTCGGAAGGACAGGCATCTCATTAGATATCATACAATATCTATTACGATTTAATTTTTAAATGTAATTTCTAAATGAAAATCTCCAGTTATTTAATTGTAGACGTAGAATAGGGTGGCGACGGGCGTTCAGAAGCTCGACTCCGGTTGCCAACAGTTTTATTGCAATAACTTATAACGATTTAACCAATGATATTTAAATGTTATTATGTCGATAGCTATGACATAATGATGATCGATTTCGATATAGACAAAATTGTACCTATTGTCGATCCTGTGCAGTTAATTATTAGCCATTTAATAAATGCTCTTAAAATTGTAACGTTCTGCTACTGTTGACAAATTGATGACCAAGTTAAAATTCATGTTTGCCGTTATGGAACTATAGTCCTTGTTATATGGAAAATAGGCACATATTTTTGGACGGTCAAAAAAATCTGAAATCACCTTTCAAAATACAGAAAAGTTTAGTTTGCTGTCAATGAGTCATCTCATTAATTGTTTTTTTGTTGCTTTAGTTCATGTTCATTGTTTGTGTTTCGTAGACCCTGGGAATGCTTTTGTAGATGCGATTCAGGTATTGTTAGCCATTGTAGGCATTGAGGTACGTAGAAATATGTTTTAGCGACCTTAATTGTAGATCCAATTGTCAAAATAGAAAAACCAAAAACATATCAGTTAGAAATTAAATATTTAAATCAGTAGAATTTAAATACAAACTCAATGTTAAATGGTTCAGTCAGAAAGCTTAACATATCGACAAAAGACAAAATGGTATCACGAACAGAAAAATGATAATATAAAAACAAAAACTTTACTTACAAATTCGAAAAATCGAAATGAAACGAACGACTCGACATGCTAGATGTTTTGTTTTTACAAATATCCAATTTTTTATAGGAAAAAATCGAATTATGATTATCCTTTTTTATTGAAAGTGTTGATATATATTTGTTTTTTTAGACTATTGTCAGTATCTTTTCATCATTGGAGCCAAATTAAGAACTAGTGTTACTTGATGGTACAACAGTTTAATATCAACAAATCAGAAACGCATATGCTGCCTACTACATTTGATCTGTTTTTAAAAATAAATCACTGACTCAGTGCTTTTGTTTTTATTATTTTTGTCATTCAAATTTAGGAAGATGGGACGCACGTGATATAAAAACAACACTTTATAAATGGTATGCGTCCGAAGCGCCTCCTGGATTTGCCTTCATCATGAACGCTCAAAGAGTTGTTTATATAAACAATACGACAACTGAGTATTCTGACAACTTGTTTAATATCCTATAAAAATGTCTGATCCAAAAAAATGTCTTTAACAATATTTGTTAAAAAAAACACCGTGTATATTCAGAAACCAGTCAATTCCGCCATCCGATACTGATTTCAAATCCCTACGTTGTTAAATCTAACTTATTTATTATGTCTTATCTGATCCTTTGATCTGCTGATTAATAGTTATCAAAGGTACCAGGATTTACAATTTAATACGCAATACACGCGTTACGTATACATATGACTCATCAGTGACGCTAAGAACAAAATAAGAAATAAGAGCAAGTACATTCTTGAAGAGCATTGAGGACCTTAAATGCCAAAAAGGTTGGGCCAAATACGACTAAGGCAATTTATGGCTTGGATTAGAAAATCTTTAGAATTTCAAAAAAATCAAACTTTTGTCGATTTTGTAATAAATTGTAAATCATTACAATAAAGACACAAGTCCAAAAATAAGTGGTGCAACATCGTTATTCGCTTATTTGACGATTTTAGGAATTTCCATAGCGAACTAAAAATTAATCTAGTAAAATCTCAAGTATTATAGTATCAGAGCACGTCCAGTTGGCAGGATTGAAAAATTGTTTTTGTTTGTTGTTACTAGAAAAGGCCTTAAAGAGTTTGACCTTAAATATTCACATTCTGCCAATTAAGTAAGGTGTGTTTTTTTGTTTTGTTTTAAGTTTATGAGAAAAAGTGGTATATATGATAGAAAAGTCAAAACTTTGAACAAATGCAGAATCAAAGTAAAAACAACCAGTACATTACTCAAAGACATATACATTATCGGTGTTTGCATTGCAGTTAAGGCATACATATATTTCCCCGTGTCTACGAAAGACACACCCGATAGTGTAAACATTCCATAATTAAACATTTTCGAGCTGTTGACAACAACCAAAGCAGCATGCGCTATTTTTATTTCACTAGTAAGATAAAGAAACTATCATCCTCTTTTTTATTATTGAGATATAAAGTACTTTCTTGTACCAGTCTAAATCAACACAATAAACAGATGAATTTAGTTTCAATGTCAGCGGCGTCAGTGTTTATTTTCACTTCTTATGAAAAAAGGTAAGAGGTTTTTTCCAAAATTGCTTTAATAAACAAACTTGGAATCTTAAAATGACCAACAACTGACTTTTATAACAATTTATCGGCTTTGATAAATATTCAACTTATATTCAATGTTTGATGATCATATATGTAATACGATTTGTCTTTTCAGTTACAAAGCTTCTGGCCAGGTGACGACAATTAACAAAAAAAAAACCATGTTGAGAGCTGCAAGAACAGAGGTTTTCATAATCAAATGTGAAACAAATCATTTGAATCTTTATTGTCAAGCTACGACGAAAGACTTAGAATTAAAAGATAACTATTTAAAATAGTCATTTACTCTGCACTACTATGCATATATTACATATTAATCATATAACAAAATACATTTTTACATAAAACTTATAATATGCATTATTACATGTATAATAGTCAATTATCAATATGTGTTATTGCGCAATAAGTCAACTAGCAGTATTACACAATACTCAGAGTTGGATTATTACCACGAAAACCAAACATAGCAATACAACAAGACGTATTTGAAATAAGGAATAAATAAAGGCAACAGTAGTATACCGCTGTTCAAAATTCATAAATCGATAGAGAAAAACAAATCCGGGTTACAAACTAAAACTGAAGGAAACGTATCAAATATAAGAGAACTACGACACAACTGAAATACAACACCGAAATGTAACACACACAGAAACGAATTATTATATAACAATGGCCATTTTCCTGAACCAATATGATATAGTGTACACCAAACTCCAAAAATATATCAATAATTATAGTATGACGTCATTCCTCGGCTTTGTAAACAGCACTGTGATCAAATTTTTGATATATCTAAACTTAGCGCAGACTCAAATCGATACATTATAAAGGTTCTTACAATATACATCCCGAGTAAATCCACATGTATCGGAACCTATAGCCAAACGCCCTGTCTATTTCATTGTTTTAAAAATTGCAATTGAAAAAAGACTACAGAATTGTTATTCTTATTCGGATGCATAATAAAAGAATGCATGCACACAAGCTCGGAAAAATCTCCAAAATCAAAATAAAATTAAATTCCATGAATGCTTTTGGCGCATATAAGTAATATCTCAACATGACATCATACAAATGAAAACGTTAAAGCTGAAGGTTTTTCCGTTACGATAACACTCGAAAATTTTATGATATTACATTTGAATGGATTTTTGAGGTTTTTTTTTTCTATTACATTACTTGCATATTTTTGTTATGAAAAGTAAAGTTTGGATTGGACGGTAACTTACGAGAAAAGCTTGTGAATTGAAAATTACAATTTCAAATTTTGGGTTTAAGTATTAAACGAATTTAGCACACTTTTTATAGCAGTAATTTGGGAAACAAATCATGCAAGCTACATATGTAGTAGAATGGTTTAGCTTTATCTAACAGAAAGTTAAAAATAACCGCAACACATACGGCTTATAAAAAATTAACGAAAAACACAAATGTAACACATAAACAAACGACAACCACTGCATTACTGGCTCTTGGCTTGGGACAGGTACATACATACAGAATGTGGCGGGGTTAAACATGTTAGCGGGACCCAAACCCTCCCCTAACCTGGGACAGTGGTGTAATAGCACAACGGACTGTCTACTTGAAAGCTTGATCGTATCATCAAGATCGACACAGACAGAGGACTTCAGATAATCACACACCTTGATATCAATTTTTCAATTGGCAACTTTGCAGTTCTTTGCAGTATTATCAGCTCTATTGTATGGTTTTTATCCTTATCGATTAACAGGACTATGATATAAGGAAAACCACTACTTCATCAGAAAGAAACAAATGACATCGACTATATATAAAATTAAACCCTTACCATCATAAATAGGTTGACTGACACAATTACAGTGTTTAAACGCAATTGCTACATGCTTTCCTGTCTCAGAACTGTATATACAGCATAATAGTTATTTCAATTATAATGTTAACCGTGCATGATATTTTCGATTGTTGCGTTTTTGTGAATGTAATGATGCATGGTATGTAATGTTCGTTGCTGTAGCACGCAATCTTGCTCGCATGTACTTTCAACTGATTTTAACAGTTTATTGCTTTAATTTCCTTTTTGTTTGAATCCTTGTGAACTTTTCTCGAAGTACAACTTTGGCGACGCACAAAAAGAAGTAGAATGAAGAAATCATGAGAAAAATAAATACACTAAGTGCCTGACACGATTGTTTATCTTAGGTGCAATTCACAACGATACTCTTGCTGTTTACACCATAACAACCTATCACATATTAAGTAAAACATTTCCCAACCACGTTTTCAATAAGAGTCTACCATCTGACATATACCTTGTTTTTACACGTCTCAACTGTTAAGCTATGTGTCTCATGGTACATAAATCTAACCACGAGCATTGTTGAATTTGTTACGGTTTATGTTATAACAATATATTATACTCACCAACATCAAATTTGAAAAATAAGCATACAACAAAAACAACTGTTTTAAGGTAATGCATTGCTTGCAATAATCCTGTGATTGTAAAAGTGCATATAATGTATTCAATAGAAACTTGGTGTCTTTGTGGTGCTAAGAGGTATATAAAGTACTTCTCTGCACCAATGTGTACTCTTGTCAAAGTTATTTCATGCATCAGACAGGTAAGAGATACTTTTCCGTTTTTTGATAGAATTGTAAAGTTTACATATATACGTCAAAAGTACAGATCATGATAGACTTTGCTTTACCTGGTGCAACTCTTTGGGAAATGTTTAGTTGTCAACGTCTGAATTAAGTATGCCTTGCAGATGTTATGATTGCACAAAGAAATCTTGAATGAACGAAACGTATATGTTTTGTACATTAATCATACATATAAGTATGGTATCTCTAACTTTTCGAACATGATTTAAATACCACTTCACATTTTGTTTTTATCGAGAGAAATCAAACCCAGGTAACAAACGAAAACTGAGGGCAATACATCAATTATGAGAAGAAAAAACGGAACAAAGAAATACTGATTTGAACCAAAAGCAAACGCCTATGCAATATACATAGACACGGACTATTTTATATTAAACAACTGCCATATTTCTGACTTGGTTATCATTTAACATGATATATAGCTATATTATAGGGAACACGGTACTATTACATTTTCCCAGCATTAGGTTGGCCTCTTGTGGCAGGTGAAGAAAGTCAAATTAGTAGCGCTGTGATTGGATCTAAGGGAAACAATATATTTTTTTTATTTATCTATGAATAACTGCAGTGTGTATATTTATAATATAAATTTTGAAACCTATTGAAATATTTTCTAGAGAATTATTCGAAAAGACTTTCAAAATTTAATAAATTTAGTGCAAAATTATGATGGGCATGATTAGCATAAACAAGCTCCGTTGAAAGTTGGTCATGATCCTATTTGGCTTTAATTTCGAAAACAGAATAATAAAGTACTAACACCACATTTAACTGTTTTATCCAGGTTTTTATCATAAAAAGTGGTAAATTCAGAAAATGTGAATATTGTCGCCTATGGCAGAATAAATAGTACCGTTTTCCCTTTACAAAACACTCATGTATATTTTTGCAAAATACACGACACAATAAACCGTATCCATCTGTATATCATCCTATTCACTGTCTTGATATTGGAACCAGACTTGGGGGCAATTACATTTGAATGTAATTAATTAAATTACACATTACATTGCAAAAATGATCAATTACACTTATTACACAATACATAGTTTTTGAAATGTAATTAATCAAATAACAATTACTTAACTAAAGTTATTAATTAAATAACGCATTACATTTCATCATAACTTTTTTTTAAACAATATATATCATGTACATGTGTATATAGCATGTGTAAAATAGTCATGTACACTTACAACATATTTTTTGCATTGCATTTGATCATCATTAGTTTTTTTAAGGTTTTTTTTATTTAGTCTGCATCTCTCTGGTTTGCACACTTTGTTTCGACGGGATCTGATGTGGCAGGTACTGCTAGATCCTAAGGTGTTTTGATAGAAGGGGGAATGTATTTCTATTAACTTGCCAATACATTAAGGGGTATTTTAACATCTTATAAATGAAGCCTTTAAATTAAACATAATATAAATAAATAATTTATAAATTAATTAAAAATTTGACTATGTTTTTCTACTTTACAATTATCCAAAAGTATACTTGTCACTAGATTGAAATAAATTTTGGTTCAAACAATGTATTATGTCTAAATATTACCAGTATTTTGCTAACTAGATAACATACATGTAATAGTGGCATTGTTCCTAGGCTGTTTTATCACACATTTTAATCTGATTAATTGCAGTTTGTTTTTACAGCTGATAATTTTTATTTCTATAATCCTTTTGTGTAAACTAATTTGACAAAATGATTGTGAGCAGTGATTTAAAATACTGAATGAACTGTCTAAGAAAGATTTACACATTTGTTTAACCATGCCATGGAAGTAATATTAAAATATTCAATATTACTTCCATGACCATACATACTTGCATTGATAGTATGTATAAACATGTTATCAATCTATTTAGATAAAGATCTTTATCAAAAACTGAACTACACCAATATATGATTCTCACGTTTTTTTTTTAAAGTTATAAGACTATTTAGCATAAATTTTTGTATGTCAAATAAAGAATATTTATATTATCTCTATGTCTTATCATTAACACCACAAAAGTACATGTGTGCATGTAATTAAAATGTAATTCAGAAGTAATTGAGCATTACATGCTTTTTCATTGTAATTAATTAAATTAGCATTACATATAATTGAAAAAATGCTCAATTACACATAACCTTCAATTACAAATTCAAAATTGCAATGCATTACACTTAATTACCATGACATTTTCAATTACCCCATCCCTGATTTGATCGATAGTAAACAAAAACACAAAAGGCACTGAACCTGGATTTATTGTAAAAAAAAAATATATCACATGAAATGTGCAGTATATCAGTTCCTGATACTAAAGGATTGTATCGTCAAATTGGAATACTTCATTAACTGGCTCCACTGAATTAAATATTATGGCCTAAAACAAAGCAAAAAATATCAACAATCGTATTTCTAGATCAGCAAAGGTTTGGTTATTCGTCTTTAGTAACAATTCATATTTCTAAACGTTCATGCTTTTCAAACAATTCGAATCTACAAATTTTAAGAAAAGTGTTTTCTTCTGTTCGTGATGCAATTTTACTATTTGCCCACAACCGAGTTGTATTGATCAACTTTAGTTTCCTGAAAAGTGTTAATAAACTGTTCATGGATTTTTATTTAGGTATTTTTCTCTAAAACTAAGGATTAGCAGCTTGGTATCTTCATTGTTTCAGTAAACGCTGCACATGTTATTGTTTCAAAGTTTTAATTACGAAAGACAGTGCCAAACTTCTTTTTGAAAAAAAATGTGAACTGCATTTTATCGGCAGGACTTGTTTGATGGCACTATTTCCATTTTGAACTGTCAAAAAAGAAGCAGTAAAATGATTTCACGTTATAAAGTAACTCCAGATAAATCTTACATTCATGTTTGTATTTTAATTTTTTATTTCGAAGAGTTGTTCTTTTTAACATTTAGTTTGAGTTTTTTTGAATAAATTTCTAACAATCATGCAGACCTTTTAGAAGATTCCCGATGATTCCAGTTGGCCATTTATAAGCGTTCCATTCTACATAGCAACATTCAAGCAGCGACTAAAAATTGGGTTGATATCTAAAAGTTTATACGTTTTCCAGAGCTTGCGTTTCAAATCATGATTACCTTGAAAAAGGCAAAGGGCTCCTTCTAATTGCATAAATGCTTTTCACGGATGCAATTACGAGTTTGTAGGCCGTTGTGGAATATATCCGATTTCCTTTTGTTTTAGCAAAGGAATTGTATGCTTTGTCTTGAAATGTATGTTTTAAATGGTCACTTGGTGTCTTTTGGCATTTTATCTTATAAATGTATCTTCATATATTTTTTAATAATTCTATTTTCATTTCAGTTTCAGAAATGTCCATTGTGTGTTTAAATCAAATCGTTTAAAATCAGATTTTAAATATTTCTAACTTGAATCGATATGTGTTTGTCCATTCATTGTCATTTGTAATTCAGGTCACTAAAACATAAGTCTACGTACCTGAATACCTACAATCGCTGCTAGTAATAGAATAGCATCTATAAAAATGGAACCAGCTTCTAAAATCAACAAATTAATACGATTTCGAATCGGTAAACATGTAATTTAACATTGTTTTCAATCAATGTCACGTATAAATTTTATCAATTCAGAAAAAAATCCTGAGTTTTATAAGGGGAAGAATACGACAAGAGCAAAATGAATTACAAAATATTTGTAGCAGATTGAGATGTGATAATAACGTTAATGAGATAAATATCCTTCCAAGTCACCATAATGTAGATGTAATTTACTACAAGTCGCCCTACAGACTTCATTAAAGATTTAAACTAATACAGTTTGGTCAGTAATAAAAGGCATTGTTAATAACACTTTGCGAAACAATATAAGTAACGCGGTGTGCTTAAAAAAATGTATGTTTTAAAAAATGAAATCTTTCTTACACATGTAAATATATTATGTATATATTACAAAATAAATCCAAATATAATGACAAAAATGAGAGCGATTTCTTTCTGAATGTAAGCGTTTGTCACTTCCAATCATTTTACAAAAGTTTAATTCGTTCTAGTTTTTTTGTCAGATATTTAGAAATATATTACTTAATGGTTAATAGCGTTAGACTCCGATTTATGATTTATTTCAAAAATACTTGATTATTGCTTATCAATTCAAATACGCTATTTCATATATAGGTCTTTATAGTCGACTTCGCGGTGACGTCGTTTTGCGATAAGTTATTTATATATTTACATAAGACAGGCTCCATGTATATATTTGTGCCATTAAAAAATCATTCTTCCTTTGTTACATCGCTCGCAAAAAGGTCATGGTTGATAAATATATAATTGTATACAGGCATTCCGTGCAATGAGAAAAAAATCCAAATTTACCTGATGCACCTGAAACACCTGCCACGCCTGAATTGCCTGCTACACCTGAAACGTCTGGTAAGCGCTGTCCTGCACCTTGAGAGTTAGTAGCTATTGGTAAGACACTGTTAGATACAGCTGTAATGTAAGGAATCATTACACTATGAATATGCAAAGACATTTTTGTATTGAATTAATATTTCAGTTCAACCGAAATTATCTTCACAACTTTTAAATTTCAAATGATTGAATGCAATATTATTTTATTATATTTTACCTTTTCAAAAATGATAATCTAAATTTTCAGATAAATATTTATATATTCCACAATTTGGTCAAATGAATTATTTCATGTAATGTTTATTGTAATCTGGTAAAAAGGTATGAGGAGAAATTAGGCGGCCCGATATAAATTCAAAACTGCTAAATCTTTCGTATTGCTATACTTTTGTAGATTTTGTTTTTTAACACTTGTGTCCTTCTCGAGACTGTCTAGTGTGTTTGATAAAAAATGTATTGGCAATTTGGGTAAATGTTTATCGTATCAAGATTATCTTCAATGAAGCTATGTATATGTTACATACGGCTTTACTTTAGTATTATGTTTACGAGATTGGTCAGTATGATTGTATTGCAGCCTCGATCGCAACAATAGGTCAAAGTTTTGTCAGAGATAAGAACTATACGTATAACACATGATCAAAACTGTCAACAACATATGCTTTCTCTGTCATATAATCTAATATCACCCCCGGTTGGTTTTTGGCTGCTCAGTCGTTAAATTTCTCTGATATATCTTGTGTATAATTGTTCGTCTATTCGCCGTTTTTATTTCAATGTTGTTGTCAGTTCTACATAAGGCATCAAGGTAGTTCCAAATATGTCATCCCCGATTGTAGGCATAAGTTCAACCTCACATCTCGGAACTCTTAGTTTGATAGCTTCTTTATATGCAGAAATCTATCAAAGAAGTCATGATAAGAAATGCAAACTTTAAATATCATATCGACTGGGAGATATATTCTTCCGTACTGCATATACCTCATCTACATTTGAAAGGAAAAATAGAAGCAAAAATATATTGTGTATGTCTTACTAGGTGAACTTCCAGATGTCGCCATAGTTGTCACTGAAATACATAAAAGTAAAATACTAGTGCTTTAATAATGGTTATTGTTTGCTATATCTATCAATATTAAAGTTAAAATAGTTATAGAAGATGCAATTAATGGGGCTTTGGTATCGATATTATAAAATTCATCTTTTCAAGTGTTCGTGATAAAGATGAATTCAGAATGCATAACGATTATAATGTGTAATGGCACTATAAAATCTATACTATTAAACGAGAAGACCTCATTTTGTGTGTCGCTTCTCTTAGCTTCGTGCTGCAATAAATTAATCATAATGCCTCTCTGTCCTATATGTACCAGGCAGATTCGCATTTGTCATCCATTCTTATGATTATATAGTTTGGATTTTTTTTGGAGAAGACGAAGGAAAAAAGGCGTCCGGGTATTGTTTCCGTCATCAGACCGACTTTTCAGTCATAGACAAGACTTCCGGTTCTAAACTTATAAACATATTTTCTATAATTATTCGGGGTCAGGACAATTTTTTTCACGATATTATGCATGTATACTTTGATTATACTGCTATAGTATATAGAGACTCTCTAACTAATATAGCGGTGATCGCCTTGGAATTGATAGTTAATAGCAAATACTCTTTATTTATTATATACGTATGTTAATAGTATACAGAAACGCGAAAAGTCATCGAAATTAACAGGAAAGAACATAACGGACTTTGGCAAAAAAAAAAAAAGAAAAGAAGAAGGCTTAAAACAATTGTCCTGTCTCCAAGTACCTTTGACTTATGATACCTTTTCTCAAATTCTTCAGACAGTCTTTTTTTTTTTATAAATATTCATTTTACAACAGTTTACATACTTTCAACCAATCTCCAAATGCCCGCAATTTCGCGGGTGTGTTCTAGTGATTATTAACGATCTTTCGTTGATGTTATTATACTTCATAATTCTGATTCATTACAGATACATATATATATTTTTAGAGCGATATCTGAATGTATAAAACAAACACAGAGTTGCATGGCTAAATAAATTCATAAATGATGTATTGTGTATTGAGAAAGACGCCAGTACGCACCTGATACCTAATCTAAATCATTGTAGTATTGCTAACATATGTTTTTTTTATCGTCGCATGAAGAACGTATACATCTATATTTATACGTGTGCATGTAAAACAAATTTCGATGTTCTAAATACAGCACAAACAACATTTTCAAAATTGACTTAAAGAATGAAAAAGTATATTTTAACAAAACTCATTTGACTAACAGTTCGAACAACTGATGTTCTTAAACCTTGCTGACTACCATGCTTATGAAATAGCGTGGCACCAAATCGCCTTGGCACTGTATCCGACATGCTAGACCAGTCGACCACCTAGGCTTCACAATAATAAAGCGTTTAGTCGCCGTGTATTACCTTTCCTCGTCAGTTTTAATCTAGCGTCATAATAAAGTACATGATATATAAGGCATGAAGATGGAATTGTTACAGATCAGCTGAATAATCTATTGTTACGGATCCTACAAATGAATGCAATATGCAATCACATAAATTATTATATTAAGTACGTCTGAACCAGTGACAACTCTGCAACCGATTTTATCTATCTGATCACCAGCAATAATGAGGATATAGGGCTGACAATACATTCTGTATATATAATTCGTCTAAACATCAGCCCAACCATGTTAGATTTCGCAATTATTTGTTCTTTCCTCGCCGGGATTCGAACTCCTTCTTCTGAAATATCGTGGCACTAAATCGCCTAGCACTGTATTCTACTCTCTAGACCACTCGACCACCTAGGCTTCACAATAATTAAACTTTCAGTGATACATTTCCTCGTCAGTTTTAATCTAGCATCGTAATAGCTTTCGGTGGTCGGTTGTTACCTTTCCATGTCAGTTTTTATCTAGCGTCGTAATAAATATATATGTATATATAAGCTAAATCGATTAAACTAAGATGTCAAGAGAGACGTATATTAAACATAAAACGATATGGACAATTATGGGAATGATTACAATTCCCCGCTCTGGTTTCAGCAATGAGCAAAACACTTGTCAATTGATACATTAGAGAAGAAAATCAATTAAAAAGACAAGAAAAATTAATTTTTTTCCGATTCATTTAATATTTTACTTTGATAATTTTCATATCAAAAGCCTTCACCATTTAGAGTACATTTAATAGTATGTTGCTTATTATCAAACACTACCTGCTGGGTCTGGCACAACTGCTGGGAGATCACAAACTGTCTGTAGCTTTTCACACGGTAAGCAAGGTGGAGCAGCTGTCACAGATGGCACAGAGGAAACTGCCAATTATAGAAATCAAAACATCATTATGAGGATAACTTTGTGAATAATACAATACCTTGAATATTTCTCCAATTTTCAATATTCGTAGAACTTTCAGCTCCAATAGCTCTAAATTAATATACAAAAGGTTTTCAGTGAGCGTTCAAGTCTAATGCGTCTTTGTCTGTAATGTGTACAGTTTCTATATACTGATGATTAATTTTATTTGTGTCGGTATCAATTTTCTTGGAGTAAGGAACATTGTGTCTTTGTAGATATTAATGTCGGATTTTGTCAGTATTTAAATTCATGGTTTACTTATACCCACGACATCAACGACAGTTGTTATCCCAAGAATTATAATGAATCAACATCACACAGAAAAGTTATTAAATTTCTAGGCAGATAATAGACAGACGAAAGATATCAGAGGGACATTCAAACTAACAAGTCGAAAATAAACTGCCATGGCAAAGATAAAGAAGAAAAAAGGACACAACAAAGAAAACTAAAAACTGAGCAACACGAACGCGACTTAAAACATTGGGCGATCTCACGTGCTCCGGATGGGTAAGCAGATCCTGCTCCACATATGTCACTCATTGTGTTGCTCATGTTATTACAAACCCGGTAATAGATAGTAAGGACCATTCGAGAAAAGGATTCCTTTTACGACATAAGAACATATCCGCTATTATAACGGTCAATCAATTGATTGGGTCCGTCAAACTAAAAAAGGAATGATTCACCATTTGGAAGTATTTGTTAAATAGCTACCTGGTGAGCAGCAACCCTTTAACAGAAAAATCCTGATAGAAAATACAAGCCCTGGAATATCGTTTTAGCGTTGAGAATGATGCTTCATAAAAATGAAAAGTATACAATTTGGAAGCTGAAATTATATCTTTTGTTGTAATGTTTTGCTTTTAATGTCAAAAAGTGGATAAAAGTAAAGATATGATGCAAACTAAACTGTATCTGTTGTATCCTGTATCTCTAATTTGTTTATAACTATGAATGCAACACGTGCATTTCAGCTACACAAGAATAATTAAAAATGCAAAGCAGTTGGATGGCCAAACTAAAAACGCAGTAAAAGATGAGCAAACACAAAAGACAACTACGAAACTGTGTGACAAATACATCAAAGTTTCATACAAATTTGAAATGCAGTAAGAGCTGAATCTTCACATCGAAATTGATTCCTTACGCCTTAACTTTTGGAGTAAAAACAATTGAACACCCAGCAAACACGAATATATAGATTACCAGTAAATATAGCTAAATGTAATATCTAAACGTTAGATTTTCATATCTGAGAAACCTTTCATACGAACTTTCTTTAACAATATGTTGATAGTTATATAACAAATATTTTTTTAATTTTTATTTGATATGAAAAATTAAATTATGACATGATTTGGCCACTAAACTGGTCGTTTTATACAATAAATGTTTAAAACTGCAGCAAAAAAACGTCGTGACTGTATCAAGCAATGATAAGATGGTTTGTTCAATTAAGGTATGACACATATACAGAAAAGCGAAATCAGGACCCTGGTTATATTCTATCAATTATATCTTGGGCGTTATATATGTATATATATGTTAGCGGCAATAAGTGAAATTAGGCATTAAGCTTAAATCCTAGGCAATAAGCTAACGCCTAGGCAGTAAGTCTATTGCCTAAATGATGGTAGGCATTAGTCTTAAATCCTGAAAAATGGGTGCAGGCATTAAGCTTAATGCCTAAAATATAAATGAGGGTAAATAAATAACATTTATTCATTTAAATAAAAAATATATTTATTACATGATAACATTTTGAGAACTGGGGCCTGTTTTTCGAAACTGTCCTAAGATCGGTCCTATAAGATATTCTAAGGACAGAAATTAGGATAAAGTTAGTATCGATTTACAACATGTCTCAGCATGCGCATCAAAATCTTAACTAGGATGTCCTAACCGCTGTCCTAAGTATTGGCGTAAAAGGAAATAGCAAATGAAAAAATTAAAATATTGTATCAAAATTTAGCCAACAACTTTAATTTAAAAAACGGTTAATTATTAAAATAACTTATTATTTTTAGATTAAAGGGTAATACATAATTTGATATTATTATTGTACATTGTAAACAAAACATAAGTAAAAAAATATAACTACGTTTTATAATAGAATTGAACAAACTAACTGTAAATAGATAAAATTAAATATGTAATCGGTAAAATCAGTATATGCTTGGAGGGAGCTGAATTCGAAGTGTCATGGTTTCATACTTAAAAGTTCAAAGGCAAATCCCGTGCATCTGTCACATAAAAACTGAATACTTCAACTATTTTATTGTATTACTGCAATTAACATACGTTTGAATATGAGCAGAAGAAAAACTCTTATTTTACCAATGAAACACGTATATACTACAGGGCCCAGTTTCAGCCTGAATATAAATAAAGAAGATGTGATATGAACGCCAATGACACAACTGTCCACAACAGACCGAAAATAAAATCATTAATGGAATATGTTATTTATATTTAAACGCAACATTTTTATAATTTAAAAATATGAAAACTTGATAGAATTTTTGCTAAAATCACTCTTTCATAATAAAAAAAAAAAGAAAATTTACTTATTCAATAAAAAAATAGATTGGTGTGAGCAAAAAATCATATCTTAATTTTGTCTACTTTTGACCAATTTAAACCAGCTCTCAACATTTTTTAATTGGATACAATCACCTTTTTAAAAAAAATCTTTTAATTATTTTGTAATACCACAAAAACATTTAAAAAGTATGAGTTAATTCTGTTTTGTAACTGTTAAAATTACTAAACGTGCTAAATAAACTTACTTAATTTGAAGATCTGTCAAATGAATGTATATTTATATATGTAATATTAGAAATAATTAAGAAACGACTTTATATCAAGAATAAATCACCAAATATGCATTAATTCGAGAGTTTACTTTTGCCTAAAATTATGTTCGGCAATAGGATGGATAATCATCATCAGATTTCAGGAAATAAGCTTAATGTCTGAAAATTTCAGGCAATAACTTAATGCCTAGGCGTTAGCTTATTGCCTAGGATTTAAGCTTAATGCCTAGTTTTACTTATTGCCGCTAACATATAAATAACTTACCGATATGATAAGAGTACATTCCAAATAACAGTTGTCGCATAGTTAATTTCAGGCATGTTAATCCGAAATAGTTATTAAAGGTACCAGGATTATAATTTTATAATATACACAATTGTTTCTATCTTTAAACAAAGGTATATGTAAAAATTTATTTATTTGACGGCTATATTCACGTATTCATAAAATTTTGTTAATAAGATATATGAGTAACAGCTTTCTAAAATCGATATTTTACAAATTTTAAGATCTTTGAGTTTACTTTGAAGTTTTGTTTTTCAGTAAATATTTTTTTTATTTTGGTAGACAAATATTCGTAAAAATAACAGATGCTCCGGTAGTGAAGGCAGATCCTGCTCCAAATGTTTCACCTTGCTTGTTGCTCATGTTAGTTATTACCACGTTGCAAGTCTAATTAGGTAGGTCATTTCTGTGAAAAAGGAACGGGAGTATTACTACGACATTCGGACCATATCCACTTATACCTGTGAAATAGGTATACCATAACAGCCAACCAACTCGTAATGGCGGTCGTATAATTAACGAAAGGATAATTTTAACTTTAACATATTGAAACATCTTTTGTAGCCAAAATACAACAACATAGTGCGAGACAATCTTTATTAAACCATTAAGATATGTTCCTTATGTCGTAACTACAATACCCTTACCTTTTCACGAATGTGACCTACCGAATTATACTATTTACCGGATTTGTAATAACATAAGCAACACGACGGGTGCTACATGTGGATCTGCTCACCCTTCCGGAGCACCTGAGATCACCCCCAGTTTTTGGTAGGGTTCGGGTTTCTTAGTGTTTAGTTTTCTATGTTGTGTTTTCTGTACTATGTTTTGTCTGTTCGTCTTTTTAATTTTAGCCATGGCGTTGTCAGTTTATTTTCGATCTATGAGTTTGGCTGTACCTCTTGTATCTTTCGTCCCTCTTTTAATGTTATATCACCAACCTTCAAGTTATTTCTTGGGTGACAGAATACTTGTCCAATCTAATAAACACTTAAAAGTTAATGTTAAACAAGAAAAATAAAAAAAAAAAAATGCAAAAAATACACGTTTCGTCATGATTTGTTGACATGTTCGGTGTTAAATGTGTATCGATTTAAACAGTAGTTAAAACATATATGTACGGGAACTTCTTTGTTTGTTCTAAAAGTTTCACCAAAATGAAGACACGGCTGCTCATGCATTTACATCTTTAAAAATGCAATGTAAACTTGCTTAACTATTTGGGGAAAATTTATAAATTTCTAAATTTTTCAAACGTTTTGTATTTTAATATTCTAAAATTTAAAAAAAAATTTAATATTTTGAACGGAGTGACCATTTGTCATTCTTTGAAATTGTATAATAAATATATGTGAAAAGATATTGTTTTAAAAGTCTTTTAATTTCATAATTCAAATATGGTGACTGTGCATCTATACTTCTTTGTTTTAATTTATAATGTCCTTGTTTCAATAAGGGGAAATATAATTTATATTAATATTAATATTTCTTTTTTTTATTCTGGTTTGTATCCTTTTTCCTTCAAACAGTCTTGTCTAGGACAAAAACTTTTTTTATCATTTGACCTAAATTTATAATATTTGGTATTAAGGTGTATGTTAACAGAACACAATTTCTGGCAAAACACCATGACTTCTGAACCCTAAACTATGACATTAAGGTCAAATAATTTATTTCTGGGACATTTATGTGTCTAAAATATTGAAATGGCTGCAACATGGGATGACTACCTATCAAAGATGACCGTTGAAATTGACCCTTGATATATAAACTCAAATAGTTGTTATATATAGGTCAATCCCAAAATCATATTTATGTATACAAGTCTAAATTGAAAACAACGTTCAAACCTTCGATTGTGTTGAATAAAAAGAGCATTTTTTTATGTGTACATGCAAAACAAATTCCTCGATAGAGGCGTTTAAATACAGCACACACAAATTTTTCTACAAGACCTTAAAAGTGAAAAAGTATTTTTTTAACAAAACTCATTTGACTTGGTTTGAATAGGACGAACACATGATGTTTTTATACCCTACTGACTGCCATTGGTTGTTGCCAAATAAACATATCACCGGATGTAACAAAATGGATCTTAATTATTTATTTTTATACCAAACAGAATCAATTATTGCAAGACTTTTTCTATAAAACCATTGATGTTCCCATGGGTCATCCCCTTTGTCATAGTGATAATTCTTAAAATAATTAAATCTCTATTTATTATTTAACATACATTTTCTAACTGAGGGTCATGGTTCAACTCTTATCATTCGTTGTCTTATATTTTGAAACTTCATATTTTGATCCTAAACCATGAAGTTTCTTTACTTGTCATGATTGTCAATTGTCTAACTTAAGCATCATCCTGCTTGTTTCTTGCCTGGCGATCAATTACTTGTGGTTAGCACCAAAAGATATAGAAGTGAAAATAAATTACACACCTATTAACCAAACCAAGGATTTGTATAGTGTCACTACACAAATATTGACCAAACATGATATACAAATTAAAAATAACAACTGGAGGAATATAGTCCCTACAATTTTAATGCAGCTAGTGATATAAATATTACCAGCACTATTCATCAGGATAGCCGGACAAATAGCCCCAGCTATATTCATTCAGCTAGCTGGACAAATAACCTCAGTACTATTTGGCAATATTATTGTGACTATAGCCGGACAAATAGCCCCAGCACTATTCATCCGACTAACCGGACAAATAGCCCCAGCTATATTCATCCGGCTAGCTGGACAAATAACCTCAGTACTATTTGTTCGGATAGCCGGAAATATAGAAACTGCCTATTTTGAATTGTCAAGTGTAAAATGGACCCACACGCAGTAAATATTTAAAAATGAAACAGAATTGTTTAATGATGAATAAAAACACCGAAAAATATTGAATTATGATATTACCTGTCGATCTCCGAAGTAAATATGCACCCGAGTTTACGTTGCTACAGAAACTGCATGGTAGACGATTACCAGCATCAGATTGTGAAATGGTACTCTTTACAGCTCTTACAATAGGAAATGTACTAGTATTTTCATCTGAAAACATTAAATCATAAAATGTAGACAACTTTGGTAAATACATCATTTTTCATCTTAATTTCTTCATATCTATTACGTATGTAAAATTATTGAAATAACGCTAAGATCTCAGTCGTTCACCTAATTTCTATATACGGGCCCTATATACATGATTCTCAAAGTATGTATGTAGATAAACGGCCACACGAGACTGTTTTTAAATGGATCAATTTGCAGGAGCAATGTTTACGAAAATAATGAAAATATACCAGACTAATATCTTAAATGATTTTCTATATGAAACAATTTAACAAAATCTACAATGTTATTGAAATTCATGGCATACAGTTGGTAGCAGACAAAGCATTACTTGTAAAAGGGATGGAAAAGTTAACGCGGCATTGACTCGTGTTTACTTAATGTAAACGCCGCGTTTACTCTGCCTTGACTTCGACATTTCAGTAGACATAATTAGTAGACGGGCGTTTACTTTCCGTATATTTCTTCGGTAACGCAAAAACGGTGCGTTTTCTAATTTTATAAAGAGAAAATGGGTATTTTTTTTTCGCGTTTTCTTACGTGTAAACTCGAAAAATGGGCACGTTTTTTTATTTTTGTAAAAGTAGTAAGCGCGCGTTAACGCATATGTCATCGTATCTGCTGTTAAGAATGTTGACCAAATACTCATATTATTCCACTGTTTATAATATTGATAGTTTAAAAAGTATTTGGTTGGTTGAGACTATCCCATGTGTCATTGAACAAATCTTCATAATCCACTCTAAGTATCATATTCCCCTCTAAAATGTCGGGACTAAATCATGCGACGTTACGCGCGGTTAATATACATAGTTATCAAAGGTACCAGGATTATAATCTTGTACGCCAGACGCGCGTTTCGTCTTTATAAGACTCATCAGTGACGCTCATATCAAAATATTTATAAAGCCAAACAAGTACAAAGTTGAGGAGCGTTGAGGATCCAAAATTCCAAAAAGTTGTGCCAAATACGGTTAAGGTAATCTATGCCTGGGATAAGAAAATCCTTAGTTTTTCGAAAAATTCAAAGTTATACATAACGTCTTTTAAAAACTTCTTATTTTCTAAATAGACATAGCAAACATCATTATCTTGTACAAATTTATTTCAGACGTTAAAACAAAAAGACTAATAATCAACTTTTTATCCGTACTGTTTATCAATGTATGTCATGTTTAGTAATAAAAACAAGCGGATAAGAAGAAGAATGTATGCAAACTAATAATTGATGTTCAGATAGTAAACAAAGCATAGGCAGTAGAATAAAACAATAATGTCCCTTGGCCTCGAGAGATATAAAGATTTTTTCACCTTCGAAAAATCATATTTCCCTCAGGCAGAGCTCTCTTGAAATATGAATATTCTTGGGTGAACAAATCTTCATATCTCCCTCAGTAAACGGAAATAGAATGTATAATATTGTATACAACATAATTTTAAAGCCGTTATTTACAGTTATTACTACTGGTTTTTTTTTGCAATTAATAAAAGTTAATATTTCGAATTAAAAAAAAATGAATTGTTATGGTTATGGTTTTAAACACTTATACGTAAAATGATAGTACAAAAATCCTTCTAATAAAATCTGAAAAAATGTACAAATGTACACGAAGTTTATAATATAATTTACATAATTAGTTAACGCGCGTTTACTTGCATGTGAACGTAAAAATACATTTGTAAAATCTGTAGTAAACGCCCGTTTACTTTTAAGTGTACGTAAAAAAAACCTTGTGAAATCTGAAGTGAACGCCCGTTTAGTACCAATTAAACGAACACAGAGTAAACTTGCGTTTACTACAATAGAAATTTTTCATTTTGAACGCGTTAACGAAATTATAGTAAACGCGCGTTTAATAGTAAACGTAAAAATTGAAGTTAATACGAGAAAATTAAACGCAACGTTAACGTGCGTTTACTTCATATAGTACTTGGTCTGAACCCAACTGTATGTATATCGTCGTCTTAGCATCTTTGAATACTTTGGTCATGGACCGTGTGCACGTGTTTTTGTTAGATGTATTTCTATTTGTATCCATCTGATACATTCAGCCGTTTTCAACTGTATTTTATAGTTTGTTTTAATGTTGTACTGTTCACCACTGTACCTGGTTAGAAAGACCGGGGTGTGAATGGGGTGAGTGGGGGAGGGGGGGGGGGTGTGAGATCACACTTACATGTTGAACTTCGCCAAGTTCTATATGTTTGTGCCTGTACAAAGTCAAGAGCATGTAATTCAGTGATTGTCGTTTGCTGCTGTGTTACATATGAGTTTTCGTTATTTTTTTGTTCATTATTAATGCCGTTAAGTTTCTTGTTTGAATATTTTTCATTTGTAATTTTGGAGCCTTTTAGGGCTGACTATGCGTAACAAGTATGACCTTTGCTCGTTGTTGAAGGAGGTTCAGGTAGTTGTTAATTTCTGTGTTATTTGGTCTCTCGTGAAGAATTGTGTCATTGGCAACCATTCAACATCTTGTTCTAAATGTATATGTTTTGTTTTGCTTTAAAGGAATATGCTTACAGGAATCTACATCTTTTTACAGGGAAATACAGAAAAATTACCGTGCGTACTGGTACAAAGAAGATACCATTTAAGACCGTGTGAACAATAGCACACGAGATAGTATTACGAACCTATGTACAGAGACACACACAATACTGAATTGGGAATCGAAAACAATATCTCGGATTGTACATTAATACTGTTTAAAACGTGTTAACTGTTTGGTGTTTAATGAATGACGTTCTTGCCGAGAAAAACAAGAATTACCTATAAGGGTAGTTTTGTCTTCGAGGATATCAGTACTTGTAGATTAAAAATCTTGGATATTTGATAGCAAGGTTTTAAAAAAGTCTGCATACAAGCCCTCGTAAAATATTTACTTTGTTGATCATTGAATTCGTGGTTAACCTATGCATCTGGAATCGACAAAAAATGATATTCCAGGATTCAATTGAATTGCTTTATATGTTTCATGTCAGGGTATTGAAAGCCACCTGCTGGGTATGTTTTTTTTAACCCATTGACGGCAGTTCGTGTGCCTATAATTGCTTGCCTTTACTTCATTTGAACTTTAATGGAAATAAAAAAAGAAAATGAGGTGTGATTTTCAATGAGACAAGAGACCAAAATGACACAGAAATTAACAAATTAAGGTCACCGTAAGACCTTCAACAATGAGCAATCCCATGTCTCGTAGTCAGCTATATCAGGCCCAGAAATGACAATGTAAAAATTAATGGCCTAATTTATGTACAAAATATTAACGAAAAACAAACAACCGGCAACCACTGAATTACAGGCTCCTGACTTGGGATAGGCACATGCATAAACAATGTGGCGGGGTTGAGCATTTTAGCGGGATCCCAACCATCCCCTGATAGTTATATCATTAGCAATAATACAACATGTTCTTAACTTTATTATATACTCCTTCATAACCTATAAGCTACCTCTGTTGAATATTACTTATCTATAATATTACAAGGTACATTTTTATATATGTGTAGTTGAATTTGGAGATAGGTTCATGTCAAATGAGGTATCACATCGTATATTTATAAAAACTAACATGGCAATACCCCTGAAAGCATTTTGACGGTAAAGTTCTCCTCTGATATTATTAGAGCTGTTTTATTTTCAAATCCACCAATTTGGGTTTTATACCCAATTCAAAAGCTATCATATATTATTTCAGGTTGCTTTAGTCGAAGTAATATAAGACCTATTCGTATTAATATTGGCGGTTTGGTGAATTTTGAATTGACAATAAATTGACCATACCTGCTAATAAGTAATAATAATAAGAATTTGCAGAAACTTTCGTTATCCTCATACACAGATAATAGTATTCAGCAGGGGCGCCTGGTTGTGAGGATAAGCTGTTATCACTTCTAGAGAAAGAAAAAAAAAATCTGAAAACAATTTATCATACGATCATTTCATTTTAAAGAAATATTCGTGTATAAAAATGGTGTTTTTCTATTTATTTGGTAACAAATAGAGTATGCCACATATGTTTGTCTATGCATGTTAAGAGAGAAGCTATAAGAATTACCTGATAAAGGAAAATATCATAAATAACGTACCTATTTTCAAGTAAAAATCTAAACCAAAAGTGCCTTATTACAAGAAAAAAATTAAAATCTCAAACACAAGAAACGAAAGGAAAATAACTGTCATGTTCCTTACTCAGTACAAGCATTAACATATGTGGACATTGGAGGATAAAATCTTGTTTTATAACAAACTATATCTTCCACTATCATGACAGTCGCATAAATTGTCATTCTACCGACAACAATGTGCAAGGAAAAAAAAATAGATGAGGTCAAAATAAAAGATATAAATGTCATAATTTGGAGTATAGCATTCATCTTCATATTATAATCCTAATCACTATAAAACACATGTCAACAAAGAAAGCCAAAATGACATGCAGACACTCTATGGTGAGTTTATCTAAAGACTAAGCACATAATCACAAATAAAGGACTAGTTAATAAAAGATTACCATAGTACAATAATAAAATGGCGGGATGTGTAAATACAGACTCAAACAAACTGATATTATAAAATAAAAGAGGGACGAAAGATACCAGAGGGACAGTCGTAAATCGAAAAAAAACTGACAACGCCATGGCTAAAAATGAAAAAGACAAACAATAGTTCACATGACACAACATCTAAAACTAAAGAATTAGCAACACGAACCCCACCAAAAACTGGAATGATCTCAGCTGCTCCGGAAGGGTAAGCAGATCCTACTCCACATGTGGCACCCTTCAGGAACATGTTGCATTATACGGAATATGATATCTTTCATGTCTTCCGATGATTTTTTTTAGAAATAGGACGGGACCTGCTATGACCTGACCTAAGCTAATACACCGAAAAAATTGGAAATTGTATTTTTCATATGCAGGTGAAGTTGGTATATGCTGCTTAGACTGGGAAAAGAGCAAATTCAAATTTAGAATCGTCTCGTTTGTCATGGATTCTGATACTAAGATGACCGCTTATGTCAAATTAAAATCAAAAGTCTAAAACTGAGACGGAAGAAACCGTTTCTGTTTTTTTTTGTTTTTTTTATAAATTCTAGTTCCGGATGATCTATTAGTGTAACGCAAGCTGAAATAAATAAATTGTTAATGAACATCATCAATATATCGAATTTGAAATGAAATGATCATGCTTCTAGAACAAGACGAGTAGAGTAATTATTTAATAAGCGGATAAAAATTAGTGTATGTAAAATGATTGCCAATGAGGCAACTATTCACCTGTATTCTCATGAAGTTGATATACACAATAACAGGCAACCATGCAACCTTTAACAATAAAGAAAACCCGTACAGTATAGTTAACTATGTATGGCCCGAAATGACAAATGTTCAACTGTTCAAACGTTAAAACTAACTTATTATTAAATATTAAAATATGGTTTATGTAGATTAGATATATGACATTATCAATATGTCTGAAACTGAATGATGAGTCTCTTGTAGACAATATGCACGGGAGACGAACAAAATGTTGTACCTTGAAGAGTTTATCTAAAGAACTTAGCAATACATATTTTGTCTTTTAACATATTATGATCGAATTCTTTAACATTGAAAACTAAAATCAATCGTTCAAAATGTTTCACAATTAGTACTCATAATGGTACCGGCTGGTTTTATCTAATAAAAATCACAGAATCTCAACAAATGTGTTGATGATCAAACTCAAAGAAATTTGAATCGACGATTCCAATATTTGTATATAATGCATCGTTAAATTAGACATTGTGTTCGATATTTGCACGGAGCACGGAAATATTGGTTCAGGGGGTAAAACATTCTTCATTAAGACATTTTCAAAAATATTTTATATTAAGAGAAATCACACCGATGCAAACCTTTGATAACTTGCTAAGCTTTTGTCATTCTATAAGTTCCCGTCTGATTTTGAGCTCTTTTGTTAATGTGTTTCCTCAAATGTTGGTCTCGGTAATCACAGGACGACATTAAATGTCACAATTGACATCAGGTGCAGTATAATTGGTACCGTTAATGTTATCATTGTCGACAGAATGGTTCACAGTGCGAAGGTTGTTTAGCTTAGTATTGTAATTTTATCTAGTGATGTTTATTAGATATTGATTATCAAAAATTCTAAAGATAAACTGCTAAATATTTGTTCAAAATTTCTGCAATTTTGCAGCAACGTTAGGACTTTTGATTGTTCTACGCTTTACGCTAATATTCCTCATACTCAATTGAACGATCGACTTCACCTTCTAACAATACAGAGCTTTTTCTATCAAAATGGGAATCGTAGAGACAAATTTCTTGTTTAGCTTGTTTCTTATTTTTTGAGGAGCCACACTGATTCTACCAGAAAATATACTGTAGATGATATTATCAAAATGCTGGACTTTTTGATCTACAATATATTTGTTGAGTTTGGAGGTTTTATATTTTAATAGATAGTGGGTATTGCAATAAATACTTATTATGTACCCCTACTGGCCGATTTCAGTTTGTACTCGTATGAAGCAGAATTTATCCAGAACCTTCTAAAAGACAAAATGAAAGAGCACCTTGTAAAATTATTTAATTCTACTTTAAGATATATTAATTGATACCAAATCCCAGAATAAACCGCTATTCAGTCTGTGACTGATTCTCATATATCTCATCAGTGAACTTGAATTTAAAGATACTACTGAAACTTCAAGGACTGCTTGATACCTTGATGTCTTCCTAAATGTTCTCACAGAAGGACTTTCCACTAAAATCGTTTGTAGTTGTAATTCTATTTTTATATTTTCTATTTGTATGCAAAAGTAAAGATAATTAATCACCAAGTCCCTTAATATGACTGAGTTCAAAGCAACTATGTGCACAGGATTTATTTGTCTTACACAGATTGATTTCGAGGAAAGGCCGACAAAGATAGATGGTGCGGTTAGTTGCACAATTAATTACACAACGCCATGGCTAATAAAAGAAAAATACAAACAGAAAAATAATAGTACACGAGACACAGCATAGAAAAATAAAGACTAAGCAACACGAACCTTACCAAAAACTTGGGGTAATCGCAGGTGTTACGGAAGGGTAAGCATGTGTTGCCATCGTCGTGTTGCTCATTTTATTACAAGTCCGGTAAAAAGTCTTATTCGATAGGCCACATTCGTGAAAAGCAAAGGGGATTGTAGTTACGACATAAGGAACATATCCTATATAATCTGTGAAAACAACTCATGATGGCGTTTTAAAATTTTTTAAAAAGGTATCATTTCAACTTCACTATTTGGAACTCTTGGTATAATAGCTTTCTTGTGAGCAGCAACCTTTTATCAAGAAAAACATGATAGGAAATACAAGCCCCGGGAATATCGTATCAACTGGGAGATATATACTCCGTTTGCAGTATTTGTAATTGTTATAAAATCAATCAAATAACATAATAACAAACCTAATCTCGATTTACCTCATATTTTTAGGAATTTAATTGTGACGTCACTGTTTGTGGCGTTGATACACTTGTCGGACACACAGTTCGTTATAATAATATGCTGTGTTTGTGCACAGTCATAAATTGATTATTGAATTCTTTGTTTTTCTGTGGTTAACATGTCGAAACGTTTTTTTTTATATTATCATTAATGGTTTTATAGTGGGTTATTGGTATTATTATCTGATGGAACTGTCTTATCCTTTACCAGAATTTAATGAAGGCAACAGTAGAATCATGGTGCTCAAAAGTCATAAATTTATTTAGAGAAAACACATACGGGTTACAAACTAAATCCGAGGGAAACAAATCGACTATTAATTGAAAACAAAGAAACAACAGGTAGGCACTCTGTCCGCTGTATAACTTTACGATCTGCAGTTTGTGTTGCCACTGGTTATCGCAAAAAACCCCATAGAATTACTGAATAGAATTGAACAGGAACAATATAGTACTGTGACCGATTTTTAAAAATATTTCTGTACATGGTGTTAATTTCATTATTACATAATTGTTACATAACTAGTTGCTAGGTTGTGATGTCCACACTTGAACTTATCTAGCTTCTAGTTATTAATAGCATCCCAAAAAAATTGAAAGGTAGATTTTTTATAGGTTTTTTTCGAAAATGTAATAATATATTTGGGTCAACATACTATTTTTTGGGCGACAAGCCGAGCAAAATAGCAAACTTTGCATTGCTTGTTGATGACACAATTGCATTGTTTTTTTAACACTTTTATTTGCTAATTGAAAATTAAGCTTAATAAATATAATTTAAAATAATATTTATACTGTAAATTTATGATGTCTCTTGAATTGAACAATATGTTATTGCTGCAGGAAATATGGTTAGTTTCAAATATTGAATAAAGAGATCATTTTAAATATTAGTAAATAAAATATTTTATTTAAAAAAAACTTTTAGTTATCTGTTTCGTTAGAATTTTCTTTTTCGCCATTTTTGCATAACTTAAAATTGTCTAAAACTTAGCCAAAATGTAAGTATTTTTTAGTCATCTTTTGGCACTGATATCTTTCAAGTGAATCATTCGGAAGTTCGCTCAAAAGTTGATAAAACCTTATTATAAACTTATGCATCGAATAATGTTCGTTAGGGTTACGATTGTGTGACTTTTTAAAAATTCCCTTGTTTTCAGTTTATGGCCAATGTATCATCCCATTTTTATTTTTGTAAAAGGGTAAAAATGTATGTAAGTGGTATTTATGAATAGCTAACAAATTTTTCTTCCAAATTAATTCAATGTTGATATTATACAACAATTATATATTCAATTACAATGTTAACTGTGTCTACAAAATTTTACAAGAAATTTCCACTTTCAATTGAAATTAGCTTCTTCATGGATACCCCTAGAGGGTTGATGTAGTATATGTTGTACCTAGAGCCATTATCTTCAAAAAGGTGTCTCAGATTTCGGATAGAATGTATAGATCATATTTTACTCCTGATCAAACATTATCTTCTTTAATATGGTAAGGATGTTTACACTAATTACAGACTTATGAGAGAATGAAATACGACAGCGATAATTTGAGACACCCGTTTGTAGCTCCTGCTGTGCTGATGAAGATTTCGTTTAAATTTCCTGTATAGTTAAATTAAGCTAAATTATTTCAAGTGAACTGACCACGATTTTGCCATTAATTGCATAATAATTGATTTCATAATGATGGCATAGCAAAACTATAGCATTCATTTAAAAGATTAATCTTTTATCTATCCATGCATATCTCTTTTAATAATTTATATGCATTCTTAAGAAAGTAACAGCATTTTAAAGGTTGGAGATTGGCAGTACAAAAATCTATGTATTGTGCTAACTTAAGGGGAAAATATGTGTCTGTGTAGTAACTTTAGTGTTGACACAGGTTAATCGGAGTATTTGATGCTTATTTGAACATAACACAACAAGAAATGTGTTTAATCAGTGAAAATACTTCACACGCACATAGTCCCTTGACAACGTTGTTCATGACAAAGTTATAGTCTAGAGATGAAAGCTGTAGCTAGAGACAAAACAGCAATGTTAAATCTTTACTGGTTTAGCTATATAACTCTGTCAATGTTACATAACAGTTTTAGTATAATAGAAAACAAAAACATAGAATATATATTATATAGATAGCACGACCTTGGATTGCTTCTTTCAAAATTCGGTTTTTAATTGCAAGTTAGTGCCGAAAAACTATTAAAAACAAACTTTGTTAAAATGTCTATAATAAATTCATAAATGAATCATACAATATGTTTCATCTCTTTTTGTGGGTCATTCAGCTCTTCAAATGTTTTAGTGTTTATGTATCATTTACTTACAAATAGTTCTTTTGTAAGTGTTACTGATGGAGGAAAATGCAAACAATGAAATCGGAAGCATACGAATTATTGTGTTACATTCTTTAATTTTGTCATACTTTTAAAATTGCAGCAACATTTCTAATATTTAAAAAAAAAAATGAATTTGCCAATTTAAGTGAAAACAGTAGGGGAAACACAAGTTAACAACCAATGCCTATATACCATATTAAACAATGATAGATGTAATGTTTGTCCAATGTTTAAAACATAATTATTGATAATTGTTTAAGATGAATGGCATGATCAATGAATCGGCGAGCCAGAAAAAGACTCAATATAAAACAAATAATACATTACCCAAAGACATATATATTATCTACGTTGCCAACACAAGTGAAACTACCAAAATTCACCCCAGTGTCTTGGAAACTAAATCCCGATAAAGTGTTGGTTCCAAATGTTAATGTGTTCGATGCAGCATCATCAACCCAGCTACTACCTTGTAGATCCGCTGGAAGTCCTGTACAGACGGCATCTAAAATTTAAATTCATTGCAGAAGTCTTGAAATAAAGTTTTTCAGGAATTTAAATATTCAGTAAAACATGGTTCATGACATAATCAGGACTTTAAATAATCAGTATATTGTGGTACCAGACGTAAATAGAACTTTCAATATTCAGTATAATCTGGTACCCTTATCAGGACTTTAAATATTCAGTACAATCTGGTACCGGACGTAATCAGGACTTTAAATGTAATCTTGTACTAGACGTAAGCAGGACTTTATATATTCCAGTATAATCCGGTACCAAATATAATCAGGACTTTAAATATTTAGTATAACCTGGTACCAGACGTAATCAGGACTTTCGATATTCTTTATAATCTGGTACCAGACGTAATCAGGACTTTAAATATTCTGTATAATCTGGTACAAGACATAATCAGGACTTTAAATATTCAGTATAATCTGGTACCAGACGTAATTAGGATTTTACATATTCAGTACAATTATCTGGTACCATACGTAATCAGGACTTTACATATTCAGTATAATCTGGAACAAGACATAATCAGGATCTTTAACATTGAGTATACTCTGGTATACTCAGAAAATAATAATATAATGAACACTATAATTCATTTTGTGTATGATGGTCACAGTAATAATTGAAATTTACTATAAATTAGGTATTTCGCAATCATTGAATTAAATAAGATCTTTTTTACAGATTCCCTAGTAAAATTTCAATAATTTTTAAAAACTCGATTTTAATAGGACATATACGGCAATTAGTTTGGATCGAAGAGCTTTAGGTGAAGCCATTATTTGCCGTTCCAATAAATAAACGCACTATTTAATTGACGTAAAAGAACGGAGCAAACTGAAAAAGTAACATGCTCAAACTATTTAAAATAACATATTTAGATAGGTTTAGATGAATCTATATGATAATTGTACTTATTTATCTTACATGTATACAAAAAATGGCTTTTATAGCACATTTTAAATAGCATCGTTTGTTTACGTTTCCATGTTGTGATGATTTTCGGTTTCAGTTTCGCAGTGTATTTTCCGGTAAAATGCTTATAATCTGACGTCATCATTCTATGACGTCGGGTAGCTCATTAATAAAAAAACCATATGACGTTGGAGTACGATCGGAACAGCCCAAACAATTTATTCATATTTACCACGGGTGTGTACTCAAAGCGTTTGAAGGACGTCATGTTAGAATTTTGACTAATAGTGGTTTTGTTTTAGATATATTCAAAAATTCTTTTTAAAAAAAAATATACAATAAAATGGGTCACCAGTCTTTTTACACTCAACAGGTTGTGCAAAGTTGTCAGATTTTGTATAGATTATGCATGGAAAACCCTATTTATTAAAAAAAAAAACACCATAGAATTGCAAGATAAAATGTGAGAATATAGCACTCATAACATGCTCTCAGATAAGAAAAAAACTTGTCATCGAACTTGTATTTTTAAAACAAAAAAATTAACGTTACTAATAATTTATTTGCATACTATTGCTGTTAACAATTTACTGATTGAACAGCATTGCACTAAGTATCCCTGATAAATAAGTTATTTGGTATCCAGGGAGAATAATAATAAAATCAAATTGAGATTACATTACAATTTACAAAATTTACCGGAATATTCCATTTCTATCCGATATAATAAATGGTTTTTACTATAAGTTAATATGCAGCGTGGTTGCAATGATCATCTTTGTTACGGATAAATTTAATTCGACAAAATAGAAAATTAAGACAAGTTGTCCTTTTAACAGGTAAGTTGACCATACTTTTCTTGATTTTTGAATCATTTGCAAAGTTTCCACTTATTTAAACTTTGAGGAATTTTGTGTAGTTCTGACTGAAATATACAAAATACTATGGTAGACATGATTATACACAAAATCAGAATATATAATACAAATATGTCAGTAATTAATATCAAAATAAATAATAAAAGAAGAAGACAAAAAAGTGTGTATTATACGATATTGAATAATATATTTTTATATTATTAAATCGAATATTTGAACAATTTTGATTCTTTCAGGGATAGTCACATGTTAAACTATATTTTCGCAGGTAGAGAAAAAAACTACTGATAGCAAAAGGCATATTGCAGGCAAAAAGCATATTGAACGGTTATTTTTAGAATATCTAAAAAAAATCAATATACTTTGTGACGTCATGTAATGAATTTAATGGTTTGTTTTAAGTTTTATAAAAAAATATATATGATCGATTATTTGAAGAAAAAAATCTTCAAATACATAAGATATAATAAAAAAAAATTAAAATAAAATATCTATAAAATTCCAACAAAATGAAATGACGATTATGATACAAATATGGTCGGAAATTAATAAAATAACAATTATAGCATTTGTATGAGGTCAATATAACCTTGTATCGACCTCATACAAAGGCTATAATTGTATAGTATCAAACATGTGTTAGGCATGTGAAAGTACATTATAGTCGCGTCATGTGACTACAGACTGTAGTCATGTGACTTAATGTATATTTCGCACTAACACCATATACCTTCTCACCATTCACCATACACCTTACACCATACACCCAGTGCCATTACACCATACACTTTACACCTTTCTCGATACACTTTACACATTACACCATACATCATTCCATATTCTATCTACACCATCCGAAATTATCTATAATGCGACTTCAAAATTATTTATTTATTAAAAAAACAAAAGAAGTTTGATCACAATATTATAAATTAATGTATAAAACTAAAATTCATTACTTAACAATATTTTGCTTGGTTTTAAAAATTCAAGCCATTCATTCACACCATTCTCAATCGCACGTTACACAATCACATGATTACACCATTCCCCTTACACTATACACCGTAGCACCGTACACCTTCTACCATTGTACCATTCGCCATACAACATTACACCATAGACGTGTTTTTGGAAAGTTTACACCATCCATACTCAAGTATAATTGTTTTAAGTAGTTAAGGACATGTTGGATTTTATAATTAATTTGCTATCTTTTTCTTTGAATTAGATTATTGACTTCAACTATATATTGTATTTCTGCTTTACGTATTCAAAGATATTTTTTTCTCTTTTAATCAGAGATATGATATGATGTGTAGATGGAAAACAATATTACTATCAAACGGAGGTTAATTTCATATTAAGCTTCCTCGTTTATTGTATATTCTACTAAAAGATTTTCCATATAAAGAATGGTTTCATTGAAACCTAAGAATTTAAAAAGATTTAAATTTTTGTTATAAATTCACTTTTTTAGGTGCAAGAAAAACAAAAACGTTCATACTATTCTTAAATTATCTTGACCTATTGTGGTAAGTCAATCATTTGGTATTACCTTTTTAAAGATATCTGCCAGGTCCAATCTTCTCTATTTTTTTTAGTTAAGAAAGTATGTATGTGTGTAAAGGTATGTATCTCTTATTAAGTAGGGATATAGTAACTATACTGTTGTTAGGTCATTAAAAATTGCATATTTTGGCGTTAATATTGATTCCCTTATAGGGTATTTGCATCGGAACTAAACACATTTATTAAAAAAACCAGTTGTTGGCATAACACGGGTTATGTTCTTCTGATATATGTTATGATGGTATGATACTAAACCCCTAACGGGAAGGATTGTGCCTGATATTCATATGATGAAGACTTAATCTTTTAATCAGTTTAATTGAAGTCTGGAGCTGACATGTCAGTTAACTGCTAGTAGTCTGTTGTTATTTATGTATTATTGTCATTTTGTTTTTTTTTCTTTGGCTACGTCTTCTGACATTAAACTCGGACTTCTCTTGAACTGAATTTTAATGTGAGTATTGTTAGGCGTTTACTTTTCTACATTGGCTAGAGGTATAGGGGAGGGTTGAGATATCCTAAACATGGTTAACCCTGCCGCATTTTTGCGCCTGTCCCAAGTCAGGAGCCTCTGGACTTTGTTAGTCTTTTATTATCTTTAATTGTAGTTTCTTGTGTACAATTTGGAGTTCATTATCACTGAACTAGTATATATATTTGTTGAGGGGCCAGCCGAAGGACGCCTCCGGATGCGGGAATTTCATTTCTCGCTGCATTGAAGACCTGTTGGTGACCTTCTGCTGTTGTCTGTTCTATGGTCGGGTTGTTGTCTCTTTGACACATTCCCCATTTCCATTCTCAATTTTATTTTGAAATTTGACTTCTATCATCTATGATATCATTGATGTAAAACAAATTGTTTTTATCCACTCTTCAAAAATTAATTCTTAAAAATTATTTTCTCCATATCAACTGTTATAAAAATTATTTGTAGAAAGTAATGTTGGTATGATGAGCCACCCCCTTTAACACAAATCTAAGTATTAATCAATTCTTGGTAAAATTCTGGTACAATTTTATAAAATTGTTTTATCTATATCATTTGAAAAAGTATCAAGTCATTACCACATTGTTTAAAATAATATCTAGGTATTACTGTCCAATTGTCCTTTTCCGTATCAAATATTTTTTTATCGAGCCTATCTGGTATGGATTTTATAAACATATCAAATTCTATCATTTTAAAGACCTCTTTTTTGTGCTCTGTTGTAAGAGTTGATTTTTTAAATTTTATCGCTTTTACAATTCCATATCAAATTGTATGTGAGGGTTTTCAATTTTTGTAGCAAATCTTTCAGTATTTGATGCTATACATGGTTAATTTGAGAGAACTAAAGATTCAGTGACTATAGTTCTTCCTAATATAATCATTTATCTGTTCTTTAAGTTTGCTATTATAATTTGATATTTCAATATTTGTATATCAATATTAAGATTTTGACATTCTGATTAAGTATGTCCAAAACAAATTCCCAAGCTTTCATTGGTTTATAACTGCAAATAATATTTTCATATTTTTCTTTGCAGTGTTTTAATTTGCCAAACCATATTCTTCAGGTTTAGTTATATAAAGTTGAAGAACAGAAAAGTTTCAGAACGTTCAATTAAATTTAAATAAACTGTGATGTGTAGCAACAATCCATTGGCACCAGCATATGGAGTATATGTGTCTCAATTAATACGTTACTCTAGAGTTAGCTCAAAGTACTTTGATTGTGTTGAACGAGGAACACTGCTTTCTCAAAAGTTGCTAAATCAGGGCTATGAATCAATCAAAATAAGGTCATCACTCAATAAATTTTACGGTCGCTATCATGAGCTGATTGGCCATTATGACAAAAGTGTATCAGAAATCACATCTGATATTCTTTCTCAGTCATGATAACCTTCCATCATTACCGAACTGAACAAAGAAATAACACGACGGTTGCCGTATACGGTGCAGGAAATGCTTACCCTTCTAGAGCACCTGATTTCACTCCCGGTTTTTAGTGGAGTTCGTGTTGTTTCTTATTTATTATTTATAACTGTTGATGTAAATGTCCTTTGGTTTTGTGAGTGTTTGTTTATTTCTGGGTTTTGATTGTTATTGTCTTGTTTAGATTGTAAGAACAAAGTATTATCGTATGGTAGTTGACATACTTTTAGGGGAGTAGTGTTGTTTTCTAGCTAGATTTCAAATTTTTTTAAAATTTTTATTTTCCCTTATTTTATTCCCATTATTTCTACAGCAAGAACAAAAAATAACAATGATAACGGACAGCCTTGTTTAATTCCACCGAATGCTTTGAAACGACTTTAAAACCTAGCCGTTATTAGTTATACATCCCTTAATGTCTGAATACATAAGTTTAAATCCATATTTAAAACTTTCTTTAAACATTTTGTTTTGGTGTTTCAAATATAAAGATCCACCGAGAGAGTCAAAAGCTTTATGTTTTCCCATTTTACCAATGTGACAACCAATTCACCGAAGAAATGAGAATCAATAAAGAAAATATGTTTATACAAAAGTACAAACCAAGCCTAAACAGATAAGACGTTACTTTTGTAAGGGTTACGTCCCTTTAACGCATTGTTACAGACTTATTTTAGTGACGTTACGTTACCGTTAGTTACATTCATCCATGATTATCACAAAGATGTGAAACCGGTTGGAGAAAAATGTAAAGAATTAAAGGACTTTAAGGGTATTTTGAAATTTAATTTTATATATATATATATATATATAGCAAAAGTAAATAAACACGGTGTACAGAATGTATATAATAATATTTTTAAATTTGCAAACTACATTTCACATCAAATAATAACAGTTCGTTAAAATATTGTCACTAGCGCTTTCATGCCTTCTGGCAATCTTCAGGCGACGTTTTAACAATGTCCTTGACGACACTGCCGTTGGTAACGTTTATTACGTTACAATAACGATAAGGGGAGATAAATCAAACGTGTTTAAGTAGATCCGTTTAATTTTGGCTGAAAGTCCTTTATAAAGTGTGCTTCCTTTGCCAGTCTTTTATATTTGTTCGATTCGTTCATTTTATAGAACGGATATACGGTAAATTTTCCACTACTGCACGTTTCGAAATGTTCGCTCACATCTTGCATTCGTGTGGATGGATCTCGTATCTGTTGTCTGTGAACACGAACTCTTTGACAAATTGAGTTACCAGTCTGTCCGATGTACCATTCCTTGCAAGTGCTGCATACAATACAGTAAATAAGGTTTACCGTTTTGCAATTCATGTCTGCATTTGGAATAATGGTTTGGCCGTTTTTCAATGTTATTTGCGGGCCGGTTGCCATGTATTCACAAAGACCACATCTAGGGTCATTACATTTTGAAACGTTGTATTGTATTCCATTTGGGTCATAAAACTTAGCCCTTGTTAAAATCTTTTTAAGATTTAAAGGCTGTCTTTTACTTTTCAGGAATTTTTCTGTAGGGAAAAGCTTTTTTAATTTTTTCGTTTTTTGTAAAACTGGCAAATTTGCTTTTATGACGTTGAATATGTCAGGATTGTACGGGTTATGAGTGCTAACAAACGGGATAAGTTCTGTATAACTCTCTTTGCGTGCTGTGGACCTGAGTTCCGTCATTGGTATAGCTTTTGCCTTTTCTATTCCCTTTTCTATTAGTGGGTTTGGATAGTTTTGTTCTTTCAAAAACACCTTCAGTTCATTCAAACGTAATTCCTTCGTGAAATCATCACTCACAATTGTACATACACGTCGTGCTAGACAAAACGGGATGTTTCTTTTTGTATGTGAAGGATGGCATGAATGAAAATTCAGGTATTGGTGGGTGTCCGTCTTCTTATAATATATATCTGTGGTTAAGGTTGTTCCATTCTTTAATATTAAAATATCTAGAAATGGCAGTCTTTGTTCGCTAGATTCGATGGTAAATTTAATCGAAGGATGTAATGTGTTTATCAGACTATGAAACTTCTCTAAATTGTGACTTTTGTTTAAAATGATAAAACAGTCGTCTAAGAATCGCTTCCATTCCGATTTTACGTACACTTTAAAAGCTGTATCAAATTCACTTTCAACTTGTTGATACATTTTATCCTCCAGAAATCCCATCACGAGAGTTGCGTATGTGGGAGCAACTTTTGTTCCCATAGCTGTACCAGAGATCTGTAGATAATATTTTCCATCAAAGAAAAAGGTGTTATTATCTAGTATGATTTTCAATCCCTCCAACAAAAAATTATTCGAAAATCTTTGGTCGATAATGTGCCTATATGACTCTAGCCAAAATTTTACAGCATCTAATCCTAGTTTGTGCGGTATATTGGTGTAAAGACTTGTTACGTCGAAGCTTACCAATATTGCATCTTCTTTGACTTCGGCTGGTAAATGATTTAAAAAAAAAAGTATAATTTCAATTATCCCGATATGACAAATGTAAAATAATTCAAACGAGGAATCTAAAGGCTTGATTTATGTTAAAAACAATGAACAAATATAAATTTGATATACAGCAACAAACGACAACCACATAATTATAGGATCCTAACTCGGGACAGGCTTATACAAACCTTCCCTAACCTAGAACAATGCTGTAACAGTACAACATAAATAAAACAAATCAGTTGTTAAGAGGTGAACTCAGCAATAAATACAAAGCAGAAAATCTACAAAGACACTATGTATAGATCCGGGACTACTCGTAGTTACTGACAACTAGTTCAAAGGCCAATAACTACTAGTCATAAAAACGATAAAATTACAAATAAGAAACACATGGATATAGTGATAATTAAGATGTCATTAACAGTAAAAAAAAATCACTAATTATATTATTTCAATAAAATAATATTTAAGTACAAATTTCAGTGTTTGTAATTGGCAACCTGTTAAAAGAAGTTTATCTAAAGGATCGATAAGATTAACCGGATCGTATCCAAGTTTCAGGGCCCGGTAAATAACATCTCCTGAAAAAGTAAAAAACTGTGCTATTATGTTTTAAAGAAGCTTTTTACAGGTTCAACAAAACTTCCAATAGTGCGATGACTGAAATTTAATCTCCCCACCAAACACATACATATACGATATTTCATTCGAAACCTTGAACTATAACAATATGCCTCTCCGTAGGACCGGATATGGTCACATTTTGTAAATTGAGGCCAAAGGTCATCTCTACGTGTTGTTTTCAATTTTTTACAAATCTGTAAAAATGCAATAGGGTTTCAATGTTGACATGTTTTCTATTTCTAAATTCTACTTAAATACAAACGATACTGTTTTAGCTTGAGTAATATTCGTTATTATACATAAACCTCAACCATTAAACAAAACGACGATTAATAAACAAAACATAAAAAGTACAGTTTTCAACCCATAGCATGTTTAGTTTCAATTTCAGGTAAACATCAAGTGGCGTGAAGGAAAATACTTCAAAATCATTTTTTAGACTATCACATTGGGTGAAGTATCAAACCAGATGCAATAAAAAACTACAGTCAAATATGACCTCAAATTGAATTTGCTGATACTTGTTTTCATAGAATTCTCGTCGCTTCTGGGTTTTTTTCAAAACAATTATTGCTGCTTCCACGGCATTATCTGTTGTTTTGTATTTTACTCTGGTCGGTGTCTATTGTACGATCGATTTTGGACCTATAATCCCCTCTTTGCCTATTGCATCTTACCACAAACTTCAAAGGTATGCAATATACAAGATAAGAAAATTTGGTATAATTGCCAGTGACACAACTCTCTACAAAAGACCAACTGACACAGAAATTAACAGTTTAGGTCACCATATGACCTTCAACAATACGTAATGTCTATACCGCAGAGTCAGCTCTACAAATCCGACATGACCAAACAGACACGGAAATAGCGAAGTTGAGGTGAAGTTAAAACAAAGTAATATGGAGCAAAAGGAACATCACCATCCAAAAAATGGAAATTAAACAATCAAGAAAAAAACATTGTCCTTTGTAGTAAAATTCAGTTTAAACCTTTCTTTTAAAGGGCAGATTTTATCGTCTATAAAAAAAAAGAATATGTGGTATAATTGCCAATGAGACAAATGTCCACAAGAGACCAAAATGTCCACAAGAGACCAAAATGACACAGAAAAAAACACCAACTGTAGGTCACCGTACGGCCTTCAACAATGAGAAAAGCCCATACCGCATAGTCAGCTACAAAAGTCCCCAGAATGACAATGTAAAACAATTCAAACGAGAAAACTAGCGGCCTTATTTCTGTACAAAAAAAATGAACGAAAGAAACAAATATGTAACTAGTAAACAAACGACAACTACTGAATTACAGGCTCCTGACTTGGGACAGGCACATACATACATAATCTGGCGGGGATAAACATGTTAGCGAGATCCCTATCCTCCCCTAACCTGGGACAGTGGTATAAAAGTACAAACATAATAACGAACGATACAATTCAGTTGAAAAAGGCTTAACTCTTCAGATGGACAAAAATACAAGTGGACGTGGCCGGGTACTTGTACATCCCATCAACAAAAAATATGTTTAATTTCTTTCAAATAAGTTCTGTTGGGTACATTTCGACAGTATATTTGGAAAAATGGCGATTATTTGACGAAAAATATCATTATTGATTGATTTATTTGGTTGCTTAACGACAAGTGGCAAATAGTTCATGTATTTACAGGACGGGAACAAATTAACAATAAATATAAAAGGTAGGTCTTGTAATAGAGGTCATCTGGGTTGTCATGGTAACTGTCAAATAACTTAAATATTTTATTTTACGTATCTAGCGGAGAATACGTCGCTAAGCATTAAAAGAGGGACGAAAAATACCAAAGGGACAGTCAAACTCATAAATCTATAACAAACTGACAACGCCATTGCTAAAAAATGAAAAAGACAAACAAACAACAGCACACACGACACAACATAGAAAACTAAAGAATAAACAACACGAATCCCACCAAAAAACTAGGGGTGATCTCAGGTGCTCCGGAAGGGTAAGCAGATCCTGCTCCACATGCGGCACCCGTCGTGTTGCTTATGTGATAACAAATCCGGTAAATAGTCTAATTCGGTAGGTCACATTCATGAAAGGGAAGGGGATTGTAGTTACGATGTAAGGAACATATCCGATATCATTTTTGAAACGGTTATTCCATAACGGTCAACCAACTCGTGATGGCGTCCGTAAAATTTACGAAGGGATTATTTCAACTTCACCATTTGGAACTCTTGGTTTAGTAGCTTCCTTGTGAGCAGGAACCCTCCATCAAGAAAATCATGATAGGAAATGCAAGCACGGGAATATCGTATCAATTGGGAGATATATACCCCGTATGCAGGTGCGGCTGGAATGTTGTTACTTAGAAATGGAAAATTCACTATTGGAAAGCTAAAATCATCTCTTTTGTCGTAAAGTCTTGTTTTCAACCGACCCTCATTGTCAATTTCTAGATGTAAGTCAAGATATGAGGCCGACTTAACTGTATCTGTAGTATCCTTTATCTCTAGCTCGATTGGATAGATGGGTTCTACATAGTCACCAAATTTTGAATTATTTAGTGAGAGAACATCATCTATATAGCGAAAAGTAGAGTTAAAGGATATTGCTAACTTCTTATCTTTTTTCCTAAGAAGTTCCTGCATGAAGCCAGCCTCATAATAATAAAGAAACAAGTCGGCAAGTAGAGGGGCACAGTTTGTTCCCATTTGAATGCCGACAGTCTGTTGAAAAACACGTCCCCCGAACTTAACAAAGATGTTGTCAATCAAGAAATCAAGCATCTTGATAATATCAGTTTCAGAGAATTTTTTGTTCGAATGAGAGTGATCCTTTACAAAGTAGGATTTATCCCTCCCCAAGACAAGATACTTGTATCTACGTTGGCCATTCTTTTTTACGAAGCAAAGCAATACCAAATCTTTCAATTTGTCTTTTAGTTTGGAATGTGGAATACTAGTGTACAGAGTAGAAAAGTCAAATGTTTTAATACTGTTACAAGATGAAAGAGAGTTAGATTGTATGTACTCTAAACGACCTCACTGCCTTAATCCATTCGGAAAGAGTGTCTACGTCTTCCTTCTCGCGCTTAGCCCATTGCCTGGCATAATCCGCAACTTCGTCCATCAAAATTTTAAAGTTGTATTTCTAATTGACGGATTTAGGCTCACGATATTTCGGACCTTTCGATAACACATTTCGTAGAGAAGTGTTATTAACAATGTTGAGGTCACCGGTAATAACGTGGCCAGCAGGATTATGTGTGAATTGGGAACTAGCACAAGTGCAATCAGGAGGTGTAGACTTGAAGTCGTCAATTTCGAGATCCTGCAAAACGTGTTTGTAATTGAAGATTTTAGTTGCAATAGGTTTGGTATAGGTATAAGAAATGAGTGGTACAGACTGGTCTTTTAAATAAGGAGGTATTTTCGATTGAACTAATTTATGATTAAGGATATTGCCTAAGTTGACGCCATCGATACCTTTGTTGTCAAAGGAAAGATTAAGGAAAAAGTAAAATCACAAAAATACTGAACTCAGAGGAAAATCAATTCGGAAAGTCCATAATCACATGTCAAAATCAAATAACAAAATGCATCAAAAACGAATGGACAAGAACTGTCATATTCCTGACTTGGTACAGGCATTTTCAAATGTAGAAAATGGTGGATTGAACCTGGTTTTATAGCTAGCTAAACCTCTCACTTGTATGACAGTCGCATCAAATTCCATTATATAGTCACCGATGCGTGAACAAAACAAACAGACATAATAGGTAAAAATGTCAAAAATAGGGGTACAGCAGTCAACATTGTGTTATCATCTTAATCACTATAAAAACAACAAATGTAACGAAGAAGCACAAAAAGGCATACATCAAATTAACATCCTCATTTTGATTATATTATACGATTATATTTGTCTATGTAAAATGCACCCATCAAGGAAGGAGGGTATGGGTACTGGTGTAAAATTGCGCGTTTGAAATTCGCACAGGTAGACATGAAATAATTTTGTCGTTCAAAGTATGACGGGATGCATAAATACAGTCACGCAAAATAGATATAACAAACACTGACTTAGCAGTTAAAGTAATAATAATAAATAAAATAATAGTGTGGTTCAAAGTATGACGTGATACATAAGTACAGAGTCACGTAAAATGTATATCACAAAAAAAGTTGGTTAACAGTAAAAGTAATATTAATGAATAAGATAATTTTGTCATTCAAAGTATGACGAGATACATAGGTACAGAGTCACATCATAAAATAATTTTGTCATTCAAAGTATGACAAGATACATAGGTACAGAGTCACATCATAAAATAATTTTGTCGTTCAAAGTATGATGGGATACATAAGCACAGAGTTACGTCAAAAGGATATCTCTAAAAACAGACAACAGTAAAAGTAATATTAATAAAGACAAATAAAAGAATAATATAACATGTAATTAAGATGATAAACAACGTCAGTACGCAAAATCTATACTTCAAGACCATCGTGTATTATTTGTGAAGTTGATACGGAATATTTATCAACAAGTTATGGGTACCTTCCGATGAACTTTTTTAGAAAAAGGACGAGACGTTCTTTGACATACCCCTGGTTCATCAACTTTCTGCTCAGACACTGGTGACGTTTTACAAAGTCTGAGTAGGAGCTGCAAGCTCTTGAATACCGAATAAGTTGGGAAATGTATATTCCATATGCAGGTGAAGTTTGTATGTTGCTACTAAGAAAGATCTTTTCTCTTTTTCATCTTTGCCAATGCGGACTGGCTTGAAAAGTCTGTGACTTGCAATATCCGAAATTATAGCTGTAATTTTGTATTGGTTTGAATGAGGGTTTGGTAACAGTGGATTCCAAACATAAATTGAACAGAGAATGAAGTTTTGAAAGAGGTAATGAATAAAGTTTCGTGCGAATGTGATGAATACCTAACGGCTTTTGTATAAATGGCAGATCAGTCAATTTCCTGTCAAACAGTAACGCCTAAGGTTGAAAGAACTGTATGTTTTTATCTCCAACTTTGTACTTGTTTAGCTTTATAACTATTTCGATCTGAGCGTCACTGATTAGTCTTTTCAAGACGAAACGCTCGTCTGGCGTATTAAATTATAAGCCAGCTGGTACCTTTGATAACTATTGAGAGGGTCAGAAAGAGGTTGAAATGTGATACTCAACGAGTACTACTATAAAGTGTTGTTGTAAATTGAATATTCATGTGTTCTCTACTGGCAAACATTCTCCTTTATCAAAGAAAATTCGTAAATATAAAATCAATAGTTTGAAATGACAACAAAATCAAATTCAGATTTTGATAACCTTCAACTATTGTAACGTTAAAATAAACAAGACATTAACAAAATCTTTTAAGATCAGTGACGGATAAAAATGTACTGAAAATGGATTAAACGTCACATAAATTGCAAGGTAACGTTTATTTATATATCATTAATCATGCATGCTGATATTCCCTGTCAACCAACATTCAAAAATAGTTTACGAACAATATTGATATCAAAACATTTTGTACTCACCGACATCAAATTTCAAAATCAAGAATAATATAAAGAAAACACTTATAATTAAACAGCCTTTCATTATTTCCAATGATCATATGCACTTGCACATTAAATAATGAAATGTTTTAGTATTAATATATAAATTACTATGTAAATCAAGATAGTTTTCATGATGCCCACAGGTAAAATAACCAGAGAACATTTACATGGTTATTTGTGACAAGTTTCGACGTTATTCCGGTGAAAGGAAGTTGATGACTATTTTACCTTTAACCATATTCCATATGTACACTATAAAGTGCAAATCTAGAAAGTTATTTTCACACTCATATGCAAGTCGTACTATTCTAAGATAAAGGATGATGCGTAAACTAGTTTCTTTTACGTTTTTAAAATACACAATATTTGATTCGAATGTATTTATTAACACTGATTAATTCAATTAAGAAATAGTTCATGGAGGCCATAAATGTGTTGGAAATTTACCTATGGCCTTCAGAGGACGTTTTTGTACTGAAAACATTTAAGGAATTTCGTGGAATTTTATGTTAGTTTGATTTTGTACTTTTTTTGGAGCTCTAATGCATTATTTCATTTTGTTATGAATCAGAACAGGAAAAGTTCTGAATTTATTTTGCAATTTGTAACACAGTGAAATTGGCGTTGCGTTAGCACATAGAGGTAATGATTACATGTAGATTTATGTGGGAGTTAAATTGTAACAGCCACTATTAGTCATATCTCTGAGTTTGTGCTAAGTTTAGATATATCAGAAAGTTTTATTACGGTGTCGTTTACATAGTGAAAGAAACATGTCATATTATAATGTATAATAACGTTATTAAAGTATATATATAATATATATATATATATATGTCATTCAAGCAACATAATCTAGAATAAAGTCATTGAAAGCGATTAATTGTGACATTGGGTGCGATCATTTCTGATGTGGGATTGTTTTTTATGTGCGTTGGATTTTCATTGTGGTCTTTTCCTGAAACAAGAAAAACATATGGGTTTCTGATATCACAAACTAGTCAAAACATTAACTTAATCATTGGCACAAGGACATCATTCGTAGATATGAATCAATATGCAGACATCTAATACGCTAAGGACTTTCGAATTCACATCCAATCTTTTATGGTAATATTCTTTGCAAAGCACAAAACTGTCTGTATACACCTCAAATGTAATCAAACCTTTAAACAGACTTTTTAAGAATGGATATAGCGACGTTACTTTTGTCAGATCATTAAGGATAGCATATCTTAGTATGCTAGTAATAAGGGATGCAGTCAAATGGTCTTTGCATTGGAAATATCAGATTTATTCTAAAACCAGTTGTTGGCATGATACGATGAGTGTTCTTCTCATTGTTTTATGATGGTATGATACTAAATTCCTACCGGGGAGTTAGTTATTGTGCTAGATTTTTATATGATAAAGACATGATCTTTTAATCAGTTTAATTGAGGTCAGGAGCTGACATGTCGGTAACTGCTAGTACTCCTTTGTTAATTTATGTATCATTGTCATTTAGCTGAGTTTCTTTTCTTACCTATTGTGACATCAGAATCGTACTGAGTTTTCTGTACCCATTGATGTATGTTTTTTTTTATTCTACATCGGCTAGAGGTTAAGGGGATTGAGAACTCACAAAACATGTTTAACTCCGCCGCATTGATGTGTCTGGCCGAGTCAGGAGCCTGTGGCCTTTGTAAGTCTTGTCTTGGTTTTAATTTTAGTTCAGCTATATGTTTTGAATTTTAGTATGACGTCCACTTTCACTAAAATAGTATACATTTTCAATTAGGCCCAGCTGAGACGCACTTGCGTGCCTTTCGGCTGTCATCTGGTCTTTGGTCGGGTTGTTGTCTCTGACATATTTTCCAATAGTATTCTCAATTTTATACGATACTGCTGTCATCTGAGGACCTACTCTGGATGTTGGTTATTTATGCTGTGTTGATGAAATATTAAGTTTAACTTCATTGTAAGTCACCAAGAATGACTGGAAAAATGGCTGTCGTTGATGAATTATTACATAGAGACGATAAAGTTGCCAGAGCCATAAAACTATGACGAAAAATTAAATTTATTAATCGGCCGATATCGTATATGAAATCAAATTTCTAATGAATATTTGACAATAGAAGATTCTTCCAAATTCTTCCGTTCAAAGAAAGAGACCAAATTGAATATGAACAATGTCATTTGTTATTGATATGCAGACTTTTCAGTAAATTTTCTTTATATGAATATTATATAGTAATAATATTGGATACATGGACTTTAAAATGATTTTAATTGATTGTAAATATTTGAAACTTTACGTATTTTCAAGTTATTTTCGTTTCACGTCTATCAACCAGAGTATTTCGAGTTAACCGCAATATCGAGACAATAACTAATACAACTCTTACAGGTGTAACACCACTAATTCGGGCCCGGCCAGAAAGCACATACGAGAAAGTAGTACATATTTAACACAAAATAGTTCCTACGCATGAGTGTAACTTTCAAAATATGTAGAATATTTAGGTATTTTTGGTATCAAATGAAAGCTGAAGGACTGGTAATCATTGTAGAACAGTTTTGGACTTTTAATTTTGAAAATTTTAAAAAGAGGGTACATTTTGTATGGTTGTCAGATCTGATGTACCTGTTTTGGTACATCCGAAGTTCCGGGAACCTGTTGGTGTCATACCACCAATTAAAAGTCCCAATCTGTTCAACCAAATTTTACAATTTTCACAGCTTTCTAAATATTTTAACTTCATAGAAACCAGGTATATCCTGAATCGTACATGTATCAGTTTTCTACATGCCAATTTTCAACAGGTGTTCAAAATCATATAAAAAAGAAAAGGTCTTCCGAATAGAGGTACCACTAAAAATAACCCCTGGTTTTCTGGAAATCTTAAATTAGTATACTATGGAGCGCATTAATCCTCAATTTTGAATGCAAACTCATAAACAAGTAAATTTTAGCTCAAAATGGTCTCAATATATTTCTCTTTCACTAAAAGTTTCATTTCTGCCAATTTGTTGGTTAGTTTAAGTAAACAATGACACCAAATGCACTATTTTTTGTCCGAGTAGGCCTACTTTCACATACGTTCTAAATTTGAGGGAGTAATTGGTGGTATGACACCTAAAGAGACAAAAAAGTTGATTAGAAATCTTTTATTTTGTTTTATTCTTAATCCTTAGTCAATTTGTAGTTAAAAACAGCCTATCTGAGCATTATGCGACTTATATTAAAATGTTCACAGCTCAATTTAAACTGACTGTAATGTATGACTTTGATAGAAAATACTTGAAAATTTCATTTTGGGCTACAGGAACATTAACTTTCAATAGCAAGATCAGTTTTTGCTGATTTTTCCTTGTTTGTTCTACTTCTTTAGAGACTTTCCACAATTTTTGCAATGAATTAAGTAAAAAATCCAAGTTATTGAAGTGTCAAGGAATATTGACCCCCCTTTTTTTCATCTGGTGTCAGTAAAGTACTACAAATTGATTAAAAGTGCAGTCATGGTCTTTAACTGTGTTTATTTACAACAGTTAATAAAATTTAAGATATAAAAATTTCATTTGGAATAATAAATGGTACTTTTGTGAGTTTCTGCAGTGTTTACATTAGGCTATGCTATCTGCCAAGTACATAGTATGACGCAATGATATAAGGGGTAAAAATCAAATAATTTCATTAAATCTGCATGAAAAAATTTGTTTGGGGTAGTAAACAACCTATGTTTCAATGTTTAACACCACAGAATAACTTTCTGTACATTTGTAACATTATTTAGGACATTTTTTATATAAAAGCATATTGTCAGGATGGGAAAAGCTAAAAATAGCACAAACTCAAGTTTTAGGCTCTAAATTTGAAATATGTGACATTTTCCCCCCAAAAGATTGAAATGTGGCTATTATTATCTCAAATGATCAGTTAAGACAAAAAAAACCAATGTTTTCTGATTTTGATGTTTCACCGCATTTTGCTTAAAGGTGTCATACCACCAATTAAAAGTCCCTATCTGTTCAACCAAATTTTACAATTTTCACAGCTTTCTAAATATTTTACCTTAAGTTTAACTTCATAGAAACCAGGTATATCCTGAATCGTACATGTATCAGCTTTCTACATGCCAATTTTCAACAGGTGTTCAAAATCATATAAAAAAGAAAAGGTCTTCCGAATAGAGGTACCACTAAAAATAACCCCTGGTTTTCTGGAAATCTTAAATTAGTATACTATGGAGCGCATTAATCCTCAATTTTGAATGCAAACTCATAAACAAGTAAATTTTAGCTCAAAATGGTCTCATTATATTTCTCTTTCACTAAAAGTTTCATTTCTGCCAATTTGTTGGTTAGTTTAAGTAAACAATGACACCAAATGCACTATTTTTTGCCCGAGTAGACCTACTTTCACATACGTTCTAAATTTGAGGGAGTAATTGGTGGTATGACACCTGTTCTTTCTTATATGCCATTAAAGGTATGTTGATTTTTTCAGTACAAGTCACCATAAAGTGTTGCTTTGAAATGCAATGATTGCCACTTTATTTGAACCTTGAAATAAAAGAGGTGTGCCTGCTTGAAATGTAGGAATTTAACTTAGAAAGCAATGGGTACATGAATTAGTGGTGTACTTCCTACAGTTCACTTCATACACGGTAACGTAACTTTTAAAAATAACGTGTTGTAACGTTATACAAATATAACGCTGTTGAATTGTCATATAATAATTATGCTGTTGTAACGTCATATAATTATTACGCTTTTGTAACATCAATAATTAATACGCTGTTGTAACGAAACGCGCATCTGGCGTCAATATGAAATGTTAATCCTGGTATCTATGATGACTTTATTTGCAATCACTGGGTCGATGCCACTGCTTGTGGAGATTTATTTCCCCGAGGGTATCACCAGCCTATTAGTCAGCACTTCTGTGTTGACTTGAGTTATTATTGATATGTTCATTATTATAAATTTACTGTTAACAAAATATTGAATTTTTGAAAAACTAAGGCTTTTCTACCTCAGGAATAGATTACCTTCGCTTTTGTGGCAAAACCTTTAGGAATGTTTGGTACTCAATGCTCTTCAACTTGGTACTCTTTTTGACCTTTTAAACATATTTTTATTAAAGCGTCACTGATGAGTCTTTGGTATCTATAATGAATTTATTTGTATGCATAACAGTACAGTAAAACGTTTGATAAATCTTAAGAAAGAGGGGCGAAAGATACCACAGAGACAGTCAAACTCATAGATAATAAAATACACTTTACCAAATATATAAAGTCACAACGTGTAGTCCGTTAACCGATCATATTCCAATAAATCTTTAGGAGGTAAAATCTTAGTCACCAAATTTGAATTAGTAGAACATCATCTATATAGCGAAAAGGAAAGTTAAAGGATATTGTTGACTTTTTATCTTTCTTCTTAAGAAGTTCCTGTATGGAGTCAGCCCCATAATAATAAAAGAACAAGTCGGCAAGAAGAAGGACATAATTGATTTCCATGGGAATGCCGACAGTCTGGTGAAAAATTCTCCTCCAAACATAACAAATGTTGTGTCAATCAAAAAATAAGGAATCTTAATAATGTCAGTGATTCTTTACAAACTAGAATTTATCCCTACCTAAGACAAGATATTGTTTCAAAGTTGGTCATTCCTTTTTATGAAACAAACCAATACCAACTATTTGAATCTGTCTTTTAGTTTGGAATGGGGAATACTTGCGTAGAGTGTAGAAATACAAATGTTTAAATACTATTGCAAGATGAAAGAGTCTTAAAATTTATGTACTCTAAAAGATCTTCGGAATTTTCAACTCTTTATACCAATATTCCACATACTTTACTTAAAGCTCGATTGAAAGAACTCGTCAGCTTATGTTTCATTTACAAAAAGGGCACTAGACGTATTAAATATCTAGTTTTCGGGAGGAATTTTATCCTAATTTGTGAAAAATCATACAAGCAAAATATACACCGAAGAGGATATCACTGCCATGCTGGACTTTTTAATTGATAACATATTTGTTGAATTTGGAGGTTTGGTCTTCCAACAGACTAATGGAATCCAAATGTGTACCAATTGCGCTCCTCTACTTAGAGACGACATCAAAAGTTCAATGAAGGATACAAAACTTAATTCACGTAGTTTTTTCACTGACCCCCGACCCCCCCCCCCCCTCCTTAACTTAAATTGGGAAAAACTGATTGACCCGTATGGATATATGTAAAAATCAATGTCGGATAACCAAATTTTGCTGCAGTTCAACAGCCCCCCCCCCTCCCAACCCTAAAACTATTTGAATTAATTTTTTTTTTATCTTACATAGATCTTTTGAAGTCGTCCCTTACAGATTTGTTTTTGTATTTCTATGAATCAGAATTTATCCTAGGGCTTGTACAGAAAGGAGAAAAGAAATTAGCCTAGTGTTTAAATTTCACCTTTCGGTATATTGATAATGTACTGTCTCTTGATAATAATAGATTCAGTGCTCACTTACATGTAACATGTGTAATATATCCAAGTGAACTTGAGATTAAAGAAACTACCAACACCGATAAATCTGCTTCATATTTAGATCTTTTTCTCGAAATAACTACTGATGGTAGGTTAGATACCAAATTTATGACAAACGCGATGATTTTGATTTTCCTATATTTAACTTTCCATTTCTGTGTAGCAACATCCCAGCGGAACCAGCATATGGAGTATATGTGTCCCAATTGATACGTTACTCTAGAGCTAGCTCAAAATACGTTGATTTTATTGAACGAGGAATACTGCCTTCTCAAAAGTTGCTAAGACAGAGCTATGAATCAATCAAGAAATTTTACGGTCGCCATGATGATATGATTGGCCATTATGACAAAAGTGTGTCAGATATCATATCTGATATTCTTCCTCAGTCATAATAACCTTCAATCCTTACCGAACTGAACAAGGAAATAACACAACGGGTGCCGTATACGTATGCTTACCCTTCCGCAGCACCTGATTCACTCCCTGTTTTTAGTAGAGTTCGTTTTGTTTCTTGTTTATTATTTACAACTGTTGATGTAAAAGTCTTTTGGATTTGTGATTCTTTGTTTACTCCTTGGTTTTTATTGTTATTGTCTTTTAAGTATCCATCTGATGGACGCCACCTCTAGAATAGACAGTTTCACAATACCATTGGAGCTCGCCTTTGATTTCTGATAAAATATATGTTACTAATTCAGAAATATGTTTCGTAGAGCACTTGAAAGAAACAGCAATATACCGTTGTTTGTAAGGACACTTATGAAGTTTAGGTATTCAATACAGTAATGGATTCATTTCTTCATCTTTGGTTGAAACTCCATGATTCCTCTTTGCTAAGTTTTGTGAGGGTAAATTTTGAGTTTCCAATTGAATTGTCAATACCTCATTCCTTTATCAAGCAATTCATGAAACTTTCAGGTATGGTAACTTGGATGGAAAGTCTTATTCGCATTCATTCCACATCTTATTTATTTTGAAATATACCATCGTCTGTCCATATTTATCACAATCGAAGTACTATCAACTTAAACCAAAATAAAACCTGATACATGTAGATTGCACCTTGTAAATACAGCTGATTTGCAAACCACGACTGTTTTGGGGAAATATATAATATTCATAAATAATTATTTTTTTAACGTACTGGTTCCCAGTTATGATTCCTATGTTTCGTGTCGTAGATACATAACTTGGGAATGTTACCAGTAAATATGCATATGCTGTCAGTTATATTGAAATCTGTGGAAATCCTTAATTCAAGGTAGGGATAGTACTACTTTTAGTGCACGTTTAAACTCTTAGAAGTTCGGGACATATACACTTTGAAAATATGCCGTACAGCACTATATTTTGATATTTGAAAAAAAATAGTAGTGCGTGTGAACTTTCCATATTTGGATATATTTTTTTCAAAACTTAATAGCAAAAGTGGTACAATTCTAGCCGTTAAAGGAGTTCCTATGTAAAATTGCATTGTAGATATATACAGAAATGCAACCTTTATTGGGTGTAAAAAGAGAACATACAGAATTTCACCAAGTCAAGTTTATCTCAGAGAATTGTTTTCAAATTAACTCAAATATGAAGTTTTATAAATCTCTCACGAAGATTGAGAAAATCCTGAACCTTAACAATGATGAGTTCGCATAATTTCACAGTTTACAGTATGCATAGCTTTTATTAAAGCCCTGAATGCAAAATAAATTCATAATAGAATGAAATTCAAAACAGTGTGGCTGTGGCCATTGATTGACACATTAAAGTCATCCATTGACTGGGGTCACCAAAGGTTTCTTAACGCCTTTAATTATAAAATAATTCAAAAAATTAATCAGGAATAACCTTTATGTTTTGATTTATATAATTGATATAAATCAAAACATCGTGTTATTTCTGATTAGTTTTTCGAATTACTTTATTAAAGTGTTGAGAACCTTTGGTGACCCCATAGTTTAGGTGTCTTTAAAAAGTACACAGTGAGCAGTAGTTGTTACATACAAACGTTCACTAAATTGTCCAAGTCAATGGATGAATTTAATGTGTCAATCAACGGCCACAGCCACACTGTTTTGAATTTCATTTTATATGCATATTTATAAGTTAAATTGTTAAGAAGTGCTTATATTTACTCATCACAGTCATTGAAACTCATAGATCCTGTCAGAATAGTATTGGTGAGATGGTTTTTTCTGTCAAAAACCCAAAAGTCAGCCGTAACCCCTAAATGTTCTTTTTTCTGACAGCGGCATGGCATTAAGAAAAAACAAGCTAGAAATACCCAAAAAAAATATTTCAAAAAAAAAAAATAACAATAGTATGGTACATGTATGTCCTAAACAGGTACTATTTTTTTATATTGCTAGAAACAGCAGAATAAATTAGAAAAAAATGAGGCCCAAGGGGCAATATAAAACAGAGAAAAATGGCTACCCCTAGGTCATAAAAGATTTAGCAAATAGGGCTTTGTTGAAACACTTATTATTTATAAATAAGGTATTTTATGTTAGATATATGGTCAGCAATGATATAATTGTGACACGATTTCTAACTGACCATTTGAGGCAGAAATTGTAAACTTTCATTGACAAAAAGGCATACAGTTAGATGTGGACAGGAAACAGATACAGGATTGAATACTTTATTTATTCTTTTTAATGTTGAAATAATTAACTGCTAAACATTACATTTATAGTATTCTGACATGTTTTCAATTTGTAATCAGAATAGTTTCAAACAGACATTTCATATAAGAAAATATGCACATATAGTAAACTGGCAATACTTGAAGTCTTGTTATCAAATTCTTTAAAGATTTGAAACAGGATTAGAGTATAAAATGTACTGTAGGAGACCACTTAGAGTATATAATTCTGGTAAATAAGTGTTGTTTTGAGAATATGTCTTGAAGGATTGATACTTGTCAGAATCTCTCTCTATAAACTATAGATAGAAGGTAAACGCATCAATATTAAGTAAAAATCGATTTAATATAGAATGGTTTATGCAACAAATTTAAACGTTCACATTTTATCTGATTCTACAATAGTAGGAATAAATCAATTAAGAAATATGAATTGCAATCAAAGGTGAACATATTATCCAACATTAAAGAAAAATCGAATTACAATATTCAAAAGCAACACTACTCAAAAACCACAACAATGATTACACGATTTCCATTAGAAATGCAGTTAATTAAACTACTGTAAATTATCGTATTAACACCAGTTTCAATATTATCAACCTTAAATTGCTTTCGAAAAATTAGATCTTGTGCATTTAAAGAGTATTTTGATATAATAAGAATGATATGAATAAAGATCAATGAAGAGATAATGTAAACTGTAAAGATGCTATACAAATCAGACAAATAAGTTTTGACGCAAAACATGATTTATGTAATTATTTAACATGGAAATTCGTGTTTTTCTAGATGCATGAACTCTTGCTCTTAGAAATATAAACAACATCGCTAAATGTACCTTCATGTCTCCTACCAGATACTTTAATGAAAGAGTGGCCGGTTCGCAGAAAATTGTGAATATTCGAAATAGCAAACTATTAACTTAAGTATTATCCCAAGTTGTTTTAACATATTTTGAAATTAATTGTAGCTTTCCGTTTTTTAAATAAATAATTGTTATCGATCATGTTTTAAACAGTTAAAGGTTTTCTTATTTAAACATAAAAACATACACAATTGTATTTCATTTTTTGTTAGTGTAGACGTTTTAAGATCATAGTTGGCTCTTCGCAATGATTTTAACTTGACATTTAACAACAAATGAACAATCAAAAGAACTGATAAAGTCTAGTAAGCATTAGATTAACAGTATATTCAAATTCTAAAAGCAAGTCTATTTCAGGATCTTGTATATGATAGTACCAATAAGGCATACAACCGTCAACAGGACATTTGGTGAGTTCACTGTTACTCCATTACCTAAACAAAAACAAAAAAAGTCCAAACTTTAAAATATATTTAAGTTGTCATACATTTAGATATTCATTGTTGAAGTAAAAGTTGGATTGGCCATGTAAAAACGAAACGTTATTTCCTTCCAAGTTTTTTTTATGAATACATTATGTTTACACCTATATACAAATTAAAGAAGTTTCTTTAAATATTTCTTCCTACTTTAACACATTTGTTGATTAAAGATCTTTAAAGTAAACTCGCTTTATTCAACTGCCACGCAAAACTTGTATATTAGAATAACTGCTAATTTTTATAGATAAAACCAAGTAACCAACGTTAAATGAAAACTGCACAGAGCATTTTTGACTTATTGTTCGATGACTGAAACACTCACGCTTTGTAATGAATAAGATATCATACCTCCTTAACGTGAGCATTTTTGAGATTCTTTTAATTAAATGTGAAAAGAAGGACGTACGGATGAACGGACGACGGACAGACACTAGTAAATCATTTTGGTCTTCTCACAGGTTTACAATCGCATATCCTACTCCTTTTTAAAATTCAGAATAAATTTGTTTCTGAAAAGCATTGTACTATTAAACTAGTCTTTTTTATGAAATCTTACATTTTCCGTTTTCTTCAGCTCCATTTTTACACTGACATTTATATTCGTCATTCACTTTCTTGCATTCTGCGTTCTCTACACACTCATTTATATGTCCATTTTCCATACAGTTGATATTATGAAGTTTTCCTGAAATATATACAGCGTACAGTAGAACAATATGTTACAATGCTAAAAATACCAAAATTGCCATGTTGTTAACCCTACCTTATAATTTTTGTTGCTGCGTTAGCTGTCCAAAAAAACAGAATAAATTGATATATTCAAAAATATATACATTTACCATAATATCAGACGTTCTCCATCGGCAAAACACAAAAAGTTTTACATTGAAGAACTACATTTTGTAAATCTAACATTGTTTGACTTAATTTAAGACAAATAAATATGTATAGACGGCTGAATATTTGACAATATTACGACAGACTTTCTCCGTTGGATACTCTGTGGTTATACAGATCCAACCCTATAGTTATATATATTTCGCCGGAACGTGAAAAGTGTTCACTTGGCTAGTTTTTGGGCAACTATCTATAGTTTGCGTTAATTCTTGAATCTTTGACAGGGCTGAAATCAAATTAAGGCAACAGTAGTATACCGCAGTTCGAAAGACTTGTAATCAATTGAGAGAAAACATATCCGGGTTGCAAACTAAAACCAAGGAAAACACAGCAACTATAAGAGAAAAACAACGAAACAACAGAAACACTGAAGTGCAACAAAAACAAACATAGAACGAACTATAAGATAACAACTGCCATTTCCCCGGCCATTTTTAACAAAAAATAGTGGGTTAAACCTAGTTCTGTGGCTAGTCCATATGACAATGTTAAAAATACCACTAACATGACAACATTACATGACAGGAATACAGTACAAATTAATGCAAGAACATTCAGGTCAGAGAAATACACAAATTAACAATGCATTAGAACATTTCGACATGCTTACCACAGAATAACAACAAACACGGAACACACAACCAAAGACAGTGCACAAAAACCGCACACAAAAACAGCACATAAAAGCAGCAAACAAAACAACATGAGCTGTCCGTCACATGACTGTATCAACGCCACAAAAAAGACATCACAGGTAAATTTAAAAAAAAAAGATGTAATTTATAATTAGGTTTGTAATTATGTTATTTGAAGTATTTTATAACAATTGCAAGAATATTAATAAAGATTTGTGTTAGTAATAAGATAATAATTGTAATCTCTAGCGATATAGGTATTTCGTCTTAATCAAACTACAAAACAAATAAAATTGTTCAATTGTATGATAGTCTTAATCCAAGTCATTATTTGTACTACTTTAAGACCTGTTTTTCTAAATTAAACTCGCCGTTTATTCAAAGATACGACTGCTTAGTTTTGGGCAATTTAAGTCCAGATAAGCGCTTTGGAAGAACAATGTGTAATACGTTTCAATTCCTATTGTTCAAGACCAATAGATATAGCAACCGTTAAAATTGACCGATCTTCATCATCAAAATAGTAATACAGGTTGAAATATTTGGTGAGAATATAATAAATTATCTATCGCATAATCATGATAATTGCTATCTTTAGAAAGTCACAATTTATAAATGTTTTGCGTCTGAGGCGCTCAGTAAATCAACATCAGTAGCAACTTTAAAACTAAAAATCAAAGATGGTGTTTATTAAATACTCAATCAGCTGAAAACTTGAATATCCCACTAAATATCTGATCAAAAGACGCAAATTAAGACTGAAAACATCATCAATACCGCAATACCTCTGTTAAAGACGGTCACATACAATTAAATCACACCTCTAGATACAATGTCTTACTTATTGTATTAAAACTTACTTGCAGCACACTTATCGCTTAAAGGATAGCTGTCACTGTTACACATGCACTTATTTGGTCCGGATCCATGTTGTGTACATACAGCCATTGGATCAGCACACGGTTTGTCTGTTTCAACTGTGCATTCTGTATTTAGAGCTATTTCTGATAGAGAAATCAATAGTATTAGATCGCTACTTCATTTGTTTATATCAGTGATTTTCGAAAATATGAGAGTATTTTTACACAGTATGCTATAGTGATCTTATGATATACATGGAGTTCGAATGAACCTCACATGGAATTTACTAGGGCCATACATATGATATTATGTCACCAGAACACTGTATAACGAATTTGGGTTACAGACTAACTTACCACGTATCCATCAATCTTAAGTAAAAAAACTTTTCAAGGAGATAGTTTCTTATTTTTCCGTCAAACACATGGTATTAACAATTTACCTGAACCAGGATTAACAGCGTCGGGAGTTTCAGATGCTCTTGTTCCACTAATTGCACTCGTCATGTTATTAATTGGTAGTAAAACATTCGGAGATGTCAAAATCGGGAAAAGGGATTAGATTATTACGTGTGGAACATATTTGTTATTAGTTACAAAGAAACTCTTTTGAATTGTTTTACATTTCCATTTCGGGATCTTTTACAACTGTCTTTGCGGTATGGGCTTTGTTAATTTCTGTGTCATTTTGGTCTCTTGTGGAGGGTTGTCTAATTGACTATCACACCACATCTTCTTTTTGTTTATCCATTAGTGTCATGTTAATAATAAACGTGTCCAACTTTACAATTAGTTACGCTTGGTTCAATAGGTTCATTGTCAGGAGTCACTGTTTATGAAGGTAATCATGTTGGTAACACAGTTTACAATTCACAAAACCGGCACAGCTTGAAATTTAATGCATAAAGAACTAGTGAATTTAACATATATGTTTTGTTGTAACAGAGAAGTTTAAATGTAGTCCAAATATAGCCTTGAAAAAAGAGTTCCAAATGATGGGCAAAAGATACCAGAGGGACACTCAAATTCATAGATTGAAAATAAACTGACAACGCCATGGCTAAAACCAGGCAAAAAATAGTACACAAGACAAAACATAGAAAAACTTAAAAATAAGCAACACGAACCCCACCAAAAACTGGGAGTGATCTCAGATGCTCCGGAAGAGTTAGCTGATCCTGCTCCTCATGTGGCACCCGTCGGGTTGCTCATGTAATTACAAACCCGGTAAAACAGTAGTTTAATTCAGTAGGTCATATTCGTGGTAAAAAGGAAAGTGGATTGTTGTTACGACATAGGACACATATCCGATATCATCTGTGAAACGGTTATTCCATAACGGTCAACCAACTTGTCATGGCGTCTGTAAGATTAACGAAGGGATGATTTCAACTTCATTATTTGGAACTGTTGGTTCAAAAGCTTCCTTGTGAGCACCCGTTTTTAATGAATAGGAAATATAAGACGGGAATATCGTATCGATTTGGAGATTTTGTTTCGAACCGACCCTCATTGTCAATTTCTTGATGTAAGTTTAGATATGAGGCAGACTGTATCTGATGTATCAATGGATTTCAACTTAATCATAAAATTTCAAAATGGCCAGACCTTAGTTTTTGACTGAAATATTTCAAAAGATTCTTTGTAAAAACCAAATCTCCTCATGAGAGTACATTTGTAACTTTGCGCATATTTTGGTCATGCAAGCTTGATAAACTCATTGGTCGTAATTAAGGATTCAAGCCTTTTTCTGTAATCAACAACTGCCAATGATGAAACTGAATCTTTACACAAAATCTTTCCTCTGGATATTGGGTGGCCGCCTAAGTAAATTGTGCTTACACATATTTAGCATTATTGAAAATTGAAGATTTCAAGAGTCTATACTCCTTAACTTTATATATGATGTGCCAAAATGAATTTGTTTCTATGTAAAATTTGCAGTATGATGACCTGATTTAAAAAAAAAACCATTAAAAGTCTATGTTCAATCCTCACTCTTCGTGAACTTACTCCTTTTGAATATCAACCGACTCTTCTTATTTATGTTCTAACATTCTAAGTTGTTGAACCACACCGCCTTTTTTAAAACTGTTCGTCTTATTGACTATTAGATGAATTTTATTTTTCTCCGATCAAGCACATCCAACAAATGGAAAACAACTGTCATATTCCTGAGTAAGTATCGGACATCTCTTTATATAGAAAATGGTGGATTAAAACAGGTTGTATAGCTAGCTAAACCTCAACCTTTTATCCTTCTTATTAATGTCTGTAAACTTAGTGCCAGTTATGAAAAAAGTTAAATCACAAAAATACTGAACTCAGAGGAAAATCTAATCGGAAAGTCCATAATCAAATGTCAAAATCAAATGACAAAACACATAAAAATTAAGAACTGTCATATTCCTGACTTGGTACAGGCAGTTTCAGTTGTATAAAATGGTGGATTAAACCTGGTTTTATAGCGCTTAACCTCCTTTTTGATGACAGTCTCATCAAATTTCGTTATATTTACAATGATGCGAGAATTAAACAGACATAATAAATAAAATAGTCAAAATATGGGTACAGCAGTCATCATCGTGTAACAAGTTTAAAAGGAACAATTCAACAGAACACAAAAACATCTATCTACAAACTCATTCATTGATTCGCGTGTCTGACGTCAGAAAATTTTATTTGTCACATATATTTGTCGTTCAATGTATATACAAACAATTTTAAAATTTCACATGGGCAAGTTAGCACACAGAGTTAAAAATCAAAAGTATGTAAGAAATAATTTCAGAAAGACCGAGATTTTAAATAGATTAAAAGTTATATAGAATTTATAAGAATCCACAAATAGTTCATTCCACTACGCGATTGAATAATTTTGACGTTTGTGATTCAACGTATTATTTATAATAGAAATATATCATAATGACATATAATAGAAATATATCATAATGAAATATAATAGAAATATACCATAATGATATATAAAAGAAAAATATCCTAATGACGGGATCTTTTGAAGTACAGAGTCACGTTATAAGAACCAAAGAAACACAAAAAGTCGCATACACAAAACACACCAGCAAAAAATGAAAGATATTACAAACACATTGACGGGATGTCTTAGTACCGAACCATGTTTAATGGATATCACATAAAACAATCCAACAGTTAAAGTAATATTAATAATAGAACAAAGACAAATGATAGAACAATATAACACGTTTCATTCTATGTGTTAGAAGTAAAAACATGTGCACAATGTATACATGTTTTTTTAGAGACTATATTGATCATCTAATATTCAACGTGAAAAATACTGGCTATGATATAATAGATATAGGAAGATGTGGTGTCAGTGCCAATGAGACAAATCTCCATCCAAATAACAATTTATAAAAGTAAACCATAATAGGTCAATGTACGGCTTTCAACACGGAGCCTTGGCTCACACCGAACAACAAGCTATAAAGGGCTCCAACATTACTAGTGTAAAACCATTCAAACGGGAAAACCAACGGTCTAATCTATACAAAAAACGAGAATCGAGAAACACGTATAAATTACATGAACAAACGGCAACTACTGTACATCAGATTCCTGACTTAGGACAGGTGCAAACATTTGCAGCGGGATTAAACGTTTTAATGGTGCCAAATATTATCCCTTTTTCTGAAACAATAGCATGACATCACCTTAACTCAATCAAAAAACGTAAATGAACACACTATGAACAAATAAATTTGATTTACGGTATCTGAATGCAAATGCACAGTTAATAAAATATTAGGGACAAACATTCAAGGCCAAAAGGCAAAAAAGCAAGTCCAAATAAAGCCATGGCAAGACACCACTGCAAAATATTAAACCCTTCGAAAAAAATCACTTTTGAAAAAAATGGTTTTAATAAGATATACAGGCAAATGAAAAATAACTTTGTCGTTTTAGGTATACTACTTATGTGTATAAATTTCTTCCAATAATTAGGAATACCAAGAAAGTTCTGTCATATAAATACACAATTTAGTACTAGATACAAATTTGGGTGAATATCAACAATAAAATTATACAATTAGAGCTAGCTAAAACTTCCTTGTACAGATATAATGAGAATAATCTTGAAGTTTATACAAATGTAGTACGAAGAAGTGAAAATTAGAAGATATTCAAAATAATCAAAGCTGGTATATAGACAAGATATATAAGCATACTACCGAAGCCCAAAGTGTTTTTTTTTTTTTTTTTATAGTAATAGAATATTTGGCTAATCATGTTATTTGGAAAAAAGATTAAAAAAAATATGTAGCCTTCTCAACACCACCATATATGTTTTATAAAATAAACTGTTATCTATAAAAAAAAAAAAAAGAAGATGTGGTATGATTGCATTCTGTAATATCTGTTTTGTGTTTGTATGAATTATTTACAAGGGAAAATCAACTTTGCCAAATGTATCTAATGTTGTATTTAAACAAAAATACTACTGCCAAATATCCAAATTTAAAGGATTTTTAATTTTCTTTTTATTAATAGGTTTTCTTTTTTGGTTTTATTTAGTATTTGTTTTTGATTTATTTATTATTTTCTCTTCTCTTCTCTCTTTCTCTCTTAAGGAGGCCCGAGGGTATAAGATTTTCAAAAAAAAAATAAAAAAATTAATTTTTCATTACAGAATTTATTTATTACCTTTTAAGTCAAATGTAAGTAGTTGATACTTTATCATATGGTACAAAAATCATTCCAAAAAATCAATTTGTGTTGGCCCCATGTGACTTTTAAAATGTAGATATCATTGAAAAAGCTCCAAATTAGCTCCCTTTGGTGCAAAAATGCCATTTTTGTGGCATTAAAATTGAAATATCTTTTTTAACTCATCGGTGACCTATATGTTTTATTGTTGTTTCCGAATGAGCTGTACATAAACTAAGTAATTGTAAAATTTAAGTTATTTATGTAATTTAGTTCTTTTTTTATTTCGATATTACCGCTATTTCTCCTATTAGTTCATGTCCTTTTTTAGGAAAAAGGACATAAACAAAAATGTATGCTTCTTTCGGAGGCAGATTGTGAGCGTAAATGAACGCTGACCCCATTTTTTTTTATTTCATTTTTGTATAAGTATAAGATAAAGTTCATTTATAGAAAAATATAGAGAAATCCTAAAAATTTGATTTAGACCCGCGAGCCCCCTCAAATAAAATTCTCTCTTTATTGAACAATATGGAAATAATAGATTCATAATAATATATTGAATATATTTTATTATTTTGAATACTAACAATTACTAAATATTTTTCTATATAAATATACAATCTAATGTTTAACGAAGCCGGGATAAGGTGCCGGTTTTTTCTTGTATAAAACCAACAAATGTGAAAGTTTTCAATAAAGAATGTATAAAAAATAAAAATAAAATAAAAAAAAACATGGTAACCGATACATTGTCATGTACATTCACGAAGTAATTGTACTTTCCAAAAACATCAGTACCACAATTCAAATTACGCATCTTTCTAGAAAAATGTTTTAACTTTATAAATGTTTTTCGTAAACCATATATATAAAACTTGACAAAAATACAACTTACTTGGTTTACAAGTTTTAGCCGTAGAATCAAAGAACTGACTAACAGGTGTTGTACATTGACATATATCTGATGTACATTTCAAGGAATATAAGCAGGTACTGTCACCGGTAGCTGTTACACATCCTCCTCCTAATGCACCCTCTGAAAGTAAAGTTTCATTTCTTTAATTGTCTAGTTTTTCTTTTTATTTTCAGCTAGATCTTCAATCCATATAAAAAAGAAGATGTGGTATGATTGCAATGAGACAACTCTCAACAACAGACCAAAATGATACAGAAATAAACAACTATAGGTCACCGTACAGCATTCAACAATAAGAAAAGCCCATACCGCATAGTCAAATATAAAAGGACCCGAAATGACAATGTTAAACAATTCAAACGAGAAAACTAAAGGCCTTACTTATAAAAAAATAAATAAACGAAGAACAAATATGTAACACATAAACAAACGCCAACCACTGAATAACAGGCTCCTGACTTGAGACAGGCACATACAGAAATATTATCACTGTTTAACGTTTAATGGTCAAAAAGTCAAATAACAAAAAATCGAAAAAATCGAAATTCACCTGACCCACAGGGTCAATTGAGCTATTCTAATTCTAATTGGCGTCCGTCGTTTACTCTTACAAAAATGTTCTCCTCTGAAGGTACTTGACAAACGATAACTAAATCATCATTGGGTAACAAAATGTATTTTGTTTAAACCATGTGTCCGATGAACCGGCCCTCCAAAAAGATGGCCGTTATGGCTAAAAATAGAACATCGATTACTGAAGGTAAATGTAGATTTCAGCTCATATCTCTGAAATCATTTAACTGTCCCTCTTCAGGTAAGGTTTTTTGTCAAGGTAGTTTTGGATTAATTTAAATCCAATTAACGTGAAACTTAGTACACATGTTCTTTATTCAGGATCAGATCATTCTAAATGAAATAAGTGTCAAATGTTCGAACTCCTTTGTGTTTTTCCATACGATACAAGGTAAAATATATTGCCCCATAACACCTATTTATCGTTTAACATAAGACTAAGTAGCCCATAAAATGTCATTTGACAAAATTTAAACAGATTCTTGATTTTTTTTTTTGATTTGAGACCCAAATAATACTAATGCAAATATAAGGTAAATGTCCGAGTGAGCCTTTTCTCGTAATATTTTATAAATCAAATATCTCGAAAAGGAGCGCCATGACCTATCAATATTTTTAGCTTATTTTGATCCTTAGCTAATACTCTTCCAGCTTAAAGTGTCCATGTTAACTTTTTGATTTATTTAATTTTACCTTAGATCACCTAAGTACATCCTTAAATGCCAAATTTGAGTTTTGATTCCAATTCCACAGTCAACTGAATATAGACATAATAGTAAGAGTGGGGCATGGGTATTATGAACACATTCTAGTTTTATCCTCTTTTGTGTTTTGAAACAAATAAAGAAGATAAAGACAAAAACTGAACAGAATAAAACATCAGTAATACAAGATAAACAAAATAGAGATTTTTATCATTATAACGTCTATTCTCGTATACAATGTTGGAGGATGTCCTTTGTGTGATATGCACATAGACCAAGATGAATGTCACAGTCTCTTTAGAGCCTCTAGTTTTGTTTGTTGTTTTGCTTAGTTGTATCCACATGTTACACAGGGAATGGCTAAAAGAGGGGTGAAAGGCACAGGATTATAGTTAAGACATCGACACATATATGCTATCATCGGATCTGTAAAACGGATATAACATAACGCTCAACCAACTCGTGATGGCTTTCATATAATTGTTCAAGGGTTGATTTCAACTTCATCATTTGGAACACTATGTTTTACAGCATCCTTGTGAGCAGCAATCAAATGGTGCTACATAATTTGAAATGAACAGTTCACAATTGGGAAGCCGAAGTTTTCTAAAACCGACCCTCATTGTCAATTTCTAGACGTATATTGTAGTTCAAGATATACGGCGTGCTGTATCTGTTGTATCCTTTATCTCAAATTTGATTCAACATACTAATTTTGAATAAGTTGGTGAGAGAACATCATCTATATAGAGAAAAATAAAGTTAAAGGATACTGATAACTTCTTTTTCTTTCTTCTTAAGAAGTGTCTTACGAAAACAGCCTGAATAATAAGAATAAAGGAACAATCGACCAGAAGAGGGACACATTAAAATAACGAAAATACCGAACTCCAAAAAAACTCTAATCGAAAAGTCCCTTGTTTGAAAACACCAAAATCATAACCTCAAACAAATAAAAAGCTGAATACATGCATGCTCCGTATTGGCGGATCTCTTCTGGCATTTCGTTTAGTTACCGGTGTATATCAAGTTCTGTGTTGGTGTAAAGAGTTAAATTATTTAATTGGTTAACTAGAAATGTCATAAACTTACCATGTCCTTCTATCATTATATGGATTTTCATTTTGAAAAAAACAGTAAGGTCACAAAAATACTGAACTTAGAGGAAGATCAATTCAGAAAGTCCATAATCACATGGCAATTTCAAATAACAAAACGCATCAAAAACGAATGGACAAGAACTGTCATATTCCTGACTTGGTACAGGCATTTTCAAATGTAGAAAATGGTGGATTAAACCTGGTTTTATAGCGCTAACCCTCTCACTTTAGTCTCATCAAATTCCGTTATATTTACGTTGATGCGTTAACTAAACAGACACAATAAATAAATAGTCAAAATATGGGTACATCAGTCATCATCGTATAACAATTTTAAAAGGGACAATTTAACAGAACACAAAAACATCTTTCTACAAACACATTCATTGATTTGTGTGTCTGACGTCAGAAAATTTTATATGTCACATAAATTTGTCGTTCAATGTGCATGCAAACAATTTTAACATTTACATAGGCAATGTTAGCGTATAGGGTTAAAAAATTAAAAGTATGTAAGACTAAATATCAGAAATTGACCGAGATTGAAAATAGTCCAAAAGTTATATAAAGAATTTATAAGAATCCACAAATAGTTAATTCCACTATCAGTCATCATCGTATAACAATTTTAAAAGGAAGTATTTAACAGAAAACAAAAACATCTATCTACAAACACATTCATTGATTTGAGTGTCTGACGTCAGAAAATTTTATACGTCACATAAATTTGTCGTTCAATGTCAATACAAATAATTTATAACATTTTCATAGGCAATGTTAGCATATAGGGTTAAAAAATCAAAAGTATGTAAGAATAAATTTCAGAAATAGACAGAGATTGAAAATAGTCCAAAAGTTATATAAAGAAATTATATAAATCCACAAATAGTAAATTCTACTACGCGATTGAATGATTTTGACGTTTATGGTTCAACGAATTTTGTAATTCATAATAGAAATATATCCTAATGGCATAAACAAGAACAATATCATACTGACGGGATCTTTTCAAGTACAGAGTCACGTTATAAGAACCAAAGAAATACAAAAAGTTGCATATAAACTAATAACTGTCTGGTTGTTTTTTTGTTTTTTTAATTTATTTTTTTATTTCTTTTACAATGCACTCTTATATTAGAGGTATTGTTGATTTATTTTTGAGGGCTCATATCTATGTGAATTTAAAAACATTTTTGTTGAGGGGGAGGGGGGGGGGGGTAAACAAAACTAAATTTATGTTCATTGTCTTGAGAGGGAAAAGTTAGTTATTCATCATTGTAATCAATCACGGCATCCTTTTATACCACTTCGTCACAATAATGATTTGAATCTATTTGTACATTGAACACATGTTGTGGGAAGTATTTATTTACGAAATACTTGTTTTGTTATATTTATATAATTACTTAACAGGGCGCTTGATACAATATATGAACCTTTAGCAAGTTTTAGTTATGCTGTCAAATACCGTAGATCTACATAAACGACGCTAACAAATGTGAACGGATTATCATGTCGCATTTAACAGGCGTAATGGAAAGTCAGTAATGGTATTGGCAATACAACGCAAACTTTTGCATCGACATCAAAGCCATCATTTTTGTAAAAGAGGGACGAAAGATACCAGAGGGAAAGTCAAACTCATAGACAGAAATAAAACTGACTACGCCATGGTCAAAAATAAAAAGACAAACAGCTAAAAAATAGTACAGAAGACACAACATTGAAAACTAAAGACTAAGCAACACGAACCCCACCAAAACCTGGGGTAATCTCAAGTGCTCCGAAAGGTAAGCAGTTCCTGCTCCACATGTGGCACCCGTTGTGTTGCTTATGTTATTACAAATCCAGTAAATAGTCAAATTTTGTAGGTCACATTCGTGAAAAGGGAAGCGTATTGTAGTTCAAACATAAGGAATATATCCGATATCATCTGTGAAACGGTTATTTCATAACTGTCAACCAACTCGTGATGGCGTCCATAAAATTTACGAAGGGATGATTTCAACTTCACCATTTAGAACTCTTGGTTTAATAGTTTCCTTGTGAGTTGCAATCCTCTATCAAGGAAATCATTGTAGGAAATACAAGCCCGGGCATATCGTATCAATCGGGAGATATATACTCCGTATGCAGGTGCTGCTGGAATGTTGCTACATAGAAATGGAAAGTTGGGAAGCTGAAATCATTTCTTTTGTCGTAACGTTTTGTTTTCAAACGACCCTCATTGTCAATTTCTAGATGTAAGTCAAGATATAAGGCAGACTTAGCTGTATCTGAGTAAGTGTAGTTGTATCAGTGGAAGTGTTTCACAAATCCAACAACCAAAAATATAAACATATTTGTTCAGGGTTATGCGTATCCAATTACATTTCTAAATATTTTTTTCTTATCGAACGTGTTATGAATTTCTGTTGTCATCAAACCCAAATTGACAATGAATATGATGTATTGTACATATGCATACTGGCAACGCACGCGCCATTATCGTCCTTGTAATGGGTTGTTATACATAGACATGTATTCAAATTGAAAAAACGATGATTATGCATTGTCAAAGTCAAAGAACTTTTCATGCATTTCATTTTTTAAATCGAACACATGGGACCCTTGACTTTTGTACCTATTGGTTCAGTACATAATATGATTGAATAAAACATGTTATAACAGATTGAACCTTTGTTTCCATTCAGTTATGAGTAAGTTCTCTTCTGATGAAGTTTATATAATATATTGTATACATACTGCCCACGCATGAGCCATTGGTGTGCTTGTAATGGGTCGTTTTACATAGACATTTATTATTATCTGCTTTACATTCAGCGCTAGCGTCCAGACATTGGTCAGTAGGTCCAGGTGTACAGGTAGCTTCTAATGCAATCTCTGACAGAAAAAGAAAACATAGTCTCAAACAATACAGAATAAAACAAAGCCATGGTTAAGACATATTGTTTTATTTTAGGATAAACAACAACACACGACAACTAATGAATTGCCGGCTTCCAACTTTTATTTCGTGCATGCTTTGTTTTATTTTTCACCAAGTGTAAACGATTTTCTTTTAACTATATATGTGACTGATGAAAAAATTAACGTAGTATTAATATATAACCATTAGTTTTAATATTTTATATCACTGTTCTTGTAATATAATTATAATAACTTGAAACTGCATTATACAAAAAATGAAAGTTGTTGTTTTTTTTCTTAAATCTTTTTTCCTTACTGGAGACCTACATAATTTATGCTAGAAGCTATGAGTCAAGTTTCAATTGAAATTGGATATAGGCTATTAACATGTATGATTTTCAACAATTAAACACAAAACTTGCTTTCAACTTTTACAAAATAGTTTTTTGTCGTTATAAACCCCCTGAACGTATTTATAAACTGTGCTTTAATTGTTACACAATCCCTACGACTGAAATTGTACATTTCTGTAATTTCCATTTCAGCAACATAAACATTGGATCCTTGATTTACATTCCGTTTGTGTGTTGATCAAGTAAAAGAAACGATTAACACATTATTTTACAACAGATTGAACCTATGTTACAATTCATTTACGATTACGTTCTTTTCTGAAAAAGTTTTTCTGAAATAGTTTATACATACTGGCAGCACATGCGCCGTTGCCGTTTTTGAAATGAGTTGTTTTACATAGACATTTATTAGCATGGTTAGTATCTGCTTTACATTTAGCGCTAGTGTCTATGCATTGGTTAGAAAGTCCAGGTGTACAGGTAGCTTCTAATGCAATCTCTGAAATGAAAACAATTAAAACGATGAATAAGAAATGGCAAAAAGAAGATAAAGCATTTTATATTTTGTCTATCTTGCAGATGGCTTGTTTAAATTGTTTGTGTCCTATACAAATACATTGACTAGACCCGAAATTACTTTAAATTTCTTTAAATTAAATAAATATTATTATTTTTACCAAAAAATGTCCCTGACCGAGAGCATACATGCAGTGTAAGTGGCTTTTTCTTGATTTATAATAAACATAAGTGTTTTTCGTTTTTATTCTTTTTTTTACATATATGTCCATATTTTCAATACAACAGTTGATTATTTAAATTTATGAAAAACATCCAATTTAAAGTTCAACTTTTGGATAATCGAAAACATGTGTTTAGGTAATTTAATACACATAAAATACTTTGATATAATTAATTTGTTTTGTAAAAGATACTGAGGTTTCTTTTGTTTCTATCAACATACTCTTATTCCAATATATAGAAGAAAAAAATAAAGCTTACTTGCTTTACAAGTATTATCAGTCGAATCAAAGAACTCGCTAGCAGGTGTTGTACACTGACATGTATCTGTTGTACATTTTAGGGAATATAGGCAGGAACTGTCACCGATAGTTGTTACGCATACTCCTTCAAATCCGCCCTCTGAAAGTTAAGTTTCATCCCTTCGATTATGAAAAAAGTTAGTTCTGACATCTTATTATAATCTTCGTTAAAATATATATCTTGATTTTTCCATCAAACAGCTCATTAGCTTAGAGCAATGTTTTGTTGTTGTTTTTGATGGATGTGTTTTGCGTGTATCATTTTGAAAGAAACAGACAGAGAATAGAAAAAACATATATTTTAAATTCCTACTATACCTTTTAATATAATACTAATTCGTCAGTGTTTTGAAGTTGTCTGTTAAATTGATAGATATAGGCTCACGTAACGGGCACTTGCATAGCATTTCGCAGATACGTGTTTGTGACAATGTCGATGTCGCCAGTAATAACATGGCCATTCTGATTATATTTGTTTGGGATATTAGCATAGTTGCATTTAGGATGTTTTTACCTCAAGTCCTCAATATTGAGATCCTGCAAGACATATGTGCAAATGACAATTTAGGAATTGGTTTGGTAACTGATCTTATAAAATTGGAAAGTATCTTCGAGTGAATTCATTTTTATGAAAGATATTGCTATCTTATAGTTGATGTATTTCAATATCAAAAACGAAAAAAAAAAAAATGATTATGTATTGTCGAAGTCAAAGAACTGTTCATACATTTCATTTTTTAAAAATCGAACGCATGGGACCCTTGACTTTTGTACCTATGATTTCATATTGGTCCAGTAGATGATTTGATTAACAAATCATGTTATAACAAATTGAACCTTTGTTTCAATTCAGTTATGAGTAAGTTATCTTCTGGTGAAGTTTATATAATATATTGTATACATACTGCCCACGCAGGAGCCATTGGTGTGCTTGTAATAGGTCGATTTACATAGACATTTATTAGCATTGTCAGTATCTGCTTTACATTCAGCGCTAGCGTCCAGACATTGGTCAGTAGGTCCAGGTGTACAGGTAGCTTCTAATGCAATTTCTAGAATGCAAACATAAAAGTCAGTTTTAACACATTATATGCATACTATAACCTTTGATAATATATAAGCAGGAGATATACAACAAATTAATTACACACATATTTTGATCAATTGCAGGATAAAATTGCAAGACAAAGGCTATGTTGAAAGAGAGTACATTTTTGTTTATTTTTACAATATATGATGTATGTTGTTATTACATTTTAGGGTGTCGTTATTTCTGCTTCTTGCTATGTTTTGATATAGTTATAAAGCTAGCAAATACGAATATCTCATAAAACTAGTAAATACACGGGGTAATAAATAAATACGACCGTCACTTCTGTTGTCTGTTCTCTCTCATCATTGGTAGCGTGAATAAATAATCAATAGTACAAATGATACTTTTATTAAACTTCTTGAACAGCCGATATATTTCCATGCAAGTACAATATTGCAACAATAATATATAATTTACATACGGGGCGAACTACTAAAATAATATTCTTTTTCTTACAAGTATTTTTGTACGGACCAAACGAAATTATCTTAAATACTACAATCTCAAATATACGGTAAATAAAGACAAGGCATACAGCTATCTGCGCTGCTTCTTAACTCTAAACTACGACCCTTATATATAAAATAAACTGCGAGGCATACAGCTAAATGCGCTGCTTCTTAACTCTAGCATTCTAAGAACCCCCATGATGAGCCTTGCTGCAAGCCAAATGTGTACACAGCAAAGACTGACGTTGCACTGGTATTTATTTCAAATTACCGGAAGTAAATATTCTAAGCAGGAAGAAAAACATAACGTCAAACGCTGACATATAGTATAAGAGTCCTTGACTCAAAATGCTTACAATAATACACTCTTATGAATAAACAAATCTAGACATATTAATTATTCCAGTTAAGAACTCATAAATGTACACCTTTGGTTTCACGCTTATAATATTGACCAAACGGTAACGTTCTGAACAATATATGACAATGTTGCGCCATATATGACGTTATCGATACAGCTATTAACATAAAGTAAAACGTACGTTAATTACTCATTCAATATACGAAATACTAGAAATAACTTCTAACAACTTATATCAACTCTCTTAATACAATAACAGCAATAGTTCTTTACTTGGAAATAACCAATATACACATTTACAACACAGGGGTTCCAATGGTTCTCTTCGCTACCGAGTCTGTAATGTTAATAAAATATGATTTGTTTTGTTTTGACAAAAACAAAAATTAGTGCTGTCACGTTGGTTTGTTCTTATGATTATTTCCTTCTTTTGTTTACATAATTATTAACTTTATTTTTTTGATTTTTAAAGGTTTTTGTTAAAGTCATAAGAAACCGCTTAGTAAAAAAAAAATGCATGTGTTTTTTATAACTAAATGGATAGTTTTCATTATACAACTTATGTACATATACTTTTTTCTGAGGATAATTCTTTAATTTGTCCACATTTAGAAGAAGTTTACTTATTTGTAATTGCTTGCTTCAAGGAAGCAATTCGCCGACATATTTTCCGTATGCGTAGTGACATGAGCATGACCCTCCTCGTAAAAATCCGGTGATCGCAATACGCATGGATCTGTCATCAAAATAAGCAATTATCTGTTAAACACGTGCTCAATATCCATGCTTTTTGTTATTTGTTTACTATAAGGTGACAATCGATAAACTTCGGCTTCAAAACACGGCATTTAATGAGTAGACATATTTGTTAAATCATAACAGACAGAGAGAAAAAAAATACGATTAAACGATATATTTGCGTAAAAAAATTATAAAATCGTGCACAGAGGACTAAGTTTATGGTATATACATGCATTGGTTCAAGAATTGGATAAACATTATTGTTCACCACTCACTCGTTTTATATGACTTGAAGATACGAAACAAAAACCAAATCTATATTCAAAGTTAGTTGTATTTCTATATTCAAATATATAGAAGTTCTGGTATTCCTGTCATTTTGATATAAAAGGACAACTCAAGAATGTATATTCTTTTGTCGGCCCCTCCATAACCAAAATTACGCTGAATAATTCATGCCTTAAATTATATGTAGTATTCGATATTAAAACCACTACAGTTTTGAATTCTTGATCATATAAAAGGGCAATAAAGATATTATACCACTAAATTATAGTATGTTCTATCCGATTGCATATGAAAAAAGTTCGCAAAAAATATTCCATTGAATTTGACAGTTGTAGAAAACTATTCCTATATTTTCATTCAGAAAAAAAAATATTCAGAGTCATAAACTTATATATTATTAAACTATTTGAAATGAAAATCAATGATTTGGGATTTTTTTCTGAAGTATTGTAGAGGATAAAAGAGGGACGAAAGATACCATAGGGACAGTCAAATAAAACTGTACTCATGTCAAATAATGCCTTATCTAAAACAAAGATTAATTCTGCACTATTTTTTAAACAAGTCTAATAGGGGAAACAGTGATGACATTACACCTATAAGGATATTTTTCCAATTGTAGTTTGTATTTAAAATTATGCTGCAACTTTGTCAACATTTCATGTTAAGGTTCGACTTTTTTTCATTCAAAATATTCTTTTGAACTATCGGGGATTTGAAAAATGTATTTCCAACTGAAGACAAAATTGGACCTATTTTCTTAATAGTCATTAGGAAATATCTTATATTCTTTAAATTCCTTTTTATTTCAGAAATTGAACCGTGATATGTTAAATATTGTATACATTTTGTAAACAAGGTATCAGAAGTCATGAACTTTTCTTATTCATCTAACAAGTCATTAATCAGCCAATCTTCTTTTCCAGTCTAATATTTATGTAAACTGATTGATTATCAACCTTTAATTTGGAGATCATTCCAAGCATCAAATACTTCTTTCCTCGTTGGATTTTTCAACTTTTTATATGCGCCCAAAGAATTAAATTTTCTGAAAAGAGGAATACTTTTACAAGTTTGGATCTATTTCTATTTGTTTTTCTTATCCAGGTTACTTTTAAATCTTTTATGTAGTTATCAATGTTTATGATTTTGAGATCTCATGAACAGTGTGGTTAAAATATAGTTTCTCTTTTAACTTTATTTATTTTGTCAATGAAATGTTTAAGCTGTCTTATATTTTGACTAGGTATGGATAGGAATAAATGGTTTTAGTTTGATATAATAAGGTTTTGGTCACTGTTATTTTTCCAATTGGGGAGAGTGTTCGTTTTTAGTCATTTCGATTTCTTTCAACCTGGGTTCACAGTTTAAACTTTAACTTTCATCACGATTCATGGAGGACTTTGTTCCAAAAAGTCTTAATCTACTGGGACCCGACTGAAATCCACAACTAACTCGCATTGTTTCTTTGGATAACTTTTTCTTCCCAACCAAAACAACCTTAACCTTGTCAAAATTTATATTAAGGCTTTAAAATCTGGGCCCAGTTTCACGAAGCTGTCTTAGGACTAAGACATGTCTTTGGATGGTCTTATGACATATCTTAGTCCTAAGTGGGTTTCACAACGTGGTCCTAAATAAGAACATCTCTTAAAGTTGGTCATAAAGTTAGGACTACTCGAGACGTGTCTTATGATGGTTTTAGCATAATCATAAGTTTATTTATATAAACTACACTCATTTTTTTTATATTAATTTTGCAATTTATCTTGATATTATATAATTATCTATTCTCCTTTTCCTGCTTATAACGTAATCTTTATAGATTGACGGATTATCATGATTTGTCAACAATGAAAATCAAATGTATTGATATCAAGAATGCACGATTTTATCCTATTTCCTTTAATAACCGATACAGTGGAAAATGAATTCAACTCACTAGTACAACAACAAAAAGTATCATAATTTTTTTTTTCTCAGTTTTGTATTAAACATTTCATATATATATCTATTGGTGAATTATTTATAAAAGTGAATTTTTATATCAATTACTTTTTTTTTATATTAATTTTGCAAATTATCTAATTATATTAATTCATGCGCTAACTGTAAATACAGTAGTTTATGGTAAAGATATTCTACATTAACATTATTTTTTCCGTAAATCAATGTTATATTTGAAAATTTAAAAAAACTTGCGACAGGTTTAGGATATCTCTGCTAAGATCATCCTTAGACAGCTTCGAGACGAGGTCAGAGATATGTCCTAGGATAGTCATAAGAGGATCATAAGACATGTCCTAAGATATATCTTATGACATGCCTTAGGATAGCTGCGTGAAACCGGCCCCTGAATACAGAAAGATGCACCCAAAGATGATTCTGGTGATTCATCAAGCTAAGTAAAAGAGAAGTGTCATTTGCATACTGTGAATAAGATAATCTAGTTCATATACTAGTACATTGTATATATATAGATTCCACAACTGCAACAAGTGTGTTACAATATTTCTCCACTCGAGACAGTTAATTTTAATATTTAAAGCGCGAGGCTTTGCCGAACATTTTAAATAGTTAAAATTTAACTGTTGAGAGTGGAGAAATATCATAATACACGAGTTATAGTGGTGGCATCTGTTTCTCTAATGATTTTATCCTTCTTTTTCAAAGATTTACCGAAAGTTGTGTACTTTGTATGTGATGTCATCAGGCATGGTCGCCTTTTTTCATGACGTCACAATAGGAAAAGTCAGAAAAAATAAGGAAAATTTAACGTCACAATAAAATTTCGACTAATCATTTGCTGAGAACAAATTTTTCACTAAAGATTAGATATAATTTTCTCACACCGGTCAGGAAATGTGAAAATAGCATAAAATTAGAGAAAGTGATTTCTTGAACTTGATCATTGTTTGCGTGTAAGTATACCGATTATCCCCTTTACGACAATCTCCATGAGTTGCTAATGATTCTGAAATATGGCAATTTTGAGTTACTGTAGATTGACTTTTAGTGTATGAATTGATGATCCAATGTTTAATAAATGGTTCAAAGTTGCAAAACAAACACCAATTAAATACGCTTTTAATAAAATTGAAAGAAATTTAGCCAAACGCATTTTCAGCATCATTTAGGAGGAGAATACAATAATATGTAATTTTCGTCTGTACAATATCATCAATTAATCAAACGGATGGACAACAACAATCACATTCCTGACTTGGAACAGGCATTTCCTTAAAACTCAAACTTGTACACATTTTGAATGCCATGTTACCAAAGAAAGGGGTAGAGTGGAAAAACCAACAAATGTATGCCAAAGACAATGCTGAAAGGAAGATAGTCCAAATACAAACATATTATCTCCCCTTAATTATGAGCTCAGATCATTTGTTTAAGACAGTACAGCAAATATACATGCGAATACGACCATACAGTTAAATACCATGGAAATTTTTTATGAAAGATTTAATGTAATCTTTTCTTCACTTAGTAATTTCAAATAAATAAAAGATAACCGCAGAAATGAAATTTTACCAGTCTTATCATCTTTACATTGGTTTTTAATGTATATGCAAATGCTCTTATATACCAATCTTATCTTTTCACTTCTTAATCGGAATTGTTATCATTAAAGCAAGAACGAGTTTTCGAATCTTTCCGGAATATAAATGTTAATCAGGGAAAGAAAAATCATATACTCGTGGTAAACGTAAAATGGTAATTGGGCAAATATCAAACTTCAATATCAGAAAATATATGGCAGCTATAGTCTTTAAATGGTATGATATATTTTGCTAAAGCGTTAACGTCAAAAGTTGGTGTTTCAGATGTGGTTTCCAGTTTAGTTTTTGTAGTTACAATATTTGGTGTGCAACATAAACAGCAAAGTGCTTAAAGTAGTAGTTTTACAGCTAAATTTATATCTAAATGTATTCTACTGTAGCAAATACATCGCCAATTAACGCTCAACACAGTGGTTTACTACTGTTGTTAAGTATTTTGTGGTCAAACGAAAATATTCATGCCATGCTTACTGCATGGATGGGGAACGACGAATCAATAGTAATCAGTTTGAATCAAATAATATATAATGGTTAACTTTAAAAAAAAAAAAAAAAAAAAAAAGAAGATGTGATATGATTTCCAATGAGACAATTGTCCACAAGAGACCAAAATGACACAGACATTAACAACAATAGGTCACCGTACGGCCTTCAACAATGAGCAAAGCCCATACCGCATAGTCAGCTATAAAGGGCCCTGATATGACAATGTGTAACAATTCAAACGAGAAAACTAACGGCCTTATTAAAATAAAAAATAAATAAACGAAAAACAAATATGTAACACATAAATAAAAAACACATCCACTGCATTACAGGCTCCTGACTTGGGACAGGCACATACATAAATAATGTGGCGGGATTAAACATGTTAGCGGGATCCCAACCCACTCCTAACCTGGGATAGTGGTATAACAGTGCAAAATAAGAACGAACTTGTTGATAAACAGCTTCGCCATGAGCGCATGATACGCCCGTCGTCTTATGTGTAATTTTTACACAATTATCATAAAGAGGGTCTGAGATACAGCGAGACATGTGAAAACACACCTTTTTTTAACAAAAAACTCAATACATTGTAACTCTTAAATTTTTTTTTTTGAATCATCACAAAAAAGTATACAGATCTTTGTATTTATATAACTTAGAAGTGTGTAAAGTTTTAAGCAATAATCTAGCATATTTACCTGACGATATCGGGATATCGGTATTTAGTCGGATCTTAACACGTACTTGTGATTTGTTACAAACCGTTTTGTTTTTTTAAAATAAACAAACAAATGTCGAAATGTTCAGGTCTTAATTAATTCTGTATTTGGGTCAAATGATGCAAGCATACGATTTTTATTGCGTCTTACACTTTGAGAAGCAAATAATATTTTTCTACTTTATTAAAATATTGTGTAAAAACGTTAATTATGAGCTATGAAAGTCAAGTGGCTCCAGCATTTTTCTGAGGAAGTTTTAAAAAAATTCAAAAAAATATTTTTACAGTGGGTTAGCTTTCAGCAGTTTCACTATCCTATAGATTAAAAACTTTTGGTTATATTTATTATTTTGAATCTTCATTGAAGGTAGAGCACGAATGCACAGTTAATTAATTATATTAATGTGTCATTTGTATACAAGAGTGACATTTACTTTTCTACATTGGCTAGAAGTATAGGAGAGGGTTGAGATCTCAAAAACATGTTTAACCCCGCCGCATTTTTGCGCCTGTCCCAAGTCAGGAGCCTCTGGCCTTTGTTAGTCTTGTATTATTTTAATTTTAGTTTCTTGTGTACAATTTGGAAATTAGTATGGCGTTCATTATCACTGAACTAGTATATATTTGTTTAGGGGCCAGTTGAAGGACGCCTCCGGGTGCGGGAATTTCTCGCTGCATTGAAGACCTGTTGGTGACCCTCTGCTGTTGTTTTTTTCTATGGTCGGGTTGTTGTCTCTTTGGCACATTCCCTATTTCCATTCTCAATTTTATTCCTTTGTATTATGTGCCGATTCGAAAAATGTTATGCGAGTATTGTCTCCCTTTAACAGGTTCATTATTTTATAATTAAGTATAGATTTCTGATATAATTTTGAATAGTTACAAAATGTACCAATTCAATATATTTCAGTTTTTGTTATTGGTGTATCAAAAATATTGATGTACGAATATAATTTCATAAATTTGAAACGTTTAAAATGAGTGCATACCAATATAAAGAACCGTTTATCATTTTTGAAAAAGACTATAAATGAAAGTCGAAATATCTATCTCTCCTTCATGATAGATCGATAGAAACAATAAATGAACATGTAGCATTATACATCTCGGCTGTGTTGCAGATGGTTTGTTATAATCTTATCTAAATTTTATACAATGACAATGCCTTGACCACAATACACATGCAGTTCCATATGATATTTCTTAAAAATTTGATTCATTTAAAGTTTATTCTATATTTCCACCACAATTTTGATTCTTTTAAAATGGAGAAAGAAAAAAACAATAAATATTCTTACAATTTTTCTTCGCAAACTCAACCTAGGGACATTTGACCGTTATGGAATAACCGTTTCACATGTTCCTTATATCGTAACTACAATCCCCTCCCCTTCATGAATGTGACCTACCCAATAAGCCTTTTTACCGGATTTGTAATCACATAAGCAACACGACGGGTGCCACATATGGAGCAGGATCTACTTACCCTTCCGGAGCACCTGAGATCACCACTAATTTTTGGTGGGATTCGTGTTGCTTATTCTTTAGTTTTCTATGTTGTGTCATGGGTAATATTGTTTGTCTGTTTGTCTTTTTTCATTTTTGGCCATGGCGTTGTCAATTTATTTTCGATTTATGAGTTTGACTGTCCGTCTGGTATCTTTCGTCCCTCTTTTTGAATGTATATCAAATTATATAAAAATATGTACAAGTTTGAGCTGTTTGACATCGTTATCATTCTGAAATTTTGTATACATACTGTCAACGCATGCGCCGTTGCTGTCTTTGTACTTGGTGGTTTTACATAGACACTTATTAGCATTATTGGTGTCTGCTTTACATTCAGCGTTAACGTCTAGACATTGGTCGGTGGGCCCAGTGATACAGGTAGCTTCTAATGCAATCTCTGAAAATCAAAAAGTTCGAAGAAGAGTAAATTCGCTTTTGTTTATTTGTTTTTTTTGTTGTTGTCCGTGTGTGTATCGTGGTAGTCATTTTAAATTAAAACAATCTTGAAAATCTAAAATCTCATGAACTCGTCAATTGTTTGAATTTTATTATTCTTCTTAAAGATTGTTACCCTGTGCGTATAGCAATTCAATACAAAACTACAGTGGTGTTTTTAATCGATATATAGTTCTTTTTTTTTACTGTTTTGAATTCAGAAACTGAAAACGTATTTCGATATCTGGTCCTTGACCACAATATTCGTCCCTTGATTTTCGTTTTTTCGATGTCCACGAATATAGTCCCTAGTGTGGACAGTGTGTTGCTTGAATTATTTTTTTTGCCCCTTCCAAATGTATTTCTCCATGTGGTATGACTTTCACTGAAAAAGTTTTAAAATTAGCACTTCGGAAGTTGTCAAAAGATTTCAAGACCCCCTTAACATAAAATTGTCCATATTTTAAGTTAGAGCTGATGAAGTTTTCTATAACTTTATTATATAATTTTTCCCAAAAGTAGTACAACACACTGTAAAAAAATATTGAGAGAGCGCAGGTGAGATTTTTTAATATTTATTCAATGTCTAAAAGAAATGCACTACGAAATAATTGTGGTCTCGGACTATCTTATATTAATTTACTGACTGAAACATTGAAAACATATTTTGTTCATAGTTTTTCGTGATCAAGTCGTATTCGTTATTGTAAAAACAAGGTCAAAGTTACGAACTAAAAAGCCATTTCAAACTAATAAGTTGAAAACAAACTAATACCTCCATTTAAAAAGGGAAACGACAATAAGAGAACACATTCAAGCAATAAATGAAACAAACTTGAGACACGGTAGCATCAACCCAACCAAAACCCTGGAATGACCCCGGAGATTTGGCAGATCCTGTTCAACACTTGTTGCTAATGTTAGTGCAAATCCAGTAGTAATACTTATTCGGTAGGTCTCATTTGAGGAAAGAGAACGGTACTATATGTACAGCAATAAAAAACATATCCGTCGTCATCTATGAAACAGATAAAATTTCCGAATGATTGATTTCAACTTCGGCCCTTGAAACTCTTGGTTTGATAGCTCAAAGGGAAATCATGATGTTTGGAAGTGCGAGCTTAGGAATAGCTGATCCAAGGTATATATATATAAACTCAATAAACAGGTATTACATCGAAATGAAAAGTTCACAACTGGGATTCTAATTTCGTTTTGGTCGAAAACAGAAAACTATCATTACTATCATCGAATAGTTCTATATCATAATTGACATAAATCATTATTTAAAAAATATCTTTTCTTATTTTATAATGTATGATATTTTGTATACATACTGACAGCACAAGCTCCACTGCTGTCTTTGTAATGAGTTGTTTTACATAGACATTTATTAGCAGTGTCAGTGTCTGCTTTACATTCAGCGTTAACGTCTACACATTGATCAGTTGGTCCAGGTGTACATGCAGCCTCTAATACAATCTCTGAAATTAAAAATAAATAATAATAAAAGAACATGCAGCATTATACAACTCGTCTTTGTTGCAGATAATTTATTTTGATTTGATTTTATACAGATTCACTGTCTTGACCAGAGTACAAATGCAGTTCCATTAGATATATCTTTAAAAAAAATGATTCATTTACAAAAATGTAAAGTGTTTTCTGTATTTCCATCACAATTTTGCTTTTCTTAAGGTGGTACAAAACACCTTCACTAAAAATAATTTGGCTCGTTTAATTTTCATAAAATTTTGTTAAAGTATTTACTTTGATCCTTTGACGAAAAAATTAATTTTCAAAAAATTTGAACTAACCGTTTTATCAGAAAAATTACACTGGTTATATAGCAATTTGAAAAACACTTATTTTGATCATTTTGAAGCTTCATATTCCCTTATCAACACAAGGTAATTAAAACGTTTTAGCTAATTTTAAAAAGTTACCTCTCTGTAGTGTGAGGTACCACCTTAAAGTGGAGAAAAAGGCGATAATTATTCTTAGAATTTCATTTGCAAACTCAACCTAGGGATATTTGAATATATATCAAATTATATAAAGATATGTACATGTTCGAGCTGTTTTACATCGTTTACATTCCGAAGTGTATTTGATGTTTAGTATACATACTGGCAACGCATGCGCCGTTGCTGTGTTTGTAATGGGTTGTTTTACATAAACACTTATTAGCATTGCTGGTGTCTGCTTTACATTCAGCGTTAACGTCTACACATTGGTCAATTAGTCCAGGTGTACAGGCAGCTTCTAATGCAATCTCTAAAAATTCAAAAATAGAAACAATAAAAGAACATGTAGCATTATACATCTCGTCTATGTTGCAGATGATTTGTTTTAATTTTATTTATATTTTATACAGAAACTCTGTCAACCAAAACCCTGGAGTGATCCGGGAGAGTTAGCAGATTCTGTTCAACACTTGTTGGTAATGGGTGTGCAAATCAAGTAGTAACTTTCATTCGGTAGGTCTCATTTAAAGAACGAGACCGAAACTATACGTATAGCAAGTACAAACAAATCCGATGTCATCTATGAAACAGATATTGCATAACGGTCAACCAACTCACTGAATTTCCGAATGGTTGATTTCAACTTAATACCTTAGAACTCTTGGTTTAATAGCTAAGAGGGATATCATGATGCTTTGAAATGTAAGCTTGGGGACAGCTAATCCAAGGTATATAAATATATAAACTCAATACACAGGTATTACATCGAAATAAAAAGTTCACAACTGGGATTCTAATTTCGTTTTGGTAGAAAACAGAAAACTATCATTACTATCATTGAATAGTTCTATATCATAATTGACGTAAATTATTTAAAAAAATATCTTTTCTTATTTTATAATGTATGATATTTTGTATACATACTGACAGCACAAGCTCCACTGCTGTCTTTGTAATGAGTTGTTTTACATAGACATTTATTAGCAGTGTCAGTGTCTGCTTTACATTCAGCGTTAACGTCTACACATTGATCAGTTGGTCCAGGTGTACACGCAGCCTCTAATACAACCTCTATAATGCGAACAGCCAACGCGATAACTTAAGCATGATGAAACTACATATAATAGTTTAACATCTGGTCTATATGTTAAAGATGTGTTTTTTGCTTTTGTTTTTTATATTTTTTCAATGTTTGCATACACTGCAGAATTCTTGGAGCTGTATACATTGTACGTGCAGTTCTAATCGTTTTTTTAGAAAATACAATACTGTACCATATGAGAATAATTCTGGGATCTTCCTACCCTTTCAGAGCACCTGAGATCACCTCTAGTTTTTGGTGGGATTCGTGTAGCTTAGTCTTCATTTTTTCTATGTTTTTATGTGTTTTGAACAATATTGTTTGTCTGTTTGTCCTTTTTCTTTTTTAGCCATGGCGTTGTCAGTGTTTTATATATGAATTTGAGTGTTCCTCTGGTATCTGTAGCCCCTCTTTTCTACCTATGTCCGATGCATGCATTTTCAAGACAATTGAAATACAAAACAAAAGTACTACAGATAGTCACATGATGAAAGGGGATATTATCCACGCTTAACTTCGCATGCTCTTATGTGTAAATTATTATGAAATGTTTGAAGTTTCATTGGTTTTCATAAATAATTGTCGTTCAAAGTTTGGTAAGTTTTTTTTTCGTTTTTTTTTTTCGGGGAATATGGAATTGAATAATTACTGCCTTTTGATTCTGTAAATATTAGGTTCAACTTAATCAAACAAAAACCGATATTCACTTCGGCCGTTCAAAAGGTTCAGTAGTTAGTTTGTAGCAGTAAACCTCTGAAAGACAATGTCACGTGACTTCGCTACTGGTTTAAGTATTATAAGAGGATGTTTACTTACTCGGTGTGCATACAGTTGCACTAGATTTGTAATGAGTCCCAGCACATTTACATGAACCACTGACACATTCTGAGTTGGCCACCGTGCAATCTGTATTTCCGGTACAAGTCTCATCGACATTTGCAGCTATAATGAATTAACAGTAAATTATGACTTAAGGAATTATGAGTTAGTTTGCAGTAGAATAACTGTTTGTTTTGCTGAAGTAAACAGGTTTTACATCAAATAACATAGCACCAACGAATACATTAACATGCCGCAGGATAGTTGCCACATCAAAAAATGTCTCATTTACAATTTACAAAAGCGTGATTCAATTTAGATACACATTTATTGGATAACAGAAAGAGTAATGGAAATATTCTAAGTACTTTTATGTTAGTGGTTTACAAAATATATAAATAAATGTTAAAGAAGGATATTTTGTATTTCTATCACTTTTAAGACTAATTTAAACGAAAAGGTTCGACCACTGCTATTATAGTAAAAATGTCATTCTTTAAACATTTAGCAACTTACACTGATGCATGTAAAAACAATGTATAGTCATTGAGATAACATAAGGTAACCAATTGTAACAGATATGTATTTGTGATGTTACGGTGCAGTCATAAATGCAAATAAACCTTACTATAACTTAGAAATAATTGCAAGAAAGATATTCTATTCTCCAATTGAACCCTTTTTGCAGCTTTTTGCAGTGATTTCTCAATTAAAAAAAGTTTAGAGGTCAAAGCAAATGTATAAAACCATGGCCAACTAAAATGATTCCAATTACGAATATTTGACAGACTTGTGTCTTATGCACATCTAAAGTATGTTGTTTTGATAGATTGGTGATAGTTTTTGACCTCCATGTTATAATTGGACGAAATAAAGCTTTTTCTTGTCATATATTCTTTAATGAACTTTGGTTGGAATTTGACATATGATAAAACAATGAACACCAGCACCATACCTGAACATAACTCGACAGTTAAAAGGCTAAGTAGACAAATAACCAACTGTACTGACTTCTTAACCTGAAATTTTAAGATAACAATCTCAATACTAATAATCATTTGCAAAGATAATGGTTTCGTGCATGTCAAAAACGGGCACTGTATCATAGTTTTGATTGCGTTATTTGTATTACATGATCTAGTTTCTATATATATATGTTATGATGAAGATTAATTTAAGAGGGTGTCCATGGAAAAACCCGGCAGTGGATGGCACATGACATATTTTGTTTTCAAAATTTTTCATCTATTTCATATCATAAATTCAAAGTTGAATTTTGTTTTTTTTTATTAACTGCAAAAATAAAGAGAAAAAAAATACAAAGAAAGCACAGAAAATTCATTGAAAAGGGGAGGTAACTCTTCATTTTGTACAAAATTTGTTGCTTTGATGTCGATGTATAACTTGCTTTGGTTCATCGAAGTTGTGGACATAGTAAAATCACAGATTAATATTTCAATAAGATTGTTTTCGAACAAAGGAAGGAATTCGTCATCACAATTGTTATATATGCCACTGGACGGACACTAATTATAAAATTAAATTGCTTGTCCGCTAAATAGGGGTATTCTTGTCCGATAAAAGACTTTTAGTTATATTAAAAAAATAGGGAAATATGACATTAAATTGGTTCTGTCTTTTTTTTTTAAACATCGTTAAAAAGATGTGTGTCTAAGGTGAACGCCACAAGAACCCTGTAATACTAGTACGAGAGTATAGCATGTAAACATTCCTTCTCAATAATATGGTTGTATTGGAAATCTTTTCATACAGATTGACAACTCATGGTCCGATATGCATGTAATATTTGCCACATGACGCCCATAATTCTTTCTACCATCATCATCTTATTCTTTAATATTGCTGTTAACATCGATGGTTCACACCCAAACAAAATACGAGTGATGTACCGTCAGAGCTTCTCCGTGTTATAACTTGTGAATCTTAATATATAGACGAAATTTCGGTATTGAAATGAATCTACATCTCACAAACAGGATTTTGAGTAATCCCCTAACGAACCAATATAAACGTATGGCAAGATATAACCATGATTGAAGGAATTTAGTTTTTGTCAGACGCAAGATTTCATCACTATCATAAACGTATACGTACATGTATATATGCATGCAGTTTCTATTATATCAAGAACAAGCGGTCGATGTCGATAGTCCGTTTTCTAACTGTTCAGAGTTAGACATGTCACTTGTTCATTCTTGGAAGCCTTCATATTCCCCGTCCAACGGTTGGAACTCTTTCTGGTTGTGTTGACTATATATGCTTGTATGGTTATTCTGTCGTTTATCTGTACAAGTGGTTGCATTTCCTCTCCTTTCCCAACAAACAAACTAACAAAACGCTACTAGTCTACTTTCTCTGGAGCTCATCCTCAATGGCGCTTATACGTCAGGAAACTTACATGTATACTAATAATGATTGTTTCAAGAACAACGATTTAGGGACGAACTATTTTAATTTCGTCAATATCAGTTATGCATGAATAAAATATAAGTTTTATTACAACAACTGTATTTGGTCTCGAATGTATGTTAACTAATTAATGTGTTTTTATAGACTAGCTCAAATCCTCATCCAAATAATATAATCTATATGTAACAATCGTTTCCTACCACACCGATTTTAATGCCAAGCGGTAGACATATTTTAGGTACTAATTAAGTAATTAAATGAACAATATTATTGATAACAATAATTAATCATTAATGTGCAAAGATTAAAAAACAACAGTAGTTTTTCTTTATTTGTACGTATTATATTCCGCTTCGGTAGAGTTATCTTCAAATAGTTTCAGATATAAATTAATACATGGGTTTCAAAAGTCTAAATGTAAGTATTCTCGTACATTTTTTTGCCTAATAAAGACAATCAAAATGCTTTGGTAAAGCTATTTCTAATTTCTAAGTTCCCCTTTTTTATGAGACATAAATCAAGGATAAGAGGTGTATATCATTTCATTCTGACACATGGATTAAGTTTCCCGTCTTTAACCGAAAATTGTTTATTTCTTAGTAAATTAATTTATTTGAATTCAAATAAATAATAGCACCAAATATAATTAAATAATTCCACGGCGATCTATTTTTATTTGTCACCAACTTGAATATGTATTTTAAATGTGTGTATTAAATGCTCCCTTGTTTTATAATCCACTGATCCGAATAGACAGTCACACCTGGCAACATGATACCGAAGTGCAAATAACAATTTACCTTTCAACAAGCCATCTACGAGTTTTGAAAAACAGAACCGCGAATACAAACATCGTATAAACCTAGTTATAGCAGAGACAGTAAAAGGTCAATAAGAGTAAACCAACATATTGTCTTTACAGATTATTGTACTTTAATTTGTTCACCTTATCAGTCCGAAAATGCATTAATTAAAAATAAATTTATAAATTTTTGTGTTGTCTAAAAAATTTAATTTGAATATATACGTTTAACATAGAAAATCTATCTCATGAATATGTACAATTGCACGTCTGTGCGTTTTATCTTCTTATTATCGGCTGGTTATAAGATAAAGCAGAAGTCATCGACGCGCTTACGATTACGTTAAAATATGATTAAAAACCAAAACTTTTAATGATTGTATTTTAAATCCCGGCATGCAAAAACCAGGAGAAAACGTCACGACCTACAGGAAGTTGTTAATATTTTTTCATTGATTATTGAATTTCTCCTTTATTACTGCAATTATAGCGATAAAACTTTGTGAATATATATATTATGTCATAATGAACATATTTAAACCATAAGTAAAAAATCGCGAATTTTCCCTTTAATGAGACAACTATCCAACAAAGTTGAGTGATTGTAAGCAGATGTAGGCAACCGTACATGTACGTCCTTTCAACAAAGTGAAAAACCCAATACAGTAGTTAACTTATTAGAATTGAGGGTGTATAAGTACGTCTGAGTCAGTAACAACTCTACAACAGATTTATCCATCGGATCGCCATCAATGATGGTGATACATGGCTGTGTACATAATGTATACATATACAACTCGTCTAAACATCAACCCAACAATGTTACATCTGTAAATTTGCTTTCGCAAATTTAAGGTTCTTCCCTCGCTGGGATTCGAAAAACAGTTCTACCCAAAACCAAAGGAATAAATCATGAATTTCATTCTATTTAACTAAAACAACTATTTGTTAAGATTTAAAAATTGTTATGTACAATAAACGACAAAAATATGTTTTATATAGACCATCAATCAATTTGTTAAACTTTTTCACGAACTTTGTGTAGCTCAAGCTACAAAGATATTTTTTTGTCATGCATCCGATTTCACCTAGATAGATGCACACGCGCGATGAAGCTAATTTGTTTAGGTGGCAGAAACCAGTTATTTTACAATAAATCTTTAGAATTTCATTGATTTATGATTTTATTTTCTTGAAAATTCATTCAAGCTTATATACAAATAAAATGTATGGTTTCAAGGAACTAAGATGTGTGCGTGCTTATGTTAATATATAGAAAACCTTTAAATTTGGGTGTCTGTCCAGCATGGAAATTTAAAAATTTATAAATGCATTGCAAATAAGGCAAAAAATGTGATGCTCTGATACCAATCTAATCCTCACCTGCAAAATCCTGCTAAAAGCCGACAAGAATTTTAGCCAAAATTCAAGAGAGAAAGGATATTCAGTGAATTAGAGCCTTGTCCGAACCTATCCTTACCATCAAAATCTCAAGATATTTTTGTTTACATAAAACTGAATTTTTCCCCCACTTTGATTGGATGCCGTCAAGTGAGGAGACCACAATTTTGACATCTGATTGGACCTATATGTGAAGGAAATCCCCAACCTGTGTATGCAACTACTTACTTGTGTAGTACAATAGCCTAGAATTTACATTCATTTATTTTTTCAGTCCACATGATGCAATTATATACCTCAATACTTAACTATAACAAAATTTCTGCGTGGGACACATGTGCGTGGGACACATGTTCTGGTACACCAAAACTGGTACCTGCCACCTTAGCGAAATATTGCGTGAATAATTATATAAAATATAACAACTAATTTTATAACACTCATTAGTGTGTCAAAGTAACATTCTTTAAGTTAGACACTTATATAATTTAATTTAGTAACTGCATTAGTTTATTTACAAACTGATCCACACCTAGATAGATTGAATGTTGATTGTTGCTATTTTTAGACACTATATATATCTATATAAAAAGCTGTGGTATGATTGCCGGAATTGTATTAAAAACGAACTGCAAAGAATTTTTTTTTTTAAGAATTTAGTATTTTGATACTCGTTGTTTATTTTGTCATGGAAGCAGTTATAAAACGAAGTCGTTATCTAATATGTGTGTCACTTTCAATTTATTGAAGCCGTTTTCCAATGATCTTTTTTTCTCTTTTCTTGTGGCATATTCATAAAATGATATTTCGATATTTGAATAAAGATAAGGTCTGTTCGGTCAATCGTCCTGAACATGCATGAAATATTTGCCCCCGAACGATAAGCAACAAACAATCAATCAATCAATCTGTCCCGCCAGGTCTGTCATATAAAGTAGATCTATATTTTTTTTGTAAATATAACAGACTGATTAAACAAAACTATTGATATACAAATGTATTGATTAAACTGAAATCGTTTCTGTATCTGCTGTATACCACATGTAGCATATGTTGTCTGTACACAAAATCAATAGTTTTATGTTTTATAAAACATGAATAACGACAAAATACAGAAGAGATTTTAACTGATATATCATGATAATTGCATGAGTATTGATATCTTTAGATACAGAAAGTTTTTAATTTGCCATTAGATATAATGTATCGTGCAGTGAGATTACAAAGTACAAAGTTTTCATACAAAAAGTATACATTACATATCCTTTATTTTTTGCTTAAAGGAAGATAGATTTTCAATGTATAATGACCATTGAAAAAATTGTAATAAATTATGATAAATTAATTTCAAATATGCATGAGAAATGGAAAAATCATCAGTTCGTTTCGTTATATATTATCGTTGTTTCTCTTCTGGAGCAATTCACAGGAACCCCGAAAGTCAATTTTGTTACTCTTGAGTAAAGCTGTAAAATATTTATTGTCGCTTTGCCACCTGAAGCGTTGAAATATTTTCATGAATATGAGTTTTATCCGTCTGACAGACCAGATCCTATGTTATGTTGTTTATTGTGTGCTTTTGTATATTGGCGAGCATAATGTGATAGCATTTAATATATTATATATTAGAAAAAAAAACTAATTAAAAGCTATTTGCTTACAGTATCATATCAAAAATAAAATCACAAAAATACTGAACTCCGAGGAAAATTCAATCGTAAAGTCCCTAATCAAATGGCAAAAGCAAATAAAAAACACATCAAACGAAGTATTTTAGAACTACCTTTCGAAAGTTTACATTTGTAATATGGATCGAACAAAGTTTAAGACAAATCAATTTTGAAATTAGCAAAATAAAGTTATATAATGAAATTGTGTGAGGTACCTTGATTATTAAATATAATACTTATTTTTTTTTTAAACAATCGGTATTCAAAACGAACACTTACATTGAAAAGAGTATGGGACATTTAGGGATGTCCATAATATACATTTGTAGTTGTGGTATGATTGCAATTAGACAACGATCCCCAAAATTCCAAAGAAATGGATACAAGCAAATACTTGAAACCGTACAGCCTTCAACAAAGAGAAAATTAATATCGTTTAGTCGGCTTTGAAAGACCAAACATTAAATTAAATATGTGACATAATTCAATCACAACAAATGTATAAGAGCCTAGTAATTTTGAACAAACCAAATCACGACAAAAAAAAAAAATAACAAAAACATAACAAAAACAGTCTAGATGTGGCTTGGAATTTATACAGTCCTCAAAACAAAAAGGACAAATACAACATATCTGAGTGTACTCGCAGTTACTGACAGCTAGTTTAATGAAAGGAAAAAAAAGTTAAACAAAAAATGATGAAGAAAACTAAAACAGTAATCAGTTCAAGCATCCAGTGGAGTTAGGGGAAAGACGTCATTAACAGTCAGAGAATGTAAAATGTCAAGATACTAGTTTGACAGATTGTAGAGCCATGGATATGAATACGTGTAAATTATATTTAGTATGACTTGGATTTATTGATAACAATTTGATTATGATTTTGGGTGTTTTAACGCTACTTTTACGCACCAGACCACTCTGCCACCGAGGCCCTTTTATTGATAACAAAATCAATTTATATACTAATCAAACAATATTCAAAGATCAAATTACAGTGTTAGTAATTTTTTTTAGATATAAGAAGATGTGATATGAGTGCCATTCAATTTATAAAGGTAAACCATTATAGGCCAAAGTACAGTTTTCAACACGGAGCATTGGCTCTCAACGAAAAGCAAACGGGACACACAAATTACTAGTGTAAAACCATTGTTGTACGGCCAAACTTCCAAAACCAATTATTTTGTATCTATTGAAAAATTTAACAAATGTTCCAAGTAATCTCTCACTTAATAATTCACTTATGGTAGAAGCATCGTTTTGAAATAAAGAACGATAACTCTCTCCACACGACCCATCTGAAAAGTTTCGTCACTCTCGTTAAATCTCGTACGATTATTTTTTTTAATGGCGGCCGAATTAAACGTTCCAACGCGAACTTGAAAAAACGGGACAGATCGGAATAATTTCGATCTTAATTACGACATGAATTTTTATTTGTTTACAAAAACAAGAATTCAGAAATTTTGGTAACTTGTGTAGCTTATTTAAATTTTATTGTATCACGGAAATTGCCGAAGCTAGGACAACAACATCTGACGCCATGTTTCGTCTGCTTCAACTTTCGATTATCAGTGAGGTCAAAACAAATTACCTAAATAATCACAGGTACTTCATTTAAAAGACACAAAATCATAATTAACGATAACATATTTAGCGTAAAAGTTCCGTCCAGCCATGGGAACACAGAAAAAAAACCTCTGCAAGCAATATCCTCCACTCCCCAAAGTTCGTCCACCTAACGAATATCGCGGTGCATTTTCAGATACGTTTCCCGTATATTCCCGATAATTTGCAGTAATAAAGATTCAATAAAATTCTAATCTTTGGCATGAAAAAGAATCAACAGAAGACCGTAGTATAACGGAAATGCAAAAGTTAACACTTACTTGAAATCAATGCCTGTTCTACTTTCGCCCCTCAAGTTCGTCCACCGGATGTACAACCTTGTAACGTCACACAGGTTAGGCCAAACACATTGCATTTTCGCATTTTTTGTTCAAAGTTAATTTAAAAGGGTAAGTATTGAAAAAAATCAACAAAAATTAAATAATTAACAATAAAATTTTCAACAAGTAATTATAACAAGAAAATTTTGCAAAATTGTCTATTCCATGTCCTTGCAATGCATGCAGTAAAACTTGGTATTTCTCCTCACAGCCCTCAATCCTGTACAATATTTCAGCTGTGTCCAGGATACATTTCGGATTTTTTTTTTATAATGGCCATGCGGCATGGGGGGTAAACTCCGGTGCACTGGTTGACCATGCCTACTTATGTTCATCTGCCACATTATTCCCCACATCAAGGAACAGTGATAATGTGGTATACTTTTGAATGTGAGTCACGGTATATTCATATAGCCAATGTCGAATCTAGAACTTTTCAAGGGGACCCGGTGGCGGGGCGCTAGCTCCAGTCATGCTTCAGTGCTTATATAATCAACAACTTTTTTCCCACGAAAAAAAGGGGGGGGGGGGCTCCCCTGGATCCGCCTATGGTAGCCTACAGACTAATTCAAAACTAGCAAAAGTTTAAAACAAACAAAAATATTCAAATAATTCACAATCTTCTGATTGTGTACTTCCTCCGGCAAACTCTCAACAAATCTTTTCATTGATTATGTAACATATCAGATATCTACCTTATACAGTCCCAGGAGATGAAAACTGTTTTGTTTTCTCTCTTTAAGTTTAATCAATAAAGGAGACTTGAGTCTGAGTAGTACATTTAGTACTGTATATATATTGTATGCTCCCATATTGTTCAAAATTGGATTTTGTGGAAAGATGGAGTTATTATGATAACCCATGAGAATACCATGACTTTGATAGGTATATACAGGGCATGTTACTTGGAAGTATGTGGGCTACATCCTTTAAAATTAAAGCTGCAGCAGTCCTCTGCATATTTTATGAGGCAGTTTAAACCTGATCCAAACATTTTCACTCTACCAAGTACTTTATCACTATATCACTATCAGGTTCGCATTTCAACCTATTTAGCAATACACACTTATAGTTATATAACATCACCGTACCAATATTGTACTCAGTAAACAAATTGCACCTATTCAGCAAAAAAAACCTGCAAAAATCTTACAAGTTTTCTTTCACCATGTGAAGTTATCTAATTATCATCTTTTTAAAATGAGCAAATTTAATTTGTTACCAGCATCCTTTTCTTCAAAAAATAATAGTTGGAGCATGGAATAATGTCAAATTGTTCGAAATAATTGAAGAAATAAAACAAAACATCTGTTTATATTCCAGTTTTAAGGATTTGAAATTAACCATACATGTAATGAATGATGTATGGAATTTGGGTACTGACCTCATTACAGTATCATGGATTGTTTGGAGGTAATTTCAAACCCATTTTTCAATGACTCTACATGGACTCAAAATTAAATTGGTGTAACTATATTGTAAACAAGGATAGGCTACAAAATAAGCACAGAATGAACTTTTGTCTGGTACATAAAAAAAAGTTTGTGGAAAAAACTGACAACATAGGTGCAATTTGGGTATTCTCATGTTAGCAACTTCACAGAAGCCTTTCAGCGCTATCACTTAAAATTATTTAGTCAAAATTTAACACCAGTATTAAGGTTTAACATAACAAATTGGCAAATACGGCCTTATTATCACCTAAAAAACTACTGTGTACAGACTTACCTGTGCGGTTTGGGAAGTTTAAATGTTTTTAGATATATAAAAGTTAAATTCATTTTGCATATCTGAAAGATAAAATCATTTTTGGTGAAGATCTGGATTCAATATATTTTTTTGTTTTATGCTTGAACAGATTTTTTATTCATCAATTTGGTATCAGAATATTTTTTTCGGAAAAATACCATAACCCCTCCTACCTTTTCAAGTTCAATGATCGTTTCCTAAACATTTTCCATCTGAACTTATAATTTTATTTTAGACATAAACAATATGTTAATGTAGCATAGGACATTCGTTCTGAACATGCATAAAATATTTGCCACTGGATTTTAAACAACCAACAACCAATCAATATATAGGACAATGTCGTAAGCTTAGTATAAAGCCGGCATTTTAGGTAGCGCCTTCTTCCTATTACATTACAGATTACAGATTACGCTCATTAAAATCTAAACGTCACAACAAACACGGGAATAACGAACAACTTGGAATAGATATACACCGTAAGACGGTGCTAAAGGAACATCAACGTCAAAACAATCAAATAAATAACGATAGAGATTGGTTAACTAAAGTATTAAAGAAAGGATATTTTGCAAATAATACTTAACACAGCTTACACCTAGAATCTATGAACCATTGTAATGAATTTCAAATCCTATCAAAACCAACAATCCAAGTGCTCACTTGAAAAATCAAAGAGCTGAAAGCTCTGAAGAAAAATGACGCCACTGTCTCTAATATTGGGATAGTTTTTATGCAAGTCTTGATTTTCACATACCGTAATTAGTTTAACAATGCAACATGTCTCGTAAGCATATAATTGATATTCGTATATGTGTGTGTGTGAAGTGAAGGTGCCAACTGGCTGGGTTTTTTTTAAGACAAATGAATAGGTCAAGACTACCTGAATTGTACAAATAAATACCGTAGAAAGGCTTCTATATTTCTCACTGGTACATAGGCTGAATCCAGGTCCGTTCGCGCCCATTCACGTTTGCGCCAACTCATGTTCGCCCCCTTTCACTTTCACACCCTACATGTTCGTAACTAATCTTAATTGGTTTTGTGTTTAATAACTCTGTAAGCAAGTGTTTTCTTATAAGTATAATTGTTGTCATTGTCTCAAAATAAAGTGAGACAGCATTTTTTTTTGTGTTGAATAAATCTTAATCATGTTTTGGATAGCGTATTGTTAAAGATAATAATAATCCTTTCTAAATAAAGTGGTATTTTGTCAACGTTTTATTTAGCGTTGAATAACTCTTAATCATGTTTTGGTCAGTGTATTGCTATACTTTGTTTCATTGACCTCTTTCATAATGAAGTGAGATTCTGACTAATTTTTTTTCTGTGTGTTTAATTTTATCATGTTTTGGTTATAATAGTGGATTGCTACATGTATATTTTGGTTCCTATATTTTATTGTTTCAGATCAAAGGGCTTAAAAACAATTATCTTTTGTGTTTTCCTTTAAAATCTTCAATGTTTTACTCATACCAAGCTATAAATACATTCAGTATTTACACCAAAGCAATTTAAAACAACAATCATGATTTTCCAATTATTCAACTTGAATTTGAATTAAAATTGGGCGTGAATGAGTAGAGTGCGAACGGACCTTGGGTGTGAACGTGCGAGGTGCGAAAGTGTATTGGGCGCAAACAGACCTGATACCACATAGTCTGAACCCCCTTCTCCCACAAAATATGAAGTAAATTAAAAACAAATTGTTCAGAGAACAATTGAAGTCTTTCCACTAGAAAAGATCTATTTTTATATTGAAATATGAAAAATCAGTTTAAAATGTTAGTTTCTTATGGCTTTATGACGTCCTATTAACCTATGACCTTGACCTCAATTTCAAGGTCACAAACCATGGACCTTGAATCAAAATATCCTAGGTCTTTAATATGTTTGGTTAATGAGTACTACCACTTGACGCGTAATTTTAAATGTAAGAAGGACAAAAACTCCCTTTTATTGTATGCGCAGCCTTTCAACCAAAATATACAAGTAAGGACATGTAAAATTATTTGTCAAAATGTCATACGGTATTTGAAAAGAAGTGAAAATAAGCCAAAATCAAAATTTATAATATGACCTTGACCTTTGACATTGACCTCATTTTCATTTTAAGTACCAATGACCTCATGAAGACCCTAGGTCTCTATCAGTTATGGTTTACCAGTTGAAAATGCATATCGCTTGAATCAAATGAAAAAGGGGGAATAACTCTCATATGGAGTCCCCATAGAGCTATGGTTCAAACGAATATTCTTATCCTTAATATGTAACGAGCAATTTGGTAAAATAAAATCTTTTACGGTTACGAAGGAGAGGTGGCCACAAGAAAAACAGTGTTTGGGGAGATAACTCTTACAACGTAATGTATTTTGTTATAATTACATTTGATATATGTTTCATTATAATACTAACTGCACATCACATGTTATTCCTCAAGCAATTGCATCACTCAATAAAACTTTTCATTCATGATAACACGTGGTCCCACAATAAAGTGCACAGATGAATTGAATAAAAAAGTTATAAAATTCGTGTTTTCATGATCCTAGCTAAAAAAAAGTAATTATAAGTATTGAATGTTTCTTTTTGTAACCTCATAGGGTTGCAAAAGCATTGACCGTTTGCACATTTTTAGAATGTAGCGCTTACGCTTACGCGCTTCATACAAAAAGTACTTCGGTCAACGCTTTTACACCTCAATGAATTTACAAAAAAAAAGCATTCAATACTTAAATGCAGTTGTAAATTTTTAAAGCAAAAAGAGTTAATACTAACTTTCACTTTTTTGGATGTTCATGTACATTTTGTATGTATTTATTTTTCTCAACTACATGATTTTTTTGGTGTATTTTTAATGATATATATGAGTAGTCAAAATAATTATTACGTCTGGCAAGGCTTTTTAAATTTTATTCTGGGACACCTTCCTATGACCACAAGGCTATGTTAATTTTTTTCTGGGACGCCTTCTTAGGAAGCCTTCCTACGAACGTCTTAGGAAGGCGTCCCAGAAAAAAATAAAATAGCCTTGTCAGACGTCATTATTATTTGGACTAATACATGAGATATTGGATATTTTTATGCATTATTTAACCAGTTGAGTCTTTTACAGGATTGTTTGTTTAATGCTGTTTAAACATTACTGAAAAAAAACCCACCTTAAATTTGCTAATTATTTGGCATGAAAGTTTGATTTATTGAAAGGGACTCATAGTTTTCCATTTAATTTTAATAATTGTCTAATGGTTAAAACAATAGCTTCGTTGTTTACTTTTATACACAACAACATATTCACTTTGGTTTCGTTGTTTACCTAATATTCACTATGTACTTGGTAACAGTTATTAATTAATTGAATAGAAAATATTATAATAAATATTATTGGAAGCCGAATTGACGTCAAATAGGTGCCGATTTGACTTGAAGCCAATTTAACCAGGTGCCGACTTGACTTGTACGTTTCAATTCCTCTGCGATCGTTTGCGGTATTTTCTTGAGAAAACCTATTTTCCATCATCAAAGAGAAGAAGAAACTGCTTGAAATGATTCCCGAACGCTTCGTGATTGTTAAAATAAGTTTAATTCACTCAAAAAACAATTTTAAAACTTGCGATGTTTAATTCTGTATTCTGTTTAAACAGGAAGTTTCAAAAGCACGTGTAAAAGAAGAAATTAACCGGTGAGAGTGGAAATCCGTACATAACATATATCACTATAGTACGACTTTTAAAGCAAAACAGTTTCATCCTTTTGTAAAACAGTCTTTAATATACCTATCACATTAATGTTTGAAGGGTCTTAAGCTTATTCAAACCATATAAGTCGGTATGAAACACCAAAACGGAATGATAATAACCGATTACGTTTTGTAGTTTACAAAATTCTGGACTGGTTCCTGTCAAACTACAACACTTTGTTTGACTGTAGTGGAATACAAACAGAAACCAGTTAGTTTGTAAACTGGTTCCTGGCTGATTACTACACAATGCTCATGCATAATGATAAGGAACACAAGCACATTCCAGTTTGTATTGAAATTAGTAAATACGAAACCAAGCGCGGTAGGCAGAGAAATCAGGTCGGCAGTTATGGAACAATGACTGCGTCATTTTCCAAAAACTGTGTTCATGTGATATGGATTTCTTCACCAAAGCGAAAACAGGACTTCTACTTTTGGCTATACAATGTAGTTCGTGTCGTATTTGAGAAACTTTAGTCACGGTCAAAACTATGTAAATAACATTGTATGTTTTATCTCTTAAGAATTTTGCATTTCACTCCTTATGTATAGGGCACCACCTCTGGATTGGATTGTACATGCAATATATTTTACCTAACATCCCAAAATTGAACTATTGAGAATAACATAAAAAATGTTAACAATAAACTGCAATAAAGAAAAGAAAAAAATAAGAACAAATGTATTATAGAATAACAGCTGCATCTCATATACAATGAACCAAACTTTTTATAGATATCTTTTTATAGATATAATTGAATAAGCATACAAAAGAGAAATGCACGACGAGTCAATTACAAATAATAATAACAGTTATATCCATCTGCAGTAACGTTTTTATTGTCTAGAAAAGTTACAGTAATAATGTTAAAGATATATTTTCTATGTATTATCCTATTTTGATTAAAATCTAGATGTTGCTTCAAATCTATCTTATATACTAGTAACAGAAATGTGTGTTGTAGATCAATTTAGTAACCCAATAGGACAATTTTCATTCGTATTTCACAAAATATTCATGTTTTCAATCGACATATAAATAAATGTCTATGCAATGGGATCGGGGTATGTCAATCAGTGTTCTAAGTTTTGATTGGATTGAATTAAACCCTTTTGTCTCTCTATCTACCACGTTTGCTATCATTCACTTAAATTGTTTATTTGGATTAATGTGATAGTCATCGTTTGGCAATGCATCATCTATTTTGTTCTTATAGAATACAGAATAATAACAATTATAGGTTTACCATGACCTAACTTTCATGATTTTACTCTGAATTCGGATTTCATAGTATGCTACTTCTACCATCAATATCAATATTGTCTGCTTATAAAGAACGTTGATGTACAAAACAAGTTGATTGATAGGTGTTTGATTAACGTTTAATATTTTTTGCACATTCATGTTCATCAGCAGCATAAAATCATGATCTAGATGTCATGCCTAAGTGAGAAGGTCAAGTTTTCTTTGAAAGTGTATGTCAAGTGAATTCAGCAGAATCAACCTTCAAAATCTGAAATGTAGTGTCAGCATTGTTGTATGACACTTTTCAAGGTGCCCGTAAGAGTGTTCTTATGTTGAACTTATGGGTTGAAATTATTTTAGCCACTCCCGAGATAAAAAACGGCAACACCATCATTATATGTTTTTCTCAATATTACATGGATCTTTTTCTCATATTCATCGAGATTTGATACATTGTTTTCATGAGTTCAGTGACATGTTTTGAAAAAATGTCTGTTGTTGTGTTGGTCGTTGTGTGACACTGTTGTTATGTTTCTATCTTTTTTAATTATGCCATTGGAATTCTCATTGGTTTTTGTTTAGTCTTCCGGGTGGACCCCGTAACGTCTCTAATACAATCAAACCAACTTGTGTTAAGTATTAATGTTAGTACATGTTTACATGGAATGGTTGTAGACGAAGCGGTATGAATATTCACAAGTGATGTTTTCTGTTATCAAAAGTCAATGAAATATATAAGACTGAACATCACCGATTTACATCTAATGCGCAGTGTAGTAAGGTGTTCTATTATGTGATCATAGCAAATAAATTTAAAAACAAAGTCTTTTTATATATGAGAAATGTCCGGTTGATTGACAGATATTTAACAGTCAGTGGCAAGTATTACAAGCATATTCAGATTGATCAGAATGTATTATGTGGCAATGCCAAAGACAACTTAATGTTATATCTGTATACCATGATTGACACTGTGCTAAACTCGTCATTTGATAAATGGCAAACGCAAAAATATAGCGAGGTTGAACATGTTTGTATGGACACAACCCTTTTCTATATTATTTTTTCCTGTTGTTGTTATTATTATTGTTGTTGTTGTTCAATAGATTTTAATGAAGCGAACTAGTTCAAGAGTTTACTCGTTTGTAATTATTCCTGAACGACTGTGTTAGTCGAAAGCCCCACCCTGAATCTCGTCGACTATTCTGAAACAACCATCAATTAATATATTTTTTTCTTAAATTCAAACTCACCATCATGTCAATTTCTAGTAAATAATCCGAATCCTTATAATAAGCTAACAAACTTTAGTTTACTACATAAAATATACCACAACTTGTACATGTCATCAGTGTATTAATTGTGTGTTTAATGACACATCTTCGTCGAGAAAATCATTTAGACAAAGAGAAGAAAGCTGTTACCCGCTGTTTACAGTTTAAAAAAAATCAGTAATGTAATTTCAATCAATTATATTATATCTAGTAAACCAATATCCTTGAAATAGTACATGAATTACGCGAAGTTTGCTAAAATGACTTATATTTAAGAAAGATAAACATATGAAATACTTTTATAAGATCTTTTAGAGTATCTTTTCATTTTTTAACAACTATTCTGCGTTCTGGACAATATATTTTATGCAATACATTTTTGTACGAACTCCAACCAGATGAGAATTTTTTTTTGTGTCAATCACGACCTTTTTTGGGAAAAATATCAAAGTGCTCACGATTTTAGATTTGCACGGAAAACTCAGAAATAAAAGCGTAACAATGTTCAAGAGCTAGTCATTATATTTGTTTTAAATGCAGATTTGCTTGAACAGTCGACCCTTTTAGGTAGATTTCTTCAATGACGTAAATTGTCAAATTCGAATTTAAACTATTTATGCGATCATAAAATGCACATTGGTTTTTCATGATAGAACGATGAACCCATTTCTCAGATTTCTAAGTAGTAATCCAGGATGGTGCATGAATTACGCCAATCTTGCTAATAAGATTTATGCTGAGAATATTTTTTTTAGTGTCACGACCTTTGAGGGAAAAAATATCATGGTGCCCAAGATTTTAGATTCGAACAGAAAACTTAAAAATATAAGCGTAATAATGTGCAAAGGCATGTCGTTACATTCGTTTTAAAAGCAGGTTTGCCTAGTCAGCCGATCTTTTTAGTGACACAACAATTATTCTTTTCTTCAGGGCAAACTATTATTGAAATGTTTTGATAAACATATTTTTTTCTGATTTATTTTCAGCCTGTCAATAAACAACATGGATTTTCTCACAGATTTTAAAGATGAATTGTATTCTCTTATAGTCACGATTCTAAACCAGATTTTACAGGATCCAATGACAATGTTTCACCACGGTTATAATTTTTTCATGATATTTTTTTCGATACACCAATTGAAAATCTCACAAATATATTATCAACATTGAAACTTAATGATTCATTCCACGTTTATTCATTTGTTCAATACTAAATTAACAAATTCTAATCATCCATTATACTTTTATTTTTATACAGTTATTTACATTTGGGGGACGAGGATATTTAAATTATGTTAATACGTAAACTTTAAATCTAACATGAGTGGGATTTCAATATCAATACATTTATTTTTCTCTCCTTCTCCTATAATCAACATATATTTAAACTTATTACATATACATAATTCGTCTTTAGATTGCTTTATTTGCAGTTGATAAGTGAAAAAATAAATTAAAAAATTGAGACATCAGTTACTTTCATACACATATACTTAAATGTCAGAATCTATTACAGATAACATGACCATGGGAACACTAAAAAGTATACATAGTCTGTCGTAAGGACGAATTTATATGGACAATATAATAAACATTATAGAACTGACAAGTAATGATACCTATGGGAAAGCATCAATGATACACGCCCTATGAATTCTCTTTTAATTTATTTACAATAAGGCCATGGAACGAGTACTATAGGTGATTGCTTAAAGGTTTGAATTTCAATAGACGATGGTTATTATGACTGTCCTTTGCTTTTAGTACTTCGGGAAATATGCACTTGTATATATAAATATATAGTATACTCATTGGTTTGAAAATCGGCTACATATTATTTGGTTTTTGAAGTGACTGGAAGTACCTAACACATAATGGTGAGTTAAGGTCTTTGCGAAGAATATGTTTTCGCAGGTGTATGTTGAAATTGAACACCAAATATTAATGTATAATTCCTGATATTAAAAAATAATTATGCTTTTCTTTTATTAAACACGCGGAAATAATTTGATCAATCCTACATTTAATATTCAATAGATACATATTACAGTAAATTGCATTTACGCATGAGCTTATGTGTTTTATTCATTTACAATTTCGCCGAAACATTTGCAACCTGAAGATACACAAAGAACATATATCATTCACAAATATTAAACTTAAAATGATTTTCTGTCATTTCAACAGTTGTTTATTCTGAAATATGAACAAGATAGGTTGTATTGCTATTATTGCATTATCCATATAATTTTATTCGTATTTATTATTGTTTATTTCACAAAATTAAGATAACACTTTATAAATGTCGTTTGTCCAAAGCGCTTGTATGAGTCAACATTCACCAAGAACGCTCAGACCTATACATTTGAAGGCAAAGATGGCATACAATTACACATAATCTTTAGAAGCTATATGACAACACGGAACCCAAAAAGAACTACCAATCGTCATCTGAGGTCAAAGTTGCTTTAGACAGTTAGAACTTTAGTTTCTTTCTTAATCTATGAATGGGAAATAATTATTTAAATCCATGATTAAGTGAACATAAAATTGAGAATTGAAATGGAGAATGTGTCAAAGAGACAACAACCCGATCATAGAACAGACAACAGCAGAAGGTCACCAATATGACTTCAAAAGCATTTCATACTTAAGTAAAAGATAATAAAAGTTTAATACATTGAATATTTCAGAAACGAATGTCAGTACTTTCAGTTTTCTGTTTTATGAGCTTCGTAGACCTCATGTTTAGTACAAGTTCAGGTAAGAAAGTGTCTGTCATTGTCTACAATGTATGTTGTGCCCTTCGTGTGACTAACAAAACAGTAGCATACGTATACTGCCGAGTATTAGTAGGAGAGTTTCAAAGAGTTTGAAAAAAAACCTTCCACATGATAACACCCATCACGAAATAGCATAACGTCAAAGATTCGTACCATTTACATAAAATTTCGATTTGTTTAAATAAAAGTAACCTCAGTACGTTTTAATCAACAACCACTTAAATGAAACCATTAATACAATTTAGATTCAAATTGTTGCTCAGTCTTTATATTTCTATGTTGTGTATTGTAAACTGTTGTTTATCTTTTGATCTTTTTTCATTTGTATTCTATGACATTGGCAGTTTGTCGTCGACTTATGATCTGAAAATCTCTTCGTTATCATTTATCTACCGTTAAAAGGTACATCTTCTAATTTCCGACAAAACAATGTCTCACAATGAATTTTAAAGTTGAAATAAAACAAATATGAGACAGACAGAGTAAAGTTAATACAAAGCATTCTATCCTGAAAAGAACATATTATTGAAATTACATGTAGCTTGCTGATACAAACAATTAGTAATTTATAGTCGAACGGCATGTTGAAAGAGTTTATACAATCATATTTTCTAGTATAAGTGAGTTGAAAACGACTAACCATAGACAAATTACGACAACCCAAATGTTAAATCTATATGACTGTATAAGCACAAATGTTCTCTAAATGACAATCAGTAAAAGCTATTGTCTATATTTATTCCGATCCCTTCTTAACCTCACAGTATATCTAAAGACGACAAACATCATAATATAGCATATAGTGGTATATATATTTATTATCTAGACTAATAGAAAACAAGCCATACTACTTCCATTATATAATTGCTAAAACTACATGACAACATATAAAACATGTAACATTATAATAAATATTTTGAAACATTATTCTAAAAATAAACTATTAACTATAGGATGCGGTGGATACCTGCAACATTGTTTCGGCTGCGGTGGATACCAGCAGCGGGTTTTTCGGCTGCGGTGGATACCAGCAGCACGATATGCAAAATAATCCCATGCTTACTTATACAATAATAATTGGAACTGATAATTAAGAATATTTACTATACTGATGTATAATTCCCTGAAATTAACATGAGCAATAGTAACCCAGGTAGCACAAAACATTTTCAAAACATTTTTATAAGGTTGTATAAATGTCTTATCAAAACGTTGTCAAACAAATATTTTCGTGATGTTATGTGAATATTTTTTCTTTTATTTTTAAAACATTTATTTAAAACATTTTTTGAAAATATTTTTACAATGATGTAAGAATCTTCATAAAAATGTTTTCGATAATATTTTTTAAGATATTTTGTATGAATGTTTTATAAATGTTCAAAAGATATGTAGTTTCTACCTCTGAAAAACATTTTAAAAGTATATAAGTAGAACATTCTTAACAATATCACTCCGATGTTTTAAAAATATTTTCTAAAAATGTTTCATGAAATGTTTAAATAACATGCCTTTGAGATATTTTAACAACATTTCTTCATAATATTTGATGAAAACATTTTGAAAACGTTACGCTTTTAATATTGAGAAAATGAATTTATAAAACATTTTGTTGCTAATATTTTGACAACATTTTAAAATAATATTATGAATACATTTACCCCAAAACATTTTAAAAACGTTTCGCATTTAATATTGAGAAAATGACTTTATAAAACATTTTGTTGCTTATATTTTAACAACATTCTAAAATAATATTATGAATACATTTACAAAAAAATATTTAATAGAAAATGTTTTAACAATATTTTTCAAACATTGATTTAGGTTATGTAAAATACTTTATTTTATTTAATAAATGACAGAGCTTGGAGCTGTACCTCACTCCCATATATATATAGCATTATATAGTGCACGCACTGCTATTTTCCGGATTTTATATTCCACTACCGACATCAAACGTTTACACATTTAAAATCTAACTGTTCCCGATGATCAACGGACATGATCCAAAGGAATTTTGGAACCAGTAACCGGAAGTTTTATTAAATCCAGTATAAAAGTCAAGTAATTCAACTTTATTTTTATTAATAAGTTTACAAAAAAAATTTAAAACATTCATATTTTTTAATATATTTTTAATGGTACGACTTCCCAGTGGTACGAGTTTACGTTGGTACGAGTTAACTTTTTTGGTACGAGTTAACGTGGTACGAGTTTTCGGTGGTACGAGTTAACTTGCTTCCAATTTAGTCTGCCTTGATGTTGTGATGTGTATGTCCACTGGACATCTATACTATTAAACGAGAAGACCTCATTTTGGGTGTCGCTTCTCCTCCTTCCACAATAAATTAATCATCATGCCTCTGTGTCCTATAGGTAACATGTATAGTCGCATTTGTCATCCATACTTATGATCATTCAGTTGGGGTTATTTTGGGATAAAAACGAAAAAGAATGCGTCCGGATATTTTCCCGTCATTGGACAAAACTTTAAGTCAGATTAGACTTCCGGTTTGTGTTTTTCTGTACTTTGAACATTTATGAATAAAGTATATAAATTTGCTTTCTGCTGTCATTTTGAGTTCTAGCATGTATCATCCTTGATTAACGTGTTTCAGTTTGGGTTATTTTGGGAGGAAAACGAAAATGAATAATATTTGCTATTTACTATCAATTAGTTTACAGTGGCGGATCCAGAACTTTTCATAAGGGAGGGGGGGGGGGGGGGGGGCACTGACTGACCTAAAAAAGGGGGGCGTTCCTCTCATGCTTCAGTGATTCCCCATATAATCAACCATTTTTTTCAACGAAATGCGGGGCAGGGCCTCCAGGTCCCCCATGGGATCCGCCTATGGTTTATTATCAACGGCGGTCACTACGGATATATTTCTGTACATACTTACATACATTTACTATGAATAACTGTATTTGTTATAATTTACTATAAATTCCTTTTCTGTACCTTGAACATGTGATACAAAGACTATGAATAAAGTATATAAATTTGCTTTCTGCTATCATTTTGAGTTCTAGCATTTATCATACTTGCTTAACGTGTTACGTGTTTCAGTTTGGGTTATTTTGGGAGGAAAACGAAAATGAATAATATTTGCTATTTACTATCAATTAGTTTACAGTGGCGGATCCAGAACTTTTCATAAGGGAGGGGGGCACTGACTGACCTAAAAGGGGGGGGGCGTTCCTCTCATGCTTCAGTGATTCCCCATATAATCAACAAAAAAATTTCAACGCCCCCCCCCCCCCCCCCCCCCCTTGGGATCCGCCTATGGTTTACTATAAACGGCGGTCACTGCGGATATATTTCTGTATACATACATTTACTATGAATAACTGAATAACTGTATTTGTTATAATTTACTATGGATTCCAATGGTTATCTTGGGTTGGGGGAGGGGGGGGGGGGGCTCTTTACTATTCATGGCGTTCACTGATGTATATATATATATATATATATATGAGTCTGAAAGATTGTGAAAGACTCTATATATATATATATATATATATATATATATATATATATATATATGTAAGTACCTTTGACTTTTGATACCTCTCCTGAAATTCTCTGTATAGTAATTAAAGTATATATTCATGTTCATAGAGTACAGAAAAACAGAAGGTATAAAAATCGGTATTTGGAAAATAGGGGGAGGGCAAAAAAATGTGCCCAGTCCCTAAGTACCTTTGACTTTTGATACCTCTCCTGAAATTCACTGTATAGTAATTAAAGTATATATGCATGTTCATAGATAACAGAAAAACAGAAGGTATAAAAATCGGTATTTGGAAAATAGGGGGAGGGCAAAAAATGTGCCCAGTCCCTAAGTACCTTTGACTTTTGATATCTCGCCTGAAATTCTCCAGTCAGTATATTTTTTTTACAGTTCACATACGCTCTATTTCCCCGCGATTTCGCGGGTGTGTTCTAGTTAGAATTATACAAACAGGGTTAAACTTAAGGGTTTTTTATATTATTTTAAAGTCTATAAATGCAATCACTTGTAACCACTGAGCATGTCTGAAAAGTTCTGTTATAAGCATTACAAGTCAGCCCATTATTTGCTTTAACAGACAGGGCTATATAAGCAATACTTTAATTGCTCCATCGCTGGCTACACATCTACTTATCAAGGGAATCTCAAATACGCAATGATTATCAAAGCTTTTGCTATTTGACAAAGCGAGTGTTGTTGCCTCTATAATATATTGTTTTACGTTTTTGTAACTTGTACTTTTGTGTTGAGCCCTACAAGTACAAGTAACAACCTATCGCCCAGCCAGATAATTATTTATGTGCCGATCCCAAGACAGGAGTTTGATTCAGTAGTTGCCGGTTCATTTCTTACAAATTTGTTTTTTCGTTAAACTTTATAAATTATGCCATTCCTTTCATTGTTAGAATTGTTTAAATTATACGCCTTTACAGGACGTATTATGCTAATGTATACTGTGTCCGTCTGTCGGTCGGCCTGTTCGTTCCTCTATCAGTTGCGTCAACATGTCCGACACTAACTCAAAAAAGCTTTAACCAATTTGAATAACACTTTGGGTGGATTGTTTATATACATGGAGCAGCTGTTCACTTTTAAATGTTGTGGCCTTTGTAGCTGACTATTACACTGTGACTTTTTCTAACTTATATTTTATTCATTTGTTTATTTTAACTTTTGTAGGATCAATTAGACGTTCCAAAATTTATGATAAATTTTCTGAAATGCAGATTAAAATGGAGAATGGAAATGGGGATTTTAAAGAAGAATATAAGCTTAGAAATGACTACAAATATCCTGGAAGAGCAAATTTTATGAAGGTATTTATTATTTTAAATCCTCAATCTACATTACATGCATTTGCACAAAAATATACAATAACCATTACAAAATATTTTTTTTTTATGGAAGACCAAGAAAATGTTACAGGTTCTTCATGGCTGGCTACTCTTTATAGTTGAGAAAACTATAGTGTCTTATTTTAAAAACTGGTGAAATCTACCGTTACACTTGTTTAATAATAATAAAAAACCTCTAGATGTATAAAATAGCTACAATTGTTGCTTCACAATCAATTAACACTGATAAGTTGACACTTTTCAATATATTTTTGTAAAACCGCTGGATTTAATGAAGAGAAATAGTTTATAGTGTAATTTTGATTAAATTAACTGAAATTTCAGCCACTTGTTTAATCACTAAACTGAAGGACTAATTTGCTTACACTTTATTTTACAGAAGCCAGCAGATGTCAAAGGAAATAAAAAGAATGGAACAAAGGAAACTTTGAAAAAGAACAGTGATATGAAAATATTGAATAAATGTTTTGCATTTATAATTGTAGTTCTATCTTGTATAGTGTTGTCTAATTACTTATAAGGTAGCAGAGAAAACAGTTAAAAAACTATGCAGCAGCAGAAAAATGTCTGACGGTACCTGTGATCAAACATGAGATCAAGAAATACTTTAAAAAAAAATGCGCAAAGATATTTAAAATCAGAAAAAAAGGAATATCTATCTGTAAATAAAACCATGACAAACTATATAATATTACGTGTTCAATAAATACAAAAAATAGGGTTATGTCAATGAGATATCAATCTAAATCTGACAAAAGTAAATAAAATATATGCTGATTCAACTGTAATCAACAAACAATTGTAAAATGAGATGTTGGGTAAAGATCAGTATGACAGCAGTTGTTTTTCAGATGCAGATCTAGGATTATGAGAAAAGTGGCCACATGCTCTAAACTAGACAAAGTTGAAGAGAAATAGTTGGACTTAGATAAACCATAATTATAGCTCCATGCGGGGACCCAGGATCTCCCCATATTCAAACACGATCAACTGTTTTATAATATTTTATAAAACGTTTGAATAATGATGTTAGAAAACATTTTTCTAATGATATTCATATAACATTTAAATTTTGAGAATATGAACATTATTAAAACATTTTGTAAAATGTTTTTTTAACATTTTCACAACATTATTTCCTGCAAAACATTTTTGTTTTATGTTTTAGAAATGTTTCAAGGATATTTTAATATAAAACAAACATTTATAAAACATTTTGCAAACATTGTCAACAAAATTTAGAAACGTTTTAATGATGTCTTAAAAATATTCTGGAAATGTTATAGAAAATGTTTTGAAAACATTTGTGATACCATACAATGGCACGTTATTTTAATATTTTCTACGATATTTTCACAACATTTTTCAAAATGTTTTAAAAACATAAACAAAATATTTTTGTGTTAACTGGGAAGTAGCCCTAATATTTAATTCATATATATATGTGAATACATTTTTAAAGAGTTAAAGGTGAGGGCGGATGGAAAACAAAATTATAATCTGCTACGATGAACTGGCAGCTTAAAACGAGCTTATTAATACTTTACTTATACTCCTATCTGATTGGCTAACCAATCTTCTAAAAATATCTCAGTTCTCTCAGTGGGTGGGTGGGAAACAAAATTAAAATCTGCTACGATGAACTGGCAGCTTAAAACGAGCTTATTTATACTTTACTTATATCTCCTATCTGATTTTTCTGATTTAAAAATATTTCAGTTTTGTCAGTAATTTCTAAAAATATCTCTCTCTGTTATCTCAATTTGTTTTCTATAAATATCCCACCTGACGTAGGCAGGAATTATTTATCGTATAAACTATAATTTAAATCTTTAAATTACCATTTATACAATCATACTTTTCTAGTATAAGTGACTTGAAAATCGACTAACCATAGACAAATTACGACAACCCAAATGTTAAATCTATATGACTGTATAAGCACACATGTTCTCTAAATGACAATCAATAAAAGCTATTGTCTATAGTAATTCCGATCCCTTCTTAACCTCGCATTATATCTAAAGACGACAAAACAACAAACATCATAATATAGCATAGTGGTATATATATTTATTATTTAGACTAATAAAAAACAAGCTATAATAATTCCATTATATAATTGCTAAAACTACATGACAACATATAAAAAATGTAACAATATAACCAATAAATGTATCTATGTTTGGCTTTCTCGGGGGCTACTCACTTTATAAAAAATCTACCTAATCTAAAAAATAATTTGAAACATTATTCTAAAAATAAACTATTAACTATAGGATGCGGTGGATACCTGCAACATTGTTTCGGTTGCGGTGGATACCAGTAGCGGGTTTTTCGGCTGCGGTGGATACCAGCAGCGGGGTTTCGGCTGCGGTGGATACCAACAGCGGGGTATCGTCTGCGGTGGATACCAGCAGCACGATATGCAAAATAATCCCATGCTTACTTATACAATAATAGTTGGAACTGATAATTAAGAATATTTACTATACTGATGTATAATTGACTTGGGGGTAAAAATAATTTCCCTGAAATTAACATGGCCAAATTAAGCGAATTTAATACCATTAAATGAGTGAAAGCCCACAAGACCCAAGATAGATACATCATTATTTATTGCGATTAAATATTATTATTATTATTATTTTTTTTTGTGCGAAGGTGTACTCACAAGCTACACAGTTGCAGCATGTATAAAGCCCACAATTTGAACATTGAATCAAATCTAACCTAACTTTATTAAAATATGGAATTAAAATGGTCTCCATGTTTGTTTTTTTATCCCACTCAAATGTCACATAATGTTACAAAAAAAAATACATGTGTGTAAAACTACAAAAAAGAAACAATAATAATCTATCTGAAGCTTTAAACTACAACAAATGAATTAGTTATGAAAACACATATCGTGCTGAGCTCTTTTCAATACTTTGGCATCAGTTCGTATGTATCGTATGTAACAGTCTGATGACCACCTGCCCAATGTTTTAATAATATGATCCTCGACACCACATGCTGCTGCGGATGTAGCTGCTCCTATACGAAAGGAGTGACCACAAAACTTAACAGTATTATAGCCAAGTGTGTCCAATAATTGTCTCAATGAAGAAATAAATGTTTCCCTGCTGAAAGGCGATGATTGAAATTCATCCTCGACAAAAAGTGGAGATTTTGGTAAAGCGCCATTGTTATATCTTATAGACAGATACTTATTCATTGTATCCACTGGTTTAAATGTGTCATTTTCATAAATAGTAATATTCACCCCTTGACGGAAGGGATCACGCTTAGAGGTTCGCAGGCGAAAAATGAAAAACTGTACATGTTTCGTCGGATATATCTTGCAAAAGTACTGTACATGAATTATCATTATAAGACCGACAGGTAAATTCTCCACACCTAAGAAAACCGAAAAATGCCATTTTAAAAGCACACTGAAACATGAGGTCAAGCACTGGTGAAAATATTCCTTTCGATAATAAAGCACAAAGCTTATTCAAAATTCATGATGTAATTGGCAATCTTTCTTGAACAACATTGTTCTGAGATTTTTTAATACCCCGAAGAATAACTGGTAATCTGATACCATTCGCCATAGGATCATATCCTAAACATCTTATATAATAATGACGTACTCCAGCAAGATAGAGTTTAATAGTCTGGTGTTTAAGATTAAGTGCTTTTTGACAATAAGTTACGAAATAGACAAAAGATCTTCTTTTACATAAGGAAGATTAACTTCGGAGCACGGTTGACCATTCATGACCAGGAACGTTCTGAAACATTTAAAAGCGGATTTATATGTAAATCTAGTGCTTTCGCTCAAAGACGCATCCCATAATTCGTCTATCTTTAAATTCAAACCATCATCAGCTCTGAGGGATGCAGACAAGGGGTTGGTATCGCGTTTGCATGTGGTGCCAAGGTTCTGAACTTCATCATCTGGTAACGAGAAAGAGAATGAGCTATACAGTTTTTTATACCAGGAATGTGAATTCGTAAAACCTTTTCTAAAGGGAGATAAGCCTCCATATTAATAGTATCTTAAAATATCCCTAAATATTCTAACTTATGGTCCTTTAGTTTTCTTAAATGAAAGTGGCACACCTAAAGACTTAAAAATATCTAAAATAAGTATTCATAGTTTGTTGAGCATTGTCTTGTTCTGGTACAATAACTAGAAAATCATCTAACAAGTGTAAAATGTGCTCTATATTGTAATTGTTCTGAGCAATCCAACAAATTGCTTGTGAAAGAGTTTCAAAGATTTTTGGGCTAGACCTGCACCCAAACACTAATTTATTGAAAAAGTAATATCTGTCATCTCATCTGATTCCATGCAACGGCCATAACATTGGCGACAGTGGAATACCCTTGAAGTCGTCGGCTATATCGGTTTTTAAAAGCCAAGATTTAAAACCTAGGCTTTTGATAGTTCTGATAGCATCATCAATTGAAACATATTGCAAAGAAAATTCATCTTTATCGATAAGTTCGTTTAAACTAGGATTTCTTGGATCCTCATGAGGCGCTGACAAGTCTACGATCAAACGCTTCTTTTTATTGTATTTACCTTCTGCCACACCGATAGGGTTAATGCGGTAATGTGTAAATGGAATGAAATCAAATTGTCCTTCTAAATAGCCATTTTCTACCTCCGTCCCAATTAATTTTAAAACGTGTGTTGGATGGGATATCGCTGATCTTAAGTTTTTGCACTCAATAGACTTAGATGGTAATGTTTTAATACCTGTGGAAAAACCTTGACTTAACCCAGAAACTAGGTAATTCTTACATTCCTTATTTGGATGATTTTCTAATCAACTTAAGTGTAACGCATTACAATTTTTCATGTAATTGAATGTAATGTGTAATTGAGCATTTTATCAATTACATGTAATGGTAAGTTAATTAATTACAATGAAAAAAGCATGTAATGCTCAATAACTTTTGAATTACATGCATACATGTACTTTTGTGGTGTTAATGATAAGAAATAGTGATAATATAAATATTCTTTATTTGACATACACAAATTGTTGCTAAATAGTCTAATAACTTTTAAAAAAAATGTGAGAATCATATATTGGTGTTGTTCAGTTTTTGATAAAGATCTTTATCTAAATAGATTGATAACATTTTTATACTTACCATCAATGCAAGTATGTATGGTCATGGAAGTAATATTGAATATTTTAATATTACTTCCATGGCATGGTTAAACAAATGTGTAAATCTTTCTTAGACAGTTCATTTAGAATTTTAAATCACTGCACACAATCATTTTGACAAATTAGTTTACACAAAAGGATTATAGAAATAAAAATTATCAGCTGTAAAAACAAACTGCAATTAATCAGATTAAAATGTGTGATAAAACAGCCTAGGGACAATGCCACTATTACATGTATGTTATCTAATTAGCAAAATACTGGTAATATTTAGACATAATATATTGTTTGAACCAAAATTTATTTTCAATGTAGTGACAAGCATACTATTGATAATTGTAAAGTAGAAAAGCATAGTCAAATTTTTAATTAATTTTCGAACTTCCAATATCTAGACAGTGAATAGGATGATATACAAATGGATACGGTTTATTGTGTCGTGTATTATTGCAAAAATATACATGAGTGTTTTGTATAGGGAAAACGGTACTATTTATTCTGCCATAGGCGACAATATTAATATTTTCTGAATTACCACTTTTTATGATAAAAACCTGGATAAATCAGTTATATGTGATGTTAGTACTTTATTATTCTGTTTTACAAATTAAATCCAAATAGTATCATGACCAACTTCCAACGGAGCTTTTTTATGCTATTCATGCCCATCGTAATTTTGCACCAAATTTATCAAGTTATGGAAGTCTTTTCGAATATTTCTCTAGAAAATATTTCAATAGGTTTCAAAATTTATATTTTAAATATACACACTGCAGTTATTCATAGATAAATAAAAAATATATTGTACCCTTACATCCAATCACATCGCTACTAATTTGACTTCCTTCATCTGCCTTGGGTACACAAAAGGCCAACCTAATGCAGGGAAAATGTAATAGTACCGTATAGGCGTTTGCTTTTGGTGTACTTCAGTATTTCGGTTGTTCCGTTTTTTCCTCTCATAATTGATGTATTTCCCTCAGTTTTCGTTTGTTACTTGGATTTGATTTCTCTCGATAAAAACAAAATGTGAAGTGGTATTTAAATCATGTTCGAAAACTTAGAGATACCATACTTATATGTATGATTTAAGTACACAAAATATACGTTTCGTTCATACAAGATTTCTTTGTGCACTTAAATCATAACATCTACAAGGCATACTTAATTAAGACGTTGACAAATAAACATTTCCCAAAGAATTGTACCAGGTAAAGCAAAGCCTATCATGATCTGTACTTTTGACGTATATATGTAAACTTTACAATTCTATCAAAAAACAGAAAAGTATCTCTTATCTGTTTGATGCATGAAACAACTTTGACAAGAGTACACATTGGTGCAGAGAAGTACTTTATATACCTCTTAGCATCACAAAGACACCAAGTTACTACTGAATACATTATATGCACATTCACAATCACAGGATTATTGCAAGCAATGCATTACCTTAAAAGTGTTGTTTTTGTTGTATGCTTATTTTTTCAAATTTGATGTTGGTGAGTATAATATATTGTTATAACATAAACGGTAACAAATTCAACAATGCTCGTGTGTAGGCTTATCTACCACGAGACACATAGCTTCACAGTTAAGACTTGTAATAACAAAGGATATCTCAGATGGTAGACTCTTATTGAAAACGTGGTGGGGAAATGTTTTACTTAATATGTGATAGGTTATTATGGTGTAAACAGCAAGAGTATCGTTGTGAATTGCACCTAAGATAAACAATCGTGTCAGGCACTTATTGTATAAGTTTTCTCATGATTTCTTCATTCTACTTCTTTTTGTGCGTCGCCAAAGTTGTACTTCGAGAAAAGTTCACAAGGATTCAAACAAAAAGTAGATATAAAAACACAACGTCATTTTGTTTTTTCAATTTATACTACATAAACACTAACACCACTCGAGCCATTGAGGTAAACACCAGTAAAGAACTTAACTGTAAAAATCAGTGTGATTATGGACTTTCCGAATTGATTTTCCTCTAAGTTCAGTATTTTTGTGCTTTAACTTTTTGCAAAGTACTTGCGAACGAGATTGCGTGCAGCAGCAGAAAGCAAAACATACCAAGCATCATAACATTTACCAACAAATATGCAACAATCGAAAATATCATGCGTCGTTAAAATGATAATTCGATAGTTTAATCGTTTATTCTCATAAAACCATGCAAGTAAGTGCAAAGGTTACAGAGAAGTTATAAAAAAAATATACATAAAAATAAAAAATGCATTAAAAATGCATAAAATTCAAAATTTCGGATGAGATAACATTTAAAGAAAATATATATAGACTTATATAGTCAAATTTAAAAGTTAAAATTGTATAAAGAAATACTTTCTATAAGTATAAATATGGTAAATAAATTATTGTTGTTAAGAAGGAGTGAGCTTACTATTAATACATCTTATAAAATTGTAGAGGTTTCTTAGTGTCTTTGGTTTTTTTTAATTAATTAGTTTGTTGAATGTAATAATGTTATGTCTTGGTATTAGTTTATTTGGAATAAATCTTCTTCTTTCATCTTGTAAAGCCGGGCAAACAAAAATATAGTGGTATTCGTCTCCGATATATCTTTTCGTACATATTGAACATTTTCTATCACTTCTGTCAATGTTATACCATCTCCCCTTTTCTATTGGCATGAAATGATTCGATGTTCGGAATTTACAAAGTGTGTATATATATATATATATATATATATATATATATATATCTCGGTCATTTATGATGTTGAAATAATTCTCAAATTCAAAATTTTCCTTAAAGAGCCTATAAGTAATGCATTTTGATGTGTTCTGAATAGCTGAATTGCAAATTTGTTTAAACCTGTCAATTAATCAGTTTGATACTTTTTGGTAACCATTTGGTGAGGTCTGTATTTTTGCACATAAAATAAGTTTGAAAATCCGGCATTGTCCAATATATTTTTGATGTTCTTTATCCATAAAATGTCATCATTGAAATAACTTTTTTAGTATATATACAGTTCTGAGACAGCAAAGCATGTCGCAATTGAGTTTAAACACTTTAATCGTGTCAGTCAACCTATTTATGATGGTTAGGTTTCAATTTTGTATATAGTCGATGCCATTTGTTTCTTTCTGATGTGGTAGTGGTTTTCTTAATATCACAGTCCTGTTAATCGATAAGGATACAAACCATACAATAGAGCTGATAATACTGCAAAGAAATGCAAAGTTGCCAATTGAAAAATTGAAATCAAGGTGTGTGATTATCTGAAGTCCTCTGTCTGTGTCAATATTGATGATACGATGGAGCTTTCAGGTAGACAGTCAATTGTACTGTTACACCACTGTCCCAGTTTAGGGGGAGGGTTTGGATCCCGCTAACATGTTTAACCCCGCCACATTCTGTATGTATGTACCTGTCCCAAGCCAAGAGCCTGTAATTCAGTGGTTGTCGTTTGTATATGTGTTACATTTGTGTTTTTTGTTAATTTTTTGTAAGCCTTGTGTGTGGCGGTTCTTTTTTTAGTCTCTGTTAGATAAAGGTAAACCATTCTAATACATCTGTAGCTTGCATGATTTATTTCCCAAATTACCGCTATAAAATTCACAAGCTTTTCTCGTAAGTTACCGTCAAATCCAAAGTTTACATTTCATAACTAAAACATGCATGTAATGCAATAAAAGAAAAATCCTAAAAAATCCATTCAAATGTAATATCATATGAATTTTGAGGCTTAACGTAACGAAAAAACCTTCAGCTTTAACGTTTTCATTTGTATGATGTCATGTTTTGATATCACTTATATGCGCCAAAAGCGTTCATGGACTTTTCGGAATTTAATTCTATTTTGATTTTGGAGATTTCTCTGAGTTTGTGTGCATGCATCCTTTTATTATGCATCCGAATAAGAATAAAAATTCTGTAGTCTTTTTTCAATTGCAATTTTTAAAACAATAAAATAGACAGAGCGTTTGGTTACGATACATGTGGATTTACTCGGGATGTATATTGTAAGAACCATTATTATGTATAGGTTAGCGTCCGTTAAATTTACAAAGGGATGATTTCAACTTCACCATTTGGAACTCTTGGTTTAATAGCTTCCTGTTGAGCAGTAAACCTCTATCAAGAAAATCATGATAGGAAATGCAAGCACGGGAATGTCGTATCAATTGGGAGATATATACCCCGTATGCAGGTGCTGCTGGAATATTGCTACTTAGAAATGGAAAGTTCACAATTGGAAAGCTGAAATCATCTCTTTTGTCGTAAAGTTTTGTTTTCAACCGACCCTCATTGTCAATTTCTAGATGTTAGTCAAGATATGAAGCTGACTTAACTGTATCTGTAGTATCCTTTATCTCCAATTCGATGGGATAGATGCGTTCCACATAGTCACCAAATTTTGAATTGTTTAGTGAAAGAACGTCATCTATATAGCGGAAAGTAGAGTTAAAGGATATTGCTAACTTCTTATCTTTCTTCCTAAGAAGCTCCTGCATGAAGTCAGCCTCATAATAATAAAGAAACAGGTCGGCAAGTATAAGGGCACAATTTGTTCCCATTGGGATGCCGACAGTCTGTTGAAAAAACACGTCCTCCGAACGTTAAAAATATGTTGTCAATCAAGAAATCAAGCATCTAGATAACATCGGTTTCAGAGAATTTTTTGTTTGAATCAGAGTGATTATTTACAAAGTATGATTTATCCCTCCCTAAGACAAGATACTTGTATCTACGTTTGCCATTCTTTTTTAGGAAGCAAAGTAATACCAACTCTTTCAATTTGTCTTTTAGTTTGGAATGTGGAATACTTATGTGTAAAGAGTAGAAAAGTGATATGTTTTAATACTGTTACAAGATGAAAGAGAGTTGATTGTATGTACTCTGAAAGATCTTTGGAATTTTTAAGTATCCACATCTGATTCACGCCACCTCTAGAATAGACAGTTTCACAATAACTTTGAAGCCCGTCTTTGATTGCTGATAAAATAGATGTTAATAATTTAGAAAGAGGTTTCATGGAGCACTTGGAAGACCCAGCAATATACCGTTGTTTGTAAGGACATTTATGTAAATTAGGTATCCAACACAGTGATGGAAGATCCAGTTCTTCATCTTTGGTTGAAATACCAAAGGAACAAACAACAGACCTATGATTATCCAGAATTTCTTCTTTGGTAAGTGTCGTGACGGTATATGTTGAGTTTCCAAGTGAATTGTCTATACCTAATTCGTTTATCAAGCAATTAAGGTAAGGTTTGCATGAAACCTGGATTTTTTTCTTAGTGATATTGTACCAATATGATACATCATTTTGTTTAGGGAGGAGTACCCAATCATTTAATGAAAAAAAATCGAACATCGCCCGTCCCGTTTTTTCAGGTGAAAAGCTCAAAATTCCAATTTTTGACGATTTTTAGGGAAAATTGTATTTGAATTTTTTTGAAATAATAATGTATACGAGTGACTATAAAAAAATAAAACTGAATAAATCATGTATAAATAATTGTGGTCCATTCATTAATAATAATTTTTAATTAAAAAAAATCATATAAAAGTTCCTAAAAACAAGATTTTTCAATTTATGGGTTAAAAAAAACCCGTTGCCATGGTAACAAAAAGCCAAAAATATCCCTTTTCCGGGTCCACCATTTTTGTAAAAAACTGTGAACATAACGATTAAACTATTTGCATTATAATGAGCTAATAAAATTGATATGTCCCCGAACTCGTTTTTACGGTAATGGGCGTTATGCGTTCATCTTGTCATTTCTGTAAAACAAAAAAAATATTTTTTGTTTGTTGATCTGCAAAGAAGAAAGTCATCTTTAAAGCATCTTTTAAAAAGAGTCTTTTTGTCTTGTAACTTTTTGAAATTGACCATAATCAATGAGAGAAAACAGTGATTATTTTAGGGATGACATTAAAAGATTAATGTAGTATAAAAAACTTAATTCAAATAGTTTAGGGGTGGGGGGATAAAAGTTGCTGCAAGTTTTGTTAATTTGACATGGATTTTACATATATCCATATTGGTCAATCAATTTTTCCAAAATTAAGTTTAGAGGGGGAAAGGGGGTGTCATCCAACAAACTATGTGAATTAAGTTTTTTTTTTATCCTGCATTGAACTTTTGATGTCGTCCCTTATCTTTTATGCCCACCTATCAGTCGGAAGGGGAGGTGTTTAGCTTTGGTCATACTTGTGTATTAATACATGTAGAAAATGTAGTGACTTTTTCAGACAAAAACGATGTTATTTGGGGCTTTGTCTGCGGGGACAACAACATATTTATCATGGAGGTCGGATAAGTGTTTAGCAACATTTGAGTCTTTAAAGATTGACGTAGCATGGGCATTGATGGACCCATTCAGTTTCTTAATTCTGATTTGTATTAACGACCTCACTGCCTTAATCCATTCGGATAGAGTGTCTACGTCTTCCTTTTAATAAGTTAGATTTAACAACGTAAGTGACTGGTTTCTGAATATACATGGTGGTTTTTTAACAAATATTGTTAAAGACATTTTTTGGATCAGACATTTTTTATAGGATATTAGACTAGTTGTCAGAATACTCAGTTGTCGTATTAAGCCAGTTGCACTGTAAAAGTCAATATAAACAACTATTTTAGCGTTCATGATGAAGGCAAATCCAGAAAGCGCTTCGGACGCATACCATTTATAAAGTGTTGTTTTTAATCTTTTATATCACGTGCGTCCAAACTTCCTAAAATTGAATGACAAAAATAATAAAAACAAAAGCACTGAGTCAGTGATTTATTTAAAAAAAACCCAGATCAAATGAAGTAGGCAGCATATGCGTTTCTGATTTGTTGATATTAAACTATTGTACCATCAAGTAACACTAGTTCTTAATTTGGCTCCAATGATGAAAAGATACTGACAATAGCCTAAAAAACAAACATATATCAACACTTTCAATAAAAGGATAATCATAATTCGTTTTTTTCCTTCAAGAAATTTAATATTTGTAAATACAAAACATCTAGCATGTCGAGTCGTTCGTTACATTTCGATTTTTCGAATTTGTAAGTAAAGTTTTTGTTTTTATGTTATCATTTTTCTGTTGGTGATGCCATTTTGTCTTTTGTCGATATGTTAAGCTTTCTGACTGAACCATTCAACATTGAATTTGTATTTAAATTCTACTGTTTCAAATATAAAATTTCTAACTGATATGTTTGTTTTTTTTATTTTGACCATTGGATCTACAATTAAGGTCGCTAAAACATATTTCTACGTACCTCAATGCCTACAATGGCTAACAATACCCAAATCGCATCCACAAAAGCATTCACAGAGTCTACAAAACATAACCAAATAAAATTTGAAATTCCTTTAGAGATAATGAACACTGAACTTGAACTAAAGCAAAAAAAAAAAAAACAATGAATGAGAAGACACATTGACAGCAAACTTTTCTGTATTTCGAAAGGTGATTCCAGACTTTTTTGACCATCCGAAATATTTGCCTATTTTCCATACAACAAGGACAACAAGTTCCATAACTGCAAAAATGAATTTTGTCAATTTGTTATCAGTAGCAGAACGTTACAATTTAGGAGCATTTATTAAATGGCTCATATTTAACTGCACGGGATCGACAGTAGGTACAATTTTGTCTATATCGAAATCGACCATCAATGTGTCAAAGCTATCAACATAATAAAATTTAAATATCATTGGTTAAATCGTTGATAAGTTATTGCAATGAAACTGTTGGTAGCCGAAGTCGAGCTTCTGAACGCCCGACGCCACCCTATTGTACGTCTACAATTAAATAACTGGAGATTTTCATTTTGAAATTACATTTAAAAAGTATTGTATGATATCTAATGGCTGTCCTTCCGAGTCACATTAATGTAGATGTAAGTAACTATAGGTCTCTGTACGACTCTCAATAATTGACCACAACTCATATCGTTTAGCCAGCAATATAAGACCCGCACAATGACAATTTTAGAAACAAAAAGTGTTGATTGTAACAATGTTGAATTTTTGATTAAAAAAAATACAAAAAATTCGTCAATGAACTCCGTCAATACAAAACATGCAAAATGGAAAATAAGAATATTAGAAAAAAAAAATACGATTGCTTCTTGGCTTCAATCGTTTCGAAAATTAGAACAAGTACGTACGTTTAGAGGGCGAAATCAGTTGGATATTTTTTATCCAGAGTAATTATATGTCAGTATTTACCCCACTAAGAAATCAACCAATCCCTGTCCTTAATTAGCACCACGTGAATACCATGTATTCCTTATACCCGATTAATGTTTTAGCAATACCCTGACAAAGACCATGTATTTTTTATACCCGGTCACTGTTTTAGCAATTATACCTTGTCAACGATAGAATTATCGTTCTTTGCTCTGAACAGAAAATTTCAAAATGGCGACGAAACGGTTCGCGTCTCTAACAGTAGACGAGATTGAAAAAATGAAAATGCTGATTAATTCTAAAGAAACAATCAAAATTAACCAAAAAGAAGCAAGACTACTTAAAGCATATTTAAAAGCAACATATAAGGACGAAAAGTTTGAGGAATTTGACGGAGGAAAACTAAACGAAGTGTTGGGACACTTTTACATGAACGCACGTAAACAAGCCGGTGAACACTACAAAGCTACATCGTTTGAAAACATCAGACATTCTCTAAACAGACATCTTCATGGGGTTTCTTACAGCCGCAAGATGGATATAATAAAGGACACATAATTTTCTGATGCTAATGAGTGTTTTAAGGCCGCGCTTGCCGAGTTAAAACGGATAGGGAAAGGCAGTGTTGGCCATCATCCAGTTATAAATGAATTAGATCGTAAGAAATTAATTGAATCAATTATAATGATTTCTGACGCGCCAGAAGCTTTCCTGAACAAAGTGCAGTTTGATATCTTTTGCTTTATATTGTTGTAGAAGATCACAGGAAAATATGCATTGAATGACAAAATCTGCATTTGAAGTTTTGAATGATCCAAAGACTTGACTTAAATATGTCGCAAAGTGTGAAAAGGTAATGACAGAGAATCCACATCAGATGTTATGCCCGAGTTCCCTGGATCACCCTATTGTCCTGTCAAATCTTATGAAAAATATATCAGCAAACTTCATCCTTTATGCACTAGTTTATGGCATAGGCCGAAGAAATCATTCAATGATAACGATAGAATTTGGTATTCTAACTCTCGATTTGAGAAAAAAACATTTGCAAAATTCATGACGAAGTTGAGTGAGGGGGCTAAACTTTCACAAATTTACACAAACCATTCCATTCGTGCGACTGGAGCAACAATATTGAAAAAAAGTATGTTTAATCAATCTCAAATAATGGCAGTGACAGGACATAAATCGGTTCAGTCTCTCACTGTTTATCAGAGAATTGACACTGAAGAGAAAATTGAAATGGTTCATGCAATTGGAAAAAGTCTAGCCATCCAAAATTCTGCTGTTCTAGCATTGCTGGCACCTGAAACAGTAAATGAAAGTACAAGTATTGTGCCGATTATAGAAGAATGTGGGGATGGACCTTCAGCTTGTCGTTCAGTCGCCATTTCAGAGTTGCAGGGTTGAAATATTTCTGATCTCTTAGCTGACTTTCAATCAAGTTCATTACAAACTGAGACAATTGCAAATATCTTAAATGTTCAGAATAGATCTTGCCCGCATTTTCCGGATGTACAATTGAACAATTAACTTCAACTTTTTATGACATTTATGATCTTTTTTCTTAACATTCAATGACATGATTTGTCAAAATTTACTGACACTGTGATATTAGTTTTTCATTTTATTGTTATTGTTGAATTGAATTTTTGTTTACACTTATATTTGTAGTATTTAACAAAGACAAAGCCATTCGTCTCTTACATACGCATCATTTGGTGTTTGTCGCCTCAAACTTGCGCATCACTTGGCATTTGTTGTCACAAACATGTGCATCATTTGTTGTTTGTCGTCTTAAACATGTCTATTTATGATTTTTAGGCATTTGTTGTCTCAAACATGTACATCATTTAATGTCATTTCAAACATGTGCATCACTTGGCATGTGTTGTCATAAACATGTGCATTATTTGTTGTTTGTTGTCTATTTCAAGGCATTTGTCGTCTCAACCATGTGCATTACTTGGCAAGTTGTCTCAAACTTGTACATCATTAGGCATTTGGTCTCATTAGGTTTTTGTCCTTTCAAACATGTGGATCGATGGGGTAAAATCGTTACATAGTCATTTACTGACCGGGTACGGAATTTACCGTGGTCAGTAGGTTTGATACCTGGTGAGGCGAAGTCTAATAATACTATCTTCGGTCAACTGAAAGTCATGCAGAATATTTTTATCCGTGAAATTCAATGATTTTGTTTCTATTATCAAAAGAGGGACGAAAGATACCAAAGGGGCAGTCAAACTCATAAATCGAAAATAAACTGACAACGCCATGGCTAAAAAGAAAAGACAAACAGACAAACAATAGTACACATGACACAACATAGAAAACTAAAGAATAAACAACACGAACCCCACCAAAAACTAGGGGTGATCTCAGGTGCTCCGGAAGGGTAAGCAAATCCTGCTCCACATGTGGCACCCGTCATGTTGCTTATGTGATAAAAAATCCGGTATATAGTCTAATTCAGTAGGTCACATTCATGAAAGGGAAGGGGATTGTAGTTACGACGTAAGGAACTTATCCGATATCATTTGTGAAACGGTTATTCCATAACGGTCAACCAAATCGTGATGGCGTCCGTTAAATTTACGAAGGGATGATTTCAACTTCACCATTTGGAACTCTTGGTTTAATAGCTTCCCTGTGAGCAGCAACCCTCTATCAGGAAAATCATAATAGGAAATGCAAGCACGGGAATATCGTATCAATTGGGAGATATATACCCCGTATGCAGGTGCTGCTGGAATGTTGCTACTAATTAGAAATGAAAAGTTCACAATTGGAAAGCTGTAATCATCTCTTTTGTCGTAATGTTTTGTTTTCAACCAACCCTTATTGTCAATTTCTAGATGTAAGTCAAGATATAAGGCCGACTTAACTGTATCTGTAGTATCCTTTATCTCTAGTTCGATTGGATAGATGCGTTCCACATAGTCACCAAATTTTGAATTATTTAGTGAAAGAACATCATCTATATAGCGGAAAGTAGAGTTAAAGGATATCGCTAACTTCTTATCTTTTTCCTGTATGAAGTCAGCCTCATAATAATAAAGAAACAAGTCGGCAAGTAGAGGGGCACAATTTGTTTCCATTGGAATGCCGACAGTCTGTTGAAAAACACGTCCTCCGAACGTAACAAATATGTTGTCAATCAAGAATTCAAGCCAGTGGCGTAGCTTGCATGTATGCTCAGATGCTCAAGCATCCACATCATTTTGACCCAAAAAAATAAATAAAAAAATAGATAAATGTATAATTGCATGTGTTCGTAGCAGAAACACACAGATGTACTATAGTATCTAAACGTAACAATAGTGAGGATATGAGAATAGCGTTCAACTTTTTCCGAAGCGTGGTCTTTCCTTTAGGCTCATGTAGTTTATGGATAAATCACTGAAAAGTGCTCTCGACTTTTTCGTAAAAAGTCTACATCGTAGCGCATCGTCGGCTACGGCAAGCGCAGAAGATGATGATACGCAGATCTGCCAACATGTTTGGTCTGAAATTGAGCCAAGCAGAGCGATGACATAACAACTAATCAATCATATCCTGATATCGTTTCCTGGGACATGAAACACGACTAGTATTTGATAACGGAGTTTGATAATTCCTGGACTTATACATTCCCTTTTCCATCTAGGTACAAATATTAATTATCCGCATTGTTCATATTTTATCTATCAAAGATACAAGTGAAATAACAAAAAACGAACTTTTTTTCTTGATAGAAATAAAAGCTTCAGGCCAAATGAGTGGGATTTCCGTTATAATTTATATTTCAAAGGTATTAATTGGTTAAAAATAATCGATCAGGACTTATTATCGCAAGAGTCAAAAATATTGCTGATGATATAAATATCACAAAAATATGGCAAGAATTGTACGTCCGATATTTCCATGTCCCCTGCAACGCGTTAAGAAAAGTAATCAAAAACCTCATTTGGAGGCTCAAATTCCAACAAAAGGGAGTCAATTCGGATCCTTCGAGAAACATATTTATTGGTGGGTATTTTGAAATTAAACAAAAATCTACCCAGTGTCGGATTGTAGGGGCGTACACATGCATACAGGGAAAATGTAAAAAAAAATATCATTTTCTGCATAAAATGGTCCCAAAATTTGTTCGCCTCCCTCCGCTCGGCGACAGTTTCGCATCCCTCCGCTCGGCGACAGTTTCGCATCCACATCATAAAAACCCTGGCTACGCCACTGCAAGCATCTTGATAATATCAGTTTCAGAGAATTTTTTGTTAGAATCAGAGTGATCCTTTACAAGGAAGATTTATCCCTCCCTAAGGCAAGATATACTTATATCTACGTTGGCCATTCTTTTTTATGAAGCAAATTAAAGCAATACCGATTCTTTCAATTTGTCTTTTATTTTGGAATAAAGAATACTTGTGTAAAGAGTAGAAAGGTCAAATGTTTTAATACTGTTACAAGATGAAAGAGAGTTAGATTGTATGTAGCTAAAAGATCTTTGGAATTTTTAGGTATCCACATCTGATTCACGCCACCTCTAGAATAGGCAGTTTCACAATAACTTTAGAAGCCCGTCTTTGATTGTTGATAGAATAGATGTTAATAATTTAGAAAGAGGTTTCGTGGAGCACTTGGAAGACCCAGCAATATACCGTTGTTTGTAAGGGCACTTATGTAGTTTAGGTATCCAATACAGTGATGGAAGATCCAGTTCTTCATCTTTGGTTGAAATTCCAAAGGAACATGGCACAGACCTATGATTATCCAGGATTTCCTCTTTGGTAAGTGTCGTGCGAGTATATGTTGAGTTTCCAAGTGAATTGCCAATACCTAATTCGTTTATCAAGCAGTTAGTGTGATGAGTTTTACACACAAAAACGATGTTGTTTGGGGCTTTATCTGCGGGGACAACAACATATTTCTTATCGAGGTAGGATAAGTGTTTTGCGACATTTTGGGTCTTTAAAGATTGACGTAGCATGGGCATTGATAGACCCATTCAGTTTCTTAATTTTGATTTGTATCAACGACCTCACTGCCTTAATCCATTCGGAAAGAGTGTCTACGTCTTCCTACTTGCGCTTAGCCCATTGCCTGGAATAATCCTCGACTGAATCCATCAGAATTCTAAAGTTGTATTTCCAATTGATGGATTTAGACTCACGATATTTCGGACCTTTCGATAACTCATTTCGTTATTAACAATGTTGAGGTCACCGATAATAACTTGGCCAGCCAGATTATATGTGAATTGGGAACTAGTACAAGTGCAATCAGGAGGTTTAGACTTGAAGTCGTCAATATCGAGATCCTGCAAAACGTGTTTGTAATTGAAAATTTTGGTTGCAATAGGTTTGGTATAGGTATAAGAAATGATTGGTACAGAAAAAAGTAAAATCACAAAAAAACTTAACTCAGAAGAAAATCTAATCGGAATGCCCATAATCACATGGCAAAATCAAATGACAAAACACATAAGAAACGAATGGACAAGAACTGTCATATTCCTGACTTGGTACAGGCATACTGGTCTTTGAAATAAGAAGATATTTTCGATTAAACTAATTTTATTATCAAGTTTTTCACGTTTTGTTGGTTTGTTTTGTCTGTATAATATTTACAAACGGTATTCGTTTTTGTAAACAAACAAAGTAACGACTCTCCTCCCTCTGTGTGTATACTTTTACAACTTGAATGTACACTTAAACGATAACACGTTCTGCACTGTATTGCAATAAAAGTATGTTTTCTTTAGTTATATAGCGCTTTTAATCGGTGCTCAATTTGGTTGACGTTTCCACATTTGTCTACAAATATAATATATATTACTGCGACAACCTTACTTCCGATGGCATATTTATGTCTGCATTGAAAACTAAAGTATTGGCAATTCGAAGTATACAGAAAACAATACGGACGATCTCAGGTTAAAGGTAAGCAGATTCTGCTGTACTTGTACCATCAATCATATTGTTCATGGTAAGTACACATCGATAATGGTATGGGCTTTGTTCATTTTTGAAGGTCGTACTGTGACCTATTGTTGTTTATTTCTGTGTCATTGGGTCTCTTGTAAAAAGTTGTCTCATTGCAAATCATACCACATATTCTTTTTTACAGGGAAGAAAAACATAAACATAAAGTTGTAATGCTTAAATACTAGTAGTAAAAAAATTCAGTACATAAACTAATACACAATCTTAGTCATGCTAATGTTATAATGCAGATAATAATATTATCAGACATCGTTAGCTTTACACTAAATCCAATGGATGTTGGATTTGTACTGATTGAAATTTTAGCCTTTACTGCATGATTTGTTTCACTAGTTGTCATTGGTTTAGAATTAGCTGTAAGTTACTGCAAGAATGGTTACCTAGTATTATTTGGAATCATCTGTATATAATGTAATGTTTGTTATATAAGAAAATTAGACTTGGTTTCTGTTGTGTAATATGTAACAGGATGTTGATGGCGGTTCCTACAATTCTGTATTTTTTTTAATTTGTCAGGCCATTTGTCTTTATTCTTTATACTTTTTACACATTATTCTCTGTTCTGTAAACTCCAATTCTTTATATCTTAGGACCTCACATTCTCTATTCTTTATGTTTTGCCCTTTATTATTTTTTCTGTAAACTCCAATTCACTCCCTCGTGTTATATCAACAAATAACTCTAGACTAGAGAACTAGTTTTATAAAAATGTTAGTTAAAAGATGATACCAGTGGTCACAAACTATGAGTGGTAAATGACAGAACTTGTAAATAGAAAATTCCAGATCATGTACGGTAAAAAGTTTTTTTTTTAATATAGATTCATTAAAAATATAATTATATTAATCTGATCTGTAATTCTATGTTTCAATTTGACAGAGTGCAGATTCGCATGCCGAGTGATTCATTTATAGAAGGAAACGGTTATCCTGTTGACGATTCCTGTCTAAATTATTTTGGAGTATTCAGATCTCACAAAACAGGTTTACCCTCGCAGCATGTTTGCGCCTGTCCCAAGTCAGAAGCGTCTGGCCCTTGTTAGTCTTGTATGTTTTTCAATTCTGGTTTATTTGAATGTTTAGGATTTAAGTATAACGTAAGTTTTCACTGAACTAGTAAACATTTTAATTTGAGGGTCATCTGAGGTCTTCTCCGGATGTTGGGTATTTCTGCTGCATGTGTAGAAGACATATTAAGTTTAAATTTATTGTAAGTGACCAAGAATGATTTGAAAAATGGCTGTCGTTGATGTATTATTACATAGAGACGACAAATTAGCCAGAGCGGTAAAGCTAGGAAGAAAATTTAAATTTATTAATCGGCTGATATCGAAATGTATATAAATTCAAGTTTCTGATAAATATTTGACAATAGTAGATTCTTCCAAAATCTTTCGTACAAAGAAAGAGACCAAATTAAATATGATATTCTATAACGGTCAACTGCCTTGTGATGTCGTCCGTAAATTCTACCAAGGGATGATTTCAACTTCACCATTTTGGAACTCTTGGTTTAATGGCTTCCTTGTGAGCCACAACCATCTATCTAGAAAATCTTGATTGATAATACAAGCTTGGAAATATCGTATCAATTGGAATATTATAAGTTACATGATGTGTAAGTGACCTATTACGATATATACGGGGTCAATAAACTTCATTATTGGAGAGAGAGAACTCCCCATATGGAATTTACTGACCCCATATATATCGTATTAGGTCAGTAGCCACCGTGTAACGAATTTATCTTACTGACTGTCTTCCCATGTTGTATTTAGACGATTGGCTTATCAATACATTGTTTTAACATGTTTAAGAAACTACTTCCATTTGTCTATACAAAAAGCAAATACCATCAATAACAACTTGTAAGCTTTAAATTTGATTATGAATGTATTTCAATTGTTGATTATGAGTTTCTTCGTCTATTTAAACCGTTCAGATTTCTTTTTTTTAAAGGGAAGTAACCCTTTAATAACCTCAAATGGTTGCTTACCCTATATGGTAACTAACCATGTGTTTTTAGACACCCTTTACCAAATATATAAAGTCACAACGTGTAGTCCGTTCACCGATCATATTCCAATAAATCTATAGGAGGTAAGATAAGTATCAACATATACTCCGTATCTAGGCACTGCTGGAATATTGTTACCTATAAATGGAAATTTTACAATTGGGAAGCTGATATCATTTCTTTTGTAATAAGGATTTGTTTTCAACCAACCCTCAATGTCAATTTCTAGATGTAAGTAAAGATATGAGGTAGATTAACTGTATCTGTTGAATCCATTATCTTTAGTTTGATCGGGTAGATGCGTTCATCTTAGTCACCAATTTTGAATTATTTAGTGAGAGAACATCATCTATATAGCGGAAAGGGAAGTTAAAGGATATTGTTATCTTTTTATCTTTCTTCTTATTCTTTAGAAATTTCTGTATGGAGTCAGCTCCATAATAATAAAAGAACGGGTCGGTAAGAAGAAGGGCACACTTACATGTAGTTCATATGGGAATGTCGACAGTCTGGTGAAAAAAACTTTCTCAAAACATGACAAATGTTGTGTCAATCAAGAAATCAAGCATCTTGATAATGTCAGTTCCAGAGAATTTTTTGTTTGAATCTGAGTGATTCTTTACAAACTAGGATTTATCCCTACTCAAGACAAGATACTTGATTAAACGTTGGCCATTCTTTTTTATGAAACAAAGCAATACCAACTGTTTTGATTTGTCTTTTAGTTTGGAATGGGGAATACGTGCGTAGAGAGTAAAATAGTCAAATGTGTAAATATTATTGCAAGATGAAAGAGTCTTAGAATTATGTACGCTAAAAGATCTTTGGAATTTTAAAGTATCCACATCTGATTGACGCCACCTCTAGAATAGACAGTTACACAATACCTTTGAAGCCCGGCTTTTATTCCTGATAGAATATATGTTAATAATTCAGAAAGAGGTTTAGTAGAGGAATTGGAAGAACCAGCAATATACCGCTGTTTGTAAGGACATTTATGAAGTTTAGGTATCCAATGCAGTAATGAATTCATTTCTTTATCTTTCGTTGAAATTCCACGATTTTCTCTTTGGTAAGTGTCGTGAGAGTATGTTAAGTGTCCAATTGAATTGTCAATACCTTATTCCTTTACCAAGCAGTTTATTAAACTTTTCAGACATGGTGACTTGGATGAAAAGTCTCATTAGCACTCATACCACATCTTACTTATTTGAAATATACCATCGTCTGTCCATATTTTCACAAGCGAAGTACTACCAACTCAACCCAAAATAAAACCTTTATAGGTTGCGCTTCGTAAATACAGCTGATTCTCAAACCTCAACTCTTTTGGGGAGGATATATACTATTCATAGATAACTATTTTTTAACGTACTGGTTCCCAGTTATGATCTCCTTGTTGTATGTCGTAGAGACATGACTTGGTAATGCTACCAGTAAATATGCAGATGCTGTCAGTTAAATCAAAATCTGTGGAAATCCTAAAATTAAGGTAGGGGTAGTCAAACTTTTAATGTACGTTTAAACTCTTAGACGTTCGGGACATATAAACGTTGAAAATATGCCGTACAGCACTCTATTTTATTTTTGAAAAGAAATAGTAGTGCATATGAACTTACTATTCTAGGATATAATTTTTTCAAAACTTAATAGTAAAAGGGGTTCTATTCTAGCCGTTAAAGGATTTCCTATGTGCAATTGCATTGTGGATATATATAAAAATGCAACCTTTACCTTAAGTCTGGTTTATCTCAGTGATTTTATTTTTAAATTAACTCAAATATGAAGTTTTATAAAGCTTTCACAAAGATTGAGAAAATCCTGAACAATAACAATGATGACTCAGCATAAATTCACATTTTACAGTATGCTTAGCTTTTATTAAAGCCCTGAATGCAAAATTAATTCATAATGTATGCATATTTGTAAGTTAAATTGTTACGAAGTGCCTATATTAACTCTTCCCAGTCATTGAAACTCATAGATCCTGCCAGAATATTATTGGTTGAATGTTTTTTCTGTCAAAAACCTAAAAGATAGCCGTAACCCCCAAATGTGCTTTTGGCATGGCATACAGAAAAAATCAAGCTAGAAATACAAAAAAGAAATATCTAAAAAAAAAACTAACAATAGTATTGTACATGTATATTCTAAATATTTATTCAATATTTTATATTGCTAGAAACAGCAAAATAAATAAGAAAATTGAGGCCCAAGGGGTAATATAAAACAGAAAATAATGCCTACCCCTAGGTCATAAAACAAATAATTAAACTTGTAAATGTTATGATTTTTTCATCATTAAAGGTCTTTTGTATAATAAATAATAGCTGTGCTTGGAAGTTATGCAAAAATCAAATGTTGGCAGTCATTTCTATAAAACTTTTAATGCATTCACACATCAGATTTTCATAAATACAACTTTTGCAAATATGGCTTTGTTTAAACACTTATTATTCATAAATAAGCTAATTTATGTTAGATATATGATCAGCGATAATATAGTTGTGACACGATTTCTAACTGACCATTTGAGGCATAAATTGTAAATTTTCATTGAGAAATAGGTATACAGTAAGATGTGGACTGGAGACAGAGACAGGATTGAATACTTTATTCTTGAATGTTGGAATAATTATCTGCTACACATTACATTTATAGTATTCGGACATGCTTTCAATTTGTAATCAGAATAATTTCAAACAGGTTCTAAATATTTCATGTCAGAAAATATGCACAGCTAGCAATAATTAAAGTCTTGCTTTCAAATTCTTTGAAAAATTGTAACAGGGGTTGGGGTACAAAATGTACTGTAGAAGAACAATAAGAGTATATGCAGTGAATTCTTTAAGGCTACAATTCTGATAAATGAGTATTGTTTTGAGATAAAAAGGTGTTTTCGAGATTTTTCTATTTGAATAAATGTGAGTATATGAGCGTGAAAAAGGAGTCGTGCTCAATTTATTATAAAAATCAGGTCAAAAAGATTTATGCCATTCTTAATTGAAAACGGTATAAAATGTTAATGTAAATAAACACATGTGGACATCAACGGATGTAAACACTGGCACGTGCATCTTCGGACATCTGCGCATGGTTGGTAAACAAACATCACGTGATCTCATCTGTCGTCTGCTTCGGTGGTCACACACGCACACTGGTACCCTAATTCGACTGTGCCATAAATCCATTTAACCACGTTGTGCGCCGTTTTGTATACATTAAATAGGTAATATGTTGTGTCCACAATAGAAGAAAACAATAATATACAGGTAATGTAAATTCGGGACACAAAATATCATACGTCTGCAATTTTCTAGTTCCCGTGCAAATCTCCCTGGCCAATACAAAATATACATTGACCGCGAAATCACAATGACCAATCAAATACGTAAAAAGTAAAAACACAAAAATACTGAACTCCGAGGAAAATTCAAAAAGGAAAGTCCAAAATCAAAAGGCAAAATCAAAAGTCAAAACACATCAAACGAATGGATAACAACTGTCATATTCCTGACTTGGTACAGGCATTTTCTAATGTGTATATTGCTGACTTTCCTTTACACCCTTTTAATGACTAGAACTTGCTAAACATTCATATATTGTATATTCAAATATTCTTTATCTAATTCCCCTTCACCTTCTACGGAGTCAACTCCGACTTCTTCGTAATCCTTCTCAAGAGCAGCAAGATCTTCACGGACTTCTGAAAAATATATTTTTATTTTTGTTTATTGTCTTGCGATCAATCACGCCATACGATTTACCACTTCGTCACGATAATGCTTTGAATGCATTTGTACGTTTGGCACAATTTGTGGGCAATATTTATTTACGAAATACTTGTTCTGTAATATTTATATAATTACTTATTAGGGCATGATACAATATATGAACGTTTAGCAAGTTCTAGCCATTAAAAGGGTGTAAAGGAAAGTCAGCAATATACACTTTCGTGTGTAAGTGTTTTGTAAATGCAGCAACTGAAAATATAAACATATTTGTTCATGGTTATGCGTATCCATATACATTTCTAAATATGTTATTCTTGTACGTTTTATGGATTTCAGTTGTCATCAAACCCAAATTGAGAATGAATATGATGTATTGTATATATACATACTGGCAACGCATGCGCCATTGGAAGCCTTGTAATGGGTCGTCTTACATAGACATTTATTAGTACTGTCAGTATCTTGTTTACATTCAGTACTAGCGACTAGACAGTTGTCAGTAGGTCCAGGAGTACAGGTACCTTCTAAGGCAATCTCTGAAATGCAAACAGTTAAAGAAGTGAATAAAAATGACAAAATGCATGTAGCATATTGCATCTCCTCTTCATTGCAGATGTTTCGTCTTTTTTTAATTTTGAAATTACATTGCATTGACCTAGAGCTGTACATTAAGTTCCAAATGGTTATTTTAAAAAGAAGGTTACATACAGGAATTGCCATTTGATTATATAAAAAAGAAGATGTTGTATGATTGCCAATGAGACAATTCTCTGCAAAAGACATTTCAAAATTTTCCAGAATGAACGGTTTGAGTTTAACAGAAACTCTTCAACATAAAATCTTTTTTTTTTAATTGACCTAGTAATATTCAAAAATATAATTGTACAGAAGAAATACTTGTTAGACTTGAATCGACATACAATCAGTGTCCAATATTTGTACCTTCTAATCGACATTCGATGTGACGTGATGTGTTATCAAACCGATATCCGGTTGATCATTCTTCTCTCATTTATTTTTAGTTTATTTTGTTTAAATTAAAAATATCTTTTGGGACTAGCATCAAAGAAAACTAAGAAAAACATACCGTCATTACACTTCATTCCAAAACTTCGCAATACTCCGTATAAATGATACATAGCTGGATAATCAAGATGTTCGACTCAAGTGCTGACTACGATTCTTTCTACGGTACAAGATGCCCTTCAGAAATATTGTTATGATATATATTCAACCAGTGGTGTAAATTGGATGTGAATTCTCACAACTTCTAGAGATTTCTTCTAAATCGTAGATCACAATCTATGAATTTTGAAACTACATTTAGACCTTTGATTTTTACACTACTATTTCTCATGCTCAATTGAAAGATCGAATTCATCATTAGGCTGAACAGAAACCTTACTATAAAAAAGGAGTCGTGGATATAAATGTCTTGTTTTTGGTAACTAACATTCTTATTTTTTTAATAACTACGTCGATTTCCGAGAAAAGTCACTGAAGAGGATATTATGAAAATGCTGGCCTTTTTAAAATATACAATATATTTGCTAGGTTTAGAAGATAAATATTTTGACAGACAGTCGGCATTCCAATAAGTACTAAATAAACTCATCATAGATACCAGTATTAAATTTGTATTTACACCAGACTCGCGTTTCGTCTACAAAAGACTCATCAGTGAAGCTCGAATCCAAAACTGTTAAAAAGCCAAAATGTTCTGACTCCCGATCTACACGACTTCTTTTTACTTGTATTTCTGACACGTATTGTTATCTATGTTATTATTTTAGCCATATTATGTTTACATTGCCATACTTGCGCGTGGTTTGAGTGGCTAAAAAACAAGTTTAAGCCCATCATTTCTGTCTCAGAACGTCTTGTACCAAGTCAGGAAAATGGCAGTTGTTATCAAATAGTTGATTTCAATATATATCGGCGTTAGTTTTTTTGTTGAACTTCAGTGTTTCTGTCCTCTGAAAGGTGACGTGTTTCCCTCAGTTTCAGTTTGTAACCCGTATTTGTTTTCTCTCAATCGATTAATGACTGTTGAACAGTTTAATATACCTTACTGCTGTTTGTATTTGCCTATGTCTAAAACTGCTATAAAAGGGATCTTATGGTTTTCTTATTATCTTTTTAAAAATAAAAAGGACAAATATCAGAAAACGACAGTATAACAAAGTGAAAAGAAATCATTCTATGATCTACATGTACGTTGTCGTGTCCCTTCATATTCATAAATATAAATTAAATGGAGATATACAACAATTAAACAACAAACAAACGACAAAGATAAACAGCAACATACGTCAGCTAATGAACTAGCGGTTCCAACTTTTATTTCGTGCATTTCTTTGTTTTATTAATCACCGAGTGCTAGTGAAAAAGTGTGACGGATGCAAGAATTCCCGTAGCTTTAATATTAAACTCTATTTTAATTAGTTTGAATATTTTTATATCACCGTTCTTGTAATATAATTGAAATAACTTGAAATTGCATTATACAATAAATGAAAGTTTATGGTTTTTTTTTTGTTGGTTTTTTTTTTGGGGGGGGGGGGGGTTTAAATCTTTTCCTTACTAGAGAACTACATAATTTATGCCGGAAATTTTGATTCAAATGAAATATAATATATGGTATTTACATGTATGATTTTCAAAAATGAAACACAAAACTTAACATCGTTATAAAACCCCTGAACGTATTAATACATTGTGCTTTATTTGTTTAACAAAGCCCTAACGCTGAAATTGTACATTTTTTTAATTTTCATTTCATCAACATAAACATTGGATCCTTGGCTTTGATTCCTAGTGTGTGTTGATCAATCAAAAGAAATGATTAACACATTTTTTTACAACAGATTGAACCCATGTTACTATTCAGATACGATTACGTTCTTTTCTGATAAAGTTTTTCTGATATAGTTTATACATACTGGCAGCACATGCGTCGTTGCTGTCTTTGTAATGAGTTGTTTTACACAGACATTTATTAGCATTGTTAGTATCTGCTTTACATTCAGCGCTAGCGTCTAGACATTGGTCAGTTATTCCAGGTGTACAGGTAGCTTGTAATGCAATCTCTGAAATGAAACAAATTAAAACGATGAATAAGAAATGGCAAAAAGAAGATATTACTAAAGACAGCTCGTCTATCTTGAAGATTCCTTGTTTAAGTTTAGCTTATGTTTTATACAGATAATTCCCTAGACCCGATTGTACTATATTTCTTTAAATTGAATAAATATAATTTTTAACTAAGCAAACAAATTCTCTGACAGGGAGCATACATGCAGTGTAAGTGGCTATTTCTTGATTCATAATAAACATAAGTGTTTTTATTTGTTGTTCTTTTTACATATATGGCCATATTCTCAAAACAACAGTTGATTATTCAATAATTCATGAAAATACACATAAAATACTTTGATATCATTGTTTTTTTTGTAGATAATCAAGTTTCTTTTATTTCTATCAACATACTCTTATTCCAATATATAAAAGAAAAAATATAGCTTACTTGCTTTACAAAGATTATCAGTAGTATCAAAGAACTGGCTAACAGGTGTTGTGCACTGACATGTATCTGATGTACATTTCAGGGAATATAAGCAGGTACTGTCACCGATAGCTGTTACGCATACTCCTCCAAATCCGCTCTCTTAAAGTTAAGTTTCATTTCTTTGATTATGAAAAAAATTTAGTTCTGACATTATCGTATAATAATCTTAGTTGCAAATATATCTTTACTTTTCCATCAAATATATCATTAAGTTAGAGCAATGCTTATGAAGCATTAGTTTTCACTTGTTTTTTTTGTTTTTTTTTTTTTTTCATGCGGTTGCTTTGCGTGTCATTTTAAAAGAGACAAATATTGAATAAAAAAAAACGTTTCCGCTACGTTTATTTCACATTCTAAATTCTTACTTTACGTTTAACCAACTGACTGGCATAATTCTCGAGTAAATTCATTGGTATTTTGAAGTTGTAGGTCAAATTGATAGATTTAGGCTCACGTAACTGGCATTTGAATAACATTACGCATACATGTGTTATTTACAATGTTAAGGTCGCCAGTTATAACGTGGCCAGTCGAATTATATTTCTTTTGGGGAACTAGCACATGTGTAATCAGGAAGTTATAAAGACTGCAAGTCGTCAATATTGAGATCCTGAAAGACGTATATGCCAATGACAATTAAAGAATTGATTTGGTATAGGTATGCTAGATACTGTCTGATCCTAAAACATAGAGAAATATCTTCGTGTGAACTTATTTGTGATGAAGGATATTGCCAAAGTTATTCGGTTATTCTGTTTTTTCCTCCTATAATTGATGTGTTTTAATATAAACAAAATTAAATCAAAATTTTCATGGTTATTCAAAGTCAACGACCTTTCCATGGGTTTCATTTTAATCGAACGCATTGGACCCTCGCCTTTTATAGGCGTGGCGTTAATCAGATGTGGATACTTAAAAATGCCAAAGATCTTTTAAAGTACATACAATCTAACTCTCTTTCATCTTGTTATAGTATTAAAACATTTGACTTTTCTACTCTTTACACAAGTATTCCACATTCCAAACTAAAAGACAACTGATATGTTGCAGTTTGACTTTGTGACATATAAGACTTTACGTTAGCAACATTGTTAACTATCCTGTAACTGTGTCGTTTGCCCTTAATGTGACCTTCTAGGTCGTATAGATTGAAACGTAAAGAATGTATGAAGGATTTTTTTTAGTTTCAATATTACACAGTTCAATTTGTTGTACTGAGGTTTCTGCCGGTGTTTATTCCTTTCATTTGTCTCGAATTTGTGTTCAGATAAAGTTGACAAATTGAGTGTACTTATATTTTCTTCTTTCTTCTATGGTTTACTATAAAGGTATATATATGTCATCCCAGACGATAAGCTAACGCCTAGGCATTAAGTATTGCCTGACATGTTCAGGAATTAATCTTATTTCCTGAAATCTGATGATGATTATTCAACCAATTGCAATAAGTTAACTTTGTGTTTTGTGTTTATCTTCCAAATACATGTACATTCAGTGAAATATTCTGATGAATAATTCATTGTATAAATCATATGCCAAATAATAATACTGATATAAGAGATCTTTATATTTTAGTATGTTTTTGTATTCAAAACTCGTATTTCTTTTTAGTTTTTTTTTCTTCAACGATCAAGCCTGATTAGGATATTCGAAGATATAAAATGTTGCCAGTCATATCATCTTTTCATTGGTTTTTTATGTGTTTGCAAATTCTCGTCTTTTCACTTCTTAATCGAGATTATCATCATTAATGCATAAACAAGTTTTTCAAAATCTTTGCTGAATATAAATTTTAATCAGGGGAAAATAAGATCATATACCCAAAATTAAAGTACAATCATGGTAATTGGGTAAATATCAGACTTTCAAAATAAGAAAATATAAGGCAGCTATAGACTATTGAAATCTAAAATGGAATACTATTTTTTTACCATCGGAGGTCCGAAATAAAATTGAGAAAGGAAATGGTGAATATGTCAAAGCGACAACCACCCGACCATAGAGCAAACAACAGCCGAAGGCAACCAATGGGTCTTCAATGTAGCGAGAATTCCCGCACCCGTAGGTGTCCTTCAGCTGGCCCCTAAAATATGCATAATAGTACAGTGATAATGGACGTCATACTAAACTCCGAATTATACACAAGAAACTAAAATTTAAAATCATACAAGACTAACAAAGGCCAGAGGCTCCTGACTTGGGACAGGCGCAAAATTGCGGCGGGGTTAAACATGTTTATGAGATCTCAACCCTCCCCCTATACCTCTAGCCAATGTAGAAAAGTAAAAGAATAACAATACGCACATTAAAATTCAGTTCAAGAGAAGTCCGAGTCTGATGTCAAAAGATGTAACAAAAGAAAATAAATAAAATGACAATAATACATAAATAACAACAGACTACTAGCAGTTAACTGACATGCCAGCTCCAGACCTCAATTAAACTGATTGAAAGATTATGTCTTCATCATATGAATATCAGGTACAATCCCTCCCGTTAGGGGTTTAGTATCATACTATCATAAAATATATGAGAAGAACATAACCCGTGTCATGCCAACAACTGTTTTTTTAGAAATAAATGTGTTTAGTTCCGATGCAAAGACCCTATCAGTGAATCAATGTTAAAGCCAAAATATGCAATCTTTAATGACCTGACCACAGTATCGTAACTATATCCCCTTTTAATAAGTCTATTTAAAGGTTTTGTTAGTTTCTGAGACTAAAGTATAAGAGAATGATGAGGGAAATTTCAATTTTTTTGATATTATAGAGGACTTGTATGGTATGGGTGGGTGGGGATGGTGTAACACGAATAAGGAAATATGAGAAAAGCGGCAAGTTGTCATTTTAGACCGCAGAATTTAACAACATAAAACTGGCTTTGCAAATATCTTCCATGACTCTATTGCACTATTTCTTCCAGATTGTGAAGTTGATTTAATCGTTTTCCAATCAAAGTAAGATGGAAACTATATTTTTATAATCTTTGTTATTTTTTTAATATTTTCAAATTTTAAACTTGTCAATGATAAAAATATGAAAAGTCAAGAGAAAACATTTTCCCGCCAAACTTAAAATGGTTAATATCTCGAAAACAAGCACACGGGCCTTAATATTTTGTTCGCTCCTTTGGTTCCTTTATTAATCACTGATCTATATATAATAATGTTATAAAAAGCTTTTAATGTTGATACTAAGTAGCAAACTTTCTGAAATTCTTTTTATTTACTCTCATTTTCTTTTATGGCATTAATATTATTGCTGAAAGTTATTTGCAGGATTAAAGTTTAAATCCTAGGATTTAAGAGTAATGCCGAACCTTATTTAGGCAATAGACATACTGCATCGGTGTTAGCTTTTTTGGTAGGATTTAAGCTTAATTACTAATGTCACTTATTGTCGCTTTCATATACATTGTATACAAGTAAATATGCAAAAACAAAAGAAACCAGAAAACTATCATTATATAGTTCTATATCATAATTGACATCAGTTATCATTTAATAAGTACTTTAATTTTCTTATATAGAATAATATGATATTTTGTATACATACTGACAGCACAAGCTCCATTGGTGTCTTTGTAATGAGTTGTTTTACACAGACATTTATTAGCATTGTCAGTGTCTGCTTTACATTCAGCGTTAAAGTCTACACATTGATCAGTTGGTCCAGGTGTACATGCAGCTTCTAATACAATCTCTATAATGCGAACAGTCAACACGATAACTTAGGCATGATAAAACTACATATAATAGTTAAACATCTGGCTTTGCGGTCATAAAACTTTCGAGCACGATTTTTGTACTCAGACTCGAGAATCAACCAATCAAAATGCTAGATTTCATGTTTCGAGCATGATTTTTGTGCTCCGAGCACTGAGCAAAGTTTTATGACTTCAACCCCTGGTCTATGTTTAAGATGTGTGTTTTTTTTTTTATATTTTTTCAATGTTTGCATACACTGCAGAATTCTTGGAGCTGTATACGGGCAGTTCTAATCGTTTTTTTTTCTTCAGAAAATACAATAGTGTACCATATGAGAATGATCTCCCTGCCCTTCCAGAGCACCTTAGATCACCCCTAGTTTTTGGTGGGATTCTAGTAGCTTAGGTTTAATTTTCTATGTTTTTATGTGTTTTGAAAATTATTGTTTGTCTGTTTGTCCTTTTTCATTTTTAGCCATTGCGTTGTCAGTGTTTTATATATGAATTTGAATGTCCCTCTGGTATCTTTAGCCCCTCTTTTCTACCTATGTCCGATGCATGCATTTTCAAGACAATTGAAATACAAAACAAAAGTACTACAGATAGTCACATGATGAAAGGGGATATTATCCACGTTTAACGTCGTATGGTCTTATGTGTAAATTATTATGAAATGTTTGAAGTTTCATTGGTTTTCATAAATAATTGTCGTTCAAAGTTTGGTAAGTTTTTTTTTCGGGGAATATGGAATTAAATAATAACTGCCTTTTGATTCTGTAAATAGGAGGTTACACTTAATCAAACAAAAACCGATATTCACTCCGGCCGTTCAAAAGGTTCAGTAGTTAGTTTGTAGCAGTAAACCTCTTAAAGATAATTTCACGTGACTTCGTACTGATTTAAGTATTATATGAGGATGTTTACACGTGACTTCGTTACTGATTTAAGTATCATTAGAGGATGTTTACTTACTCGTTGTGCATACAGTTGCACTAGATTTGTAATAAGTTCCAACACATTTACATGTACCACTGACACATTCTGAGTTGGTCGACGCGCAATCTGTATCTCCGGTAGGACAAGCTTCATCGACATTTGCAGCTAGAATAAATTAATAGCTAATTACGATTTAAGGAATCGTGATTTAGTTTGCTGTCGAATAACTGTTTGTTTCGCTGACGTAAACAGGTTTTACATAAAATAACATAGCGCCAACGAATACATTAACATGCCGCAAGACAGTTGCCACATCTAATAAAAAAAATGTCTCATTTACAATTTACAAAAGCGTGATTCAATTTCGATACTCATTTATTGAATAAAAGAAAGAGTAATGGAAATATTCTAAGTACTCTTATGTTAGTGATTTACAAAATATATAAAAAAAAATGTTAAAGAAGGATATTTTGTTTTTCTATCACTTTTAAGATTAATTTAAACGAAAAGGTTCGACCACTGCTATTATAGTAAAAAATTGTAAGATATGTCATTCTTTAAACATTTAGCAACTTACACTGATACATGTTAACAAAAAAATGTATAGTCATATATGTATTTGTGATGTTACGGTGCAGTTATTATATGCAAATAAACCTTACTATAACTTAGAAATAATTGCAAGAAACTGCATTATCCGAAAAGATATTCTATTCTCCAATTGAACCTTTTTTGCAGTTTTTGCAGTGATTTCTCAATTAAAAGAAGTATAAAAGAGGGACGAAAGATACCAAAGGGACAGTCAAACTCATAAATCTAAAACAAACTGACAACGCCATGGCTAAAAATGAAAAAGACAAACAGAAAAACAATAGTAAACATGACACAACATAGAAAGCTAAAGAATAAACAACACGAACCCCATCAAAAACTAAGGGTGATCTCAGGTGCTCCGGAAGGGTAAGCGGATCCTGCTCCACATGTGGCACCCGTCGTGTTGCTTATGTGATTACAAAATTTTAATTCGGTATATAGTCTAATTCGGTAGGTCACATTCATGAAAGGGAAGGGAAGTGTAGTTACGACGTAAGGAACATATCCGATATCATTTGTGAAACGGTTATTCCATAACGGTCAACCAACTCGTGATGGCGTCCGTAAAATTTACGAAGGGATGATTTCAACTTCACCATTTGAAACTCTTGGTTTAATAGCTTTTTTGTGAGCAGCAACCCTCTATCACGAAAATCATGATAGGAAATGCAAGCACGGGAATATCGTATCAATTGGGAGATATATACCCCGTATGCAGGTGCTGCTGGAATGTTGCTACTTAGAAATGGAAAGTTCACAATTGGAAAGCTGAAATCATCTCTTTTGTCGTAAAGTTTTGTTTCAACCGACCCTCATTGTCAATTTCTAGATGTAAGTCAAGATATGAAGCCGACTTAATTGTACATGTATCTGTAGTATCCTGTATCTCTAGTTCGATGGGATAGATGCGTTCCACATAGTCACCAAATTTTGAATTGTTTAGTGAAAGAACATCATCTATATAGCGGAAAGTAGAGTTAAAGGATATTGCTAACTTCTTATCTTTCTTCCTAAGAAGTTCCTGCATGAAGTCAGCCTCATAATAATAAAGAAACAAGTTGGCAAGTAGAGGGGCACAGTTTGTTCCCATTGGAATGCCGACAGTCTGTTGAAAAACACGTCCTCCGAACGTAACAAATATGTTGTCAATCAAGAAAGGTCAAAGCAAATATATAAAACCATGGCCAACTAAAATGATTCCAATTACGAATATTTGACAGATTTGTATCTTATGCACATCTAAAGTATGTTATTTTGATAGATTGGTGATAGTTTTTGACCTCCATGTTTTAATTGGCCGAAATAAAGCTGTGTCTTGTCATATATTCTTTAATGAACTTTGATTGAAATTTGACATATGATAAAACAATGAACACCAGCACCATACCTGAACATAACTCGACAGTTAAAAGGCTTAGTAGACAAATAACCAACTGTACTGACTTCTTGACCTGAAATTTTAAGACAAAAATCTCAATACGAATAAGCATTTGCAAAGATAATGGTTTCGTGCATGTCAAAAACGGGCACTGTATCATAGTTTTGATTGCGTAATTTGTATTACATCATCTAGTTTCTATAAATATATATATACTGTTATGATGAAGATTAATTTAATTGTTATTCATCTTTTCTTGTATATTTTAATGAAAAGTTGATCTAAGCTTAGGTTATAGTATGGAATTAACATTGTTATCTAAACAACTGTCCTGTAACTTTAGTTCTTAAAAAATGTCAGATTCAAACCTCGTTCATTCTTAAATGATGTATGAAAAATTGAAATTTTTAAAATTTGGAGATGTGTGTTTGAAGTTGTTTTTTTTTAGGGAAATACAGTTTTGTTGGAAACAGATATATAATTGGTTGTATTCCCGATAATTTTTTTTCTAGTTCTTTGTAACGTTTATTGTCTTGAACATCCAAATTTGCTTGTCAGATCTTGATCGTTTGTATTATTCATACTTAATATATAACTATGCCTTTGAAGTTCTTTTTAGTAATTCGTCGGGGTCCACTTAGCCATTTGAATTTCTAATGTTTACTTGAATTTGAACGTATATAACTGTGATGCCTTTTTCAAGACATAACTGTAAAGTTAACACCACATTGTTTTTTTTCCATTGTTCTATATGGAAATTTATGTCTTTGTACATATAGTCATAAGAATGAGAATTAACAGTTATGATTGACAATGTACAGATTCTACATGGCATGGTACATGTAGTTGTAGTTTTGAACCGGGCAACCCTGCATTTTTGAAGAAATTAAGTGAGAAAAAAAACACTTTCTGAACGGTAACAATGAGAATTAACATTTGCATAACCAATTGCACAAAGATAACTCTTATCTTCTGTTATATAACTTTTTTCCAAAGATAACAATATTAATATTATATATAATGCAGATGTTACAGTAATTAATACGAGTAATCCTAACAGAAAAAAATTGCGAAATATCTTCTTTCTTTTTCATTGTTCTGCTTATCTTAATATATTCATGCTCAATGTTATCAGAAAGTTCTAAATATTTGTTGAAATTGTCATATTTTAGCAAATATAAAAATATTAGCCAAATCAAACATTATCTACCTTTCCAACAGTCAGCAGGATTGAAGAACATCAGTTGTTTGACCTATTAGTCAAATGCGTTTTGTTTAAATATACTTTTTCACTTTTTTTGGTCTTTTGGAAAATGCTGTTTGTGCTGTATTTAGACCCTTCTACAACGAAATTTGTTTTACATGCACACGTATAAAAATTGCGGTTTTTATCCAACGCAATCATAGGTTTGAACGAAGTTTTCAATTTAGACTTGTTTATATTTTTTCGTTTGGGCTTGTATCATATTTTCCCTCCGGTTTATATGATCCGTTCATCCTATATTGACTCTTCAAATTCAAGAGTCTATCTAAAATTGAGATTAAATTATATGGCCTTCCAAATACCGTTTAGATCCCTAACATCACTGAAGAGACATGTATTGTCGAAATCCGGATCTGATGTAAAAAAGAGATATTGACACCTTATGTTTGTGGCATAACATCTTGGCCACAAGTTTATATTTTTCTGTTTATTATTAAATTTAAATTGAAATCCATTTTGTTACATCTTGTGATTAATTTTATTTGACAATCGACAATGGCAGTCAGCAGGGTTAAAGAACATCAGTTGTTCGACCTGTTAGTCAAATGCGTTTTGTTTAAATATACTTTTTCACTTTTTTGGTCTTTTGGAAAATGCTGTTTGTGCTGTATTTAGACCCTTCTACAACGAAATTTGTTTTACATGCACACGTATAAAAATTGAAGTTTTTATCCAACGCAATCATAGGTTTGAACGTAGTTTTCAATTTAGACTTGTTTGTATTTTCTCGTTTGGGCTTGTATCATATTTTCCCTCCGGTTTATATGATCCGTTCATCCTATATTGACTCTTCAAATTCAAGAGTCTATCTAAAATTGAGATTAAATTATATGGCCTTCCAAATACCGTTTAGATCCCTAACATCACTGAAGAGACATTTATTGTCGAAATCTGGATCTGGTGTACAAAAGAGATATTGACACCTTATGTTTGTGGCATAACATCTTGGGCACAAGTTTATATTTTTCTGTTTATTATTAAATTTAAATTGAAATCCATTTTGTTACATCTTGTGATCACTTTTATTTGACAATCGCCAATGGCAGTCAGCAGGGTTAAAGAACATCAGTTGTTCGACATGTTAGTCAAATGCGTTTTGTTTAAATATACTTTTTCACTTTTTTGGTCTTTTGGAAAATGTTGTTTGTGCTGTATTTAGACCCTTCTACAACGAAATTTGTTTTACATGCATACGTATAAAAATTGCGGTTTTTATCGAACGCAATCATAGGTTTGAGCGTAGTTTTCAATTTAGACTTGTTTATGTATATATATATATATATATATCAAACGTCTGAATAATAGTCAACGATTTTTCCCATGTGGGAGCTGGATCGTTACAAGTAACGATACATGTACACAATAAAATAAATTATATAAACGCCTAACACGTGTGCATAACAACACCAATGATATAAAAAAGAACTATAAATGTAATTATTTATAAATATTTCGGATAACAGATATCCTTCGTCAGTCAGATTCTGATGTTAAATGAATCATCTTTGAGTCTTCTTAGATTAAACTTTTACTAAATCTTGAAATTTATACAATAAAAAAGGCAAACCGAACATCAGTTAAGACGCTTGCACCATTCTAAAATTTTGTTGAATATGACATAGGTTATATGACTAATTACATCAGAGAGTTCAAATATATGCTTTAAATAAAAATAAAAATGTGCAATGTGAACTAGCACAATTTTAAAGCTTTAACGGTGTCGATATTATGATGTTACAAGAAAGATTGCGTCAATAAGAATTCCAAATAAACAGCAATGAACAGACTAAATTTCTAAATATTTCAGGTTTGACAACTGTAGTGTAGTTACATTAGAGTCTGCGATGTTTAAAACAAACGGCCGTTAAAATATAATTACAAATTTTGACTAAAGTAAAATAGTTGGACGTGGCTTGGTACTTATACATCCCTCAAAAAATTAAGCAATTTAAATTGTTATATTCAACAGATTTATTTTAGAGATGAGTAAGGTAAAGAAATAGAAACGGAGACTGTAATAATAAGTAATATAACCCAGATGTGAAGCACTGCATGGGGTCGAACTACATCTTCTCATTTATCCCATTTGGTGCCAAAGTTGTTAATTTTCTTATCCAAAATCTTTCCAGAGTAAGTCTATCCTCTCTAGACCAAGCAGAGTTGTGGTCAATGATAGTAATGGTCAGTCGATTGAGATCTGCCTTAGTGTGGCCAGGGGATCTCAAATGTCGACTAAGAGGGAGGTCTGGCTTGCATTGGTAGTCGCTATGATGACCGTTCATTCGTTTGTGAAACGGCTGATCTGACTCGCCTACATACTGTTTACCACATTTACACTGTAGGAGATACACAACATTTGAAGTCTTGCAATTAACATTGCAAAATATGGTGTATTCTGTACCAGTGGAGTGACTTTAAAAGTCTGGGTATCCAGTATTTGTTTGCAAGGCAGACATCGTTTGTTTCCACAACCCTTACAAGAGCCCACTGACGAAGAGCCTGCTTGAGAGGATAACTCAGCTTTCACCAGCAAGTCTTTAAGGCTTTTGGGCCTGCGGAAAGCCAGTACAGGTGGCTCGGGAAAGATCTTGGATAGTTGAGGATGTTTTTCGATATCTTTCCAACTTTCGCGGATAAGGTGAGACAAGTTGTCAAATTTTGGATGGTAAGTCAACACAAAAGGCACCCTCCTGTTGACCTTTTTGACTTTATATTGTAAAAGTTCATTTCGGCTGATGTTGCTAGCACGAGAAAAACCTTTATCAATGTCTTTCCTTTTGTAGCTTCGATATTTTAGGTGACCGCGAAGTTCTTGTAGTCGTTTTTTGGCAACATCGTTGGTGGAACAAATCCTTTGTATTCGTATGGCCTGGCTGTAGGGAATGCTCTTGGTGCAATGTTTAGGGTGACAACTTGAAGGAGACAGATATTGATGTTTGTCTGTGGGCTTGCAATACAGATCTGTAAATATGTTTCCATCCCTCACTTGCGTTGTAGTGTCAAGAAATGTGATCTTAGAGTCAGAGATTTCATATGTGAATTTTATTGAAAGATGGGCACCGTTGGCATGTTGAATAAACAAATCTAGTTCTTGTTCAGTATTATCCCACTTCATGTCAATATCGTCAATAAATCGGAACCAAGAGAGGGGTTGATAAAGAAAAGAATTCAGAATTCTCTGTTCTAATTTCCCCATAAAAATATTGGCATAAGGCGGGGCCATCTTTGTTCCCATTGCTGTTCCATTAACTTGGAGAAAGTGTTCACCATTGAATGTGAAGTTATTGCATTTTTATACCAAAGTTAGAAGCTGGATGAGACATTCAGTTGGTGGATGTAAGGTGTTACGAGAGTTTCAGACTTCCCTACAGGCTTCAATACCATCGTCATGGGGGATATTAGTATAGAGGGAGGTAACATCAAGCGAGACAAGGATCGTTTCAGGTGGGAGAGGGTTCAAAGATTCCATTTTTTTAAGATAATGTGTTGTGTCTTGTATATATGATGGTAAATTTTCTACGTGTGGTCGGAGATGAAAGTCAATAAATTCTGATATTTTCTCTGTAGGGTGGTCATTGGCGGAAACAATTGGTCTACCTGGATTATTGACTTTATGTATTTTGGGAAGAAGATAGAAACGCCCCGGCTTTGATTTTTCCGGTTTTAGATATTTAAATGTGGTTTCATCAATATGTCCCTGTTCACACATATTTTTCAGGTTTGTGGTGATCTCTTTGCTAAATTGAGGGGTGGGGTCAGAGTCTAATTTCTTATAGAATCTCTCATCAGAGAGTGGACGTTCCGCCTCTTGAATGTAGTCACATCTGTCCATGACGACAACAGCGCTACCTTTATCTGCTTGTTTAATTATAATGTCGTCTCTGTTTTTAAGTAACCGCACAGCTTCGTTTTCTTCAGAAGATAAATTGTTGCATGTTTGGGAAGTAGCAGTGGACAGATGTGTTACGTCGGATTTAATTTTGTCAATAATGTGTTCTAAAGTAGCACATTTACTGGGTTTAGGAATTCATGAACTTTTTTTCCTGAATCTGGGAATATCGACATCTTCTTGGTCGTCATCTGAGTCGAGATCACTTGTGTCACTATCAGTGTGACTTTTTGTGGTGTCCTTAGAAAAATATTCCTTGATTCTGAGGGATATTGCTAACTTGTCTAGGTCATCTTCCAAAAGTATAGAATCTATTTTGCCCGGCGTGGGACAAAAAATCAGACCTTTTGACAGTACCTTAGTTTCGGTCTCCGACAAAGCTACTGCAGACAAATTGACTACAGTGTTTGTAGAGTTCATACAGCCTTGTTTTTTTCTCCTGAATCGGCGATTCCGGGATTTTTTTCCGGTTATGATGGTACGATTGAGAGTTAAGGTGGTCTGCTCTCTAACAACAGTGTCTAAAAGTACACCGTCTCGTTTAAATTTATTAACTTGTTTTTTGTGTAATTTCCGGGATTCAATGCGCCAGATGTCATGGAGGCGCTCGTTGATGTTGAGCAATTCAGGACCGGAAAGATTTTGGCATGATTTATTGTAAAGATGGTTATAACTAGTTTGTAAATTTAAATGTTTATGAGACGCCTCAGTGTGTAATAGATCCATCAATTTCACGGAACGACTGTGGAGAATATTATTCCATCTATCCATAAATCTGATAGATTTTTCACCGGTGGTAAGGGGTGAGGCTTTCAAAATAAGCCCAATCGGAACGATACCCTGAGATAGATAAGTTTTTAAATTTGATACTTGATGTTCGGTTTTAACTATTTTAAGACTCAAAGCTCTAAGCTTTTAAAAAAAGACATAATTTGCCTGATGGTAATAGTCAACGATTATATATATATATATATATACAACTCGTCTAAACATCAAGCCAACAATGTCAGATCTGTAAATTTGCTTTCGATTAAACTGAAATCGTTTCTGTATCTGTTGTATACCACATGTAGCATATGTCGTCTGTACACTAAATCAATGGTTTTATGTTTTATAAAACTTGAATAACGACAAAATATACAAAAGAGATTTTAACTGATATACATGTATCTATAATTGCATGAGTAATGATGTCATTAGATAAATTAGGTTTTAAATTTGTATAATAGATATAATGTATGGTGCAGTGAATTTTCGTAGTACAAAGTTTTCAAACGAACATAAAGTATAAATTGCTTATGATTATTTTTATTTTTCATAAAAGAAGAGTTTTTTTTTCAATTTATAATCACCGAAAAAAATGTATTAAAAAATGTTTTTATAAATTTTATCAAAATTATAACAAATTAAAATCAAATATGCATCCGACATTGAATAACTTGTAGCCTTGTTACGGTTCGTTTCGTCATATTTTATCTTTGTTTCATTTCTGGGGCACTTTACAGGAACCACAAAGTAAATTTTGTTACTTTTGAGTATAGCTGATAAAGCTTTATTGTCGCTATGAAATCTGAAGCTTTGCAATATATATTTAGAAACATGAATATGAGTTTACTCCAGAAACATTAATGGTCGGGTTGTTGTCTTTTCGACATATTCCTTATTTCAATTTTAAATGACGTACCAATATGATATCATGTTTGTTTTGTACTCCAGTATATTGTATTATTGTATTTCAATGTGTAAACGATTAAAACACATTGTCAACGTGGTGCACCCGACAAGTTTAAAGACGAGCACAATGACACATTGTTTTAAAAGGTTATATGTGCTCGGGAAACACATATTTTTTTTATGGGCTCCATATATAAAGATATTTTGGTGCAAAATTTAGACGAAATTATATAGAAATATATAAAAAGACTGGTCGCATGTCATTGTTATAAAAATAAGGAGTAGTGGTATGATTAAATAAGGAGTAGTGGTATGATTCCCAAAGAGATAACTATCCAACAAAGTTCCAATGAAATGGATACAATCAATTCCTGGAAACTGTACAACCTTCAACAATGAGAAAACCCAAACTAAAACAATCAATGGACATAGCAAAAAATAAACCCAACAAACAAATAACACAGACTAGATGGGTTGAAATTATTTTAGCCACTCTCGAGATCCAAAACGGCAGCACCATTATTATATGTTTTTCTCAATATTACATGGATCTTTTTCTCATATTCATCGAGCTTTAATACATTGTTTTAATAAGTTCAGTTATATGTTTTGAACAATGTCTGTTGTTGTGTAAGTTGTTGTGTGAAACTCTTGTTAGTATGTTTCTATCCTTTTCAATCATGCCATTGGAATTCTCATTTGCTTATGGTTTGTCTTTGGGTTGGACCTCGTAACGACTCTAATACCATCAAACCCTACTTGTGAAAAATATTAATTTCTTGACGGTTTATGTTTACATGTAATGGTTGCAAAGAAACCGGTCTAAATATTCACAATTTCTATCATTAATTGTCAATGAAATATAATACTGAACCTCATCGGTTTAAATTTTATGCGCAGTTTTGTAAGGTGTTGTATATAATTGATCATAGCAAATAAATTTAAAAACAAAATATATTGGTATGAGGAATGATTGGTTGTTTGACAGATACTACAGCATTCAGTGGCAAAAATTACATGCATATTCAGATCGATCAGAATGAAATTGAGAATGGAAATGGGGAATATATGATATAATTAAATACCCAAATTACGTGCTTCTCGAAAAACCATCACCAAGTTCGCTGTAAAGGAGGGGCGAAAGATACCAAAGGGACAATCAAACGCATAGATAGAAAATAAACTGACGTCATGGCTGAAAAAGAAAAAGACAAACAAACAAAAACTGGGGATGATTTCAGGTGCTCTGGAAGGGTAAGCAGAGCCTGCTCCACATGTGGCACCCGTCGTCTTGCTTATGTGATTTTAAATTCGGTAAATATTGTAATTCGGTAGGTCCCATTCGTGAAAGGGAAGGGGATTGTAGTTACGACATCAGGAACATATCAGATATCATCTGTGACACGGTTATTCCATAATATTCAACTAACTCGTGATGGCGTCCGTAAAAGTTACAAAAGGATGATTTCAACTTCACCATTTGGAACTCTTGGTTTAATAGTTTCCTGGTGAGCAGCAACCCTCCATTAAGGAAATCATGATAGAAAAAATACAAGCCCGGGAATATTGTATCAATTGAGAGATATATTCTCGGTTTGCAGGCACTATTGGAATGTTCCTACATAGAAACGGAAAGTTCATAATTGGGAAGTTGAAATCATCTCTTTTATCGTAAAGCGTTGTTTTCAACCGACCCTTATTTTAAGTTTAAAAGAGTAAACTAATGTTACATTAATATTCCATGCTTGACACTGTCGTCATTTGAAAAAGGCGAAAACAAGACATATAAAATTCTCCTACCTAGACAATATTTTTTACAACAATGTGACTATACGTGGCTCTTCAAGATTTAAATATGACACTTAAATTGTGAATGTATGTGCAATCCGCAATCACAAAGGTAATAGATATTTGGTGTTTTAAAATCTACAGGGAACTCTTAAAATTCAGTGAAAACAATGAGACAATATGTATCAGAGCAATCATAGGTCATCGTACGGCCTTTAGCAATGAGGAAAAACACACCCGATACAATCAGCTACATTGTATGTGAAAGGATTTGACTCGAAAATGTGAAACATCTCAAACAAGAAAACGGCCTGCATTGTAATTTAAAACAATCAAATTTACAAAAACGCAAATAAGATAAAACTACGACAACCCCTGAATTGCAGGCTCCGGACTTGTCACAGGTGTATAAAGAATGTTGCGATGTGTGCAAACAACTCTTCCTTTTTTTCTTTTTTGCTGCTGTTATTATTGACATTGTTGTTGTTGTTTAATAGTTGTTGATGAAGTAAACAATTATAGTTTATAATTATTCTAAAACAAAACTGGAAAAAAATGAACTATTGCATTAGTCACAAGCCCCACCCTGAGTCTCGTCGATTATTCTGAAACCGCCATAAAATATTATCCAACATTTTTTCTTAAATTCAAACTCACCATCATGTCAATTTTTAGTAAATAATCCGAATCCTTATAATAACAAACTTAAGTTTACTATTAAAAAAGATACCACAACTAGTATGTCATCAGCGTGTTAATTGTGTGTTAAATGACACATCTTCGTCGAGCAAATCATTGAGACAAAGAGAAGAAAGCTGTTACCCGCTGTTTACAGTTCAAAAAAATCTGTAATGTAATTTCAATCAATTATATTATATCTAGTAAACCAATATCCTTGTAATAGTATTCAAGGATGGTGTATGAATTACGCGAATCTTGCTAATGGGATTTATGCTGAGAATAATTTTTTTAGTGTCACTACCTTTGAAGGAAAAAATAACATGGTGCCCAAGATTTTAGATTCGAACAGAAAACTTAAAAATAAAAGAGTAATAATGTGCAAAGGTATGTCGTTACATTCGTTTAAAAGTGGGTTTGCCCAGTCAGTCGAACTTTTTAGTGACAATAAAAAATATTCTTTTCTTCACTGCAAACTATCATTGAAATTGTTTGACAAATATATTATTTTTCTGCTTGTTTTCCAGCCTGTTAATAAACAACATGGGTTTTTTTCACAGATTTTGAAGATGGATTGTATTTTGTTACAGTCACGATCCGAAACCAGATTTTCCTTTTCTGGGTTTTTTTTCAACATTTAATATTTTATTTCACTACTGGTTGTGAACAATGTCCCTGAGCACTACAACAATGACGCTAAGGTTCCTCCCTGTGTTGTTAATTGTCAATGAAACCAGGAGATTTGATTAAAATATATCTTATGTTTATATCTTGTGTTAGTTGCATTTTACCTAGTATTCATACCAGCACACAATACATATAATGCAATATCATATATTATTCAGTGATCCTATATATAAACAATCGTATAAGATTTTACAGGATGCGATGACAATGTTTCACCGCGGCTATAAATTTTTTTATGATATTTTTTCGATAAACCAATTGAAAAGCTCTGACAAATATATTATCAATATTGAAACTAAATGATTCATTCAACGTTTATTCATTTGTTCAATACTAAATTAAATGTGGACACATTCTTATCATCCATTATACTTATATTTTAAACAGTACAGTAGATTTGGTTGACGTAGATACGGAAACATTTAAATCTTACAGGACAAGGGATTCGACAGTTATACAATTATTTTTCTCTACTCCTATAATCAACATATATTTAAACTTATTACATATATATAATTCGTCTTTAGATTGCTTTATTTGCAATTGATAATTGAAAAAAATTTAAAAACATTGGGATATCAGTTACTTTCATACACATATATTTAAAAGTCAGAATCTATTACAGATAACACGACCATGGGAACACTAAAAAGTATATAATGGTCTGGTGTAAGCACGAATTTATATGTAATTTATAATAAACATTATAGAAGTGTCAAGTAATGATACCTATGGGAAAGCATCAATAATGAACGCCCTATGAATGCTCTTTTATTTATTTACTATAAGGCCATGGGACGAGTACTATAGGTGATTGCTTAAAGGTTTGAATTTCAATAGACGATGGTCATTATGGCTGTCCTTTGCTTTTAGTACTGCGGGAAATTTGCATTGCATATATAAATAGTATACTCGTTCTCCATTTGGTTTGAAAATCGGCTACATATTATTTGGTTTTTGAAGTGATTGGAAGTACCCAACACATAATGGTGAGTTAAGGTCTTTGCGAAGAATATGTTTTTTGTGTGCATGTTGGAATTGAACACTAAATAGTAATGTATCATTCCTGATATTTCATAAATTTGCTTTATGTTTTATTCATTAGACACAAGAAAATTATTTGGTCAATTCTACATTTATTATTAAATAGATAAAGATAATTAAAACATATTAAAGTAAATTTTATTAAGGCATTGAAGTTGGCCTTTGTTTTCCGTTGATTTTTTTTTATATAAATGAGGCCGTTAGTTTTCTCGTTTGAATTGTTTTACATTGTCATACCGGGGCTTTTTATAGCTGACTATGCGGTATGGGCTTTGCTCACTGTTGAGGGCCGTAAGGTGGCCTATACTTGTTAATGTCTGTGTCATTTTGGTCTCTTGTGGACAGTTGTCTCATTGGCAATCATACCACATATTATTTTGTTTAGTATGTTTTATTTATTTGAAAATTCGCCACTACATTTGCAACCTAAAGATACACACACAAATATAGAATTATATCATTCACAAATATTTCAACTAATTAAAAGCGATTTTCTGTCATTTAAACTGAAGTTTACTATGAAATATGAACAATAGATGGTGTATTGCTATTATTTCGTTGATATATATACCACTTATATCATTTGATTCGTATTTATTCTTGTTTATTTTAGACCTAAAGGTATGAAAGGGGAAAAACAGTTCCATCACATATTTTATCTGAGTGAATTCTCAAAATGAAGATAACACTTTATAAATTCCGTGCGTACAAAGAGCTTGCATGAGTCAAGTTAACATTCACCAAGAACGCTCGGACCAAACATTTAAAGGCCAAGATTGCACAAAAACAAATAATCTTTAGAAGCTATACGACAACACAAAGAATAATCAAACTGCATCTAAGGTCAAAGTTGCTTGAGGAAGTTAGAACCTTAGTTTCTTAATTATTTTTTAATCTATAGCTATCAATAGGAAATAATTATTTAAATCCATAACTAAGTGAAAAAGCATTATATACTTAAGTAATAGATAATAAAATGTTAATACATTAAATATTTCAGAAACGACTGTCAGTACTTTCGATTTTCTGTTTTATGAGCTTCGTAGACCTCATTTTTAGTACAAGTACAGGTAAGAAAGACAAGTGTCTGTCATTGTCTTTATTGTGCACTTCATGTGACTAACAAAACAGTAGCATAAAGAAACTGCCAACTTGCAAGTAAATAATACACTGTTACTTTTGCATAGGGACTGTTTCTGTACTAAAATTCTGTATTACTGGAAATTTACTTTTAATATTCAGTACCATTTTGTTACATGTACTTTAGAATTATTGTAATATTTATGTACCTGTATTTTACAGCACTCGATTTGTACTTGAAATTTAAGTACTACAGATTTTTTGTTACACCGTTACATTTTCAGCATTTTGAAAGTTTGATTTTCAAACATGGAATATTGCAATTCTATGCCAAAATTTTTAAGTAAAAATCAAGTACTGTAAAAATACAGGTACCTTATAAATGTTATAACAATTGTTAAGGTAAGAAATAGAACTAAGTATTAAAGGTAAATTTCCAATACCACAGATTTTGAGTACAAAATAGTACCTATGCAAATGTAGCAGTGAAGGAGAGATTCAAATGGTTTGAAAAAGAAAACCCCAAGGGATAACAGAACAACACAAAATGGCATGTATCTTCAAATATTCAAATATTCATATACATGTTGTAACTTACATAAACTGAGCTTTTGTTCCTGTATGCTATTACAATGCGCTTTGTCGTCGACTTATGTGTATGTGCTTGGATATCAATTCGGTATCTTTCGCCTTCCGTTAAAAACACATCTTCTAATTTCCGATGTCTCACAATGAATTTCAATATTGAAAAATACAGGCCATTACAAAAGTTTCTGTCCTGACAAGAACGTATTATTGCTATAGCATGTGACTTGATAATACAAACCATAGGTGCTCTATAGCTGAGTGGCAAGTTGATAGTAAACCTGTCCTTTCAGAGTAAAAATATGGCATAATAGCATTCATATGGTGTAAAAATAACTGATATGAATTATAAAAGCGGGGATGTTATAGTAACGAAGCGGAGAGACATTGGGTGGCTGGAACATGATCTTGTCATCAAGCACCTATACTACGTTTTTCTTTTATAAGTGCTAAATAAAAATTTATCAGTACTGAGTTATCTGTAATTACTTCAATAGATACTACACCTGAACTTCATGAATTATATGTTTAAACATAACAAGGTTAGGTCGTCTCTTGTGAAGCTTAATTAAGACACAATTATTAACATATATTGTATCTAGAAAGAGGTTAGCTCGCCCCTTAAAAGCTAACATGTATCATGAATAAATTAACATACAATTTATCTAAAACAAGGTGAGCTCGTCCTTTGTGAGGCTCCACTCATATGAATTAACAGACATTTAATACAGAACAAGATTCAGATTAGCCCGTTCATTGTGAAGCTTATAACATATTTAGTAACATACGTTTATCTAGAACAAGTTTATATCGTCTCTTGTAAAGCTTATCACATGTTAAATTTTAATTCAAAACAATGGTAGCTGGTCCAATCTTCCTCTTCTTCTAAATATGTTTTTTCCAATTATGGAACACCTCCTCAAAGGATATTATCCAAGTGGGGAGTTAATTTAATCTTAATTTTCCACAAATATCTACAAACATTTAGATTCACTGTACGCAGATAAAATCTAAATAAAAATAAGGACTGACTCTTAATTATTATATATTTATTAACAAAAAACAAGGTGTTGTCCTTTGTGAAGCTTTCCATATATTTCTCATCATAGAAAAAAGGTAAGCTCGTCCCTTGTGAGACTTAAGACATTTAAATGTCTGTGAATATGAATTAACAGACATTTAAACTTATTTTACACACAATTGATCAATAACAAATTCATCACGTCCCTTAGATAGCCGGCCGCATATCTATTAACAAATATTTAATCTTTAACAAGTTCATTTCGTCCCTGATAATCATGATAATATTATTCTTTTTTATTTGATAAAATTGAGAATGGAAATTGGGAGTGTGTCAAAGACACAAAAACCCGACCAAATAGCAGAAACCAGCCGAAGACCGCCAATGGGTCTTCAATGTAATGAAAAAATCACGCACCCGGAGGCGTGCTCATTTCAGCTGGCTCCTAAACAAAAATGTATACTAGTTAAGGGATAATGGACGTCATACTAAACTCCGATATACATATAAAAGAGGCTAAACTTTGTAATCATATAAAACTAACAAAAGCCAGAGGCTCCTGACTTGGGACAGACGCAAAAATGCGGCGGGGTTAAACAGTTTTTTTGAGATCTGAAACATATACGTGATCTAGAACAATTAAGGACAGGCCGTCCCTTATAATGTTAAGCATACATCTGTTACAGAACCAGAATATTTCGGCCCTTGCAAAGAAGACCGTCCTTGTTATCTTGAGAATACAGAATGCATTCAAGAACATTGTCAATGTTTACAAACACATTATCAAGAAGGTGATAACAAGTGCATTCCAAGTAAGTTTTGTTAAATCTCTTAAGTTGCCAGTGAATGATTTTTATCAAATTTGGTGAAATCATTATGCATAAATAATTATCTAAAAGTATAAATAATACTCCCATATTTATTTAAAGCAAAAAGAGGGAGGGTTAGGGGGGGAGAGGGGGTTACGGTCTTCAACTAAAACAACAAGCATTTGCAATACTGCCAAAAAAAAGAATTGCTTAAAAATAGTAAACGAATACATCTTTCAGATTTGCAAAAATTACTTATGATTTTTAATAGCGAAAATGTTTTGCATTTTTGCAAATCAAATTTGTAACTATGTAAATTGCTTTGATAACAAAGTAAATTAAATAACATTGGCAATGTTATTAAAATATAAATGATAACGAAATCAGCGTTCTTTATTTTGATTAGATTGTAAAATTAGATAACTACTCATTGAACTGTTTTCTCGCCAATCGGTCTGGGACATCAATGCATTACCTCTAAACTGGAATGTCATAATATCTCAATAACTTTAATTGAATTCTAGAATAATGACAATTACTTATTATCGAGACTATTATTTTTTTGTAGATTTATTTACATGACTTTTTGTGATATCGCATGTAAACGTTCAGTTTTTCTACTTTCTTTGGCTGAAAGTATTTCGTTCGTGGCAATATTCCGTTTCAAGAAGTTGTGTCAGCGATAACGTATTACGTATTTTTTGGATACCTGTATAGACGTAAAGATGCGATTACGCATTTAGAAAACTATTATATTTCATATTAAGTATTTGTTTCAATTTTCCTAAATATAAAGTTAAATGAAATAGAATACCCTGCATTTATTATGCTATGCAAAATATATGATCAAAATGCAGAAAGACCCCTTACTAAATTATTGAAAATTATCATATTTTGTATCGACAATAATATCTTGGTGTAAATCAGATACTCATCATTCCCGTATTGAAATCTCCAACGGATACCCCTGCTCTGAGACAACATAATGCAGTGACATACATGCGCACTGTACGGATATTGAATGTTAATTAACTCATCATAGATATCAGGACTAAATTTTTCTATATACGCTAGACGCGCGTTTCGTCTACAAATGACCCATCAGTGAAGCTCGAATCCCAAGAAGTTAAAAAGTAAATGTAAGCCTGGATTTTTTTAAGATACCCACAATGAAAATTTATATATTGCAGGTAAGTTTATGCTGACTTTTAAATCTTTAAAAAAACATCAATATATATTGAAAAATTTCAATAATCATTGATGAAAGACTTAAGCAACAAAAAATGCAGGTGAGCGATTCAGGCTCTTGAATGCCTCTTGTTTACATCAAATCCTGTCGAATACATTTGTTTTATTTTTTAAAGAAAAAGCAAATGGTGCCGAGTGTACGGAATCTTATCAATGTACCGACACTCAAGCTGAATGTGTTAATCATTTATGTACATGTAAAGATGGCTTATTTGAGGACACCAACAACGCAAATACATGTAAAGAGAGTATGTATAACTTGCATTTAAATTAAGATCTTAGTATTGTATATGTCTGTCTTATTCCATCAAACAGTTAACCGATTCTGATTCATCGAAATTAATGACTTTCAACTTCGAAAACGGTCTGTCCTAAGTGATAGGGTGCCCTGAGTTAAATTGTCTACATCCGGGTGTTCAATTTAAAGTCTTTTGCATCATTGACAAATAAACGTATATATCGATATTTGTCTTTTCGACTCTTTATTTTCTTTACATTGTGTTTTCTGTTCGTGTTTGTTTGATAATTTTGATTTGTTACTTAGCATTTTCTATATTTTATTATAATAATTTTGTAAAGAAATTTTCGGCTCATTCTATTCAAACGTAGAAATCTAAAAACCATGCTCTAAAATCATTGTTTTTAGTTTAACTTAACTCTATCAGTATTATGCGACTAGTGTCGTGTATAGTTTACTGCTACGACTTAACTTTGTATTCTAAACAGGAGAGATGACCGTTCGGTTTGTTCTTAACCATTCCAGGAATAACACAGAGACTATCTGTTGTATAGAGCACCGCCACTTCCCCACTACTACCACAACGATAACTACTACTTCAACTGCTTTAAATACTATTTGTACTGTAATCATGAACATATCATTGAATAAAAATTAATACTTATTTCTATATTATTTGTAGAATACGAATTAGGGAGTACCTGTTCCAGAGAAATTTTAGACCAATGCGCTGATGCTAATGCTGAGTGCAGGGTAAACGCATTTGATACCTACACATGCCTCTGTAAAACAACACACTACAATAAAGGGAATAAATGTGTGCCAAGTAAGTATAATGCAAATAAAGAGTAGGTACTAGTATAGGGGTTACGTCCTCGTATCATCAGGTTAGTACTATGACATTGATTCAAGTACCTGCGATCGGGTATTCTTTGACACATCTTTTGCTCTTTGTGGGGGACATTCTTGTAATATATTACACCTATATACTGATATATGTAATTTCAATGGATGATTACTACAGTCTCAAATTTACTCACCTGTTTTCAAAAATAATATATGATATACTTACTGCATTGCAAACTATAAGACATACCCTCTCTTTAACATGGGAATATAAAGCTTAAAACACTCGTGGAAATCTCATTGATGTCTGTCCTATCATTTACTTCATTAACTACGTAATTTTCCGATCTCTTATTATTACGTGATCATTGTTATGTTTATTAAAGGAATAGTGGAGAATGGAGAATGCGAACATGGAGGTAATGAAAAGCAGTGTTTAGACAAAATGGTTTGTAAAAAGGTGGATGGAGTATACAAATGCCAGTATGCCAATGGTAATGATTTTAATTAGTAAATTATAAATTTATCAATAAAATATGTATGAATTATCATAAACAAATGTAGTAAAAGCTGATTTACAAACATTGGTATTATATTGATCATTTTTTTTTTATAAGATTCTGATATCGGGGAACCTTAATTTGTAACGAACATCAAAGGAAGTATATTAAGATACACTGATTGGCGGGGGTTTATTCTACATGCAGTTGACACTTGAATGTTGAACAGTTAGTCTTAATCAAATAAAAAGTTTAAACATTTAAATGACCAAGCAATTTAGAACTCTATACTTAATCTGGCTAAGATTGAGCACGCAAGAGGAAGAAAACACATACTGTTTTGAAAAAGTGCCATTTTTAACCACTTTGTTTTACAGAATTTAATTTTAAGTTTTTTTAATACATATTTACTAGGCAACAAGCACAAACTTATGGAAAATAATTACGCAGCTCACTATGTAAACTTAGTTTATTTTAATCATTAACTGTAAAAGTTCGCCCCTTCACAAATACACACACACAAACAAATACATATACATGTACATGATTTTCTGGTAAACAACCAGTTTTGATCTGAAACGATTATGTTGATCTAAAAAGTTTAAAATAATAAAATAAACACTCACTTATCAAATCATGACACTTTACGATTGATTTTAAGACTTATCTCCTGATATTAATTCAGTACTGTTTAGGTAATTCCCTTACAGTAAATTCAGATTGTTCGGAGTGTTTTTGGTTTTGTTTCATCTTTACATAATGACAACATACTCATGATAAATGAATTATTTGAACAGGTGCGAAACAGTAATATATTCTTTTAAAGACGAAACGCGTGTCTTTTAAATTTCAGTTCTGGTATATATATATATGATTTGTTTATACAACCACGGGATCGATCCAACTGCTGGTGGAGTTTTCATTCCCCGAGGGTATCACAAGCCCATTAGTCAGAACTTCTGTACAGCTTTTGTTTCATGTAACCATGTATTCTTTTTAAAATTAAATTGACAAATTGGTGCTACAAAAAATGCATTTTACATATTTTTAAACGATTCTTGACAATTATCATGGCATTGTTTGGAATTTTCAGAGAGTGCATTAGGAAGTAGTTGTACTGCAAGTACCATAAGCGATGGGTCGATTGACCAATGTATGGTTCATGACGCTGAATGTAGAGAAGATATTGACGGTATCATTAAATGTCTATGTAAAACAACGTACTATCAGAGCTCAAATGACGATTGTATTCCCAGTATGTAACTTTTTGTAAATGGTATAATATAATCAAGTACAGTTTTGTGTAACAAGTGTTTACATTTCTTATTGACTTGCTCAAATGTGATCGTGGCATCTGTCTTCCTTATACAATCGTAAACAAAATACTCAATACAAAAAATCCAAATTCACATGAACACATTTTGTTGATACAGTATCAGGTGTAGTTAAATTGAAGAGTAAGACGTTCTACTTTATTCACTTAATATATTACTCATGACAATGTTTAACATGGAAATGAGAACAAGATTCCTCATACAACATATGGAACTTATCAACTGTGAAAATTAATTGATAAAAAGGATACACAAAATTCATACAAAACATATTGGTACCTTTTTAAAGCGAATGCCATAGGTGGGTGGCCCAGACTACTTTATTTTTTAGAATATACGCGAAACGATCTTTAATTTTAATTTTCACTTTTATTAATTTTTTAACAGTGCGCATGGCTTATTTTAGACAACTTTGAACGCAACCATCCCTCGAGTAAACACAGTCAAAAGATAAATTTGTCTCAATACAACAGTAACTGTTAACTAGAGTTTAAACAAAACGATGTTGTGTATATTATTTTGTAGGAAAAGGTATAAATGAAATATGCATACAAAATGGTAGTAACCTTCAATGTGTGGAGGGTACATATTGTAAAATGGTGGACAACGTGTATAAATGCCAGGAAGAAATTGGTAAATATATATTCAGTTGAATGTTAAAATAGAATCATTATATATGGATAAACTTTTGTAAACAAATGTGTTATATTTGAATCCGGAATATATTAAGATATATCAATGAAAGATATTATTTTCAGCTTATAGATATAGGAAGAGACAATACCATGAAATGTATTATTCCGCGGAATTTAAAGTCAAAACTATATTTAAATTATGAATTTAAAAGATTAAACAACGATTATAAACAAAAAATATGAAAGTTCAGCAACCAACTCAAGTACACTATTAAATAATATTCATTCTATTCTTTTAAAATTTTCTTTTAAAGTCATATGAAACGAGTTTCTGGTTATCAAAATTTTATGTAAAAAAATTGAAGCAATGCATGCATGTATACTTAGTAACGATGTTTTGTAGTTAATGGTTGGTTTCCATACCATTTGGTTGATGAATTTCCATTTTGAATATCCTCGGTGTTCGATATGTTTTTGGTATTTTACTTTTTACACTACGTTTTTATTATGTAAAGCTGTAATTCAAGACGGAGATACTGTAATTATAAACGGAGAAAGTGTGTATTCACATAATTATGTTTCGTTTTTATCATTACATTTAAGTATGTCAGAGGTAGAAAACTCTTACTGATTTGAAAAAGTGACATTTTATAATCACTATGTTTAACAGAATTTAATTTTTTTTTTTCAATACATATATATTAGGCAACAAGCACAAACTTATGGAAAATAGTTAACCAGCTCAATATGTAAATTTAGTTAATTTTGATTATCAACTGTCTAAGTGGGCATCCTACACAAATACACACACACAAACAAACACATATACGTGATTCACTAGTAAACCACCAGTTTTGATCCGAAACGGTCATTTTGATCTGAACAGCTTTTCAACACTTAAACACTCAATTATCAAAACCTCCTCCTTTAAGACTGATTTTTAAACGTATCGACTGTTATTGATTCAGTACTGTTTAGAAAATTCGCTTGCAGTCACTTCAGATTGTTCATAGTGTTTTTGGTTTTATTTCATCTTTACACAATAACAAAATGCTCATAGAACAGAATTATTTGACGAGATGCAAAACAGTACTAAATTGACTGTAAAAGAAATGTCTTGGTTGTTATAAAGTATATCTAAGACGTACAACTAACTAAAGATGAGCCGATATATCGGTTTGGTTAATCATAACGCTACGTTTTTTAATTATATACAGCTGTAACAGAAGATGGACATAATGAAATAACAACCGTATAAACTTTTTTCTTCTTCACATAATCATGTTTGCAATTTATTATTACATCAACAAATTTATGCTTCACAAAGTGCATTTTTAATGTTTTCAAACGCTTCTTGACAGTCCTCATGACCATGTTTATTATTTCAAGAGAATGCATTAGGAAGTAGTTGTACAGCAAATACCACAAACGATGGGTTTAATGATCAATGTACGGTTCCTGACGCTGAATGTAGAGAAGATGTTGACGATATCACTAAATGTCTATGCAAAAAAACGCATTACCAGAGCTCAAATGGCGATTGTATTCCCAGTATGTAACTTTTTGAAAATGGTATACTAGTAATATAATCAAATACATTTTTGTGTAACAAGAGTTAACATTTCTAATTGACTTGCTCACAGGTGGTCGGGACATCTTTCACTCTAATACTACCGTAAAAATAATACTCAATCAAAAAGTGAATTCAAATCCACATGAATACATTTTGATATCAGGTGTATTTGAAGGGTAAGAAGTTCTACTTCATTCACGTAATGTATTACTCATGACAATGTTGAACATGGAAATGAGAACAAGATTCTTCATACAACATATGGAACTTATCAACTGTGAAAATAAATTGATAATAAGAATCCAGAATTATACAAAAAATATCAGTTCCTTTTTTAAACGAATGCCATAAGTAGTCCTGACACTGAATACCCTTTTTTTAGAATATACGCGAAACGATCTCCAAGTTAAATAACATTTTCCTGGAATAAATAGTTTGCTTATATGTTAGTTGCATTCGACTTATTGGACTTTAACTAATGGTTTTGAAAATAAACATCAAGAAACTCAGTTTTTATAATTTTTATTTTCATTCCTTTTTGAACAAAGATATATTTGCCTCAATACAACAGTTTCTTGTTATTTTAACTAGAGTTGAAAAAAAATGATGTATTGTATATTTGTTTTAGGAAAAGGTATAAATGAACTATGCATAAAAAATGGTAGTAACCTGCAATGTTCGGAGGGAACCTATTGTAAAATGGTGGACAACGTGTATAAATGCCTGGGAGAAATGGGTAAATATTTGTACAGTTGAATGGTTAAAATAGAATCATTATATGAGTATACTTTAGTATACTTTAGTACACAAATGAATTGAATCTGAATCTGAAGTATATTAATGAAAAGTATCATCGACTTATGAACACAGGGAAATACAATACCCTAACATTTATTAATTCGCAAGATTAATTTATGATATTGAAAATAGAAATGGTAAATGTGTCAAAGGGACAACAACTTTACCCAAATCAAAAACAACAGCCGAAGGCCACCAATGGATTTTAAATGCAGCGAAAAACTCACGCACCCGGAGTCGTGCTTCAGATGGCCCCTTAACAAAAATGAATGCTAGTTCAGTGATAATGACTGTTATTCATTAACAAGACTATAAACAAAAAAGATGGACATTCAACAACCAACGCACATACGCTATTAAAAAAAAAATGCATTATATATTTTTTTAGGAAACATTTACTGGTTTCTTTTCACGTCATATGAAACAAATTTCTGGTAATTAAATTGTTAAGTTAAAAAAATCGTAATTTATGCTTGTATACTTATTTAGCGATAAAAGGTCACCGTGGTCCGAATTTTTAGCCTAGTTAAATGTAGGCTTACACGCCAATTGGTTAGTGACTTTCCGGTTTGAATATGCCCGGAGATTTGATTTTTTCGATTTTCGCTTAAAAAAAAGTCCAATATTTCAAGCAGAAGGATCTAATGATTATTAAAGCCCAATATGAATAATACTCATAAACTTCTTTGATAAAGGGCATATCGTATTGCATAGGGTGATTCGGTGTTTTAATTTGTTAATATCATTTTTAGATATTGTCTCAATAGAGAGACAAAAAGTGACTCACAAGTGACGTTGTATTATTCGTGTTAACGTTTAAAAAGTAAAATCTTATGGAATTGAAACATTTCTAAAGCATGGTATAATGTATATACTAAAAATCATAATATTTAAAATAATATATTGTCCTAATTTTATATCATACATTGTGATACAGAAACTTACACTGGAAATACGTTTACAAGCACAACGGAATTCAGTGATCCAAATACTAACTGCATCGAAAACATTTGTCAATGTAAACCTGGCTTCTTTAAAGACACAGACACAAGCATATGTCAACCTAGTAAGTGCAATTTGTCTTTATCTAAACTTACAACAACGTGCAAAAATTCGTCGTTCTAAAATGACAATCAATACCCTTTGCAGATTGTTTTGAATGAATGTGTATCGAAAAAAAGGAAACATATTTTTCAAAATGTCGGACTAGTGTAGTTACTTGTATCGTCCCTATACATTTGGTACATCCTACCTTCTCTCGCATTTGGTACATGTTATCTTCCCTCGACGTTGGGTACATGTTATCTTCCCTTGACGTTTGGCACATTTTAACTTCTCTCGAAGTTAGTTACATTTCATTTTCCCATGACGTTTGGTACATTTAATATCCTCTCCAAGTTAGTTACATTTTGTCTTCGCTTTACCTTTGTTGCTTTTCGTCTTCTATGGACGTCTGGTACATTTAATCTTCCCTCGACGTTTGGTGCATTTCGTCATCTCTGGACGTTTCGTACATGTTATCTTCCCTCGAAGTTTGATACATTTCTTGTTCTCTTGACATTTGGTACATTTTATCTTCCCTTGCTATTTGTTGCATTTCGTCTTCTCTGGACGTTTCGTACATTTTATCTTCCATCGACGTTTGGTACATTTTATCTTTTCTAGATGCTAGGTACATTTCAACTTCTCTAGACATTTTGTACATTTTATCTTCTCTCTCTAGACGGTTGGTACATTTGATCTTCTTTAGACGTTAACGGTTAGGCAGATTTTATTTTCTCTAGATGTTTGGTACTTTTCATCTTTTAATGACGTTTGGTACATTGTATCTTCTCTAGAAGTTTGGTGCATTTCATCTTCTCTTGATTGTTTGAACTTTTTAAATTCTCCCTTGCCGTGGTCATCTTAATCTTACATATTTCTTTATTAAATTCCTTACTCTAAATAAGACAAAACTGTAATACAGTTTGGTTGCTGTCTTGAAAACAATGTTAGTTAACATAATAATCTAAGTTTTTGTTACAATATTAATACTGACATTTTCAACAAATTGCCGAACACATCTATATATATGTAAACGAACATAAACTGTATAATATGTTAATATATAATCTATATTCATATTATTGTCAGCATCTTCGATGAACTGACAGCTCAACTATTCTTTGCATAGTACAAAGGAATTTCACCCCGTAAACCACCAAAGGATTTCACGTGAATACATTTATATATTAACCACATAAATTAAAACCAAAATAACACTTCTAAAATCTGCTCTATCAAGTTTTAAAAAATATAAATAATATATAGTCTATTTTAAACACATAGGAAATTCCTTACTCAAAGGAACGAAAATATATTAATATTCCCTGGACTTTCGGTACACTTTACTCCAAACATCCAACTCCTACGGCTTATTGTATTCTTTTTTTATTTCCTAAATATCTAATTTAGATATTTGTATTTTAACGTTACAAAAATATGTTAAATTTTACACCTGTTTCATATAAAACATTGGATACTCACCACGTTAAGGCATCCTAATGAATGAACAATTATTTAGTAATCCGTCCATTTTAACCGTTAAAAATACTGAAAGTTGACACAAGTTGTATTCAAAATTAAATTCAAATAAGCAATTACGATGATGTTTTCCTAATTAACCGACCGTGCGATGGCTGAAAAGCCTGTCAAGGTCACTAAAGACTTCCAGTAGTAGATGTATCCCTTATTCTAGAAATTGGACTAGAGACTAGCTGTCCTCCAAAATCTACTGACCAATGTGCTGACGATAACGCAGAATGTGACAAGGATGATTCAGGTGTTTTCAAATGTGGATGCAAAATAACACATTATAACAGCAACAACCAATGCTTACCCAGTATGTATAGTAATAGGATATACACTGGAATTTTAAAGTTTAATTATAATGTTATACTAGTGTTTTCGTCTTGGTAGACTTTTATTTTGCAATTTTTAGTTTAACTTGCTCTTCAACTGATTGTGTAAAATTGGTCAACGTTAAATATTCACACAACTTGTAATACATCTTCTTCATATGCTTACTCAAAGTGAAAAATCTAATCAGGGGTTACTAAAATGTATCTCAGGCTCGTAAAACGTAAAAAAAACTGTTGTGAGGAATATGATATTCATGTCACACTTTTTGTTTTTCTATGGTATATATTCACAGTATTCGTAGGATGAAGTCGGTTATACATTGTCATTTGTATACTGATATTTGTTGTTCGTTGCTTAACAACAGAGTCGAAAGATACCAGGGAGACAATTAAACTCATAAGTCGAAAACAAAATGACAACACAATTGTTAACAAAAGATAATCCGACAAACAACAGTACACACACAAAACCAAACATCAAAAACTAAACTCTGAGCAACACGAACCCCAAACAAAGTATGAGGGTGATAAAATATCAAAGACAGTTTTAAAAATATATGCAGCCTCCAAAGTGTACTTAACGAAGAAATTGTTTATTTTATAATTCTATAATTACAATGCTATCTGGTATTAAATATTAAAGCAGTATAAATGTTTCAAACTTGTTCAGGGAAGACCGAAAACGAAGAGTGTGATAAAAGTGGACATGAACTTCAATGCTTCGATAATGCATCATGTGATCTTGTCAACAATGTATACAAATGTATGTGTGATGATGGTGTAGACTTTAACGGCGAATGTAAGATTATTTTCATTTAATTTTAAAGTTCACAAACATAAGCCCGAACGATAAAAACAATACTACACATTAGACGTAATGCTTAAGAAACTTTCAGAATCAATGTATTGCTATTTTGGAAAAATTCAAGTGAATGAAATCAGATTATATTTACTAGAATGTCATGCTCGTGTTTTATTTCATTATTACATCTTGAACGTCAATTTTGAGTACAATACACCTTTAGCCTATATATATACATATATAAATATGTAGTAGTAGAAAAATGTGGAATAAATGTTTTCACATCGAATAGGATTCTAAAGTAAATAGTTCTTCGACTCTGAAGAGACAAATGCTCTATACATCATTGGTTTCAGTACAAACAGAGTTTTTTTGAAATTTGAATGCAGAGAAACAGAGACCAATTAATAGTTTAAATTGTTTACAAATGACAATATTTTTTTTCCTTTCCAGGTAATGGAGCAAACGAAATGTTACCAAGCCTTCTGTGTATGATCCTAACTATACTCGTCCTGTTACGTTGCAAAGTTATGATGTAGATGTATATGGACTTGAATAACAGTGTTTTTTTCTTTGAACTCTGTCTTTCTGAATTTTCTCAAATTTTTTTTTATTATGATTGTATGTATCACACGCTCAGCCATTGTCACTTTAATGTGTTTACAAGAATATCCAACTGAGGCAAACTTTATCAGTAAGTGACGAAACGTACTTGTATTCGCTTGAGTGTATCAAGTAAATATAATTTCAGAAATAAAGTGCATTGCGCGCTTAGATTTGTATCATTTTTTTATACATGTACAATACTATTCAACTGTTTTAATACAATATCGGTTTCATTATAATTAACTTTTTATAGTGATTGAGATTTTAACACAATGTTGGTTGCTGTATCGCTTTTTTGACATTTTTACTTATTGTGTCTGTCTGTTTGTTTTGTTCATGCATCGTTTTCAATGTAATGGAATTTGATGCGACGGTCATACATGTGAGTTGTTTTGCTAGCTATAAAATCAGCTGAGGTTTAATTTAAAATATTCTACATAAGAAAATGTCTGTACCAATTCAGGAATATGAAATTGCTATCAATTCGTATGATGTATTCGAGCTTTTGATTTTGCCACTTGATTAGTGACTTTTCGTTTCAAATTTGACTCGGGGTTTAGTATTTTTGTGATTTAATTTTTTTTAAATTTTTCGTCTATGTCCAAGACAAGTAAAGTCAAAAGTTTCTCACAGTTTGATCGGCTGCGTTTGTTTTTATGTGCCTTCATATGAAAGTTCCCCCTTTGACCTCAGGGTTAAAATAATTGACTTTTTAACATGTTTGAATCAGTATTATTTGTAAAGTTGCCATTACCTATTTATCTACAAAACTGTTATTATTTATTTGCTTATACGATGCCGGAGTAGCAGCTGTAAGCTCTTGAATATTGTATGTGTTGGATAATGTTTACTCCATTAATGGGTGTAGTTTGGTGTTGTTAGGTTTAACAAAATTAACGGTACCAATTTTCTTGCACCAGATGCGCATTTCGTCTCTTCAGTGATGCTCGTGGCCAAAATATTTGAAATCTAAAGCTTATATAAAAGATGAAGAGCTATAATCTAAAAGGTCCAAAAAGTATAGCCAAATCCGTGAAAGGAATCAGAGCTTTGCATGAGGGAGATACATTCCTTAATTTATAATAATTTCTATCATTTTGTAACAGCAAATTTAATAACACAAAAAAATCCGTATTTTCATGCCAGTGCCGAATTTTAAAATTGAAATCGTCTCTTTTGTCACACTACTTTAGTACGTATAACACCGCTATAGTTTGATCCATGTAATCAGTAATCAAAGCCTGACTTTTACAAAGTCATTGTAAAACTACAGATTCGAGATGTGGCGTGAATCAGATGTGGATACTAAAAAAATCCAAAAAATCTATTACAGTGAATACATTCTAAGACTCTTTCATCTTGCAATAGTATTAAACATTTGACTTTTCTACACTTGACACAAGTATTCCCTATTTCCCTATTTCAAACTAAAGGACAAATTTTGAAAGATTTTGTCCTGCTTTATTTCATCAATAGAAGTGGCCACTTAGAGAAAAGTATCTTGTCTTAAAGGGGGATAAATCCTACTTGTTAAAATCACTCTGATTCCAACAAAACGTTCTCTTGAAATGGACATTATGAAGATACTTGATTTCGGTATTTTTATCATTTGAAAGACGTGTTTAAACAAACATTTGGTACTTCCAGAGGAACAAACTGTGCCCCTCGTCTTGTAGACTTGTTCCTTAATTCATATGAGACTGGACTCCTACAGGAACTTCATAAAAAGAAAGAAAAAAGTAAAATCACAAAAATACTTAACTCCGAGGAAAATTCAAAACGGAAAGTCCTCTAATCAAAAAGAAAAATTAAATCTCAAACACAACAAAGGTATGGATAACAAAGGCGGAACGAAAGATACCAGAGGGACTGTCAAACTCATAAATAGAAAACAAACTGACAACGCCATGGCTAAAAATGAAAAAAGACAAACAGACAAACAAAAACTAGGGGTGCTCTCAGATGCTCCGGAAGGTTAAGCAGATAGTGCGCCACATGTGGCTACCCTCGTGTTAACGTTGCTCATGTTATTACACATCCGGTAAAGATTCTAATTTGATAGGTCACTTTCATGAAACTGTTATATTCCTGACTTGGTACAGGCATGTTCTTATATAGAAAATAGTAGGTACGACCTGGTTTTAAAAAAGTTGAATAGACGTTATCATTTTTTGTTAACTTTACTTTCTACTTTATACATATAAATACTGTCAAATAATTCAAATTCAGTGACTACTAATATGTTGAAAGCATCTATCCAATCAAACTTGAGATACATGATACAATAGATATAGGTCAGGTCTGCCTCATATCTTGATTTACTTGTAGATAATGACAGCTTGGGTCCGTTGGAAAAAAATATTTACGACAAAAATGATAATTGCAGTTTCTTTCCCAGTTGATATCTTTTCATTTCTATGTATTCTAACATTCAAGCATTGCCAACATACGGAGTATATTTTTCCTAGTTGAAACGATTCTCTATGGCTTCTATTTCCTATCATGATTTCCTAAATAAAGGTGTGATGCTCACAAGGAAGCTATTTAGCCAAGAGTTCCAAGTGGTAAAGTTAAATTCATCCCTTTGTAAGTTTTAAGGTCGCCATCATGAGTTGGTTAAACGTTATGGAATATCCGTTTCACAGCTTAAAACGGATACATACTATTTTTTTCAATGTAATCCCCATCCTTTTCCTGAATGTGACCTACCAAATAAGACTTACAACCAGATGTGTACTAAAATGATAAGCACGGTGGTTATCACATGTGCAGCAGGATCTGCCGATCATTCTTGTGCACCTGAGATTACCCCAAGATTTTGTTGGGGTTCCTATTGCACAGTGTTTAGTTTTCTTAGTTGTTTTTGTGAACTATTAATTGCCTGTCTGTTTTTCCCCTTTTTAACAATTGCGTTGTCAGTTTATTTTCGACATCAATGTTTTAATAAAATTATCTAACTCCTCTCATTTGCATTTTTTTTTTTTAATATTCCACTGAAGAGGTTTCCTGTCCAAATGGAATGATTTTTTTTTTATTAAAAGCGTCTGCAGTTTTTTCTGATTTCTTTTTGTTATCATATATATATGATTATAATTTCTATAGAAATCGCTATTAAAGGACAGATATAATTCCCAGCACAAAACAAAACATGGTTATAAGAGAAACAAAAAGGATTTCTCAGTAATGACATGTTATAAAAATATTTCATGATAACCATAAAATAATGACATGTCATAAAAATATTTCATAATAACCATAAAACAAAAATGAATACGTTTGTGAGTATATCATTGAAAATATCATCATAATCAGACAGAATTAGCTTTTGACAATATTTTTAACAAACGTTTACATGTATTTGTAAGAAATAATAATACAGGAAATTTTGATATTCGAAACTATTTTGAACTTAGACTTGTTTTGCTCGGTTCATACATGTAACAAGCCCTACATCTCATCTTGTTGAATTCATACAGAATGATACCAGCCCTCTAACAGTATGAGTTTCTCGTGCCCTGTATGGGACTTCGCGTAACGTCAAATTCAATAAGTAACCAATAAGTACATAAACAAGACCTTAGTAAAAAAAAATTATTATAGTGTGTGATAACATTGTGTGAGGGAATTCGACGTTTGATGTACCACTGTTCACTCCAGTGCAATTTATGACAATACCACTGCATCAATCAGAATTATTTTTTTTGCAGTGTTTTAAGAAATGATTTTGCTTTGTTGTCGCGTATTATTTGTGAAACATTCAATGTTTTAAAAAGGCGAATTTTCTTTATAAAGTCAATGATTATGTTGACTTTTGAAGGCCAAACTTTCTACAGCCTTAAATACGCTAATGAAAGATCCAAAAACTATACCAATACATAACGACATGTTTATGAAATTATAACAAATCTATTGGTTAACAAATTTTTACTCGTTATTGCAAAATAATGAACTTAATATATCTGACATTTTCTCCCTACCCAGTTTACCCCTATACATTTTTATGATGTGGACTGGTCATTGTTATTGAATCGTAGGCAATTTGATTGGATTAAGTTGTTATTTGTTTACCTTCAAACTTGTTTATGCTTTTCATACATGACAATTGATTAATTAGAACGTGCATGAATGTGTACGGTAACTAAAATGACCTTCAAACTGGACACTGGACGAGTCAATATTATGTTTTATCAATGAAAGTTAAGGTATGAAAGGTAAGAATTGCCACTTATTCGATTTTCACAAAATTTTCGTAATATACAGTTGAAAGGTTAGTTTTAAAAGCCTATTGTGAAGAGTAAAGAGAAAGTTTACAAATAATACGTTTTGTTCCATTAAACAAGTCATTTTCGTAAGAGAAATACCGAAATATATTTTACGCACGACTACGGCAGGTAAAATTATTATTTATCATAATAAAAAAAAGCATTTTTCAGTCTCATTGGAATATGTTGATTACAATTAATCCCAAACTTAAGAAGTAAGTAACTAAAGTCAAAATATGTCCGATCTGCCTATTTCTGCACATCAAAAGTCAATACGATCGTCTTAAAGTCAATTTCGTCTACCTCACAAAATCTTGTTAGGCACTATAGTATGAGCCTGATAAAAAAACAAACAAGAATGTTTTACTTACCTCCCTTTGCATACTAATTTATCTTATGATCAGTATTACTTAGGAATAAAAAGTTGTTACTATGGATTATAATATTTTTTAACGAGTCTAACGGAATCCATCAATGAAGCATGAAGTCTACCTACCTACCTGCCTAAGTCTAAATAAGTGTTTCCAAACGCTGGAGATAAGTTTGCTCCTCTGTATTTTGTTCTGTTTCATCACCACTACATGTAACTACACGTGTGCTTTTACCGGTGTTATAGGTGTATTCAGTGTCAAAGTTATATATCATTGGGTGTTCTTTCCAATGCTTGTCAAGACGATTTCCCAAACTCTTTACATCACTGCAGTCACTATGATATCTGGTAAGCTGTTCTACACTGCCACTATTCTGTTAGTAAAGTAGTATTTACTTTTGTCTAGAATGCTTCTGTTTTTTTATCAATTTCATCGAATTACCTCTTGTTGTCGAGCTTTTGTTACGAGTGAATTGACCTTCGGTTGCTTTCGAGTCATATATCCCTGTTGTTATCTTGTATGTTGCTATACTTAAAACATGTATTTTACACGATGTGACTACGTGCCTTATTAACAGTAAATATGAGAAAAAAAATGTGGTATGATTGCTAATGAGACAACTCTCCACAAGAAACCAAATAACACAGAAAACAGCTTTAGGTCTCCGGACGGTCTTTAAAAATGAACAAAGCCAGTATCGCATAGTCAGTTATCAATGGCCCTGAAATCACAAATGTAAAACAATTCAAACGATAAAACAAGCGACCTAATTGATGTACAAAAATATGAACGAAAAACAAATATGTAACACAGCAACAACCACTGAAATACAGGCGGCTGACTTTCAGGTACATGCATAACGAATGTGATGGGGTAAACCATGTTAGAGGCATCTCAACCCTCCTCTTACCTGGGACAGTGGTGTAACAGTACAACATTGTCGCCTATTTGTTATTTTGATAATGCAAATGTTGAAATTAAAATGCAAATGCTTTAACATGTTAATTATGCAAATATTAAACATGTTACCTGTTTGTTACATGTATGCAAATATTAAAAGTAAATGAACCATGATGTACAAGGTTAAACAATTTCCATGGAAATGAGATGTGCCAATGCTGATTTAACTGCATACCAAATACATGTAACATTGCCTTTTGATAAACAAACATAAACACAAACTTAAACTTTTAAACTATTTAAAGTTTTAAAAACAATGAACTATGATGACGGGATGGGGTTATCTAATGGGAATGGGAATGAATCTTGCAAATGCCAAAACAGTTGCATACCAAATATCATTGGTTTATTTTGATTTGACATAATGACAAACTATTACACGCTAACTAGGCAAAAGTTGCAAAGTTAGTCTATGACTGAGGGGATGAGGCCAAACATTTTCCATGGAAAAGATATTCTATTGCTTACACAACTGCACACCAAAAACAAGTAAAATCATAAAAATACTGAATTGTTATCGACCTACCACGAACTTTTCCCCTTAAACTAATACATGAAAACTAAGAAAAAAGTCAATTGACTATCATGTCTGAGGGGCGGGGCAAAACAATCTTCAAGAAATAGAGATATGCCAACTCTCATTCAAATGCATATAAACTATCATTGACTTACCACTAGTGGTTCTCTATAAACAGACTGTACTGATTGTCAAGAGGGACGAAAGATACTAGAGGGACAGTCAAGCTCATAAATCGAAATAAAGTGACAACGCCATGGCTAAAAATGAAAAAAGATAAACAGAAAAACAATAGTACATATGACACAACATATAAAACTAAAGAATAAGCAACACGAACCCCAACAAAAACAAGGGGTGATCTCAGGTGCTCCGGAAGGGTAAGCAGATCCTGATTCACATGTGGCACCCGTCGTGTTGCTTATGTGATAACAAATCCGGTAAATAGTCTAATTCGGTAGGTCACATTCATGAAAGGGAAGGGGATTGTACTTACGATGAAACGGTTATTCCATAACGGTCAACCCACTCGTGATGGCGTCCGTAAAATTTCGAAGAGATAATTTTAACTTCACCATTTGGAACTCTTGGTTTAATAGCTTCCTTATTAGCAGCAACCCTCTATCAAGAAAATCATAATAGGAAAAGCAAGCACAGGAATATCGTATCAATTGGGAGACATATACCCGGTATGCAGGTGCTGCTGGAATGTTGTTACTTAGAAATGGAAAGTTCACAATTGGAAAGCTGAACTCATCTCTTTTGTCGTAAAGTTTTGTTTTCAACCGACCCTCATTGTCAATTTCTAGATGTAAGTCAAAAAAAGAGGGACGAAAGATACCAAAGGGACAGTCAAACTCGTAAATCTAAAACAAACTGACAACACCATGGCTAAAAATGAAAAAGACAAACAAACCACAGCACACATGACACAACATAGAAAACTAAAGAATAAACAACACGAACCCCACCAAAAAAACTAGGGGTGATCGCAGGTGCTCAGGAAGGGTAAGCAGATCCTGCTCCACATGCGGCACCCGTCATGTTGTTTATGTGATAACAAATCCGGTAAATAGTCTAATTCCGTAGGTCACATTCATGAAGGGGAAGGGGATTGTAGTTACGACGTAAGGAACATGTCCTATTTCACTTGTGAAACGGTAATTCCATAACGGTCAACCAACTCGTGATGACGTCCGTAAAAAATTTACGAAGGGATGATTTCAACTTCACCATTTAGAACGTTTGGTTTAATAGCTTCCTTGTGAGCAGCAATCCTCTATCAAGAAAATCATGATAGGAAATGAAAGCATGGGAATATCGTATCAATTGGGAGATATATACCCCGTATGCAGGTGCTGCTGGAATGTTGCTACTTAGAAATGGAAAGTTCACAATTGGAAAGCTGAAATCATTTCTTTTGTCGTAAAAGTTTTGTTTTCAACCGACCCTCATTGTCAATTTCTAGATGTAAGTCAAGATATGAGGCCGACTTAACTGTATCTGTAGTATCCTTTATCTCTAGCTTGATTGGATGGATGCGTTCCACAAAGTCACCAAATTGTGAATTATTTAGTGAAAGAACATCATCTATATAGCGAAAAGTAGAGTTAAAGGATATTGCTAACTTCTTATCTTTCTTCCTAAGAAGTTCCTGCATGAAGTCAGCCTCATAATAATAAAGAAACAAGTCGGTAAGTAGAGGGGCACAGTTTGTTCCCATTGGAATGCCGACACTCTGTTGAAAAACACGTCCTCCGAACGTAACAAATATGTTTTCAATCAAGCATCTTGAGAATATCAGTTTCAGAAAAAAATTTGTTCGAATCAGAGTGATCCTTTACAAAGAAGGATTTATCTCTCCCTAAGACAAGATACTTGTATCTACGTTGGCCATTCTTTTTTACGAAGCAAAGCAATATCGACTCTTTCAATTTTTCTTTTAGTTTTGAATGTGAAATACTAGTGTAAAGAGTAGAAAAGTCAAATGTTTTAATACTGTTACAACATGAAAGAGAGTTAGATTGTATGTACTCTAAAAGATCTTTGGAATTTTCAAGTATCCACATCTGATTCACGCCCCCTCTAGAATAGGCAGTTTCACAATAACTTTGAAGCCCGTCTTTGATTGCTGACAAAATAGATGTTAATAATTACGAAAGAGGTTTCTTGGAGCACTTAGAAGACCCAGCAATATACCGTTGTTTGTAAGGACACTTATGTAGTTTAGGTATCCAATACAGTGATGGCAAATCCAGTTCTTCGTCTTTGATTGAAATTCCAAAGGAACACAGAACAGACCTATGATTATCCAGGATTTCCTCTTTGGTAAGTGTCGTGAGGGTATATGTTGAGTTTCCAAGTGAATTGCCAATACCTGAGGCAGACTTAACTGTATCTGTGGTATCCTTTATCTTTAGTTCGATGGGATATATAGATGCGTTCCACATAGTCACCAAATTTTGATTTATTTAGTGAAAGAACATCATCTATATAGCGGAAAGTAGAGTTGAAGGATATCACTAACTTCTTATCTTTCTTCTTAAGAAGTTCTTGTATGAAGTCAGCCTCATAATAATAAAGAAACAAGTCGTCAAGTAGAGGGGCACAATTTAGTCATAGATGCATGATTTTTTTCAATAGTTGTTATAGGCATCGAACTAACAGTTTATTTCTGTGTTATTTTGGTCTCTTGTGGAGAGTTTTCTCATTGGCAATCATACCACATCTTCTATTGTATAGTTATTACCATCTAATGCATGTAAACTCAGCCAAGCTTAGAAGTCAATAGATCATGACTGAAAGGGGATGGCCTATGATTCTCAATGGTAACGAGCAGTGTCAATGATAACACAACTAAATATATACATGTGTATACTTACTATCTAGCTATAGATTAGACCGTTGGTTTTCTCGTTTGAATGGGTTTACACTAGTAATGTTGGGGCCCTTTATAGCTTGTTGTTCGGTGTGAGCCAAGGCTCCGTGTTGAAGGCCGTACATTGACCTATAATGGTTTATTTTTTTTAAATTGTTATTTGGATGGAGAGTTATCTCATTGGCACTCACACCACATCTTCCTATATCTAATTAATATCAATGAGGTACATGTACCACTAATATATTGTTGACACTGCCACCGACGACGGAAACAGCATACCCATGTCTCCCTTTTGACATCATCAAGGTGAGACAAAATAAAATTAATTATTTCTACATGTCATCGAACAAAATTGGTAGGTTAAATCTAGCAATCGGTTGTTTAAATCTAGCATGGTAATTTAAAACATAAATTGTCTAGTCTTAAACTTGATCGAATGTTAAAGTCGACCGCTAAGATGACAAGAACATTAATGCGGGGTTCACACATTGCCGATTATTTCTCCCGTTTGAGATCAGACAGCGATACGACATGAAAAGTGAAAAAGTCGGATTAGTATCCTCAATTATCTGAAATGTCCTATTATTGTCTGAACGCAGTCGTTTTAGTTCGTTACAGATTCCTACTGGTCGGGAAGGGTCTGAATAGTTCGGCAAAGCACCCCGACAGTTAGGTGCGTCCCGTAACATTCGGGGAAACTCAGCCGATTTTGTCTAGTCGGATTACAATCGTGCCTATGTCGTGACAGATTCTGCTGTATCGGATCGAATTCCTAACAATGTTCTGTGTATTCGGGACGGTGTCCTGTGGAACGGGAATGATCTGGAGAAGTCCCGACAATAACAGAATACAATACGTCTGAGACTAGACAAAGCCGTTTGCAATGCGATAGAGCAGACCGTGATAGGATTACGTTCCGACAGTACCTGATCATCCCGATTATGCCGACAGTTTTCGAACGGATAACTTCCGTCAGCGTCGGTTCACTGTCTTGTCACTATCTGATCTCTGTCGGATTACATTCGGTAGAATCGGGACACAGTCGTGACAGACTCGGTCGAATTTTACCTGGCGAAAGATACAAATCGAATTTCCATCCACGATTCACAGGATCTTGATCAGACTTTTGACAAATTTTAATCGGGAATGGTCCTGTCAAGGACGGCAGTAAAAATCGTGAATGTGTGACCCCAGCTTAACAGAGTAAAACTGTTCTCGTCCATTTTTCTAGGACTGTTTTGTGAACAAACCATATAAACTGGGTACAAAAGAAAAAATATTTAGACCGATTAGGTGCACATGTCTGCCACACATATATGGAGCAGCAATTGATATAGCATCATTTCAAGATAAAAAATCAATATTATAAAGTTTCCCTCTACTACAAATAATTGATTTTCACCAATATATTTTCTTTTTTTATATACAAATGTGATAAAATTGAAATATTACGACTCTTAAAAATTAATTATTAACCAAGCTTTGACAAATTACAGTCATAAATAAGCTGCAATTTATGTTGTATATCACGGAAACATGGAGAAAATCCCGTGAAATCTTAATTTCTCAGGCGACTCATCAATATTGTCTCATTAAGATTCAGTTACGTAATATGCAAAACGACAGGATAATAAAGTTACGTAAAATAAATTGTATCTCATACGACTTGAAATTCTCTTTGCAACATTATAATTACTTTTTCTTTAATTTAGATAAAACGAGAACGAGGTTAATTCCGATGAGTAATGAAGAAATTCACCATAAGTTAGTTGTATGCAAATGTATATTTTACTACAACGACATTACATTTACTTGATTGTTTTCTTTTGTCTTCATCACCCATGTGGTCACTGATACATATACTGTCATCAACAAAATGAAAGCAAAAGCCAGACGTTTGAACATATAACATTAGCTGAAATGAACTTCAACATGCTTTGGCCGACTTATCAATACGCTCGTATTTTGAATCACCAAGAAGGTTTCTGACATATCACGATTCAAAAAGTGTTATCAATTACAGTCTGATATGAGTTGAATTCAGTAAACTGTCAACCCTTTCGGACAACTGAAGGAATACATATAAACGAACAAGTTTAAGAGCAGGGCGTTTGTATTCATTCCACTCATGCGCAAATGTATGCAGCCAATTTAAACAACCATGAATTCGAATTAGACGAATAACTATTCATTTTTTTCTAAGAAACTAGCCACAGTATTAGACATATATGAATTCGAACTTCTTGACAAGAACACATTCGAAAAAAAGTCAACTTTGACAAACAAACAATTTTAATGTGCGTATTGTTATGCGTTTACTTTTCTACATTGGCTAGAGGTATAGGGGGAGGGATCTCATAAACATGTTTAACCCGGCCGCCGCAATTTTGCGCCTGTCCCAAGTCCCAAGTCAGGAGCCTCTGGCTTTGATAGTCTAGTCTTGTATTATTTTTAATTTCAGTTTCTTGTGTATAATTCGGAGTTGAGTATGACGTCCATTATCACTGAACTAGTAAACATATTTTTTTAAGGGACCAGCTGAAGGACGCCTCCGGGTGCGGGAGTTTCTCGCTACATTGAAGACCCATTGGTGGCCTTCGGCTGTTGTCTGCTCTATGGTCGGGTTGTTGTCGCTTTGACAGATTCCCATTTCCTTTCTCAATTTTATTTTAATCATAGATGCCCATGCACGAGGATTTCTGTAATCAACCGAATACAAATAGGAGTATTTGAGAAATTTGGGGAATCGACCAGAGAAATGACAGCTATAAAACTTCTGAATTGTTAGAAAAAACTTATCAATTGAGCGACGATCAATATCTAACAATTGCAAACGACTTCAGGTAATCACCCAGAGGGACGATATTTGTGGTTATCATACGGGCAATACAACTATTGTCACCTTTGGTGTTAGAATTCGTTGGATTGGAAAATTTACAATTGTCCAGGTCTTTCGGTCGTCATTCAGAAACATGCTTCTGCAAAAATGTCGAACGATTATCTGTATGAATAAACGACTTGATTATCTTGAAAATGATTCATTGTTGTTTCCTGAACGTCCAGTGACAAATACTTCATGCATATCCAGAACGAGAACAAATTGATACAAACCAAAACAGGAAGGCGAGTCATCCAAAATGAAGCATTGGTTATTTGGACTACTATAAATCAGGGAATGTTTGAAATGGGAACCAATTTTTCTTTTGAAAATTAAGTTTGGACAATATATAATTATTGAAGGATTGATCATGTGATTGAATATAATATGTATTGAGATATATAAACAATATTTTTATCACATTGTTGTGGAAGTTTGTGAATATGTTCTTGTCTATAACTTAGACATAAAGTAACAGGTTCAATGGACCGGTAAGCAGTTCATGTAGAAAACATATCAAATACCAAAAAGGCGCTAAATGAATGAAAATACTAACATATTAAATGACGAAGATAAAATACCAGGGCTAAAATTATATAAAGGACAACCGATATTATATTCAGTTTAAATTAAATAATAAAAAACGAGGTAAAGTACATTCACTGAGCTAAATTTATAGCCTTGTAACATAATAACAACATACCGGAAGTGCGTATGTTTGCGTGGCTATATATTTGTTCCGTCCAACAAAATGCTCATAGCTGTTTGAAAATCTATTATTTCTAAGATGATCTATCAGTTATGTTATTCAATTTATGGATAACTCAGTTTGTGGACCATTAAATTATCTGAAACAAGTGTCATTCACACCGTTGTAACGAATGTTATGAGTTATGAGATGGAAATTAATATGAGAGATATCGTGTTTGTTCATACTTTTCATATCTATTTTACTTTTTAATAATACTATAATTAGAGTCAACATCTATTTGTCAATTATTTATGCGAGTTATCAATTCTCATACACATGTATCCAATTTTGAAACAAAGTAATAATTTTTTTACATTGAATATTTTGTGTGGAAATTCTGTCTATTTTTTACCATTCCAATGTGCTTTCTGTGGGGTTTTTCCTATATAAATTATGTTTTATTTTTGACGATTCCCATATCTTATATGGTTTAGTTTGTATGGAAAGTTCTAATTCTGTATATCTTTGGCATTGCACGAGATCGCAGTGGCGTAGCTAGGTAATTTTTACGTGTACGCCCGAACCTTGTTGAGGGGCCTGAAGGCCCAAGCGTATCCAGGCCAAAGAACCTGTTGGTAGTAGATTAGCGGGGGAGAAGCCTCCGGAAGTTTATGCGTTATCGAGAATGACATATTACCATACCTGTCAATGAAAACTCATCAATAACAACATTCTTTAGATTAAAAATTGTTTCTTTTTGATGTTTTATCTATTTATTGTGTTTATTTAGAGTTTAATGACGGCCATTGGCTTATACCAGTTACTTTCAAATATGATGAAAGCCTTAGGGGGACGTGGGGTAAAGCACTCAATCAACGAAAACACATTTTCATGTGCAAATGTCGTAAATGAGTTGTTCAGGTGAAATATTAAAATTTGTAAAGGGTTCTCTATGGAACCCTGGTTCTCGCCTGGGATTTCTCCAAGCGAAAAATAATTTATCAGTCCATTACAGGATTCAAACAAATCAAATATTTTCATTAGATATTTTGTCTTGGTCAGGAATATTAATTTCTGCACAAGTTTCATGACAAACTACGGAGGTTTATAAATTTATCATTTTAATCTCAGACTGTAAATGCAAAATGAAATTCCTTTTATCTATAAATTACGGGAAAACTCATCATATATAATTTCGTCATTATACTCTGGATACTCTATTGACAATCAACAGTTTTTGTCCAGCTACCGTAAAATTTTACGAAGGTTTGACAATTAAAGTTATTAATATCTTAAAACTTTAACAACATACTGAACCTAAATGTACATAGTTATAATATTGGCACCGCTGGCGAAATTTAGGATCGAAATGTCTCGCTTTTGCGACATAAATGGCAATGGCTCGACAAAAAATGAAAACCGCTTATCGAATCTTAGCACATAATGAATTGCTTTAAAAAAAGAAAAGGAAAGTGAGTATAGAATTCACGGTATATTAAGACTTTGACAGAAAATGAACAAAAATATCATATGATAAAAATGTTTGTCTCTTTTATTCGCAATTACAAGCCATTGAAGAAAGACATAGAAGGTTGATGTACTATTATCTAATTCTTTTAATTTTATTGAGATGATTTTGTTTTTTGCCAAATTCAAGTGTACGCCCGGGCGTTTTGACGTAAACGTAGCTACGCACATGGATCGAATGTCTTTTTATCTTTACTCATTGCGTGTAATACAAAATACCAGGTAGGATTTATAACCAGAAGGAAAAAACACGACGTAAAGTCAAACAACGAAAAGACAAAAGTTCACAAAAGGTAGAGACCACGGTGTTTAATCAGCAAACGGTAGAGACCATGGTGTTTAATCAGCAAACGGTAGAGACCATGGTGTTTAATCAGCAAACGGTAGAGACAACGGTGTTTAATCAGCAAACGGTAGAGACAACGGTGTTTAATCAGCAAACGGTAGAGACCACGGTGTTTAATCAGCACACGGTAGAGACCACGGTGTTAAATCAGCACACTTCCGTTAAGTATATCATGTATAGCCTCTACTGGAATGATTTTGTGTATGGTAAAATTTGTTCAAAAACTAGTATCAATGGTAACTATCCTTTATGTCAGGTTCAATAAAATAACTGCTATCAATAACAGGCACCAAACTTATTTAGTGAAATTAAGGACAAGTTATCATTTGTATAACGATTCTAAAGGATATTCTTAACGTTAAGGCTCATTCGCATTTTTGTTGTGAAAAACGTTTGATTTATATACGATCTCATATTAATAAATATACAAGTCGGGAAGACAAAGTGCACATTTCTTGCACATCGGAATTCAGACTGTATTTTGAAACGTCAACCAAACTTAACAAATCTGTTGTCAAGATTGCCTGAGGTTTTCATTGAACGAACAGCAGCAGATATTTGACAAGAAAGACCAAATAGATAGGTTCGATGCATTAGAATAAAATACTTTGGCGTATATTTCCTTTGCCAAACCGTTCTTGGATACGGTATTTAGTGTTGTTTTTCTCGAGGAAACCTGTTTAAGTATTTAAGAAACAAAATTAAAGTACATGTATAACCAGTTTCGGGTTCAAACTCTGTCGAAACAAGCTTAAAAGATGAAATAGATGTTTATCAAACAAATACGCCCTTAGTATTTGTATTTTTAGGATATTTTGACGGTCGTTTTTGATATTCATTCATTCAATTCTTATTTTGGGATGATTTAAATGAAATTAACAATCTATTGATATGTAGCTATATACATATGTATAATACTAGTACTGCATTGTGTTGTTACATGGACATGTCGGTATTTGTCTTAGTGACGTACTTTCTACATCTGTTATTATCCATATTTACAATAAACATATTGTTATAAACAAATAAGGGATTTTTTTCTCCATTTCCTGTGGTAATATTGTTTATGTTCGTGTTGTATATAAATTGATGGTGATTTTTATGTACGTTATGGATGTAAGCGGCAATAAAAGATCGATTCATGGTGATTCAGATTGTATGCATCAACTTGACTACAGTTTATAAGAACATCAGCGATATTTGAATAATGATAAAGATAGACTATTAGACTAAATCTGTCATTTAAAAACATATTTATCCCGACTGACGTGTTTGCAGATTGCTTTTGCAAGTCTTAAGAAACCAATCTAGTGCACTTAATAATTCTTATAAATCGAATGTTTTCTGAATGTTGTAAACATTGAATGCGTCTTACGTTTTGAGTGATAGCTGTTATTTAATTATTTATCAACTCAAACTCAAAACTAATCGCAGCTTTGCTAAAATTAACTTATTAACTTAAATTCTTCGAGTTTACTTCAGTTTTCACGGCGTATGAATGAAATGATGCTTATTGATTGATTGTTAATTGCTTAACGTCCAGTGACATATATTTCATGCATGTTCAGGACGAGAAATGATGTTTAAATTCTTTTCTTAAATATAATTTCCTAATGCAGACAGAATAAAGAATCGTCTTGAATAACAAGTCTTGTGAAATACATACAACTTTGAATCTGATGATATTTTCCTAAAATTACTAGATGAAAGCATAACAAAATATTACCGACATAAATCCAATATAATCAACTTACCATGGTGTTAAATACTTTGACCCTGCACGTACATATACAAATGAAGAAAAACATTTGTCTTGTCAGAAATCGTATATAAGATAAAACGATGGAAGAAAAATTCTATATATAGATATAAGAAGATGTGGTATGAGTGCCAACTGAGACAACTTTTCGTTAAAGTCACTTTTTGTAAAAGTAAATCATGAAACATGTCAAAATCAGTCTTCAACACGGAGCCTTGACTCCCACCGAACAGCAAGCTACATGAATAAAGGGTCCTACAAAGGACTAGTGTAAACCCATTCAAACGGAATGATTGTTAAGACATATCAACAAATCTTACCTATAAAACGTTCTATTTCAAGTTTTTTTTTATTATAAAATGTAAAATAGGCATTTAGCACTGAAGCCTTCATTGATAAAAAAAATATGATGCAATGTTAAATGGAGAAATTGGAAGGAAAAGTTTTACTGTATTAAAGCTAGCAAACACACTACACATCATTTCTCATTTTCGAATTTTACTTTATCGGTCCAGAAACGACGCTGAAGACCTTGATAATAACACATTTGGTATACCGTAACATGCTCTGAATCAAAAATAAAGGAACCCCAAATTTAAAAAAAATAGAAACTTAATGCTGTCAGACGTCTGCCAGGAATGAATTCAATTCGCATACAATAACATTTGAGGTGAAACATATGTAGTTATTATGATGACATAAAACTGTTTATCCTGACATGTTCCATAGTTGTTACCCTCTTTTAAAATGTTACGTAATATTGAACGAACAATATGACATGCTCCAGAAGTTATTGTTTGCATCAATTTGTTAAGAAAAACAATAAGTATATGTATCAGATAAATTGTCTCCAAACGGCAATCTGAAAGCGACCAAAACACCACGTTCAGCAATAAAGATATCTATATATCATATTGCGGTAATGAACTAGAGGCTATAAAATATGACAATCTTTCAATTATTCCAAAGTGTATCCGTTATTAATCAATTCGTTCAGACGACGAAATATCTGCAAAAACATTTTCTTCTAGATACAAAAACAATGACATAAAGATGCAAAGATCATCGCTGAAGGTTAAAGCCATCTATACGACATGGACTTTGATTATTGTCGAAGGCCCGTACACTGACCTATAGGTGTTAATGTTCGTGTCATTTGGTTGCTTGTGGAGAGTTGTCTCATTGGCAAACATACCACATCTTCTTATTTAAATAATCATGCATTGTTTCTATCAATGTATATTCGTCCTTGAGTTTGCATGGAAGACGTTCATAAAATTTAATTCCCTTTTTTATGATTTTAACTGTCGAATTTTATACATAATCTTTGAGGTTATCCGAATATTCTACCTTTTTGGCGATATTGATTTTTTTTAACGTTATATAGTAAAACTGTCAAGGTATGTGTTATTTTTGTAGGGTTTATAAACCTTGATTCCTGATGGGGCCGAATCTTCAATAGGGGGAACGTAAGCAAAAGAACAAAAGACGGCACTTGCAATTAAAATGTATGTTTTACTATTCTGCAAGAGAGTCAAGTGTCTAGTGCCAAATAACAAGTCATTTGGAACAAGTCATTACGGTAATCTAGGCATTCAGATAACTTCGGGTGCTCAATGAAATTGTGAATCACGTACAACCTTTTGTGAATATAATTGTTTTTCATCAAAGCTTTTTTTAGTTATTCTTAAAGGAAAAAATACATGGTGGAACTGCTTTTGTCAGAATTCAGTTTTTAGCTTATTGTAAAGAAAATCATGTTTCAAATAAATATATTTATTTACATTTAAACATTTTTAACAGTAACAATTTGTTTTTACAATTTTGATTAAACAATAACAACTATGATTTTAGTGTACCTGTTATCACATGATCATGATGGTCACGTGATATCGCCGTTTCCAAACTATCGATAGGACTATCCTCACTAGATCTGAATCTAATAGTTAACAAAGCGTTCGAACCTCTTTTTGTGAGTTGTCGTTTACAACAAAGCTTTAGGAATGCCTTTCTAAACCCGGTACTCATAAAACAGTAGCACACCGGGTTCACAACAGAGTTCGACAAACCAAGGACTTGAAGCACCGGGTAAATATACGTTGTTACAAAGCCTGTGGAACTCATGTCGCTTAGATTGGTGTCAATCCAAATATTCACAATGTAATATGGCAACCAGCAAATACAAAATATACTAACTACAGCAATCAACATCTTAACTGTCCGACGTCTTTGACGTAGAATCCGTTCTGCTTGATAGCTATGTCCCCGTGATGTTTCTATAAAAACTTTCCCTTCATCTCCCCATAATGTCATTCCTATTCTTGTATAGGCTAACACCATAACAAAAAGTGGAATACAAAACAACAAAACAAATATAAATACATTGTAGAATTGTTTATATTGTAATCGTATCCATCCTTCGGAACACGAACGCTTCTTAAAAGATAAAAAATCTGTAACCTGTACATGGTTCACCACTAGTAAAGGAACAAAAGCCGAAAATGAAAGTACCCACACTGATACTAACATTAAGTAGATTTTTCTCTTTGAAAATATTATTTTTGCTTTGAGTGGACGATGAATAGCAAAGTATCTGTTTATACCAATGAATAAAAGGCTTAGAGCACTTACTGCCACCGCGGACCCTTGCAGGAAAGGTGCAAGTTTACACATAACAGTGCCGAAGATATACTCTTTATAAACATATTCTCCAAGAGTAATAGGAATGCATATTAGAGCTACAAGTAAATCTCCTACGGTTAAATTCACAAGGAAAACATTGGTTAAAGTCCGCATATGTTTGTACTGTGCAACAACAGCAATTACAAAAATATTTCCTGTTATTCCGAGTATAAAAGCAATTGAATAAAGCACTGCCAAGGATATTGTCATGGGACTCCATGTTCCAGTGTCTTTTCCTTTATTTCCAAAAAGTTCGGGAAACTCTTTTAAAATATCCTCGTAATCAAAATCTGCAGAAAATTGAAATTCTGAAATATTTGATCCTATATAGTCAAATAATTGTTGCGTTATATTTTTGACCGGAAGCATCGATACGTTCATCGTGTCCGCTGTCTTCACTATTATAGTTGTGAAATCTTCACTTCAATCGATAGTCATTCCTCTGCTGTTGGTGATTGCTCTGAAAAATATATTCATTGCAGAGGTTGATAACGACAAGCTATAATCCTTAAATTAAACCACGTAATTGAAAGTGTCTTCGTCATTATGATTTTTTTCTTTGATTTGAAAAAAATATATACTTTTGATTACATTTTATGATTCATAACAACTAAGACTTTCAAGAAATCAGTGCAAATCATACCTAATTGAGACAAAAATGACAAGTATAACACGCCCGCATTTAGAAGATGAGAAAACATATGATTACACAATTTCTTTTCGATAAAATGTTACATATCTGGTCAGGTACATGCTCTTATAAACTTGAAACAAGTCAACTTATGAACACAACGTGCATTTGTCCGCATGTTAACCCTTGAACTATACACCTTTGATGTTAACTCAATTTTATCTTGTTAACCACAATCTATAAATACAGTCTTACTTTGAAGAAGTATGTATTATTCATTGTTAATTAATTAGCGACTAATTCAATGTATTTATTGGGTAGAATTTGATTATCCGAACATTCGATTTATATTTGATTGATGTATAGAAGCTGACATTTTAAAAGCAAATGAAATGCGCGGCAATATAGTCTTAGGTATACTCCACCATTTCATTTACAATTTAAAAGCATATAATTACTTTTAACGTTTTGTCTGCGTCATTATTGTTTTTCAAATATTATTATAAAAGACTATGTTTCAGTATCAATCGTACATGTGAATATTGTTTCTTTACTTTCCTATTTATGTGATTTTGATGAACCAAACTCGAAGTTTTATCGCATATGCCCAACAAAAACCATGAAGACATTACACCACTAAACACTTGGTCTATACCTCTTTGTTTTGACCACTTGGTTTATACCTCTTTGTTTTGACCACTTGGTTTATACCTCTTTGTTTTGACCACTTGGTTTATACCTCTTTGTTTTGACCACTTGGTTTATACCTCTTTGTTTTGGCCACTTGGTTTATACCTCTTTGTTTTGACCACTTGGTTTATATCTCTTTGTTTTGACCACTTGGTTTATACCTCTTTGTTTTGACCACTTGGTTTATACCTCTTTGTTTTGACCACTTGGTTTATACCTCTTTGTTTTGGCCACTTGGTTTATACATCTTTGTTTTGACTACTTGGTTTATAACTCTTTGTTTTGACCACTTGGTTTATACCTCTTTGTTTTGGCCACTTGGTTTATACATCTTTGTTTTGACTACTTGGTTTATACATCTTTGTTTTGAACACGTGGTTTATACCTCTTTGTTTTGACCACTTGGTTTATACCTCTTTGTTTTGACCACTTGGTTTATACCTCTTTGTTTTGACCACTTGGTTTATACCTCTTTGTTTTGACCACTTGGTTTATACCTCTTTGTTTTGAACACGTGGTTTATATCTCTTTGTTTTGACCACTTGGTGTATACCTCTTTGTTTTGACCACTTGGTTTATACCTCTTTGTTTTGACCACTTGGTTTATACCTCTTTGTTTTGAACACGTGGTTTATACCTCTTTGTTTTGACCACTTGGTTTATACCTCTTTGTTTTGAACACGTGGTTTATATCTCTTTGTTTTGACCACTTGGTTTATACCTCTTTGTTTTGACCACTTGGTTTATACCTCTTTGTTTTGACCACTTGGTTTATACCTCTTTGTTTTGGCCACTTGGTTTATACCTCTTAGTTTTGACCACTTGGTTTATATCTCTTTGTTTTGACCACTTGGTTTATACCTCTTTGTTTTGACCACTTGGTTTATACCTCTTTGTTTTGGCCACTTGGTTTATACCTCTTTGTTTTGACCACTTGGTTTATACCTCTTTGTTTTAACCACTTGGTTTATACCTCTTTGTTTTGGCCACTTGGTTTATACCTCTTTGTTTTGACTACTTGGTTTATACATCTTTGTTTTGAACACGTGGTTTATATCTCTTTGTTTTGACCACTTGGTTTATACCTCTTTGTTTTGGCCACTTGGTTTATACATCTTTGTTTTGACTACTTGGTTTATATCTTTTTGTTTTGACCACTTGGTTTTGACTTCTATGTTTTGACCACTTGGTTTATACCTCTTTGTTTTGACCAGTTGGTTTATTCCTCTTTGTTTTGACCACTTGGTTTATACCTCTTTGTTTTGACCATTTGGTGTATACCTCTTTGTTTTGACCACTTGGTTTATACCTCTTTGTTTTGACCACTTGGTTTATACATCTTTGTTTTGAACACTTGGTTTATACCTCTTAGTTTTGACCACTTGGTTTATACATCTTTGTTTTGACCACTTGGTTTATACCTCTTTGTTTTGACCATTTGGTTTATACCTCTTTGTTTTGACCACTTGGTTTATACATCTTTGTTTTGACCACTTGGTTTATACCTCTTTGTTTTGACCACTTGGTTTATACATCTTTGTTTTGATCAATTGGTTTATGCCTCTTTGTTTTGACCACTTGGTTTAAAACCTCTTTGTTTTGATCAATTGGTTTATACCTCTTTGTTTTGACCACTTGGTTTATACATCTTTGTTTTGACCACTTGGTTTATACCTCTTTGTTTTGACCACTTGGTTTATACATCTTTGTTTTGATCAATTGGTTTATGCCTCTTTGTTTTGACCACTTGGTTTAAAACCTCTTTGTTTTGATCAATTGGTTTATACCTCCTTGTTTTAATCAATTGGTTTATACCTCTTTTTTTTCCACTTGTTTTATGCACCTTTGTTTTGACCACTTGGTTTATACCTTTTTTTTCCACTTGTTTTATGCACCTTTGTTTTGACCACTTGGTTTATACCTTTTTTTTACCAGTTGGTTTATACCTCTTTGTTTTGACCACTTGGTTTATACATCTTTGTTGGTTTATACATCTTGTCCAATCGTTTTTTATGTGCTTTGTCATTTGATTTTGCCGTGTGATTAGGGACATTCCGATTTGATTTTCCTCTGAGTTAAGTAGTTTTGTGATTTTACTTTTTTTTATATACCTTTTTCTTTTGACCACTAAGTCTATACCTCTTGGTTTAAAAGTATGGAATCAATGCGCATATTTGTTTATACGTCAACTACTGTCGCTATACATTGTAATCACATCACTTAAAAAGTATTTTAACCCTTGCCCTTTATAATTGCCACTTTGTTAACTATCCATCGAAATTCAAATGATGTGGATGTAAACAATTAAAGGTTACTGCACCCTCATTTTTTGTGTTTGGTTTATCCAAAAACAGCATCAATTTAGTACGAATAAAAACAATATTAAAAAATCCTAATGCGGTTTTAAATTGATAACCTTCAAAAATTAGCGTATTCAAAGGATCAATGAGTTTTCAGGGATCGAATCACCTTATGTCAATTGAAAAAAATATTCTTGACATCAAATAATGATAGCTGATAGCAAACAATATCTAATAATAACGAGTTATCAAACAAAACAAAAAAGGCCGTTTCCTGTGTCAAACATTAACATCAGGTATATTGAAGCTAGTTGTATGCTCTATAAGATCTGCAAACAAAAAATATGTATTGGAAGATGTTGGTGTTCTTTGTAGTATTGTAGAAATCAGAAATCTCCGTTGACAAAGATGGGAATTATTCATTAGTGACATTTGTAAGTCATCTTTGACCTTCATTTTCTTTGTATAGAGTACCCAATTAAAATGTAACGATTTCGTAAAACCAGGAAACCAGGCCAAACCAATTAATGCATGTTTGTATCGGTTGCTTTTCAGTTTGATACGAGGAATGTTGGTAAATAGATACAATATAACAAGCCAAACCATGTGAGAATTATAGCTGACACACGTTATAAACATGTATAGATAATTTATGGTCTTGAAAACGAGAGGGAGCTTCACATCTTCAATCTCACAAGTTTATGAATTCCTCGGACTATTTTGTTTTAGTAACATTTCAATGCCCTTTAAGTTATCATATACAAAACATTTAAGATAACAAATAAACTTGTCAAAAGTTTTGATTCCTGAGGTAGAAAAATACCGGACTCCAAAGAAAATTCAAAACGGAAAGTCTGTAATCAAATGCCAAAATCAAAAGCTCAAACACATCAAACGAAATCAATGATTAACAACTGTCATATTCCTGACTAAGTACAGGCATTATATTATGTAGAAAATGGTGGACTTTTATATTCTAATAATACGTTTTGTCATTGTATCGATTATTACAGTACAACAGTAAAGAATTTTAATTGATTCAATGTTCGCGGGTCAAATTTAGTCTATTTTCTATTTCTTCAATCATCCCGAATGGCATTGTTAATAAATTCGTTATGACTATTCACCTGGCAATATCAGAAACAGATTATTTTATATAAATTCCACTGATAAAGTAAACATTTCCTTCCAATAATGAGCAGAGGTAACACAAAGAGAAATGGGATTGTATGTATCAATTCTGTCTATTTATACTACTAAAATAACAAGGTCCCTATTTGTTAGCCGGTATGACGTAAAACGATGAATCAATTTCTGATTCATATATAACTTATATAGGACAATGGTTTTGATCTAAAAATTACACCACTCCAAACTATTAACTATATATAAAAATTACTGATAATTGATAAGATCCGAGTTGAGCCAAATACCGATACAAAAATATAGTATATGACACCCGTACATGTAGTTACCGGTTGTAGCAAGAATAAGAAAACCAGGACGAGTTCAAAAATAGGAATTTTAAAAGCAAAGAAACCTGTGCACCTTATAAACCTCTATAAACAGTTTAAAAGTATAAAACAGCCATGGAAACACCTTCTTAGTTACATAATTGGTGAAAAAAAGCTAGTTTCTTTTTGTATTTGATAGTAAGATTTAGTTACCTAACTTGAAACAGGTTGAATGATCAAAATGATTTGAGGAATATAGTAAAATTATCTGTTTTAATTTTGAAAATTGAAATCTGATATGTAGCGATTACAGCTCTTTTCAGGGCATGTAATTGTACCCTGAAACCCGACTTTGTTTAAAGACCAGGTAGACATCTCTGAAATGATTAGTCTTGTTTATCTATATGAAGTTAGCTTGTACAATGGAAGGCATTGAACAGGCTTATTGGTATACACATGACAGGATTTCAGATTAAGATTTGGCAATTTTTTTTATTAACTGTTTTATATATATTTAAAATTTTGCTTTTTTGTTTCTTTATAAACTTTAAGAATTCGGATTTCGAGTATCTGTTTAAACCTTACCACCATGAAGTGGTACTTAGCCCTCCAATTGTCAAGTCATACAGAACAGTAAATTTTTCACTTAGCCTTGGCCATAATTTCTTATCTTACATACCTAAGTAAGAAAATTTAGCGAGCCATTAGGGAGTTACTCAAACTGACAGGACCAAAAATTAAGGTAGCACAATACAAAGATTGTTTTACTTCCAATCACTAACCTTTAAAATGCTGTAACTTTCTTATGTATGCATAGAAAATAATAAAAGAGGTATATATAGATAGATAAAAGATTACTCTTTTAAATGGTTGCAATATTTTTATTATGCAATCATTATGTAATCAATTATTATGTAATTAGTGGCAAAATCTGGGTACGTTCACTTGAATGAATTTAGCTCTATCATCTCTTTAACTTTACAGAAAATTTTAACGGAATCTTAATCAACACATCATGGGCTTCAAAAGGGTGTCTCAGATTGTCTCTATGGTGTTCCATTCTCTCATAAATCTCTAATTAGTGTAGACATCCTAACCACATAAAAGAAGACAATGTTCAATTAGGTGTAAAATTTGTTCTATTCATTCTATCTGAAATCTGAGACACCCTTTTGTAGATAATGGCCATAGGAATAACATATAATAAAATCATCCCTCTAGGGATACCTATGCAGAAGCTAATTTCATTTGAAAGTGGAAATTTGGTGAAAAATATTTTAGACACAGTTAACATTATAATTGGTTACATAATTGTTGCATAATACTAACATTGCATTTATTTGAAAGAGTAATCTGTTATCTATCCAAAACTTCAACTTTTATAAATTTTCAAGCATTATTAAGAAAGTTACAGCATTATAAAACTTGGGAGTTGGAGTTATAAAATCTTTGTATTGTGCTACCTTAAGCAAACATTTGGTAAATGGTTCAAATTTGCTTAATTAATTCTTGTTTGATTAACGCCAATATGAATATTCAAGTCGAGAACTGAATATAAAAACTATAATATGTATATTGAAGGTTGTGTAAAGTGGCTTAGTTCAGAATTAAAATCATCTTTGGAAAAATAAAAATTAGTTTAAGACTTGTAACCGATGGACATTAAAAAGTTGGTGGTAGAATTAATACATGTAAAGAGGATGCAAACATCTTCCTTCTCGGGAAATTTAATTTACTACCCTGTTTCGAAATCGAGTTGATTATAATACTCTGTTCCCCAGTCAATGCTGGATGGTTTCAAATCCGATAATCAATAAAAGAGGGACGACATACCAGAACAGTCAAACTCAAGCGAAAAAAAACTGACAACGCCATGGCTAAAATTGAAAAAGACAAACAGATAAAAAAAAAAAGGCAACAGTAGTATACCGCTGTTTGAAATTCATAAATCGATAGAGAAAAAACAAATCTGGGTTACACAATAAAACTGAGGGAAACGTATCAAATATAAGAGAACTACGACACAACAGAAACACAACATTAAAATGTAACAGACACAGAAACGAACTATAATATAACAATGGCCATTTTCCTGACTTGGTACAGGGCATTTTAAGATAAAAATGGTGGATTGAACCTGGTTTTGTGGCAAACCTCTAGCTTTAATGGCAATGTTAATTATAACATTAAAATGACAACACAACATGACAAGACTACAATACAAATACATGGGAGAAAAATAAACAACAGTACACATGACACAACATATAAAAATAAAGATTAAGGAACACGAACCCCAAGCAAAACTTGGGTTGATCTCAGGTGCTCCGGAAGGGTAAGCAGTTCCTGCTCCACATGTGGCACCCGTCGTGTTGCTCATGTTATAACAAATCCGGTAAATTCGGTAGGTCATATGCATGAAAGGGAAGGGGATTGTAGTTACGACTATAAGGAAAATATCCGATATCATCTGTGAAACGGTTATTCCATAACGTTCAACCAACTCGTGATGGCGTCAGTAAAATTTACGAAGGGATGATTTCAACTTCACCTTTTGGAACTCTTAATTTAATAACTCCCTTGTGAGCAGCAACCCTCTGTCAAGAAAATCATGATAGGAAATACAAGCATGGCAATATCGTATCAATTAGGATATATATACCCCGTAATGAGGTGCTGCTGGAATGTTGCTACTAAGAAATGGAAAGTTCACAATTGGAAAGCTGAAATCACCTCTTTTGTCGTAAAATTTTGTTTTCAACCGACCCGCATTGTCTAGATGTAAGTCAAGATTTGAGGCTGTCTTAGCTGTATCTGTTGAATCCATTATATCTAGTTCGATTGGATAGATGCGTTCAACATAGTCACCAAGTTTTGAATTATTTAGTTAGAGAACATCATCTATATAGCGGAAAGAATAGTTAAAGGATATTGCTAACTTCTTATCCGTCTTCATTAGAAGTTCCTTTATGAAGTCAGCCTAATATTAATAAAAAAAAAACAAGTCGGCAAGAAGAGGGGCACAATTAATTCCCCTTGGAATGCCGACAGTCTGTTGAAAAACACATCCTCCGATCGTAACAAATATGTTGCCAATCAACTTGATAAGGTCAGATTCAGATATTTTTTTTTTAATCAGAGTGATCAATTACAAAGTAGTATGCATCCCTCCCTAAGACAAGATACTTGTATCTACGTTGCCCATTCTTTTTTAATGAAACAAAGCAATACTATCTCTTTCAATTTTTCTTTTAGTTTGGAATGTGGAATACTTGTGTAAAGTGTAGAAAAGTCAAATGTTTTAAGACTATTGCAAGATGAAAGAGAATTAGATTGTATGTACTCTAAAAGAAACAGTTGTACGAACGTCTATCGGAAACATTGAGAAATGTGATAGGTAAATAGTACTAGTAAATAAATGTATAATTCTAGATTTCAAAATATTCTCTGAACTTAATTTAATTACATAATTTCAACTACACACTGTGTATAGGGGTTTCATTGTAATACCGATTTGCTATGAGTCCAGCTACTTTTAAAAAGAAAGTTCCCTATCCAAGGTCATGTTATGCCGATCCTTTCCAACTTGTTAACATTTTAATAATACCCAGGCTTCAGGCTATCTTTTAACTGAGTAAACGTTGTCTGATAACTTCTATTAGATTAACTTTATTTTTCTTTGATAACAACTCTGAAGTTTCCAACGGGGTTTTGTGTTTCAATGCCATTATAGAATCTCTCTTATAGTCTGGCTTCAGTAATTAAGCTATCATTAGCTTATTTCTCAACCCATGTAAGATTTCATACCGAACTTTATTCATTCATAACAAAAAATTGCGTGGTATTACGTTGATATTAATTGAATTTTGTGGTTTTTATAAGTCAAGATCGGATTGAAGATATTTTATGAATGAAATAGAACTCTTATTTATTGTATACTCAGCACAATTAAAAATGCTTGCTCTGAAGGTTTTATATTATTTTGTCTTTTTTAATAAAGCATTACTTTTGTCACTGACAGAATATTTATATATTCAAAAAGGTGTTGATTATACTTGCCCTTAATCATGTTTTGGTGTTCTTGGTTTTTTATATGATACCAATAAAACTTTTCCCGATTTTTTTATGGGTGGCATTATGATTTTACATGAAACACTCATGTTTCATAATTTTTGTTTTTGATAGCGTTCAGATTTCACATGACACTACACGATTTGTTCGTTGGTTATTTCATTAGAGGTTACAATAAACCATTATATTTTATAGGCGCAGCTATTTTATGAAGATAACATGCTATTCAATATTTAGAGTATAGCTAATCCTGATTGGTTGATGTGTGCGCCCGTTATTATCAGAGACTTCAATATTCTATTCCACAGTTTTATTCGCCAAATAATGCTTTTTAATGAACAATCTTTGCACAAATTTCGCAATTTTGCATTACTTGCAAAATAAAGGAATAGCACGAAGATCCATACTTTTATTTTATATCAAAAATAAAACATGTATTTGGGAGAACTCTACATTGCCGCTTACTTTAAGAAAATTTTCCCTGGGGAAATATAGAAGTGACCCACCTTAAACGAATGGGAAGAACACATTTAACACACTGTAATAACAAGGTAAGAAATGCACAAAATATTCTCTGAATAAAAATCGCCACTAGCTTCATTTTTGTCAAACCAATGAGAAAAGAATTCGTAATTTATCTAAATTCACTTTTTTCATCTCTTTTTTTCTCTCGGGATTAATCTGTTATCAACCTCTTGTGAAGTGTTGCGCATTGCTCTTAAAGTTCCGACAATCGTATTATGATGTGACAAAATGTTATTAAGACTTATGTATGTACTCTTATCTGAGAATTCCATTTTGTAGTAAAGCAGCTTATACGTTTGCACCTGCTGTAAACTGTAAGCATTAGGAAAGAAGATGTTGTCTTCCATTCGAGTTACCATGTTCAAGTGCATAAGGTTTTTAACATAATCAGTTATGTAGAATCGCTAAGTGTTAACCAGTCGAGATGAGTTTTCTTTTTTATTCGAAATAGATAAATACAAAATACCCGTTTATATATTTGAATATATAGAGCGAACTTCCAAATCTATTTTCACGAAGTTTTTCTTCTATCTATTCACCGTTCATTTGAATGTGTTCAAGAACAAATGTATTTCTAAGCAATAGATATTTCAGAAGCAATGTTTCTTAATGATAAACGTCTTATTTCCTTAGAGCGTTTTCCGTTCATTAATTTACACATCTGTTTTGGCTTGATAAGTGATTGAATAAACTATGTATATATAAACGGATATTATTTAAAAGCAAAACGTCGGAAACAGAACAGAGCAATCACCCAACATCTTTTTACCTTATTACATAACAAATTTTTACAGACCGTTACGTCATACATCACGTCAACCGTCTGCAAATGTTCTTGCAGCTGACATTTTTAGAGAAATCCACATGCATGTATTTATTTGAAAAGGAAACAGTTACGCCAACTTGATTTTTTAAAGTTCAATGTCAATCTTTGACACCAATTCATTGACGACATATATTGAGTAACGGCGTTTATATGTTACATGTGGTCATTTTTTAAAGAGAGGTAACGGTCCTATAGGATATGTCTTTAAGTTGATTCCATCCCTTAGAATACAATCAATTTGGTTTATTTAATTTTCAAGAAATATTGACAAACTTTTTATACTTTAATTTGTTCCATTGACAAAAATAAATGAAAATTTGAACCATGCACTTGTCGCAAACATTATGTATCAGTTTGTCAAACACTTTTTTGATCATTGAGAAGCTTCATATTTCGAAAACATTATCACGTGATTAAAACTTTCAGCTGGTGTTTACACAGTTATCTTCTTCTAGTGTTATGTACCACCTCAATGTAAACATAATTAGCTTGATTAGATACTCTTTGACAAGATAAACTCACCAGATATACCCAGATTTTGTACGACAGACACTCGTTTTGACTACAAAAGACTTATCTGTAATGCTCGAAGTGTGTTACGATATTTCTTCAATCGGGACAGTTAAATTTTAATAATTAAAGCGCGAGGCTTGCTTAGTTTTTTAATAAATAAAACTAAACTGTTGAAAGTGGAAAAATAACGTAAAACACGAATTATGGCCTCGGAATCAATTGATTCTGATCCTTCCTTTTCAAAGATTTATATTTTTTAAATGTGACGTCATCAGGCATGAGACATGGTCGCCTTTTGTCATGACGCCAAAAGTTTAGAAGAAACCAAGAAAATTTTACGTCATAATTGAATTTCGACCAATATTTTGCCGATAACAGATATTTCACTAGTGTGGGAAAATATTTTTTTCACACCGATCAAGAAATGTGAATAAAGCAAAAACAATTAAGAATCTATAATAATCATTCGGTATATCTACATAACCAAAAATAACTTAGCACAAGAATAGAATACAGAAATCAATTTATCTTCGGATATCAGTTTACTTAAGTCATTAAAATCGATTGTCCGATGGAAAGCGAGTAATTTTGTTCCTCTTTTAAATCATGAAAATCTTTATATATCTACTATAGACATTATGCAGGCAAACAAAAAAAAAATCTTATTTGTTCAATATATATAAACTAACTAGACGAAAGGCTGTTAGAAGATGATAATGTTTAAAATATAAAAAATAAGGAACATTTTTTTAATTTCTTGTTACAAAACTTTGAATCTTTCGAAAAACTGAGAGTTATCTTATCCCAGGAATAGATTACCTTAGCCGTATTTGGTACTACTTTTTGGAATTTTGGGTCTTCAATGCTCTTCAACTTTGTAATTGTTTGGCGTTATAACTTTTTTGATCTGAGCGTCACTGATGAGTCTTATGTAGACGAAACGCGCGTCTGGCGTACTAAATTTCAATCCTTGTACCTTTGATAACTATTTACTGATATAATAATCTCATATAATAAGGGATTGGCGTGAATTAAAAAAGAGTGAGACATGATGCATCAAAAGAGGTAAGCGTCTGCTGCTTTTACTGCAATACCCGCAATGCAAATATACACAAAATGTAACAATCGGGAATTGAATACATCGATTTATGACTTTTTAACAGCGGTATGCTACTATTGCCTTTATTTATACAATTTGTCAATTACAGATTAGAAGCCATGTCTGGTATTTAACTTTCTATAACTGCAATGAATTGCATAACAAACTTATTGCATGCGGTCAACCAATTCTTGTTAACCAGTTCAATTAAGAGTAAATGTGCCCGAGGAAGAGTTAACCATTTGTCTTAAAATTGTTTTTAACGTGGCAGACGGCGAAAACAATTGTACTATATATGTTGTGTACTTCATAATATCATCATAATAGGACCTTACAATTCCAGAGAATATTTTATCAAATGCGAGAACAAAACCCATCTAATTAGGTGTGTCATTTTTGTATACGCGAAATGTTTAATTGACAGAGTTTTTTTTATGTTTTAGCTATATAAAAAAGAAAATTTTCTAATCTATCATTGCCAATGAGACAACTCTCTGTAAGAGACTAAATAAATCAACTATAGATAATCGTAAGGCCTTCAACAATGTGCAAAGCCCATATCGCATAGTCAACTATAAAAGGCTACGATATGACAGAGGATTGTTACACATCCATATGATTACATATACAATATAAGTTGTAGAAACGCACCAACTACCATTACAAAAAACAAGCTATTGCTCTACAAAGCAGTTTTACATTTAATGTTTATGTTGATCAATTCGTGACAATGCAATCGTAATAATTCCTACGGTAAATGTCTAATTGAATATATCTAAGGTTGTGTGGCCTTTCGTTGATCTCGATCTTCTATTTAGTAAAGCTTCGTTAGTCATCTCCGAGTGACAATCACAGTATACAGTTAAACAGAATGATGACAGCTAAACGGCCTTGAGAGTAAGATTTCTGCTTTGTTGTTGCTTTCCGAGAGAATGGTAAAGAGACAAGTTATTTTATAAGATATACCATATTTATGATTGACTTTGCTGTGATTCTAGGTATCTCATCTCGAGTTCCAAAAATAACAAGTATAGGGAGGTCATCATATATGAAAGTAAAGCCTATAAGTAGTAATCACGAAAATACTGAACTCCGAGGAAAGTTCAAAACTGAAATTCCCTAATCAAATGGCTAAATAATCTCATATAATAAGGGATTGGCGTGAACTAAAAAAGAGTGAGAAATGGTGCATCAAAAGAGTTAAGCGTCTGTTAATGTTACTGCAATATCCGCAATGCAAATATGCACAAAATGTAACAATCGGGAATTGAATACATCGATTTATGACTTTTTAACAGCGGTATACTACTATTGCCTTTATTTATACAATTTGTCAATTACAGATTAGAAGCCATGTCTGGTATTTAACTTTCTATAACTGCGATGAATTGCATAACAAACTTATTGCATGTGGTCAACCAATTCTTGTTAACCAGTTCAATTAAGAGTAAATGTGACCGAAGAAGAGTTATCCATTTGTCCTAAAATTGTTTTAACAAGGCAGATTGCGAAAACAATTGTACTATTTATGTTGTGTACTTCATAATAGCATCATAATAGGACCTTACAATTCCACAGAATATTTTATCAAATACGAGAACAAAATCCATCTAATTAGGTGTGTCATTTGTGTATACGCGAAATGTTTAATTGACAGAGTTTTTTTAGGATGTTTTAGCTATATAAAAAAGAAGATTTTCTAATCTATCATTGCCAATGAGACAACTCTCTGTAAGAGACTAAATAAATCAACTATAGATAATCGTAAGGCCTTTCACAATGTGCAAAGCCCATATCGCATAGTCAACTATAAAAGTCTACGATATGACAGAAGATTGTTACACATCCATATGATTACATATACAATATAAGTTGTAGAAACGCACCAACTACCATTACAAAAAACAAGCTATTGCTCTACAAAGCAGTTTTACATTTAATTTTTATGTTGATCAATTCGTGACAATGCAATCGTAATCATTCCTACGGTAAATGTCAAATTGAATATATTTAAGGTTGTGTGGCCTTTCGTTGATCTCGATCTTCTATTTAGTAAAGCTTCGTTAGTCATCTCCGAGTGACAATCACAGTATACAGTTAAACAGAATGATGACAGCTAAACGGCCTTGAGAGTAAGATTTCTGCTTTGTTGTTGCTTTCCGAGAGAATGGTAAAGAGACAAGTTATTTATAAGATAAACCATATTGATGATTGACTTTGCTGTGATTCTAGGTATCTCATCTCGAGTTCCAAAAATAACAAGTATAGTGAGGTCATCATATATGAAAGTAAAGCCTATAAGTAGTAATCACAAAAATACTGAACTCCGAGGAAAGTTAAAAAACGGAAATTCCCTAATCAAATGGCTAAATCAAAAGCTCAAACACATCAAACGAATAGATAACATTACGGAGACCACCATGTTCGTTTGTTTAATTTATTTCTCTCTTTGCTGTTTTAATTTCTGTATGTTTTTCATAATTTGTGGATAACGCTGTACCATTTGGCTATAAACATATTATTGCTATTTAAATAGTCTATTTTGGATTCTGCAAAGCATTGTTTACTATGAAAACAAATAAAGTCAGATGTTATCATAGTACACACGTATCCAAATGGATATTTTGGTGTCTATTTAATGGTGATGTATTATGGACACGATACTGTTTAAACATTTTGTTGAAACCACTGTTTGTACAACTAGCTGAAACTGCGGATTGTCAAAAAGGAGAACAATAATTTGAATTCGGTCCATTTTGTTGGAATATTACCAACTTGATTGCTGTACACATGGTAAAAAGAGGTTTTTTTTCTGTTTCTGTTTCTTAATTGTGAGATTGAGAAACAATTAACAACATCATATATTAGATTTGTTTGGTTTAGATTTCCGCGGAGTTCAGTATATATACGATGTATGTTTTTATCAATCTATTAAGTTTAAGCATGACTTTTTAGCGAAAGAAAGGCAGTGATAAAACGTGAGGAACGTGACAACGATTCAGAAATTCAGATTTGGCGGCTGCTACTTTGTTCAAGAAACATCTTATTAGTATAAGCAAACAAAACTATATAATTTTGTAAGGTGATATGATTCAAAACAAAAACTAATACATATTGAAATTCATTCAAATATCAAATTGAAAGAAAGAAATATTTTTACAAAATCAAAACACAAACAAGCCTTTCAGAGGAGGAAAAGTGCCTCAAACATAAATGGGACCGATAACATATTGTATAGTGATAGACACAATGTACTTACTAATTAGGTTTATTGACAAAGCCCCTATAAAGACAAACATAAAAAGGAAAAGAACCACAATTGACAATTATAACTTTTCCTATTGATAAAATCTGTTGACCTATAAAACACGACTTATTTTATTCATAGAACAATATAAAATTAGAGGAAACTAGACGAAAAATGAGAGAATCAGTTATCTATTTAAACAAGATATTTCGAGAAGTTTTCTTGATACCTTTAATTGATACGAAAACTATACCCTGAAAACATCAGATAAACAGATAAACTTCAAGTTGTTTTTTTTTTTGGCGCAGTTTAAATTAATGTTTTAGTCTGAAATTCATTGAGAAGGTTTTAATAATTATATTTGCGAGAATTTCACAGTTTTCTTGACGTCACCACTGTAACATTTTCTAAAAGAAACGATTCATTCACCCTATAAATACAGTTATAATTTAATTTCAGGTTATTGACAAGTCTATCATATAAAAACCTATTTTTTTAAAATACAAAGGATGATACCAGCAAAAGAAAGTCAGTGATGTCTGCCGAAATTATCACAATCTACAAATTTACGTCACATGCAGTTTAAAATAAATTAAAGCCTTTCTAAAGATTATATATCACTTTGAAAAAAGGCATATATAACCTCGCTGAACTATACATTCTGCGAAAATAGTTTGTATAGTTGCATTAAGAAAAACTAAATCTTATAAGACTGCATATCAGCACCATTCTGTCTGTGGTCTAATTGAGGCTCTTGGCATGTGCATTTTATTCACATGATATACTCTAATTGCAATTGCAGTTTAGTTAATTTAGAAGCATTTTATAATTTATTTGATATTAATTAAAGTTCAAAAAATTCCCATTGATGTGTCAGAGGCTTAAGGTACCAATAAGAAACTTCAAGTCTGCAAATTGTAAAGAATTTTAACATAATTTTTGAGAATGACTGAACTTTTTTTTATATTTGGAGGACATTTGCATATGTTATCTAATAGTCGACTTAAACAACAAACAATTTCAAAAACCTTGAGGCAAACAATAATAGCCAGCAAAACATTTGGATAAATTTCAACAAAACTGTTGAATCAATGCAAGCTGCAAAAAGACATCACGAACAGAATTTTACGTTCAATCGCTGCATTTCCAACAATTTCTATCCGTATGTATTTAAATCTTGAACTTTGTGTATTCCATATTGATATTACGAAATAACTTTTATCGTGATGTCTAAATTCTTAAATCAAGCTGACCAAATATATTAGAAAAGGTGGAAACCAATCAAGGTAGCGTTAAATAAGGAAGTTGTTGAGAAACAGATACCATACAAAATATAATAACAAGTCAAGATAACAAATAGAAATATCAGTCATTAACCTTATCTAATATAGATAAAATATGGTTTATGTACGGCAACACAAAATTTAGGCATCAAAAGTTAACAAGAGAATAACAATAAATCGGGTTAATCGTCAACATGGCTGTAATCAGCATACAATTATTCTGGTACGCAACAAATGTAATTGTGTCTGGGATTTTTTAAAGGTTTCTGGTACTTTCCATTTTTTCTCACTTTTCATAGGGAAGACTATCTAAGATAAGATCATTATTTAGGGAAATTTTAATGAATCAACTTGATATCATTGATCTATTAATTTTCAGAAGTCATCAATAATCAAGGGTTGCTTCAACAGTGGAATTATGCTTTAAAACTTACTTGGATCAATGAGCTTTATTCTTTTAATTTTCCTTAGTACGGGTCTGACTCTCTCGGGAAAGTTTGTCTTTTTTTTCTTGAATTTTGTTACTTTTTTTTTTAAATGGCTCTAAAAATATTGCAATGCTGATTATTTCGAATTGAATCGTCTAAGAAAAGAAACTTGGCTGATTTTCATTTACAATGACAGGTCAATAACTAAACCAATCCGTAAGGTTTAATCTGTATGATACATTTGAAAAGAATGAAAGAACACTTTTGCTTTTTGTCAATTTCCATCAACGTCTAGCCAATTAGTCTGGAAGGAACACTTATTTTTCATTGAATATATCTACTCTCATATCGGTGTTATGATAAGCAAGCTTTACATGTTATTAGCGCTTCTACTTAATATTTCACCTTCGTATTAATGTCACGAGTCGGTACATAATCTTGTCAAAGCAATCTTTTTTAACGCAGCAAACCGGATGTACGGCATCGTACAGTGTAATTTACCCTTATTAATCCTCTTTTGTTGTCGAATCACTTATTACGTTCAGACATCCCAGCGTTGGGTCTTAATTAGTCGACTTCACAAAATTATATGTCATGGTGTATAGAATTATTATACCTGATCATTTTTCTAAAGTTACACAAACAAGTAAGGACAAACGATATTCTAACTCATAAATCATAAACAAATTGACAATGCAGTGTCAAAATTACAAAAAGTACAAAAGTACAAAAACAAAAACTCGATTCTTCAAATATGAAATATAAGAAGATGTGGTATGACTTCCAACGAAACAACCCTCAACTTCAGAGACCAAATGAGTTAGAGTTGGCAATTGTAAGTCAACGTTAACATTTCTGTATTGTCTTAAATCATGTTGCAAAGGGACACCTTTTCGTGCTTATGAAAAGTCTACATAACCTTTAACAATGATAAAGTACAATGTATTGTAATAAAATAAATGAAAGACGACATTTATTATCAAATTATACGTAAAGTTTTGTTAAAACTGACTTTCTGACAGAAACTGTTCCAGTTGCGTCTCAAATAATAATGATGTTCGTCGGACAAATGCTATAAAAAGTCCTCTTAGAAATATTACCAATTATCTTAACAGTATCTAATGTAATATATACTTTAGTAAATTGCCTACAACCTTTCAGACACTGCATCTGGTCATTGCTTAAAATAATACTTGTATTTCATTTTCTGTCATAAAACAGATTTCCTTGAAATGATTAATGATACTATATTGATCAGAACGTTTGATTGGGAAAAAAGATATCCAAATAATGCATAAATACTGTATAAAATCAATCTAATTAATCATAAAAACAAATCTGATTTCATATTCCTTCTGTAAAATATTAATACTGCCAGTTTTATATAGAAAGTTATGAAATCAGTCATTGACGTTGTTGTTTGGTGAGATATCAGAAATTGTTCCTAAACAATGAGACATGACATGCAATAGCAGTTTGTCTACCAATAAAATACTTGCCAATGGAGATTAAATGGTATGTTTCTTTAAACATCACAGACTGTGCGCAGCTAATATGACCTCTGACGATTAAAGTTTATAAAATCTATTTCCATTAAAAGTACAAAGAGAACGAACTTAGTTAACCTAACGCAGACAATTCACTATCAGCTTATGTATTATCATTACATTTTGCTATATCATATCTACGTTACTTGTATCAATGTATTTAATAGAACAGTCCAGAAGTTGTCTGATATTAAGCCTTATAACTATGAAAAAGATTAGTATAAGTTGTTTTTTGCAGTTTGTGACTACATATTTTATCAAATATTAATAAACACAAGAAGGTCAGCTGGTCAATATTTTTAATTTCATGATTGACCACAGTTGATATATAATATATTATGATATTTTGTTTGTTTGACAGCAAAGAAAATCAGTTTTTCCTTTTCAACTTATAAATGTCAAAATCAAGGTGAAATGTATGGACCATCCTTAGGCATAGTTTTTTCTTCTTTTTTTCAGGACGATATTTTTAGTTATTAAGTGCGGGGTAACTAACATGCATGTATTTTGTTATTATGTATTGCGTATGTGCTATGGCTTGGGCGATCTCTCCATTAATTTTAATGACGTTCTAAATTACACATATTACCAGGTGTGTACTTAAATGTGCCCGGTTTTTTTTTTTTGGAAGACTACCGTTTCTATGTCTTTAGTTTTATATGCTGTGTTTTATTTACTATTAGTCATCCGGCAGTTATCAGGGTTGTTCCAAATTTTACACCTGGGTTGAATATCGTATAATCTGAGGCGAAGCTTACTAACATAAATTATTTATGATTTGTTGCTTGCTGTGGCCTCTTTTGTTTGTAATCTATTGCTTACTACATTGCTTTTAGTTGTTGCTTACTGGTCTGATGATGTTTTTTTAGTTATGGCTTGCTGACCTGATTAGCCTTTTTTATGTTATTCTTGCTGTTTTATATTGTTTGAAATTTACTGCTTACTGGTCCACATTGGTTGATATAGATTACTTATTAATATTATTTGCTTGCTGTTCTATATTGATTGTGATTTATTTCTTGCAGACCTTACTCATTTGATATTCATTCTGTGATGGTCTATATATTTGTTATGACTGCCTCATAAATGACATTCTCTATGGAAGTTCAACGTCTAAAGACACATTTGAACTTAAGTAAGGACATTTTTAGCAATACTATTAAAAAGTTGATTTTCTAACCTGTTTGTATTTATTTGACTGTTATTGGTTTTGTAAGGGCTATTTTGTAGAAACAGTTAATTTTTATTTATTCACGGTGTACTTTTAGTTCCACGCATACCAATATTGCTATCAGCTTTCAAAAATGTGACATTTACGAGCAGATATATATTGACTTTACTTATAACATGGAAATCTAAATTTCATGAGGCGTCTTGCCAATTATTGTCACGTTGCACAATTATGGTTATAGGCTAGGGTTGCACTCACAATTAAATCAATATGACAGAACTATAAATAACCTTCATACAAGCTTGAGGTTTAACTTGCTATCAAACCGGTTTAGACCCACTATTTTCTTCTTGAAATGATTGAATTAAGTCAATAACACGATATAGCGGTAGTCCTTTCGTTCAGTATGTTGAATAATCGCACATTGTTGTCTTTTTCGAGGTTTTATGACTTCCCCTATTCGATTTACCTTAACCTTAAGAGTCGTATTTTTGTTAAAGGTTTTGTATACACTATCGGGGAAGACACTTTTTGTAATGTCAAGTTTAAATTAAATCTTGTGTACTTTTTCCTTATATTGCGGAAAAAGAAATTTTCCTCAAAACACGTTTCTCGTAAAAATGCGAAATAAGTCTTTACACTTAGGTTAAGACAAACTGTTGAGTGAAATATGAGTAGTCATTTAAAATAAGAATAAAATAATATTTTGAATTAAGAGAACGACTTACCTGATATTTATCATTACTAGCAACCATATACCAAAGGCAGCATAAATCATTTCTTTTGCATTTTATGAACTTTGAAGTATTTTCTTTTAACTGTAACAGGACAAGTTTTTTAAGTGACAGTTGCATCTGATGCAAATACAAAATTTCAATCCTGGTATCTACGATGAGTTCATTTATTGAAAGGCATCAGATATTGAATAAAGAAAAGCAAAGGATCCTTATTTTTTGGACGAACGAATATTGGCCGCATAAAAACGTACCCAGGGACGCTACTAGAACTTTAAATTGTTTAACACTATTTAAAATTTAACAAAATAATTATTGCAAATGAATCATCGGAATTGTAAGTTAATATAGCATAACTTACCTCGTTTCTTTATTCCTTTGGTTATCTGTTGAATCAGAAAGCATATGTCATATATATATATCTTTTTTTAAATCAATGATTATGTAGTTCTTTTCGCCATCAATACCACACAACACGATATCAGTACATGACACCTGAAATTAATTTATAAATATAATAATATATATGCATGATTCCAAAATGGATGCCTAATTTGGTTGATTAATAAAAAGAAAACTATTTAAGTGTCTACTGTAGATTTCCAAATATTTTCAATATGGGTAGCTTAGCTAAAACAATAGATAAAAGAAAATTAGTATGCGACTGTCATAATGGAGGGTTTAGATAGCTATCAAACCAGGTTTATTCCACCCTTTTCCACATGAGGATATGTCTGTAATATATATAATATTCAAGTTTTCAAGTATATGCTATTTTTGTTACAATTTTTGTAACCTGATGTCTTATATGTCTAAATACATATCCAAGTTCGATATAAAAGGAACGTTAAATCCAATACCCTACGTAAACGTAGGGAGAATGCAACGGTCTTTGCAATTTTAAGAATCGTTTGAACGACAGCTTCTCTGTCCCTATTAAAATTTACATATTCTAGTGACGTTCAAGCCCACTCACTTTTGTTCTATCCCGTCCGTACAAATTTGTAGTACTTATAATTCGAATTGTTTGTTTATTTCAACTCATCTTGAATACTTTTGTACTATTTGTATTCAAAGAACAATATAAAGGAATAAGTCGGCCCTACATTAAAATTTGGAAATGTGTTATAAATACCAATGAGACAACTATCCGCTAGCTTGGTACCGTTAATTTTATTTCAGTTGTAGAGGATATAAGATATAAGAGAAACTAATCTTATAGTCAGTTATAAATGGTCTCTACATGAAAAAGTTGACAAATTTCAAACGAGAGAATCGACAAACCACATATTATATACATGAATCAGTGACATTCACTGAATAACGTATACACGTTCCAGACTTGAAACATATAAATAATGCAAGGGGGTTAAACTTGTTAAAGTGCTCACTCTGTCCTCTTACATGATACAGTGGTGAAGCAGCATAACATGTTTATAAACTTAGCTTTAATCTTTAGATTAAACCGCATCACAACTAACCTAAATACGAAATCAACGATACAAGAGTACATGAACTCGCCTTACTTTCAATTCGTTCAAATCCAATTATAACTAATACCTAAGGAATATTCTTCAAGACTAAAGTATTAGTTAGTACTCATTCAACAGATATTGTTAAAGTAAGTCATAATCAATGTGAGAATTGCATGACCTTGTACAATGCAACAATTTAAGAAAATAGGATGGAGGATTATTAATACTAATAACTTCACGTTTAGCAATATATAAACCTTTATATGTTGTGAATGTGAAATTCATCAATTGCTTATCCTTTTTTGTTTTATAATAATACAGCGGCTAATAAATATATTGGCTTGATGTGAGAATTTTCATAACTTTGTGTTGAAAGCCTCACTGTGAGAAGAAAACAGCAACTGAACACGTTTAGTCATTTGCTTTCTTGGGTGTTTTTTGTTTTGCATTTTCTGATTTTGTGTCATTAATAGATATACCATATCCTCTGTTTTTTCTGATATATATATAAATTCTTCACCGACTTACGTGGACAATCAGTTGTGTAATTTATCCAAAGGAACTATTCCTTAAGATAAATGGTATATAAATCAAATCGGTATCCCTAATGGGAAAGTTCTCACTAATTGCTGAACAATAAATTCGTGATGACATTCATTGTATAGTAAATCTAAAGTAAATCACCATGGTTAACCTTGCTTTAACGTCAGCCTATTCATCAATTCTCAAATCAATGTGAAGCTGAACAATATTCAAATAATCATGTTTAATTGCATCGTTTTTTTTATTGCTAGATCGCCTTTACGAAAACACATAACAAAGTACGTTTAACTGATGTTCTTCACAGACCTCCATAAAACGGACGTTCAGCAAACACGCACGAAATTCATTTGTATACCACAACACCTTTTACGGACGAAAAGCATTATTTTGTTTAATTGAAGTAAATAAGGTATTTTATTAATTATATAAAAGAGCGGCAAAAGATACTAAAAGGGAATTAAAGCAAAAAACAACAGATAAACAATAGTATACACCAATAACAAAAACTAGGAGTTAGCTCGTGTGCTCTGGAAGAGAATCAATTATATTTGGAATGTAAAAACCTCGTCGGATGTTTGATATACATTTGAAAGTTGTTAAAGGTGTTGATTTTACCTGCTATAGGTAACCGCTCGGCCTCGAACCATAAGAAAAGCCCATTCCGCATGGTCAGCTACAGAGGGCCCCGAAACGACGAATGTAAAACCATCCAAACGAGAAAACTAACATCCTAATCAATGTACAAAACAATTCACGAAAAACAAATACATTGTATGTAACAAAGCAGAAGTTTACAATGATCTTCATAATTCCTTTAAATAAATTTATTCTGAAATGTAATTGTATACATCAGAGTTTTATTGTAATCAATCAAACCATCACTCTGTATGTATTTATATGCATATATGTTCTATATACATTTGTTGCTTATATCAACATTGCATACGTTTATGCTTCAATAAGACTGTTCATGACGACCATACACTTAATCTGTTTGACGAGTTTGGTTCATTTTTGGGGGGATGATGTTTTGTTTTTATTTATTAGTTGAAATTAGCTTTGCACCAATATTTTTAAATGCAAGTGCTGTTATGCCATTACCTTGTATCTTTGTTTTCTTTTATGCAAGTGTTGTTTTTTCCGATCAAAGGAGTCAAACCTTTTCCGTCTGACATTTACAGTTTGCATTTATAGTTTTATTCTTACACCGCTTTAAAAAAAACTGAAATAGTGAGGGGAACACTGACAAACATGTTGAACCCCACGATATTGTTTAGTATTCTGTCTCAAGTCAGGATACTGGAATTGTTTGCCATTGCATATATTTTAATGTCGTTTATTATTGTTATAGATCGGCATGTTGCTGTTCTATTTTAAAGTGATTTAAACTGTCTCATGCCAGGGTCAGTCATGTATGGATTTTGCTCATTGTCATACAGACCCCTATATTTTCTTACATCCTTCTCGTTTGCACTTTGTAGGTCAGTTGTCACATTTTGATTAAATCACACTTTTTTTCAAAATATGCAACAGTGGAATAATGCTAGCTTTGGCTTCCAGCATCACTTAAGAGACATTGATTGTCGAAATGCGCATGTGGTGCTGAAAAATTGGTACCGTTTATTAAGTGATACATCGATTTAATCTGTTCTTAATACCATTTATGCATGTTTTACTTGTGTTCATGACGTGTAAAACATACATATTATATTATAACATACGAAGTTTATTCATAGTAATAAACATTCGTTTGATGTACGTTTTAGTTGTTTGTTTTCTCTTAATCGATTTAAGATTTTTGAACAGCGGTATACAACTGCTGCCATGATATTTTACGTACATAAATTGTAGCTATTTTGATTAAGATCTACTACAACGGTTAAAGAAGGAGAGCTAAATAATTTCTTTTTTAAACATTATTATGTGTGATTTTGATCATGAATTTCAATAAATTCGTTTGTAATTTCTGGGTTTTTTTTAAAAACATTTTATGTTTATTTGTTTGTAAATAAACAATGTGAATTGACCATCAATATTCAGAGACGAATTCATATATTCACATGACAACTGAAATGTGAAGGTGTCGTCCTAATAGCGATCAGTGTTTACTTGAAACCAAGAATCTTGAACAGTTTGAAGTCGCAGGACAATGTGTGCCCTTTATTCAAAATTTATGTGTTAAATACAAAGTATGGACAGAATATTTGACTTACATTTTCAAGATTGTTGTGAGCGTTTCTCATGATGTTTAGTCAATAAAAATACCCTTATTAATATAAAATAGAAGATGTGGTATGATTGCCAATGAGACAACTATCCACAAAAGACCAAAATGACACAGACATTAACAACTATAGGTCACCGTACGGCCTTCCACAAAGAGCAAAGCCCATACCGCATAGTCAGCTATAAAAGGCCCCGATAAGACAATGTAAAACAATTCAAATTAGTCTTTGTTAAATTTGCACTTTTCAAAAAAATGTGCAGAATTTATCTTTGTTTCAAATAAAGAAATACTTGGCATGAGTAAAGTTTTATCCTGTCCAGTATTATAGAAAAAATTTCACATAACATTTCATTACATATAAGAAAATAACCATCATTGGAAGTTAACCAATCAAATTTCTCCCCTTATTCTATCTGTGTACAAGGTTTAGTCACCATGTAACCTCAAGATAACAAAATATTCTATAGAAATCCCAAATAAAAAATAATGGTGTTTTGTAATACCCAAGACATATGTTTATGACACAGAAATTGTTTTACTGCAATAAAATTTAGGATTAATAACCTACAACTGTCAAATTTAAGGGAATATTTTTTTCGACCTACTTTCGTATACAACCGGATGTGACGTACCATGATTTAGTGGTATTATACCTCAAACGAGAAAACTAACGGCCTTGTTTATGTAAAAAAAAATGAACGAAAAACAAATGTGTAACACATAAACAAACGACAACCACTGAATTACAGGCTCCTTACTTGGGACAGGCACATACATAAAAAAAGTGGTAATGAGTAAGATATGAGTTACGTTTTCATATTTTACTATAGAAATAATGAAAGTAAAAAGTTTAGAAAATGTTTAGCAACACGAGGATGCCACATGTGGAGCAGAATCTGCTTTTTCCCGGAGCACCTGATATAACCCCCAGTTTTTGTTGGAGTTTGTGTTACTCAGTCATAAGTTTTCTTTGTTCTGTTTTTTGTTCTGTTTTTTGTGTTTTTGTTTGTCTTTTTTTTCGCCATGGAGTTGTCAGCTTATTTTCTACATTTGAATTTGAATGTCCCTTTGGTATCTCTTGCCACTCTTTTAGTCTGACCTATTCACGACCCGGCTATATATGTTTCGTTAAAAATATTTTGGAAAGTTTCGGTATGCACGAAAAATATTGAATTGCATAATTTGTTATCTATTGATAACCGACAATTTTTAATGAGAATATTAGAGTTCCAATTATACTTAAAAATACAAAACTTCTATACAATAAGGACTGATGAAATAATACATTGTAAGCTGGGTGTTCTTTAAGCTCACACCTGCCAGTAATGCTTCTTGTCCAGAAATAGAAGACATATGACCATTAGTTGACCACTACTGTGACTCTAAAACATTAACAAACTTTCACAACATCTGCTTTACATATTAGATTTGTTCTTGTTTGGCTTTTTCCCACTTACTAATGGAGATAACAGCTGGTCAAAGAGTTATTTGTCATTTATTTTCTACACGGACTTAATAAACTAGACTAATGTAGTTCAGACAATTATATATGAGTGGGAAATTGAGGTCACGATTAAACTGAGTAGATTATTATCAGTAAAGAATTTAATCAAGCATTTATTTTTTTGCAAATGAAATATCTATTTATTTATAAACAAAATAAATTGCGGAAATACTATGTAAATTCAATAACATGTGATATTTAACAAAATAAAACAAGTCCAAGATGCCATAATCGATAACAAATGATCCTCAAATTGCACTGAAACCACTTTCAGCAACAGTCTTCATATTTGATTGTCATGTCTGTTTATATTGTTTATATCAAATAACGAGAGTCTAAGAAAGATGATGTGAATAAGTTTATCATAATCTTTTATTCAAGTAAATGTAGTAACTAATATAACTGATGCCTAATTTTTGTCATGTCACTTTTAATAAGATAAAACTTTTGGGTTGCAGAGCTGTTATTAAAATTCGTAACCATTTTCTTTGGTCAAATGTTGTGACAACAATTGCATGTTTTGTACGACATCAAATACTTGGTACAAAATAGATTGAATACAACAGTGTAAAACATTTATGATCTGATTTCTATGGTTTGATTTTTGGAATTTTACAACAGGAAAACAAGGGATGTAAACTCTACATATCTAAATTGTATACCATGTAAATTTGCAACAAACATGAATCAGAAGTAGGTTATATAAGTATCGATTATGAAGCCTGTAGTTTTTCATTAAAGGGGAAATATCCAATATGCTTACATAAAAGTAATTTAGTCAGGAATTTCATTGATTTCACTTCACAAAGTTCATAAAGTTCACAATCAATGTATGGAATACAAAAGCAAACGGAAGGAAAAAAAAGACAAACAACAATAATTGCAATATAATCAATAAAACACTGAATCGGATGTCTTTCTTTTATGGTCTAGCAATATTTTGTCTGTACAGATTTTTATTCAAGATGGACGATGACCCTGCCTTCAATTTGTTTGATTCATTTACATGTTTTTGCCGTATTCTTAAATTTTCTCGAGATTTGATGAAAAAAAAAGAACTTCAATTGTACCACCACGAGTCCCATAACAGATGTGCTTCCATAAAACTAAGATATGCTGACAATACTCCTATCAAGGGCACCGGATTCTATGTCCTCTTTTCAAGTGAACGTGACAACATACTTATGCTTCCGTTACAGCCAATAAATCGTTTATCTGAGGCATGGGGCTTAATTACTGCCGGATAGGAGATGTCAATGTGAATACTATTCTTTAGTCGAGTGAATAATTGGGGTTTTGAATAAAATGATATGTTGTTTTAACATCAGTAAGACACGAATTTATCAACAAAAGCATAAAATAAAAGCATAAACACAGTTTGCTTATGGTTTTGAAGACCGATAAATGATTCCGTTTTTTTCGATTCGAAATATAAGAAAGTAGGACAAGCAAGGAACTGAAGTATAAAACATTATCAAGCTTGAGTACGTAATATTTTAATATTTTACTTTAATAAGCTAATCAAACGATATTGGAACTTTCACAAACAAACCATCTGCCACGCAAATACTTATGGATAATAATAGTTCATAAACATTGATTAAAGTGCATATTTTTATATTTACCTGACCGACTAAGAATTCCTTTTTATAACTTACTATTTCTCCTGAGGAGCTGCTTTAAATTTGTTATTTGTTCGTTAATCAGATCATGAGGATTTTGTAGCCGACCAGCTATACATTACACTGAAGAAGGCGTTCATCACTAATAACACTACTTTTGAGGACTTATTTGCAACATATTGTGACAACATACGTAAAAAAGTCAGTTTAACAAAAACTGTCTGTAATGTAAAATGTTAATCAATTTTACACAAAGGGAGAACTTTTTCGTTTGTCTGACTGAATTTCTAATTTTACCTTTAATATAAAATATATTGGTGTGTTAATAAATATAAGGTAGTACAATACAAAGATTTATTTCACTCCCAATCAGACAACTTTAAACTGATGTAATTCATTTCATCCTTCTTTAAATTTTATAAATAAGGTACCAAAAGAAAGAAGAAAGATTAATCTTTCAAATTGTGATAATTTCATTATGAAATAATTATTACATAATCAATTGTTATGTAATTAGTTCATATATTTTGATGTCCACACTTGAATGAATTTAGCGTCTTTGTTCTTCATAGCATCCCAAAATATTTTATAGATTCTTGTACAACACAGCTTGAACTCCGAAACCATGTCTCAGATTTCCAAGAACATCAATAGAACAAATTTTATACCCAATTGAATTTAGTGATCTCATATGAATTGATGTTGCAAACTTCATTGAAGATTTATGAGAGAATGAAATACAATAGGACAAATCTGAGACATCGTTTTGGAGGTCAAACTGTGTTGTGCAAGAATCTATCAAATATTTTGGGATGCTATGAATAAGAAAGAAGCTAAATTCATTCAAGTATCACATCACAATATAGCAACTAATTACATAACCAATAATTATGTAATAATTATGTCATAATGAAATTATCACAATTTGAAAGATTAATCATTCTTCTTTCCTTTGGTACCTCATTTATAAAATTGAAAGAAGGATGATTGGAATTACATCAGTTTAAAGATGTCTGATTGGGGATGAAAAATCTTTGTATTGTGCTACCTTAAGGTAAGCATGGTTCATAAAATGATATACCAAGGCATTTAACGATTAAATATTTACTTGTAGATTCGAAGTTCGGTATTTTTGTGATTTTACCTTTAATTATTCAATAAAAATAAAACAGTTTTTATAAGAGTTGTTTCATTTTATTACACACAGTTGTACAGTGACAAATTGATGCACTTTAAGATTCAATGGGTTTATCTACCTCATACCATATTTTGGTCTTGTTTTGAATATAGCTGTTATAGATATCCTTCAATTCAAGACTGTCGTAATACTTATATGGTACATATTTTTCAAACTTGTGATCATATATCAAGGAAGAGGGGACTTTTTTTACACCTATTTAAACATAGGTACATCTTAACTTATATTTAAGCCCACAACACTTGCTTCAAACAGGTGAGACCATTACAAAATCTATTGTAATTCACGGACACATTCAATCAAAATATATTTAAGTTATGAGCGTTAGTCGCAAACATGTTTTTAAATAGCTGAACGCTGGATGATCTCATTGTGGTTTTTTTATCAGTTCAACAAAAAATATGATAAATGTTGATTTACAACTGACTTTTTTACAAACATTTTGTTATACAGAGAATATATGCAATTTAAAAACGCATTCTCCAAATCCAGGTATTAACAAACATCACAGTCCTTAATCACATGCACACCTTCAATATATTTACAAACAGCCAGCAAAGTGAAAATTTACTAGCACTCAAACTATAGGACTTTTCGGAAACGCTACGCACCTCCTTTGCAAATAAATACAATAAAAACGATGCCACAAATACAAATTTTAACTCTCTCCTAAAAGAGCAAATATTAATAAAATGCAAACCCTTGACCACCTACACACCTTCAGTATATGTTTAATTCTAACATTACGTCCTTCAAACGCTTTGAGAACCCATCCGTGGTAATATATGAATATATTGATAGGGCTGTTCCGATCGTACACCAAAGTCATATGCTTTTTCATGAATTAAGTACCCGACGTCATAGAACAATGACATAAGAATATAAGCTTTTTTTCGGAACAATACACGCTTGTGAAACCGAATATCTATCATAACTACACGGAAACGTTAACAAACGATGCTAAAATGTTGTATCAGCCATTTTTTTTTTATACATATAAGACATATAAGTAAATTATCATTTTAAGTCATCCAAAACTATCTATATGCGTCATTGTAAATAGTTTAAGCATGTCAATAATTCAGCTTGCTCCGTTTTTTCATACGCCAATTTAATAGTGCGTTTATCCATGGAAACGGAAAATACTTGCCTCCACCTAGAGCGCTTCGATCCAAAAGAATTGCCGTATTTGTCCTATTAGAATCGAAATAATTCATGGGGTCTTGAATTTATCGCGATTTTACCACGGGTTGTCCCTTTATGCCGATATTTTACCCCTCGCTATCGCTGAGGGTAAAATATTTGTCATAAAGGTCCAACCCGTTGTAAAATCACGATATATTCAAGCCCCCATGAATCATTTCTTAAGTAGACAACAAATTTCCTAGCATTCAAACTATAAAAGTACAGACGGAATGGCATTAAACAATATGTCTCCAACTTTATGTTGCGGGGGCATTACAATGAATAATTATCAGAAAGTAAAACCGAAATAAACATTTTTCTTTGTTGTTTTTTGTATTGGCATTTACACCAATTTATTCATTTCCGATATAAACTTAGCCATGACAAAAGGATTTTAGGCTTAGTAAAATAATGAATAATTCAAGCATATTATATTGAATCAAATGAACTTTATACTTACTATTTTAGCGATTACATGCCATAAATACAAAATGTTTTGTTTAAACCACGACTTTATCTCAATGCATATTATAATTGATTTTGTCACATATAATTAGGTTTGTTGTTCTTGTTAAAAATATAAAATAAGCGATGCATGCAAGTTATTTACTATGTTGATTAAGCAACCAATTAGCTGTGTTATCAACTTTCCATATTGACAGATCAAGGACGTAATATTTTGTTCTAAATTTGACCTTGTCAGCAATCGAGAACATATAAATCACATGCGTGTATTAAAGTGATGATACATTTCAGAGAAAACTGTCAAAATTGCTATATTATCGCCACATGCGCCAATAGCCAAAAAAGCCACATTTTCAAATTTTGGTTTATTGGTAAATAAAGGTAAATATCATACCTCAGTATGTTTTTCTATATAAAAAATAATGAAATAGTTGTGCTATTTCATTCCACAGACTATTTGCCAGTCAACATTTTCAAAGACTATTACCCTGGTTTACAGTTTCATAATCATCTTTCCCGTACTTTTTCATGCTTATTTTTCATTGAAAAATAATGATGTCATTGACTATTTTGCTTGGCAACGTCAAACTCTAATATTGTAAACGGTTTAATCTGTAGGTGTCGATTGTAATTTCACTTACAAGAAGCAATTATAAAAGAGAGAAAATCTTCGCGCGCATATTTAAAGATCTAAAATATAGTACCTTATTCATAATATGGGTTCGGTCGTCGTATTCTAAAAGTGAATTTGCGTTTGGTGTTGTTTAGCTTAAATTTGTCATATGCAAGGAAAATTTAACACAAGTATTTCTAGTCTTGATTCCAATTAATGAAATATTTAGAAAGACAAGAAAAACTATTAAAAAACGTATAGTTCATCTTGTGCATGTTAAGTTATGTGACATTTTTCTTTTCTTTCAGATGAAATATGTACACTTTTAGAAAATTAGTTGATTTGGTATATGAAAACACTGAATGACTATGTTGTTCAGTATAATAAAACACCTAATGACTGGTTGTGCGGGTAATAGCAAGTTTGTTGTCCCTTTGCATACCAACTATTGCTATCGGCTTTGCCTCGAGCAATAGTTGGTATCTCTGAGACAACAAACTTGCTATTACCCGCACACCCAGTCAATAGGTGTATACTATAGTCAATCGGTAACGCGAAAACAAATGCGGGTTGTGTCAGTTGTGGGGGCATTACAATGATTAAGAAAGTTATTTTTTATTGTTTTTTTGCATTGACATTTACACCAACTTATTCATTTCCTATACAAACTCAGCATGACAAAAAGGATTTTCAGCTCAGTGAAATAATTAATAACTTTACACATACCATGTTAACGATAACTCGCCAGAAATATAACTATTTTAACCCTGACCATATCTCAATGCATATTATAATTGATATCAGTCACTTTCGGAATTATATTTTCTTCTTGTTGTTAAAAATTGTTGATATAACACAAGCGATGCATGAAAGTTCTGTGTTGATAAAAACAAAAAAATTTCATTTGTTATAAACTTTTAATTTTGACAGATGAAAGACGTAAGATTTTGTTCTAAATTTGACCTTGTCAGTAATCGACATAGAACATATAAATCACTTATTCAAATCATTATACATTTTAGGGAAGACTGTCCAAAATTACCATATTGTTGATAGTCTTCAAATCAACTTATAACAAGTGAGATTGAATGCTGCACAGACTTCAGAGCAAAATGATGATAACTACACACAATTTGCCTTATTATCATATTTTACTGTCTACATGAAGTCAAAAGTAGTAGACCGCTGTTCAATACTCATCAATCAATAAAGCGAAAACAGCTTCGGGTTACTAACTTAAACCGAGGGAAACATATCAAATATACCTTTTTGGGGGTAGGGCTATGTATTTTATCTGATTTTGCCTAACACTCTAATTTAGATAAACACTAAATGTAAATTTCTTTCTATGTCATTTAAAGAAATTTCAACAAGTTTGATACACCTAAAAGCAGTGTTGATAGAGGACGTAGTCATTCAGACATTACCTCTACATATTTAAACCTGGTTCTCCCTTACCCAATGTAAAAGTAGTTATAGAATCATGATCACAAGTTTGTTTAACGCCTTAACGCCTAAACGGGAGTAGGCTTCGACATAGGAATCATCTGAGAAAATTAACAAAAGTCATAGATTATTACTGATAGGACACATTTGTATTGGACGAGAAAACACATGATTTTGTAAAAAAAATATTCTACCTGATTAAAAAAGTTTGTCCATATTCTGCTTCATATGAATAGCATGATAGAATGACCGAACATTTACATTATAGTTAACTTTAAAATCAGGTTAAATCCACTGTGTTCTACGTCAGAAAATGCCTGTACCAAGTCGGGAATATGACAGTTGTTATCCATTCGTTTAATGTGTTTGCTATTTGATTAGGGACTTTTCGTTTCGAATTTTTCATTTGTTAATTTTTGTTATTTTACATTGTTTATGTACCAATTGTACGAAAGCCGAGAAGGATCATTCAAAATTCAAAATTCAAAATTCAAAACTCAAAATTCATAATTCATAATTCAAAACATAAAGAATTCCGATTCCGGTTCCCGCCGTTTCTTTCTCACGTGGTCTCTGTGCCTCGACTTACCTCGGTGAAGGATGGCTGCTGGTTAAGATGTTATATATATAGTGTTTATTATAATGTTTAGAAATGTATACTAATTTATTAATTGAAGTAATGAATAATAATTAGAAAAAGGCTAAAGAAAATTAGCTAACAATTTTGTTGCAATTACACCAAAAAAATATAGGATGAATAGGACTCTTTGAAAAACGGTATTGAAATATTTATGTTTTGTAAATATTTACCTCTTACTCATTTGCTTTATAACTGTTTATTTGTGTACATAGAAAATTAATGACGCAAGGCTTATTTGACAAATGGCTAGTTTTATTATCTGCAGTTAAAGTTGAACTGTCAGATTAATTAAGACAAGTAACGATGTTTTGGGGTGTAGGGTAATAAAATTAGTTATGCCTATTTGTTTTGTCTAAAGAGAAAGTAATTAAACTCTATGATAAAGGTCAGTTGGTCAAGATACTAGAAGCTGTAGTACTGTCACGACTGTAAGAATTTTCCTTGATTGTTTTAATCAGTATAGATATAGTGCGGTGACAGAAGTGTAAAAAGTCGTCTAGATCGCGAGTTTAATCTCCCCAAATAACACACGGCTAAAAATGGTCTTAACTTAAAGACCAATATGTCTTCTTTAGTTTTTGCCCTGTCGTCAGAATTTTGTACAGTCACATTTTTCTAAAAAGTCGTTTTAAATGACTGGTAGTATATTGAAAAAAATGTGTATGTTTGCTTATATCAATTCAAATAGTTTTTCCTGAAGCTATTCTTATATGTCAAAATATTCTATTCGGTATTTTATTTCCTTCTAATCAATAAAATTTGCGAAGTTTAGACTCAAACTTTAGTTTCTTCTTCATAGTATTAATAGAAAATATCCAATAATATTCTAAGCATACAGTATTTAATAAAACTAATAAGTGATAAAAATTTCGGAACCAAAATATGAAAAAAACCTGAAGAAATCAATGGAAAAAGAATTTCAACACGGAACTCAATCACTTGCCTTCCGTCACATTTTGTGTATTAGTCAATAATTTGCTCTCAAATGATATATGCAATTACTACCTTTTTCGCTATTATATACGCATATTTTCAATTGAAGTGCACTGATATATGCCACATAATTTGTTTGTATGTGTTTATATTCTATGTTTTTTCGTTATAAAACATCAAATATATTTTGTCAGAAAAGTCTTATTGTAAAATCAAAATAATTGACGGATAGTTTCAGTAAATATTCCGCGATATGCCAAGTCCTTTGCAACTTGCTCAATTAAGTTCAAAGAAAAGACAAAAGTCTTTACATTTTATGTCGATTGAAATTTTGAGTCAATTTACCAGTTTAGGGAAGTCGATTTGTGTATCTGCATTGCATAAAAGATTGGATGAGGTGAACATCAAGATGTTTCATGCCATTCTGTTAATTTGAAGAACTCCGTGCAGGCAGTTTATCATCGTTCATACTACAAAACTTAAACAAGTAAACATATGTGTTCCCCCTTTTAGAAGCTTCTAATCTGATATTTAATGACGACATACAATTATCTGACTGTTAATTGTCCCTCAGTTTCGGGTATTTGTACACGTTCTAGAATGCAGTCGTTTAACTGGAGCGCTTGTATAATGTCCATAATAAAGACCTCACTAAATTTGTATCAAATGCACTTAACAATGTCTATTGTACCTGTTTCATTTCACATAATATCTTTCTTTTCTTCTGTAGGATAGCAAGTTGTTTAAATATAAGCCTGTTGAGAATAAATTGCATGCAAGTTTTTCCCTAAAAATGCAAAAATATTTGTATCAGACCATACTGTTTGTAAGAAAAGTTAATTGCAAGTGTCTTTTTGTGCTCAGATTTGTTGTATCATGTCACATGAGTATAGAAATGATAAAAAAGACACAAATTTTTATTTCTTGTAGCCTCAATATGCATTTTTTAATGTAAATATGTGGCACGGCCTAAATTGACCCTAAATTTTTTCCAGTCTTACTTGGCCTAAGACCCTTTTCAACTAATATGATATGTTATTTGTAACTTTTCTATTAATTTAAAGTACTTTCAATACATATGTAAGGATTATTTATAGCCAAAAAGCTTCACAAATTTAAAATTGCTGGAAAATATTACATCTTCATGTAAGGCCCCCCTTCATTGAAAAACCTCAATTTTTAGGTGCAGTCTCATATAAATTTGACTTTTGAATAATTATGCCAAGTCTGATAAATCAAATGAGTACTCTATTGCTTTTAGTACATGATAAGTTATATATTAAGGCATTTAAATAGTATTTTTATTGCAATATTTTAATTTTTAAAGCCCCAAATGTTGATAGTTGAAATTTTTCAATTTTAACGTCAAAATTTTACACGCAAAGATGAGTATAGAACTTAACTTAATGTCTATAACATACATCCTGTTGTCATGAAACTGTGTAAGCAGTGTTATAATTCATTAAGCTTTGGTCATACCAAATTTTTTTAAGATTTGTCAACTCTTTCTACCCTATTAGGTCCGAGACCACCATTGTCGTCCCTTGATTTTCGTTGTTCACAAATATAGTCCCTAGTGTTGATAGTGGGTTACTTGCCATTAATTTTTATACCCCTTCCAAATTTATTTCTCAATGTTTAATGCCTCAAATTGCAAGTAGGGGGATGAAATTACACTGTAAAAAAATTTGGGTCCAGAATTTTAAAGGAAAATAGTGATTTGGTCCAGCTGAAAAAGGTTTAAAATTAGCACTTCGGAAGCTGTCAAAAGATTTTAAGACGCCCTAAACATACAATTGTCCATATTTTGAGTTAGAGCCGATGAAGTTTTCTATAATTTTGATATAATTTTTCCCAAAAGTTGTACAACACACTGTAAAAGTTTCTTTGAGAAAGCGCAGGTGGGATTTTTTTATTTTCATTTATGTTCTAAAAGAAATGCACTACGAAATAACGACATAGCTAAAGATGTCGTAATAACGACATGTTATGTCGAAATTACGACATAAAATATTTTTTTTGAATGACCCTTATCGGCTTCCGTATGAACATAACTTAGAAAAGGGAAACAAAAAATTCGGCTATTTTTGTCATTTCTAAAGGGACATAACGATAGAACGGAAAAATTGACACAACCCAGATTAATTTTTTCTGTGTTTTGTGGTGCAAAGCATTGTATATAAGTTTTATATACTATTGGTTGGGGAAAACTAGAGTTATACAGTGTACGGACTGTCGGGCGATGAGACGGACAAGGGTAACACTTAATTTTCTCCTCTATAGTGGCGGGGGCTCGAAAATAAGACATTTTATTCATTGTACGTTTTATACTGAATATGTTCTCAACCGACCAATACCGATTATTTCTGCGACCAATACTATTATACAATCATGTCGATCTGGTCTAGTCAGGATCGTGTTGAGATCGAGTATTGTTCATTTATAAAAAAGACGATGTGGTATGATTGATAATAAGACAACTGTCCACAAGAGACCAAATTAACACATAATTTAAGAACTATAGATCACCGTACGGCCTTCAACAATGATCAAAGCCAATACCGCATAGTCAGATATAAAAGGCCCCGATATGACAATGTAAAACAATTTAAACGAGAAAACGAACGGCCTTATTTATATAAAAAAAAAATGAACGAAAAACAAATATGTAACACATAAACAAACGACATCCACTGAATTACAGGCTTCTGACTTGGGACAGGCACATACATGAATAATGTGGCGGGGTGAAACATGTTAGCGGTATCCCAACCCTCCCCCTAACCTGGGTCAGTTGTATAATAGTACAACATAAGAACGAACTATAACAATCAGTTGAAAAAGGCTTAACTCATCAGATGGACAAAAGTTCAAGTGGACGTGGCCGGGTACTTAGTCGAGAAAGTCGAGTAAAGATCATGTAAGGATCGTAAATTGGTCGGAATCATCGAAAATATATTGAACTAGAGGTTGGATTCCATGATCAGTCGCGAAGAAGTCGTGAAGGAGTCGTTAAAGGTCGAGTTTGAGTCTTTTACGGTCTGGTAGCAGTCGGGTAGAAATTCCAAATGCAAACAGTCCCGATCAAAAAATTGGTTACGCTTGATCGTGGAAATTTGAGTAATCGGGTATAGAATTGATCTGATCAGCAGTGTGAATCTAGCTTTAATCTAATTTATATTGCGGTCGTGTCAGTCTATTTTGTGTAAATATTTGGTCATCAGCTTTTGCTCTGAAGCTTTCAAGATGTTAATAAAAAGTGTTAAAGAACAAATTAAAAGTGTTTTTGTTTATTAAAGTTATTGCCCTTGTACAGTGGAGATCACTTCTAACCTCTCATTAGAACTCTCAGAATAATCTGTCATAGAACTGTTCTAGACTGTCCTAAAACATATCTACCTAGAACAGTTCAACCCTAGAACTGTTCTAAGTAGAACTGCCAGGATCAGTTCTAGGGTAGAACTATCTAAAACTGTTCTAGGTAGAACTGCATGTAAATCAGGTCTAGTCGTAGAACTGTCAGCAGAAATTACCAAATCAGTTCTAACCGTAGAACTGTCAGCAGAACTGTCATAAACTGTTCTAGCCGTAGAACTGACCAAACCTGTCAGGATTGTAGAACAGTTCTAAATGACGTCACTGCAGTTAGGACATCTCACTGGTCACCATTCAGTGTTATAACTATCGTTGATAAAGCCACACGCAAAATATATTATATTCTTTTGACTTATCTATAGTTAAGACAAAGAGTTCTTAAAATTTTTCTATGAATAGAACTGACTAAATCAATTCTAGCAGTAGCACTGACCAAATCAGTTCTAATCGTAGAACTGTTTTAGTCGTAGAACTGTTCTAGTCGTAGAACTGTTCTAGTCGTAGAACTGTTCTAGTGTAAAACTGTCTAAAAGGGCGTCAGGATGACAGTTCTACATACCGGAAACACGTGTTATGATTTCGCAATATTTATTTTTGAGTTTTGAATTTTGAATTTTAAATTTTGAATTTTGAATTCTGAATTTTGAATTCTGAATTTTGAATTCTGAATTTTGAATTCTGAATTTTGAATTTTGAATGATCCTTCTCGGCTTTCGTACAATTGAATATATACCTATCGACTTATCAAAATATTCTTTTAATTAATCGTAGTACTTCAACATATTGATATTGATTGATGTGATGAAATCAATGTGGTTATAACATGTATAAACTAAGAAATTGTGATTTATTTTCTGCCATTGGTATTAAGGTTTATTTATTATTATACAAATTTTATAATTCAAATCGTACAATCTAATGTTATCATATTTAATACAATATAGCTATCATATCTGATAAATTGATTGAAATTGTGATATTGAATATAAACTCGAAAAAACTAATACGTATACTTTGTATAAAATTAAGAACATCAGTAAAATGGAATTGGTAATAAGTATAAAAATAAAATCCGAGGAAAATTCTAAACGGAAACTCTCTTATCGAATGTCAAAATCAAAAGCTCAAACACATCAAACGACTGTATAACAACTGCTACTATAAAAGATCTCCTCATTTGACGGACGATATTCTGACGTTGTTTTAAAGAATGCAAGTAATCATTCCTGAATCACAGACTTCTTAAAAATTAATTAATAAAGACATCTGAAGGATGTTCGTAATTATTCTATATTAGTATTTAATCTAGTGGTAATGTGCACTTGACACACAATCATCATGGGAGAAAAATAGTTTGTGATGAACACGTTATCTTAAACTTAACCCGAATAATTTAGTCGTTATAGTCCGCTGCTCTACGAAGGCTACATTCATGCCTGAACGTCTTCCTCGATAAAGACCGTCAACCGGAAAATTCGCACCGCTATGCAATATGGGAATTTTTATTGAAGTTGGCAGCTAAAGAAGGGGAGTTCCGGATGTTAATTGATGTTAAATGATGTAAACTGATGTTAGTTAATGTAAATTTAGTATTATCGAATTTGTCTTAATTGAACACACGTGTTTAGTAAAACAATTAAAAGTCAGTTGCGCAACTCATTATCCTGATCGCCGCCGATTGGTTCTCTCTCACAAATAGCAGGCGACGCGGCCGATTATCATAAGGAGTTCAAGCCCTCGTGTGGGAGAAAATCGGACATGGAAAGGGCTTGAATTATGAGACTTTGGTGGTATATCTCTATTGTAGGATTGTATGATATAATTGTCTGAGAATATGACCAGATGGTACGTCAATTCTTCAATAAATCAAGGTGTACTCAGTGCAGTATACGAACAGACAGTAATCAATGAAATGAATATATAAGTCAATCCTACAATACAACACACAAACAAACGAACTTTAACGTAGATTCAAAATTGGAAGTCCGTTAAAACTGAAAAAATCAAACATTATCCTAACCAACGACACGAATGAAAGACTTGGTACAGACATTTTATTGAGAAATTTTAACTGAACCAAGATGTTATTTATAACGTACCTCGTGTACAAGTTATACTGTGATATCTTTTTCTTTTAACTTCTTTAAAGAGTTCATAGTATTATAGACCAAGTAACATAATCACAGCCCTTTTTAATCGAAATGATTTCCAAAATCTACATTTTATAAAAACTTGCTAAAATTGATGTTTCGATCCCTGTCTCATTCATAACATTATATGTACAATAATGTTCGTACATGTCGACTGTAGTTTGTATAATATGATATGTTTTTCCGCGCAATAATTTGTCGTAGACAAACGAATAGTCAAACTCACTGATAGGGTCTTTGCATCGGAACTAAACACATTTATTTCTAAAAAAAACAGTTGTTGGCATGACACGGGTTATGTTCTTCTCATATATTTTATGATAGTATGATACTAAACCCCTAACGGGAGGGATTGTACCTGATATTCATATGATGAAGACATAATCTTTCAATCAGTTTAATTGAGGTCTGGAGCTGGCATGTCAGTTAACTGCTAGTAGTCTGTTGTTATTTATGTATTATTGTCATTTTATTTATTTTCTTTTGTTACATCTTTTGACATCAGACTCGGACTTCTCTTGAACTGAATTTTAATGTGCGTATTGTTATTGTTTTACTTTTCTACATTGGCTAGAGGTATAGGGGGAGGGTTGAGATCTCATAAACATGTTTAACCCCGCCGCAATTTTGCGCCTGTCCCAAGTCAGGAGCCTCTGGCCTTTGTTAGTCTTGTATGATTTTAAATTTTAGTTTCTTGTGTATAATTCGGAGTTTAGTATGACGTCCATTATCACTGTACTATTATGCATATTTTAGGGGCCAGCTGAAGGACACCTACGGGTGCGGGAATTCTCGCTACATTGAAGACCCATTGGTTGCCTTCGGCTGTTGTTTGCTCTATGGTCGGGTGGTTGTCGCTTTGACATATTCACCATTTCCTTTCTCAATTTTAACATTTAATTGTGATATGTTCATTAATGCTTCCCTAAGTACAAACGTATTCCCAATAGCAAATGTGTCCTAACGATTCAAGACGACGACTAGAACTGTAAGATAATGAAGAAGGATTGAAACAAAATCTGACAGAAAGCTTTAAAAGATAACAATGTTCCTCATTCTTATAAAAGTTATTACCAACAAATTACCTTTTGAATATCATTCCAGGACCCCAAAATGAGCCCGACACATGGGTTGAGAGATAGCACCGAGGCCAATATTGAAAAAGAAATTTATCAATGTTGGTTTATTAAACAACCGATGTACTGACACACCCAGGACGATAACCCCATATAAGACTAACAACAGTACGTCAAATATGATCATGTGTGGTATAATTATATGGGTAGTTTACTTCCGCTCATTATAGTAATGCCAAATGTATCATAACATTGCTCACTATAAAATATATATATTCTTATTTTTGATTGCAAAGTTAATCCGAAATCGCATAAAACTGCTACACAATGATGACAAAAGAAAAACAAATTAGTACCTATTAAATCAAATTATATATGATATATCTAATGAGGATTTTTGTAGAAAAATACAGTTTCTGTTAATGCACAATTACAAGCAATAAGATCAACGAGGGCTTAATTTTGTATTTAATTTAACTAACAGCCTAAGTCGTTTAATACAATCCTTACAGGAGAGATTGTTCAAATTAAGTATCATTTGATGTAAATCATTTATAAATTGAAAATTCGTAATAAGAAGGTTCCATTTGAAATCCTGCCAGTATGGAATCACTGACTACTGGGATAGTAAAAATAATTACAATGTTCAGTCATCTAGAACTGTAAGCCTACCTTTTTCATTATATCTCTCTCTTAGTAACTTAAAAAAAACTTAAATGAATGACACTATCGGTCTCTTACCATTAGAAATATCCATATATTACAGTTAGATATAAAATGACCGTGCATATAGATGTAAAACAACTAAGAACAAGAAAACCAACTTTTACCATTGAATAACCGGGATTATGTCCCAAGTCAGACACACTTAACATGAGTCGGAGATAAACAAAATGCAAGCATTCTATGTCCCTTAGCCTGTTTAGTTTCATGTTATAGTTTTTATATGTTTTTTTTAATACCTAAAGACATACTTACCTATTGTAATGATTAATTAAAAGGTAAAATCACAAAAGTACTGAACTTAGAGGAAAATCAATTCGGAAAGTCCATAATCACATGGCAAAATCAAATAACAAAACGCATCAAAAACGAATGAACAAGAACCGTCATATTCCTGACTTGGTGCAGGCATTTTCAAATGTAGAAAATGGTGGATTAAACCTGGTTTTATAGCGCTAACCCTCTCACTTTGATGACAGTCTCATCAATTTCCGTTATATTTACATTGATGCGTTAACGAAACAGACACAATAAATAAAATAGTCAGAATATGGGTACATCAGTCATCATCGTATAACAATTTTAAAAGGATCAATTTAACAGATCACTAAAACATCTATCTACAAACACATTCATTGATTTGTGTGTCTGACGATTTTTCCAATATTTCAAAATAAATAAATGTCATAGTACTAGTATTCCAATATGTCCAGTAAAGAACATGTTTTCAACTAATTATATATAATCACTGATTTGACACTAAAACACTAAAATTAACGAAAGTAAATCAAATTACCATATAGAATGCAAAGCACGAATTGATTATCAAACACATTTATCTACATGTATAAGTCGAGTGCAATGTATTGTTTCTGCAAACGTCGGAGTTTTTAAATGATGTGTTTTGTTTAGTTTAATTCATCAAAGTTGAAATTCCATGCATTGCAAAATTTCAGAGTGATTTAAGAAATTGTTATCATTGTAGTTTTCAAACATAAGAAACACTTTTTAGATAAACCAATTATCTGGTTATCGGTATCTTTAAAGTTGAAATAGGAAAAAATTGGTAAATGTTTATGTAAATATTTACGTTTAAACATCATAAATCTACACTTAACCTTTCCCAAAACTGCTGAGATGTTTCAAATTGAGAAGATAAAACTTGTTTTAAAAAAACGACAGACTTTTAATTTCGAATGTTGAATTCATGCATGAAGCTAATACAACAGTATTATTACATAATATAGACGTTTTGTACGATTCCGCAATGCAAATTTTCCTGGTCATTTAAAACGTTATTTTCTAATCAAATAAACGCTGTTTCCGTCATTACATTATAGCACTGCATAAATATGTTAATTATTCCTTGAATTCCGGTTAAAAGAATATGATATGTTGTTTCTAAAATATTAAAACAAATAATGTTTGTCATTTGTTTATGTGGTCCAAAAGTGTTTATCTTTTATCGTTTTATATATAGAGAAAATAGACTGTGGTTTTTCTGCTTGTTTTGTTTAATACTAGTAATTTTGGGGCACTTTATAGTTCGCTGTTTGGTATAAGCCAAGGCTCTGACTGTTGAATGCCATACTTTTACATATAATTGAAGACGAAACTCGCGTCTGGCTTACTACATTATAATATTGGTACCTTTGATAACTGTTTAACTGCAACACCTGTGGATTATCCTGAAAACCGCTATAACAGAGAAAAAGGGACATTGCACACATAATAAGATCTATATTATATGTATTAAGATCAATCATAAAACTTTTAAGTAGACATTAAACAATGAAATTTTTTTCATTTTATTTTTAAAATTGTTGAGTATATTTATAAAATTATAACAGATAGATCAAAACAGCATTATAAGATATACAACAATGGTAGAAGATCGAAGTCTTCAGTCGACACCTTATAAAAATATTTTTAATATGGTGACCGTTTTTTTTCGATTTTATTTTGCCTGTGATCTCGAAAACTACACATGTACATATATGAACACTTCCGATTGCGTAAAATTTCAAGAATACCTATATAGCTATAAGTCAAAATGGCTAAAATTGGTAGGTGACTCAATTTAAAGTTATTGTCCATCCAATATGATTTTTACATTTTTTTCCCTGTATATTTGCATATCATTTTGAAAACTATACTAGATAAAAAAAAAAAATTCAAGCAAGACAAGACCTACAAAACAATTATGATGATCAGTTCATTCTTCGACGCCTTATTAAATAGGTTGCTTTCAAATGATCTCTGAAAAAATAGTATTAGCCTCTATTCGATTTTTATGTATATTATATTCGACACTTTTCTAATAGTTATGTTCAAAAAAGTTTATAAAACCATTTATGCGTATAAGTTTAAAATGACACAAAACACATATTTGCATGTTTTATCTGCCTTCTATTTTGACAGAACAACAACGAGCGGTTGTCAAAACTTTCAATAATTAAGTCATATATTTTAAATCATTATTTGTACTTTTTTCATTGTACTACTGAATTTTATTAACCAACTAAGTGCATTATTGACAAAAGTGACTGTTTATTAAAAATTACATATTTTCTGTAATGGCCCTGTTTTTCTGTAATAGCCCTGTTTTTTTCTGTAATGGCCCTGTTTTTCTGTAATGGACCTGTTTTTTTCTGTAATGGCCCTGTTTTTCTGTAATGGCCCTGTTTTTTCTGTAATGGCCCTGTTTTTCTGTAATGGCCCTGTATTAATGCCCAGTTTGTCTGTATTAAGCCCTGCTTGGGTTTTTGATAAAGTTAATGAAACTAAGTTGTAAAGAGTATAATACCTTTTTGTATTTTATTTAATTTAGTAACCAGCAACCAACATTAAAGAACCATATAAAGGGATCATTGTTCATCCTGTTTTTTAACACATATCTCTTTCAACTTAATATCTTGGATATTTGGTATATTCAAAGCTTTATAATGGTGAAGTACAAATTATTTTGTTCAAACTAAACTGTCTTTAAAAGAGTAAGACAGTACATCAAGTTAGCAGCAACACATACACTTTTGTTCAGTTGGTTAACAAATGTATTAAGAAATGAGTGTTTTTAAATGGCCCTGTTATATGTCCTCGTTCAGTAATAATGGCCTCGGATGTCTGTAATAGCCCTCGGCGTTGCCATGGGCCATTACAGACTTCCTCGACCATTATTACAGACCTTGGACATATAACAGGGCCATTATAAAAACACCCATTCATTAATACCATAATTATAATTTTGTTTCAGACCAGGACATGGTATTAGTAGATGTGATTATTATTATAATAAAAGCATTGACATATAGAAATGTTTCAGAACTTACTAACTCAAAGTGTACATTCTCATTTTACCGAATTTTAAAATAACATAACTACTACTATCCGATGTGATGGAAGTTATAAATTTGAATTGGGATATAGCACACAAATTCAGGAAACAAATACGTGTACTACGTACTCAATTAGGAATATCAGTAAAATAGAATAAAATAAACTATGAAAATGGCTCTCAATAACCGGAAACAGTTCTGATTTTGTTTAAAACAAGCCATTATTCATTCTTGATTCCGATACTCCTCAGTATCAATCAATAAAGAGATCTGAAGGATTTTTCTAATTATTCTATATTGGTATTTAATCTAGTGATAATGAGCACTTGACACACAATCATCATGTTAAAACATTTTATGTGTGGGACAAGTTGTCTTGAATTATATTCCTTATGTTTCATGGGTGATACATCTGTACTGTATATGTGAATATTATGACACAGTGTACCCAGTATGAGTAGATGGCTAGATACTAACCATAGTAACAAATATATAAAGCAATCCAACAATACAAAGGGTGTACTTATTGCTGTCTGTTAGATGAACAAAGGTAACCAGAGAAATCAAAATATACGTTCATAATGAGATAAAGCTTTATAACAAAAATACCGACTCAAAATTTGAAGTCAATAAAAATTGAAAAATCAAACGTTTTCAACCAACGGAATGAATGAGAAATAGCAGTCGCAGTTGTGACTTCGAATATACATTTTCCGAAGATATGAAAAAGCTGAACAAAGTTTTCAATTAACCAGTTTAGTGCATAATACATGCACTACCTCTTTATTATCTAAGCAAAACTGATCCATTACAAACTAATAGGTCATTAATACAGGGCCATTATGAATAAACAGGCCTTTTTATAAAAAAAAAACCAAGGCCATATGGAGTAGATAGGCCATCATGAAAATAAACACGACCATCTTAAATAGTGAGGGCTATTAAGGACTTTTAGTTTTTTTCAATTCAAATACAATTCTAGGGTAACAAAACACTTAGAAATTGAGAGTTCCCAGGAATCATGGCTCAGTAGTTCAACTTACACAATACATTCCTAGATGTTAATCAATGTACTTAATTTTAAGTTTTAAAATCCAAGCTAATATTTTGTATTCTGTATGCAATAAAATGCTTTGAACAAGACAGCATTAAAACTTTTGTTACATTTACATGTCATTTTATTTAATAACTCTAAAGGTTTCTTTTTAATGTAGCATTTGGTTTAATTACATGTATACACATTTTAAAAACTGATTTTGCTTGGTTAAATATTACACATTGACGGTTTGGTTGATAAAAGTGTACAAAATGGTTGTTTTCAAATTAAACCTGTTAGTTTGTCCTTGGTCAGTTTTAATTCTTCGGACCATTGCAGGCAGCCTTGATCATTATAACAGATCTTCAACATATAACAGGGTTATTATGAAACCACCCATTAATTAATATTATATTATATTGTTCATAGGATTATAGACTATGTGACATAATCACAGTCGTTTTTAAAACTGGAAAGGATTTTCAAAATCGTCATTTAATAAACACCTGCTAAAAGTTTAGTTTTGGTTAGTGTGTCATCAAAAGTATCTTGCGTCACAATGTAATGCATTTCAAACTTGTTCATTGTCGAAGGCCACGCAATAAATGTTTACCCCTTTCTCGTTATGTTGTTTGATTGCAATCATGCTACATAAAAACGAAGAAACGATCTCTCATAGAGTCAAGAAACTCAGATAGGTTCTACAAATTAAATAAATGAATGACGGGAAAATTGTTTCAGTACAGTGCGACTGGTATTTGAATAATTGGATAAGTAATTATGGAAATAATGTTTCGTAAAACTAAAAATCTGTTGGATCGAACACCTTTCTATACTCACAATAGTGTCAAACCTTAATTGTGAAATGTTCATTTGTGCTCCATTAAGTCTTACTTTATTCACACCCATAAACAAATTTTAAATTAATATTTAGTATGACTAGAACTCTTAGATAACGAAATAGTAAAGGCAGTATTAAACAGGAGTACATAACATCGATGGTTATAAGATGCTATTCATTTTTAAGATTTATTAGAATTTATTTTTTTACTTATTCATGATGACAGTCGCATGAAACGGTTTCATCATCATAACAAAAGTTGTATTAAGAACACATACTTTATATTATGTTCAATGAGGTTCAATGCAGGAATATGACATTTCTAACGTTGTACATTTGACTTCATCGCACACAACCAAGTCTACAATTTAAATTTATTGTTTGCAACAAACTTAATCGTGCTATGTCATCTTTCACGAAAAATTGTTCTAATATAGTTTTATTTCAGTCAAACAATGTGAAAATTGAGTATTCGCCATAAAACGTATAATAATCAAATACTGCTTGTAACCAATCACTTACTGATAAATTGAAATAATAAGGGTTTCATGCGTTTTAATGATCTATCTTTTAAATATAACCCATGAAATGAATGTTTAGAACACTAAAAGATGCGTTTTTGAGTTTCATTTCGTACCAAACTAATAACAGATATTATTTGTTTGTATAAATCATAGGGTGATATTTGTTTGCATAAATCATACCCCGAGGGTATCACCAGCCCAGTAGTCAACACTTCATTGTTGACATGAATATCAATAATGTAGTCATTTTTACAAATTTCCTGTGTACTTTGAATTTTTCGAAAACTAAGGATTTTCTTATCCCAGGCATAGATTACCTTAGCCGTATTTGGCACAACTTTTTGGAATTTTGGATCCTCAATGCTCTTCAACTTTTTACTTGTTTGGCTTAATAAATATTTTAATATGAGCGTCACTGATGAGTCTTATGTAGACGAAACGCGCGTCTGGCGTACTAAATTATAATCCTGGTACCTTTGATAACTAATTATTTCTCAATTAAACACGAGGCTCTCACCTGGTAAACAATGCCTTATTAACTAAATTAATAAATTAATGTTTGTTGTAAATTAAACAGAGTAACAAAGGCCCTGTACTATCCTGGAAATACCTTTTAAAGCCTCTTAGGAACCTCTGGAAAGAAATGGGCATGAGTTCGTCCTACACGTGATTAAGATACAGTCTAGGTCAATCTGATGATTCACAATACAATTAATATTGCTATTAACAGTTTATCTGTATCTATAATGATATTCAAGATGATAAACACTGCAAAATTTCTTTAAAATCATCAATTCAGGGGCATTATACCTGAAAAACCAGTTACCAAACTCGGCTGAAAATTTCAGGACCGGTAGACCTTGACCTAATAAATACTTTAACTTCTTGTCTTATTTGCTGTAAATGCTGGAGTTTTTGAGATATAAGCCAAAAAATGCATTTAACCCTGTGTTTTATTTTTAGCCATGACGGCCATGTTTTTTTTTGACGAAATAGAAAATAAAACACAAACTTTATTTTATACACCCTACTGATCATTCAGTTGAAGTTTGGTTGAATTTGGTTGAGTAGTTTTAGAGGAGAAGATTTTTTTAAAGTTAGCAAATATGATGAACAAATTGTGAAAAATTGTCATTAAAGGACAATAACCCCTTAAGGGGTCAATTGACAATTTTGGTCATATTCACTTATTTGTAGATCTTACTTTGTTGATCATTTTTGCTGTTTACAGTTTATCTTTATCTATAATAATATTCAAGGTAATGACCAAAAACTACAAAATTTCCTTAAAATTACCAATTAAGTGGCAGCAACCCAACAATGGGTTGTTTGATTCATCTGAAAATTTTAGGACTGATTGATCTTGACCTAATGCACATTTTTATCCCTGTCAGATTTACTCTAAATGCTTTCGTTTTTGAGATATAAGCCAAAAACTGCATTTGACCCCTATGTTCTATTTTTAGCAATGGCGACCATGTTTGTTGATAGATCAAAACTTCGGATAAAACTTATAAACTAGATACCCTAAGGAATATTCAGTTAAAGTTTAGAAGTATTTGGCCTAGAAGTTTCAGAGAAGAAGATTCTTGAAATAGTTTACGACGACAGACAACGACAGACGACGACAGACGACGGACGACGACGAACGCCAAGTGATGGCATAAGCTCACGTTCGGGCCACGTGAGCTAAAAAAGTATGAAAGGTTGAGTTGCCATTTGTTTTTCGCCCAAAACATAATACAGAGAATACTGATAATATTAAAATATTTTTATGACATAATTCCAGTTAAACACCAACTAAAAAATGTTTATAAAAAAAGTCAAATATAATATATCTGCCTACGTTTGAAAATAATAGTCAGTTTGTTATTTTAAAGCCGGATTTTTCTACTTCACAAATTTCTCTAAGGTACATGTTATACCATAATTAACTTTCCTTATACGTACGCGTTTGTGTTCCTTTGGCAAAAATACGGGTTCACGGCATGACCATACATATACTTGTGTATGAATCTAGTGCTTAAATAGTTTTATTCCAGCGATGCCTCTGTATCGTTCATGCATTTAAACGTTATCAATATTTATCAAATTCTCAGCCAAGAACATTGGAAATATTTAGTGAAAAGTCTCTACGTATACTGACAAATCATTAGACTAAAATCAAATTACACATATAAAAGAAAACTTTTATATTTGCGTAAATGTATTTAAAATAATACTTATTTAATACACACTCTTAAATCGTAGATCATGATAAAGTTTGATTTCCAGAGACAAGTGTTTATACCAGGTTAAGTTGTGTGCGTGTTGTTATATATATGCGGACTAATGTTTGTCCTTTGCTATTTGCAATGATGTTTTCTTGTTACTTTATAAAAGTGACAAGACGTGCACACTTTATACAGGTACTCTTTTGGACGTACTTCGCTTGTTAGTAGGACAGTTGCTAGTACTGATTTGATCTTTAATGACAATAAACATTTGAGAACAAAAATAAAAGTTATTAGATCATGAGGGAGTCTTAGCTTATATCAGTAGTTCTGTATTTGTAACACACTTTAAAACGCGCGTCTGGCGTATTAAATTATAATCCTGGTACCTTTGATAACTATCAATTGAGGCATAGTGTGCCACTGTACTATGAATATTAATAACTGTCGTGGCAGCCAGCATTTATATATATATCGTGTGGTCGTGTGGTCTAGCGGGACGGCTGCAGTGCAGGCGATTTAGTGTCACGATATCACAGTAGCATGGGTTCGAATCCCGGCGAGGGAAGAACCAACAATTTGCGAAAGCAAATTTACAGATCTAACATTGTTGGGTTGATGTTTAGACGAGTTGTATATACATTATGTACACAGCCATGTATCACCATCATTGGTGGCGATCCGATGGATACATCTGTTGTAGAGTTGTCACTGACTCAGACGTACTTATAAATATAATTATTTTCTGTGACTGTATATTACATTAATTTGTAGGATCCTTTACTATAGATAATTTAGCTGATCTGTAACAATAACATCTTCATGCCTTATATATCATGTTCTGTAGTACGCCACTAGATTAAAACTGACGAGGAAAGGTAACACACGGCCAGCGAAAGCTATTTTTGAGAGCCCAGGTGGTCGTGTGGTCTAGCGGGACGGGTGCAGTGCAGGCGATTTGGTGTCACGATATCACAGTAGCATGGGTTCGAATCCCGGCGAGGGAAGAACCAAAAATTTGCGAAAGCAAATTCACAGATCTAACATTGTTGGGTTGATGTTTAGACGAGTTATGTTTATATATATATATGTCCAATTATTTATAAACGTTTTCTATGGACATGGTCTCAACTATTTCAACAATTAAAAAACAATTCTTGCAAAACAGAAAACTTTATGAACCTAGACACATTATTGTCATAATTGAAGTCCTAGCAAATAGGAAAGTCTTTAAACTGTTAGACACTATCAAACATCGAAAAAGGAAAAATGCAATTTCTAAATGTCTTTACAAAAATTGTACCTAGAGTTATATAATATCAGTTTAAAAAACACTTCATGTACTTAAGAATAATGAATTATTCAGTATATATGTTTTCCAAATTCACCTTAGTTCATTCAATCTGAATACCAATTTAGCATGGCTGAAAGGGTTCTCAACTTGGTAACATAATGAATAATTTAAGCAGTATTATACTGATTAAAATGAATTTTGCATTAACCATGTTTATGATTATATACCATAGATACTAAATTCTTTACAAAATGAAAAGTATATATTTTCTATATTGTTATGCATATTTTGATTGATATTTCGCACTTTTATTGTTTTGTTCAAAATTGTTTTTATAACATAAGCAATACATGGATGTATTGTGTTGTTAATAACAAATATTTTGCATGTTTTATATAAACTATTTTCTATATTGTCAGATCAACAATGTAAGATTTAGTTCTAAATTTCACCATATCAGTAATTGATATAGAACACTCTGAAGTCACAGATATAGTTAAATGTACCATGCATTTCCCAGTGACTGTTCGAAATGACATACATGTACTGTCACAAACGTCTTTTAACTCATATGATAGCAAAAGGGAAACAAAAATAGTAAACAAAACAAATAACGCCAAATAAGTGTTATTTTGACATGTTCTTATTTGTTAAATATCCTGGCTGCTTTTATCTAATTTAAATAAAGTAATTAAAAAAAAAACAGATTACATTGCCATTTACAATTTAGAGTTTTGTACATGTTAATATTGCATCACAACCAATTGTTGAGTTATGTAATACCTCATTATTGTTTATCCCTTAAATAATGTTGATGTGTTTCCATATGTGTTCGTTTGTGACCCGGGTTTGTTTTCACTTTATCGATTTATGACTATTGGACAGCGGTATACTACTTTTATTTAATCTTTTTTTTTAACATAATTCTTTATCAAAAGTTTTAGATTAATGATCACATTTTTGTTCAACTCTAAATACCAATATGCTCTTTTGTAAGTTACAAACTTAAACAAAGACAAAATCACATTGAATAAAGCAGGTTGCACAACTCATAAATGTAAACTCTACAGTAGGAAAACAAGATCCATCACTTCAAAAACGACCATTGTGTTGATGAATCCATTTGTGACATAGATGCACGTATAAAGCCTAATGATCTGTATATAGTATTTATTTGTCCTAAAATAGCCATAATTTTATTTAGGATAATCACACATGAAAATTCTAAACATATTTTGCTTTATATGAAATGATCGCCACATCTGCTCATTAGTTATTAGTATGTAAAAATTTGATAAACGCTGAATTTTAAAACAATGCTCATAACTTACTCCAGTTTGAACACAAAGTTTCTTATTAGTCCAACATTTTTATAAGTCCTTTGCTTTCGTTTTCATTGTACTAACTAATGGGATCGGTGTGTGATTTGTTATTAGCAAAACACATGACACTGATATATTTGATTATTATTATTATTATTATTATTATTAGGTCTTTCCACTTTTCTGTGGAAAGACCTATTGTTTTTCTTCTGATTGTTTTTTTTTTCTTCCGCCAAATTTTGTTCTTGCGATAAACATTTGTTTCGCAATATGTCGCTTAGATATTTGGTATATGATATCGAACAGGTTATGCGCTTTTGAAATTTACCCTGCGTAACCGAATACTTTTCTTTGTAGGAGTTATCTCCCCAAACACTGTTTTCCTTGTGATCACAACTCCTTCGCAACCGTAAAAGATTACGACAAATTTATTTTATAAAATTGCTCGTTATATCCTTCGAATGATTTGTCCAATTTCGACCGAAGCAATATGAACGCTCCATATGAGAGTTATTTCCCTTTTTGTATTTGAAATTTTGAAATGTATTTTAAACTGGAACACCATAAGTGATAGAGACCTAGGATCTTTTGATTTGAGGTCCTTGGTCCAAAAAAATGAAAATTTGGTCAAGGTCAAAGGTCAAGGTCATATTCTAATTTTTGAATTTGTCTTATTTTCACTCATTTTCATTAACCTTATAAGATATCAACAAATTATTTTGTATAAATTGTTAGTTGCGACATGTGGTAACTAAATAATTTTAGTTGAAAGGGTGCGTAAACAATAAATGGGAGTTTTAGCCCCTATCATATCTAGAATTATGTGTAAAGTGATATAACTTATTAACCATACATATTAGAGACCTAGGGTATTTTGATTTGAGCTCCTCAGTTTGTGACCCTGAAATTGAGGTCAAGGTCATAGGTCAATATGACGTTCTAGATTTTGACCTTTGCTTTTAATTCATATATATACATCATAAAGCCATTTGAACTGACATTTTAGACTGATTTTTAATATTTCAATATCAAAATAGATATTAACTGGTGGAGAGACCTTCAATTGTTCTCTTAGCAATTGGTTTTTAATTATTATTATTATTATTATTATTATTATTATTATTATTATTATTATTATTATTATTATTATTATTATTATTATTATTATTATTATTATTATTATTATTATTATTATTATTATTATTATTATTGTTATTATTATTATTAGTTTTATCATTGCATTATTGAATCATGTAAATCGAAAATTTAATACTGCAAAAGTTAACATTCCAATCTTATTGAATTTTAAACACAATATTACTATGTGTGCGATGAAAGTTATAACTGCTTACAGTAAAACAGTTTTACTAACTAAAAATTTCTCTCAATTACCCGAAAAAATTATGACTTTGTCTTAACAAATTTGATTATTCACTCCTAGTTCCAAGAATGTCCAAAATTAATTAATATAGACATCTGAAGTATTTATTTAATTATTCTATATTGGTATTTAATCTAGTGGTAATGAACACTTGACACACACTCTCAAAATGTTGGAAAGCTTTTGTGTGGGACAAGTTGTCTTAATTATATTCTTAACGAGAAGTAATTGTAACAGGATGCTGTTACGAAGTCTCCCAAAACAAAGATCCCATAACTCGCCATTCATATGGTTCCATATTCATTTGATTTGATTTTTTGTCCCATACAAGACAAAAAATATGGCTTAGGGGTGGGGATATCCACCATTTACAAGTATTCAAACAGGAGGGGGTGGTGTTGACCCCCAAGGACTTTACCTACATTTCATTTGATTTGCTTTATTGTCCCCTACAAGAATATTTATGGTTTAGGGGTGGGGATCTGGACCGTTTACAAGTGTTCAAATAAGAGGGGGTGGGGTGACCCCCTCGGAACTTCCTTTTTATTTCATTTCATTTTTTTTATTGTCCCCTGTAAGAATATATATGGTTTAGGGGTGGGGATCTGATTCGTTTACAAGATAATAGCACATTCTCAAATTGAACGGGGTGGGGGTGACCCCCAGAAACTTCCCTTTAATTTCATTTGATTAGTTTTATTGTCCCATACAAGAATATATATGGTTTAGGGGTGGGGATGTTGACCGTTTACAAGTTTTCAAACAAGAGGGGGTGGGGTAACCCCCTGGGACTTCCCTTTTATTTCACTTCATTTGTTAACTGTCCCCTACAAGAATATATGTGGCTTAGGGGTGGGAATCTGGACCATTTACAAGATAGTAGCACATTTTCAAATTGAATGGGGTGGGGATGACCCCTGGGGACTTCCTTTTAATTTTCTTTGATTTGTTTTATCGTCCTATTCAAGAATATATTTGGTTTCGGGGTGGGAATCTGGACTATTTACAAGATAATAGCACATTCTCAAATTGAACGGGTGGGGATGACCCCGGGGACTTTCCTTTAATTTCATTTGATTTGTTTTATCGTCCCAGTCAAGAATATATATGGTTTAGGGGTGGGGATCTTGATCGTTTACAAGATAAAAGCATATTCTCAAATTGAAGGGGATGGGAATGACCCCTCCCCCCCCCGGGAATCCTCCTATATTTCATGTGGTTTGTTTTATTGTCCTATAATCATTTCTGAAGACTGCATGTATCTATCACTTACAATTTTCAAGTTATATTCATTTGAAAATTTTAGAAAATAAAATCCCATAGGGTTCTATAGTTAACCCCTCCATTCTTTTTGCCCCTCAAAATACCCCTTAATGACCCCAATACACAAACGAAAGATTGATGGCTCACCTAGACTTATTAGGCTAACATTCTATGAAACCCTAAGTTCATCTGACCAGCGGTTTTGGAGAAATGCTGCGGACAAGTTCATTTTTGAAGTGGCAGAAGAAAAAGAAGAAAAAGAAAAAGAAGAATAATAAAAATAAAAATAAGAAGAACTGAGCAAAAACAATAAGTCTCCAAACTTTGTTTGGAAGACTTAATTAGTTAAAGGTGTTATATCTCTGCTGTAGGGTTGTATGTTATAATTATAGGGTATTGTCAGTGGTGTCTAGAAAGATGACGAGATAGTTACCATGAAAACAAAAAGTATAAAGATTTTGGCTTATAATAAGCTTTTTGTAGAACTAAAAATTTATTGAAAATTTCAAACATCGTTTCTAATCTTGACTACCAAATAGTGTCAAAACATAACAACTGTTTGTAACATCAAATCAAATAACACATATTTCATTAACGTAATAATAAGGAAGAACTTAATATCAACCTACAAAATTATATTGATAAAAGATAAAATCGCTTATTCAATTAACCTATCGGATACTAACCTTGTCTATTTGTGTCGTATAGGTGTAATCCTCTTGTCTGTAAGAGTGCAATCAGTTCTTTATTTTTTTTTTAAATTCTAATTTAAAAAGAAAAACACAAACCGAAAGGATGGTGCAGGTCGTTTTATGAACTTTTATAAGAAACCGGAAACGTGTGTGGGCTATTAGAATTAGTTTAATTTTTTTTTTGTGAAACAGCAGTTTTTTAAATAATTGACTGACACACAGAAAACCTTAATATCACGAAATCTAGTTGTTATACCCTCCCGCCACCGAAATCTTTTGGGAATAAAGTAATCACCATGTTTTACTGTGTGTCTGTCTGTCCCACTTTGTTCTCCCACTTTGTGTCTGGTGCATAACTATTGTATCGTAAAAACCTAATAACTAAACTTAAATTGCAATTGTATAATGAGCTCTGGATGTGTCAAATAGCAAAGTCTTGTCGATCAAATCTTTACTTTAACCTTTGACCACTATGACAGAAAAACTTATCCAATTTTTTTCCAGTTCATACGTTTTGTACTATAAAAAAAGGTAAATCAAACTTGGTATTGGATTGCATAATGAGCCAAGAGGTTTGTCGTATACGAAAGTCACTATGGCCGTTGACGTTATAAACGTTAACCTCGTCTGATTTGTGTCCTGCTTATGATTTTTATCGTATATCTTATGTTGACTAACATGGTAAACTGATACATAATTAACAATTAACAATTAACATAAGGTCACACATGTAGGATGAGTCTCGTGTATATTAATGCATAAGAATTTTAATATTTTCAACTAAAACTTTATAAAAATAAATTCCATTTTTAAACAGATGAGTATATCATTTATTTAGAAAGATCCACATATTAGGATAGCTTGAATCATACCAAATTAGAAACATATACCAACAGCAAATACTCACGATCAGAGTAACATTTGCATGATTGATTACAAACTTTAATTAAAGTTTTAACCGGATTATTATCCTTTGGAATTTATGTTATAAAAGATAAAGCGTGAACAACTTTGGGGATACTACCAATCTTCAACAAGCAGTATATTTAACAAATGTGTCAAAGCCAATTCCAACAAACAAATAAGTAAACCATATTTTTACAGACTAAACATTTAATCAGTATACATCCAATGACGATGTTTTTAGAACTATAACAATCCTGAATGATCACCAGAAGAAGTTGTGTATGATTGACTGTCCCTCTGGTATTTTTCGTCCCTCCTTTAGTTAGTTTTGATAAAAGTGGTATTAGCATTTTGTAGGTCATTCATCATTTTATTATTCATTTTTTTTTCGGAATGTTCAAACATAACAATATGTTCAATTTTAGATAAAAGATGAGTTTATTTCCATGCTATCTCGTCTTGGGAAATTAGGAAAACTTGTGATCGCTCAAATTTATATTATATCGAAGTAATACAAATTTGACAATAAAGCTATGTTTTTATTAAAACTATCACAGGAATATTGCAGATTTAGGATTGGGTATTTATATTTTGCTGTGGAAGGCCTTATTGCAATTGTATTTAAGAAAGAGTGTGCTTATTAAAATAATATAAAGACACACTTACCTATTCGAATGTAACGTTAGTGTCACGTTTCAAATTATTCCTATATGTTTTAATAAATAAAACATCATTCAACACATTATATGAACCCTTTGACAATTATATTATCGAAAGTAATTAACTGTATCGTATAGAAAGCACGAATTAATTATCGAACAAGTTCAACTATAAGTCAAATGCATGATTTCGTTCCTGCCTGTCCGCCAAAGATTGTGACGTCGGATTTTAACTGATGCATTTTGTTAATATTATATTTCATCAAAATTTGCAATTCCATACACTGCAAGTTTTCAAAGTGACTTAAGTAATTATAGCACTCATTGTAGTTTCAAAGATAAGATACACTTTAAACTAAATCATATGGTATCTCTGAAGATGAATCAGATTAAACGTTAAATGTTTATGAAATATTACGTTAGAATATGATAAAATCTAAACACTTAACCTTAACTAATGGGATGTTTCAAATAGAAAAGATAAAACTGATCTAAAATACTGCAGATAGTTAACGCACTAAAAATTATTGCAATCACATGCGTGATATGTAGCAAATGTGTTATTCATGTTACTAGAAACTTCAGTTTTAATTCTAGTACAGTTATGTCATTTTATATGTGCCTGTCTCAAGTCAACAGCATGTAATTCAGTGGTTGTCGTTTGTTGGTGTGTATCATATTAAGCATTCGTTTATTGTTTTGTACAAACAATGTATGTCGCGTTTGCATTGTTTTACATAAGTCATTTTGGTTCCTTTATAGCTGACAATGCTCGTTGCTCGAAGGTCGAATAATTGTTAAATGCTGTGTCATTTGGTCATCTTTGGAGAGTTGTCTAATTGCCAATTATACCATATCTTCTTCGTTAATAAGAATTATGCCTCCAGATTCTGCATGAGGTCAGTGTATGACATTTGGAGAGTTTGATGTATAGGTAAAACATCAGATTAATTTATATAGACATTCAAAACAATGTATGCCAACATTTATTTCCTTATAAATATTCAACATCTATGACTGCATGTGGTCCATGTGATGAAGCAATACAAAACAAATGAAAAGAAATAGGACTCATATTTCATTGTTATAGCATTACGTGTCATTATACGAATTCATTTGAATTTTTCTTGTAATATCTTTCATAGCATTGAACGTTTGAAGTTTGAATCAGTTCCGTGCCTCTTTACAATTTGCTAACAATTGACTACGCCAGTTGGAACATCTTATAGCACAGATTTATCAAGGATAGACCAAACAGATTGTAATGACAAAACAGAAAAGACATAATGATATCAACACTGAAATTAAAGACAAACAATACTTTAGTTTCGAGATCAATCGATTTCCTGTGTCGATTTCATTTAACACACAAAAGTCATGCGATAACAACAGAAACCTTTGCATTGTTTAGATCGACATCATCTGAACAAGAACATCACCACATGGGCGATATCACCTTACAAAAACTTTCATGGTGTTACATAAGAAAAACACTCAACAGTGAATCCCTTACCCTACAAATTCACAAGATGTATTTGAATTATTCACAAGGTTAAGATACAAACAGGTGCGTCTTTCGGATGTTACAAAAGATATGCCTATTTTGAGTGATAATTATTGTATTTGTCCTAATATTTTTTAAACAGGATTGATCACGTATCATTATTTTTATATCAACACTCCTTATTATCAATATGATTAAAACCCGATCTCGTATCGCTCCTGTTTTCTGATATATCTTGTGGGTTCCCACGCGACATATAAGAAAACAACATTGAAGCGAGATCGGTTTTTAATTAGATTGGACCATTGCATGTATTAGTAGATGTTTATCGGAATGGAAAATGCATCCCTCCAAACCGAAGCTAGAAATAGACAAATAAGGCGAGTAATAAATGTTGAATACACACTTGAAATGCTTTTTTGTCTGAAATACATATAGATAAGACGATAGCAGTGTCAATGGGACAAATCTCAATCCAAATCACAATGAATCATGATATCTTTTACACAAACGAACACAAAGATCTTATGTCTCTTATAGTACACTAACATTGAGAAGTTTTGCATGGGAAATTGTAAAACCAAAAACGACAGATCGATTCCCTTACAATCCCAACAGGATACTATAGGTCCTGTGAAAATGCGTAGATTTTTTTTATCTTCAGATGTTGTCAATTGTTTAACTTGTTATGGTCATATTCAGCTGACCTAAGTTTTATAGTCATTACATTTAATTGCTCGTCATTACTGTGATGAAGTCTCCCAGGAGACGTAGACACATTTTCTTTATTACTTACGTTCTTGTATTGACCGAGACACATTTTTGAATAATTTATCGTTGTTCTTGTTGTCCTTCCATAGTGTGTGTGACGTGTACAGGAAACGTTGATCATACTCTTTTAGATTTCAAAATAACTTTATTGTTGATCGTTTCTTAATTAAGAGTTGTAGTAAATTAACGATGACAATGTAAAGTTTTCTCTGTATGAGAACATTTAGGCGATTTTTCCTTTTGCTATTGTGTTGCCCATCCTATATACAGATATTTACCTATTTCCTACTAAATAACTACCCTGTCTAGTTCAACCTCTCCCCGTTATATATTCCCCCTCGCGATAATGTAGCCATTGGAGACCAGTGGAACATAACAACTGAGTTATTGGGGATACAAGTATGTATCCTTATGTTAGACATATGGTAATCTATTTCTTACTTATTACTCTTTATTTTTCCGGAGTCTCTAGCTCTCATTTTGTTCAAAGTATTTAAATATATTCCAAATTTTCAGACACCTTTAGAATAATTCGTTATACAAATTTGATATGTATCTGTTTATCAGTATCGTCAATGTGACACTAAGGCATATGAAATTATAACGAATTCTATAAACATATATGGTTGCTACAATCAGCAAAGTATAAAAGTAATGACTAAAACCTTAAATTATTTCTAAACATAATAACTACATGAACTAATGGCAAAAGATTTTTTCTTTATGTCTGTTTATTTAGAACCTAAATACTTATCATAGTCAGATTTAGACAAATATAGAAGGAAGTAAGGCGATACAGTATGGTTACCCATGAGACAATGCAATTTTCAATGAAGTTATGAAATTGATACCTGTTTAATGAAAAATAAAATGCATATTCAGACCGAGTACATTTTGTTCGATATGAATTTGAACTCTGATTTCAACTTAACGGACACGCTGAGTCAGATTTTAAACGTGCAAGTTCGCATGGGAACAGTAACAGGGAGACATTTAACTTCATTCATTTGTTATTGGACACACTAATCTTACTGCGAGCCGAACAGCATTTTCCATTTACTCATTAATGCAACATGTTTAGCGGATGTAAATAGATACGGGTAACCGTTAGTCTCAAAATGAGTAAAATTCATATCTATAAAAGCGAAAGCAACAAATAAGTATTTATTAAAAAGTGAAAACCCAAGGCCTGAACTAATGTACAACTATCAACAAATATAATTATCAATGTAATTTTAAAAACCCGATCTAGCATCACTCTCGTTTATCTTGTTTGTTCCACGCGAAATGTTGGCACACCAGATGAATACGAGATCGATTTTTAATTTGATGGCTCATTGTAAGCATATGAGATGTGTATTAAAACGGAAAATGCCCCCCCCCCCCCTCCGAACCCGTTTTTACGCGTGAATGAAGTGCAAAACGTAAATAGAGTTTTTATCTAGTAAGCAATGTAACCAGAATTAGAAATAAATAAATAAGGTGAGTTTTAAAGTTGAATTCACCCTCAAAATGTATTTTTTACATTAAAATAAATAAGAATGTGTGAAAGGAGTGCCAATGAGACAAAAAAGTCACAATGGAAAACAATTTTTTAATTCACTTACGAACATGTAGTTTTTATGCCCCATATAGATCAATAATAGTGAGATGTTTCAGTGATATAAAAACGAAAGACAATTCAGCTACAATACCAAAGGGATACTATAGTTCCCGTGAAATTTTATCTTCAGATGTTGTCAACTGTTTGAACTTGTTTTTGGTCATATTGAGCAGACGTAAGTTATATAATGATTACACTTAATTGCTCGTCATTACTGTGATAATTTCTCTCAGGAGACCTAGACACATTTTCTGTACTGCTTAAGTTCTTGCATTGACCGAGACACATTTTTAAATAATTTATCGTTGTTTGTGATGTCCCTCCACAGCGGTGTAATGCATGTACCGGAAACGATTTAAATACCATATTAGACTTCAAAATAACGTTATAGGAGATCTTTTAACAATTACGAGTTGTATCTAATTAACGATGACAATGTTAAGATTTTCTTGTATGAGAACATGTCGGCATTTTTTCTTTTGCTACAGTGTTGCCCGTCCTATATACAGATATTTAATGAATCAATAAAATTGAGAATGAAAATGGGGAATGTGTCAAAGAAACAACAACCCGACCATAGAAAACACAACAGCAGAAGGTCACCAACAGGACTTCAATGTAGCGAGAAATTCCCGCACCCGGAGGTGTCCTTCAGCTGGCCCCTAAACAAATATATACTAGTTCAGTGATAATGAACGCCATACTAATTTCCAAATTGTACACAAGAAACTAAAATTAAAATAATACAAGACTAACAAAGGCCAGCGGCTCCTGACTTGGGACAGGCGCAAAAATGCGGCTGGGTTAAACATGTTTATGAGATCTCAACCCTACCCCTATACCTCTAGCAAATGTAGAAAAGTAAACGCACAACAATACGCACATTTAAAATTCAGTTTAAGAGAAGTCCGAGTCTGATGTCAGAGATTGAAACCAAAGAAAATAAACAAAATGACAATAATACATAAATAACAACAGACTACTAGCAATTAACTGACATGCCTGCTCCAGACTTCAATTAAACTGATTGAAAGATTAAGATTATGATTTCATCATATGAATATCAGGCACAATCCTTCCCGTTAGGGGTTAAGTATCATACCATCATAACATATATGAGAAGAACATAACCCGTGTCATGCCAACAACTGGTTTTTGAATAAATGTGTTTAGTTCCGATGCAAAAACCCTATAAGTGAATCAATATTAATGCTAAAATATGCAATATTTAATTACCTGACAACAGTATCGTAACTATATCCCTTCTTAATAAGTCAATTTAAAGGTTTTGTTAGTTTCTGAGGTGAATACTGACAAAAATCATCTCTTTTATCATACATTTTAGTATTAAGCTTTCCGTTAGTGATATAGATATCAAGATCGAGGTAGATTCAGTGGTCATTGTTAGCATTAGCTTTATTTAAAGTAAGTTCAACAGGATAAATGTCTTTAGTATATATACTGCAGTCGTCATTATTGAGAGCCAAAATATCATCTAAATATCTAAAAGTATTATTAAATTTGTTTATCAGATGTTGTTTTGATTGGTCTTTGCTGATTTTTGTCATAAATTGTAACTCATAGCAATACAAAAACAGGTCTGTAATAAGTGGTGCACAGTTAGTCCCCATTGGAATTCCGATAACCTGATGATATACGGAATCTCCAAAGCGAACAAAAATATTATCTAGTAAAAATTTCAAGGGCATATATAGTATCAAAGCATGTCCAATTGACATAGTTTTTTGTTTATTGCTACTAAAAATGACCTAAAAGAGTTTGAACATATATATTCACATTCTGACTTTTTAAATGCCCATTTAATTAGGTGTGTGAATGTTTTCTTAATGAGAATGTGAGGCAATGTGGTATACAGGGTAGAAAAATCAAAACTTTGAACAGATTCAAAATTATATATAAGCATGCAACTTATCAAGTACTTCCAACGAGTTCTTGATACTCCAAAAGTAATTAATTCCACTACTTTTGAAGGCCTTATTTGAACAATTTATTATCAGGTTTTTGATTGTACCAAGTGTACTAGTAAGAAGAATAGACAATTTAGTAATGGAACAATGGCTTGAAGACGAAACAAATCTATATTTATAAGGTGTTTTGTGTAGCTTCTGAAGCCAATACATAGTTGGGACTTTCATTGTATTTGGTTCTGCTTGTAAAGCGGTAGCTAAAAGTTTATGTTTGTTACAGATGTCGTTTTCTGAAAATGGAGTCAGTTGGAATGTTGGTGAATTGATAATTTCTTTTTTCAGAACCTCAATGTAAAATTTACGTCAAACAATAATAATAATATTAGCAGCTTTATCAGCCGGGACAAAAACAAATTCCTTGGCTAGTTCTTTTAGTTTATGTTTGATACGAGAAATAGGTTTATTGTGGTTATTGTTAATAGGAAAATGTTCTTTAAAATGTTGAATACGTATATCAACTATGTTCGTTACTGAATTAAAAAAAGAGATTTTTGTCAGCTTTTTCCCGTTTTATCCATTTCAACAGTAAGTACGGAGTGAGTCGTGGATGATATTACGACACTCATTCCAATTAATAATTGACGGGGGACGATATTTAGGTCCTTTACTGAGGAATGATTTTAACTCTCGGTCTTGAACGATGTTAAGATCTCCTGTTATAACATGGGATATGGGTCCATAAATGTATTCGGAATTACTACAAAAACATGAATTAGGTGTATTTTCACTGATACATCTTTACGCAAGTGGTTATAATTAAACACAAATTTCCGGGTAGATTTCTTGTAAATACAACAAATAAGAGGGAGCTCAGTATTGTCAAAATATCAAGGAATTTGTTCTTTAACAGAATGGTTGTTAAATATACCGGCAATATTTACAAAATTAAAACCTTTATTGACATACTTTATTTTAATAAAATGTTTTTTATGATCTTCAGGGCGATCAATTTTGGGAAATAGTTTAGAATAACAATATGCACTATTTCATACTATACGCAATTGTGTTGCAATCCTCCAAAATTTTATTTAACTTATCAACAGGTAATGAACAGAGCTTTGTTAACAGATAATGTCTGCCGTTGTTTTTTTTAATAGAAATTAAGTCCGAAATATTGGTATGATTGGTTCGAAATTTTCTTTGATTGCGATTTTTTCTACGACCGTGAGAACGGTTTTTACGAACATGTTTAGAAACTATATCCAAAATGTTAACGGAATCGGTTCTTGATATATAACCAATTCCCATGATATTATCATTAAGACCGAGATGGTAGGCTTTCTGTAATTTTTTAATCCAATTTAATTCAATTATTTTCCGTGATCGTACAAACTTTGAATGAGATTCACCAGGCTGCTTATTTACTTCTTCTTAAGGTTGGACTGCTAAATATATAATAGGATGATTGTGCTTCTTAAGGTGTTGATAAATGGTACTTTTGAATTTATTGGATAATTTAAAACGATACAGATGTTCTTGTGTGCGTTCAGATAAATATCGTCCAGTTGCACCTATACTGAATACTGAATACCACATCCCGGTTTGTTTCATGTGAGTAAATAAATAATACTGTTTGCTTTTCAAGTTATATCAGTTTCAAAATCTAAAGAAAATGTGCGACCATTAAACGTGGACCTTACCGTATTGTTGGTGGAAAGACGGGGACATGTAAGTAATTTTTTGGCAGGACACTTATCAGTTTATTTTAGATTTATGAGTTTGACTGTCCCTTTGGTATCTTTCGCCCCTCTTTTATCGAAAGAAGGGTAACTACGATTTTTATTGTTAAAAATGTTAGCGATGGTAATATTTTTAGATAACCGATTTTGAAGATTGAGACGTGTGGATACCCTTTAAACGAGTTTAGTATTTAATATTTTTCCATTTCTAAGCTTCACATTTTTTTTTTTTTTTTTTTTTTGTGAATTTCATTATAAAGGAGCAAAGACTGGCGTCCAGAATATAAACCAGCATACAATATATTAAGTTATGTAAAAATGGTAAATCTGTTCGGCTAAAAATATCAAACGCTATCCGTATTAATTACCCGAAAAAGATAGGGTATATCAGGGTAGCGACTGACAAGCGACTAAATAGTAGAATGGGGCTGAATATTGAAATACTACTTTTTGATAAATATTCCTAAAGTAATGAACTAGAGAAGTTCTCGCTCGGACACACACTCCATAATATAGTATATTATAAGAGCATAAACCTGAAGCACGGTGAGGCACTCTACTGTCTCCACACGGCACTAAAGACATACTCTGTAAAAAATAAAATTGAGAATGGAAATGGGGAATGTGTCAAAGAGGAAACAACCCGACCATAGAAAAAAAAACAGCAGAGGGAATGCCTACTAGATGACTATCCTGCATGACGTTCAGCTTCGCCCCGTGATCTATTCTCCTTCGCGATGATGTAGCCATCGCAGACCAGTACGATATTACAACTGAGTAAATCGGGGGACAATATGCCTCCTTATTTTTGACAGGTGGTAGCTATTTCATGCTTATTACTCTTTGTCTTTCGGGAGTCACTAGCTCACATTTTGTTCTAAGTATTAAAATATTACAATTTACTGAGAACTGTAGATTAATTCCTGATAAAAATTTAGTATTTATCTGTTTATCAGTACTGTTAATGTCACAAAGGCATATGAAACTATAACAAATAACAAACCTATATGGTTAGTACAATCATCAAAATGTGAAATTAATAACTAAAACCTATTGGCGTTTCAATTATATGTGAACAAAATGTCTAGTAGTTGAAGTTTTGTCTTAATGTCTATTTATTTAAAACATGAATATTTATCATTGCCGGATTTTGAAAATAATATGAAATAAGGAGACATAAGTATGATTACCCATCGGACAATGCAATTTTCCATGACGTAATGATGATAGATAACTGTTTACAGAAAAATTACAACAAATTTTCACTCACAATCACAATCTCAAAGGAATACTTTAGTTCCCGTAAAAATACATAGGATGTTATCTTCAGATGTTGTCAACTATTTTACATGTACTTGTTTATGGTTATATTCAGCTGACGTAAGTTTTATGATCATTAAACTTAATTGCTCGTTATTATCGTGATAATGTTTCCTGGGAGACGTAGACACATTTTATTTATTACCGAAGTTCTTGTATTGATCGAGACGTATTTTAGAATAACTTATCGTTGTTCGTGTTGTCCCTCTACAGCGGTGTAATACATGTACAACCGAAACCATTGCAGTGTTTGGATCAAAAGAACATTGTCTGAAAGAAAACATCAACATATGGGCGATGTCATCTTACAAAAAGTTTCCATACGTGTGAGAGGAACAAAAAAAAAGCAATGTCGACCTTTTTTTAAGTGGAAATCATTTTGATTCATTACATTTGTTTAACTCTTATTTTTAAATAAACTAGGCATTTGTATAGAAAAACTACCCGTAATACAACCTTTTCAATCTCCACATGGAAACAACTTTCAAAAACCTCTCATGTTGTAACATAAGAAAACACTCAATTACGAATCCCTTAACCTACACATTCACAAGATGTATTTAAATCGGTCACAAGGTTAGAGATACAAACACGGGCGCTTTTCGGATGGATGTTATTCAAGACTTTTTGTTTTTTAAACAGCATTAATCACATACTTTTATTTTTCTATTTACACTCCTAGTTATCAATATAATTAAAACTCGATCTCGCATCGCTTTCGTCTTCTGATATGTCTAGTGGGCTCCCACGCGATTGATACTAGATCGGCTTTTAATCAACTTGGTTCATTGTATGCATATTAGATAATTATCGAAACGGAAAATGCATCTTTTCTTATGTAGAACATGGTGGATTAAACCTGGTTTTAAAGCTTACGAAACCTCTCACCTGTATGACAGTCGCATCAAATTCCATTATATTGACAACAATTAAACTAAACAAACAAACCTAATACGTAAAAATTGATTGGTCGAGAGGACTTCCGGTAGATGTTCTTGACGCTGTTTATTTTTCGATAGACGACGTTGACCGAACTTCTTTTTATAACTAACGTAAACAAGATGGCGGCGATAATAACACTGGACGTAATAATAACTTTTTTTTCACTTCGCGTTAATCGTTCAATTAAAAAATATACACAAAAAATCATTTGAATGATAAAAAAAAAAGAGTTTTTGTTTTTAATTTAAATCAGAGAGTAAATTTCATGGAGTACTTATTTTTGAGGTAACCGACAAATACATTCATGCGCTAGGTCAATTCAATGACACAAATATACAATTTACGTGTGAAAGAGGTAGCGAGTGTGGAAAAATAATTCCTTGTCTCCTTTTTTTAAGAATTATATGGATTAAACGCACTTTGAAAGGAATGTATTGGTGTATAAACTGAACAAATTAAAGTCCAAAGGACTTTTATGATATGTTTGGTAGTGAATTGGGCGAGTTTATACACCAATAAATTCCTTTAAAAATTCGTTTTATCCTATATCAAATGACGTAAGTGTTATAATCATTACACTTAATGCTCGTCATTACTGTCTACCAGGAGACATATTTTCTTTATTACTTACGTTCTTGTATTGACCGAGACACATTTTTGAATAATTTATCGTTGTTCGTGCTGTCCTTTCACAGCGGTTGTAATGCGTCACAGGAAACGATTTTCATAAAATTTTAGACTTCAAAATAACGTTATAGGAGATATTTACCAATAAATAGTTCTATTGAATTATCGATGGCAATTATATATATATATATATATTAGTGTTAATATAAAAATAAAAGATTTGGGTTGATTTCAAATGAGAAAACTCTCCAAAAATGACCAAAGACACAGAAATTAATAGCTATAGATCACCGTACGTACGGTCCTCAACAATGAACAAACCCCATATCGTATAGTAAGCGTCAAAGGGCCCTTGAAATCATTGAGTTACAGGTGACTTACTCCGGACGGGCACATACCTACATAATGTGGTGGGATTTAACATGTTAGCGGGATCCCCACCCCAAAATAATCTGGAACAGTGATGTAACAGTACAACATAAGAACGATTTTTAAAGTCAGTTTAAAAAGGCTTGACTCATCAGATGGATAAAAATCGAAATACATGTAACAAGAACATGTTGACGTGATTGTAGATCCCAACAACAAAAAGAGACTAAGTTCCCACTTGAGAGTACTCACAGTTATTGTCAGCTAGTGCAAAGCCAATAACAACTTATATAAAAATCATGCATCTAATTTGTCTCTGTATGAGAACATTTTGGCAAGTGTTTTTTGTTTCTGTTTTTTGTTATTTCGTTTCCCGTCCTGTATACATATATTTACTGATTGACTTCTGGATGACTACCCCGTATAGGTCAGCCCTGACTTGTAATAAAATCTCTTTCGCGATGATGTAGCCATTGCAGACCAGTGTAACATAACAACTGAGTTATTGGGAATAGAGTATGTACCATTAAATTTGACAGATGGCAATCTGTTTAATGCTTATAACTATTTTTCTTTCTGGAGTCTCAAGCTCGCATGTTATTCTAAGTATTTAAATACTCCAATTTTCTGACAACTTAAGAATAATTAATATTTTTCTGTTTATCAGTATCGTAAATGTGCCATTAAGGATATAAAACTATAAGAAATTTAACATGGTTGCTTAAAACAGCAAAATATGAAAGTACTGACTAAAACTTATTGGCGTTAAAATGATAACTAAATATAATCTCTTATGGTTGAAGTTTTGTCTCAGTGTCTATTTCTTTAGAACATAAATATTGATTATTGTCAGATTTTGAAAATAATTAATATGAAATAAGGATATATATATTGATTAACCATCAGACAATGCAATTTCCCATGAAGTTATTATGATTGATAACTGTTAAATGAAAAATTAAATGCATTTTACAGGCTCCTAACTTGGGACAGGCACATTGAACCCTGGTTTGAACTTGAGTGTCACACCTTGTAAGATTTTAAACGTATAATTTTCCATGGGAACAGTCCGAGGAAAGATATTTTGCATTATTGGTCCCGATTTTCCGACTGCGTGCCAAACAGCATTTGCCCTTACATCTAAATGTCACATGCGTAGCAGATGTGAGTAACCACTGGTCACAGTAAGGCTAAGAATGAGTAAAATCCATTCCGTACAAAAAAAGCAATCAGAAAGAAACTATTTATCATCCATCAATATACTGATGATAACGTGTCGGGCACTTATTTAATTATACCGCGCATGCGTGGGATCTAATTTTTATTAAGTCATGACAGTCATGACAGTGAATAATATACAAAAGATAAAAATAAAAATTTCAACATAATTTCTTTTTCTTCTGTTATAACATATATTTAAGTTCTACAAAATTTAGAGCATAACAAATCATTTATAACAAAATAATGAATCATACCTGGTAAAATCTTAAATTTCTTATCACAAAAGATGAAAAGTGTTAAAAATTGTTGTTAAGGACGCAATGCCGTCTCGTCATTTGGAATCAGGCATGTCAGGGCACAATATCAATATACTCTTTTTTTGCCCCGGGCAATTTTGAGGTTATTGCATATATACAAACCCAAGCCTTGAACATGTTGAAGATATTCATAACAAATATGTGACAAATTATAATTATTGTACATGACCCACCAGTGGCTATATAAATAGGTATATCATCGTCGTAACTAGTCCGAGATTACTCTGACGTCCAAACGGCTGTTTTGCCAGACAAGCTTGTCTCGGACTACATCGTAACATGTGAAGATTGGTTGGTTATTGGTTAATAAAAAAAAGTGACAAATATTTCATGCAAATTTAGGACGTGACAGTTATCAATATATTAAGATACAATATGTAGGAATACTCGATCAGGGGTTTAGGTCTTGTAACTGTTGTAATAGGCCATCCCGCACAATCAAACCATTGTGAATACCCCACATGTTAGGCAATAAACAGGGGTGGATCCAGCCATTTTTAAAAGGGGGTTTAAACCATACTAGTTTATATGTAACTTTTCAAATCATGCATTGATCTTCCAAAAAACATGAAAAAGGGGGGGGGATGTTCCAATCACAGGAACAATTTTTTAACAAGCCCAAATTCTTACTTTGCCTTTGAACAGGCTACTATGCAAGAGTGTGGAGTATTGGAACGTCGATTCATACCTGTATGCACAAATTTAACAAATGTGAACATTTTTCCTTCAAACTCTTGGGTGATGATCCATGATCAATGATTATTCTGATAGACATGTATTAAAATATTATTCATTTCTACTCACCAATAGCAATTTCCAGCTCAGCTTATATTATACTATAGTTTCCTTCTACCATGTCAACGATTTTGTGTAAAATAAGTTTGCTATTAGAAGCGCTGACACTGCCGACACACATGCGACATGAATGCAACAAAAATAAAGAGGGTACGGTAACGTTAAATCGTTTACGGGCGAAGAATTATTTTCCGTTTTTAATAAAACTTGTCAGATTTGATTAATTATCGTCGAAAAATGTCCCTAATGGATAGTCATTCAAATTAAACCAGCTTTATTATGCTGTATGCATGTAATATATATGTAACCTGGTCTTTAAATGTACTTTAAGTACAGTGTCTGACGTATAAACATTTTCTTGATTATTTATCCTATTTCAAATATAAATTTGAATGAATTTATAAGCCTTTTTCTGCTATAATATTCAAACTTTATTTTTTAACGAAGGCTTCTGGTATGTGATTTTTTTTTTTACAAAAGGCTCTCGAATTATAGACACATTAAAAAATAAAGATGGAAAGTCAAACGCATGAGTCTGGCAAAAATAAACGGACAATGTCATGACAATAAACGGAAAACGACAAAAGACAGAGTTATATATATATTTTTTTCCCTGCTTCAAATTTACTCAAATGCAATTTATATAGGTAACATAAAAAGATAAATGATAATGCATTCATTTACAATATTTAAAAATAGTTACATCTTAAATTTAATTTAACATATTAAGATCACGTTTTCAAGTGTTCACGGCCGACATCCGTTATTATTAAATAAGGGTGTAAAAATGAATTACAAAATAATGGGAAAGTTTCACTCGTTTTGTGTCCAAATTATTAAAATCTGAACACGACTGGACACGGTCTGACAACATCTTGACGTCAGTTTGTATCCATGGTCTGTGTTGGTCTGACACGGTCTTAACGGATCTAAACAGCTCGCTAGAAGATACAGTCTTAAATATATTGTCATGCCTTAACGGACTAATTTACCTAATGAGACTATCGATCCGATCGGAGACTTAACGATCTGACAAATCTTGACGTTTTCCTCTAGCGATAAATCCAGTCAATTAAGATACGATCAGACCAAAATGACCGTTTCAGACTGAAATCGTGCTACTAGTGGAAAATGAAAACCAAAATACAACTATCAACGAACATCTGATATCGCAGTTAACAGAAACAAATTCAGAAGTTACGTTTTCTTTAATTGAATGTTACGTAGATGTATTTAGTTTATATCTCTGCAATAGACGTTAATATTCTAAATATGATTATAATACAGATTTGTTAACTATACTGAAAGTTATTGAACTCTATCTTCATCGTGATATAAAAAAATCATTCTGAGCGGTTTTTCAAAAACAAAGTAAAAATTACTTGATTGAATGTAAACACAATGACAGTTACAATGTATAATGAATCGATGCAAGTTATTATTATTAAACCAGTGTTTACAAACAACTGTCTTTAAGTATGATATTACACCGGTAACATGATTATAAAGTTATGTTTATTTGTACTGGAAGAGAGAAATCTTATAGAAAGACAACATTTGAATTAAGTTTGTTGTAGTTCTTCCCTATTTGTTTTGTTGCCATATATACTTGTATTGACGAAATAAACAGAAACCAAACATCATTTGTTACTAACCGAGATACTCTTCAAATAACAGCCTCTCTTTGATATCATATTCTATTTTAGTCGAATAAAAACAAATAATTGACCGGAAAGAAAACAATGAGCTAAAACGTATAGCAAATTAAAATCTTTTGGTAAACATTACTCGTTCGACGCTATGAACCGGGATATCAATATACATAAATGTGGGTTTGATGGAGCTCAAACATCGACTCATTGGTTGTATGGTATATGATTAGAGACAAATTGTCCATGTATATTCAGGAAGAGATCAAATATGAATATTATTCAAACATTTAAAACCTGCAAAGTCGTCCGATCGGTAAAGAAAAGCGACAATTTCGATTGCCACGATAAAGGGACGAATACTTTATAGAGACAGAAACTTTGCGCTGCTGCAAGCAACTGACAGTTATCTCAAAGAATAGGAATAGATAAAAATAGAATAGAATGAAACTACAAAAATTAGTTGGGTTTACAAGAAAATTACAAACCTAAACGGTGCAAGAGCAAGCGCCCGTATGGAATTTACCGATTCCGTATAAATCGTATTATGTCACTAGCACACTGTGAAACGAGCTATTTTAGCATACTTAATATAGAGAATAAAGACGTATTTGTATTCAAATAACAAATATATTTTTCAGTTGATGGTATAGTGATAAATATGAGTCATTTAACATTAAAAAGAAAAGGAAAACATTGACAAGAATTGTATTTGTAATCAGTGAATTCGGAAAATATAAATATATGTATATAAATATATATAATTAAAGGAACAAATAAAAATATGTCATTAAAGTAAAAACAGAAGGCAGCATGATTTTAACATAAGGGTGCAATTTCTTGTATTCAGATTAAGTTAAACGCACCTGCCATATTCGGTATTCGAATTCACCACTTCATTGTTCAGAGAATTGTAAGAAGGATATAAAAATATCTCAAATAAAAAGTTTTCTTTTTTATACAAATCACGATTTTTTTTAAACATAAATTCATGGTTTATAAGAAAAGTAAACTCCATTAGGTTTAGTTATAAAATACACCAATTCAGTAAGGATCCGTATTGACCATAAGAAGTATTGTTCAATTTCTCTCTTTATCACGAATGTCTTCTGGTCATGACAAATGTGGTCCATAATCAAAATCAACTAATGTAGTGTTAGTAAATGATTTTCATCTCGCTTTTGTCCTAATTTTCAGACGAATTCGTTGATATTAATTTGATTTTAGTTCTACTAAGTTGAACACGTGTTTAGAATGATTAATATAACCTCAGGAATAGAGAAGGATGACCAAGTTAATCAGAATTTGTTTTCTTAATGAGCTGATGAGGTTCAAAATTACAAGTAAAAAACGGTTATGTCCAATATTTATTTCTTATTTTTGTTTAAGCATGTAGGTAAGTTCGTCATAGATACCAGGATCATATATAACCAGTCCATTTCTGTTGTCTTCTTGGTTTTTTTCTCATTTTGTCGTACAGCGGTCTCTCATATCGTTCTATGCGGTTTGAATAGTATTCATTTTTGTTGGTTACGCGTATTGTTCCATTTAGGTTGCACTTTCTAACTATGTTGATCTGAGCGTCATTGGGGAGTCTTATGTAGACGGAACGACGTCTGGCGAATTAAATTTTAAGCCTGGTACCTTTGATTACTATTGTAAATGCAGCTGTTTTAGAAGCTACACCTCTTTTGGGGAGATATATGATATTCATAGATATGTTAATTTGCTGAAGAACTGGTTCCCATATATGATATCTGTGTTTTATCTCATAGATACGTAACTTGGGAATGTTACCAGTATAGAAAACATGGTAGCGTCTAAAATATATTTCTTAGGAGGTCCAAAAGTGGAGACAGGGGAAGTATAACATTTGTGTATAAGTTTAAACTCTTATATGTTCAGTGCTAATACGTTTTGAAAATTAGCCGCACCGTCCTATATTTTGACCTTTGTATATAATAGTAATGCAGATCAACTGTCCGTTTTGGAATATGTAATTTTTCACGAAACTTCAAATTAAAAGTGGCACAGTGTTAGCCACAAAGATAGTTCCTATTTACAGAATTGTAACTTATAGTAACTGTTGTTTACACAATCGGTTGAATTATTATCTGTTAGGCAATGAAACTATATCTGCTTACTATAATAAATGTAACTAACAAGATGTCAAAGCAAAATCTACAAAGTTACAAACCACAAATAAAAAAATCACAAACAACTTTACAGTTAGTCGTGGAAAGAGTTCATAACGAACATATAACACATCTAATTGAAGCTTTTGTAATAATCGACTTTTGGTTTTATTGTTGAAGGCCGTACGTTGGCCTACACATGTACATGTCTGTGTAATTTGGTCTCTTACGGATAGTTGTTTAATATACAAGAATACCACTTCTCTATTTTATATTCACAACTTGAAATCAATCCTTTTTTTTTTAATTTGATACAAATTCTAAAAATCATCAAATTATTACTTTATACTCGACAAGTTCATTAAACTTGAACTCGAAATAAAGAAATATGTTTTATATTATTCAGTTTATGTTTTTCTTATTTCGTGTGTAGGCCACTCGTTTATAAAGAATAACTCATGATTTGTAAAGCCAAAACTTCGGGCAATTACTCAAAAACTCTTTTAACCAGCATGCAAAAAACTTTGGTCAATTGTTTATTTCTATCGACGTAAGATCCCTTTCAGTATTTTTTCTTAGATATTTAGCTTCGAACTTCAACCATACAAACATGAGAGATTTTCTAGTTTCTGCATAATTTCAAAAAAGAGGGGAAGGATTCTCAATAGCTCAAAAACGCTTTACGCACTTTTCATAAGACTTTTGTCGGGGGTATATTTGAGCAGTGCTCACAGTATATTAAGTTGATCATATGAAATCATTTAAAGCTTGGAGACGAGATAAAAGGCATACGTGCGTATTAGGAGCCTGAAGAACGATTTCGGGTGCGGAATTTTCTTGCTGTTTTGAAGACCCCTTGTTGGTCTTCAGCTATATTTCGCTCTTTGGTCGGGTTGTTGTCATTTTGACACATTCCCAATTTCCATTCTCAATTTTATCATGTTTATCTATATTACAGTTTGATAACATAAGAGTATGTATCTGCTATCAAGCTCACGTATAGTCTTGGACAAAAAGAAATCTTTAAATGATAATTATGCTGAGTGCTATTTATAACAAAATTTCAACGATAAAGAAAAATTCAGACAATCAACAGACTTCACAGGTACAATTCATCAACTTCGTCGTCTCATTATTAACCTCTTTTTTTAGTAAGGTAAGTGTTGAGCTGTCCATGCGTTTGATGTGTTTGAACATTTGATTTAGCCATTTGATTATGGACTTTCCTTTTTGAATTTTCCTCGGAGTTCAGTATTTTTGTCATTTTACTTTCTTCTTATATTCATGGCACCAATTTTATAACACCAGATGTAAATTCTGTATAATAAATGCTTCGTCAGTGAAGCTCGAAGGAAAAATCTGATCAAACCAAAAAGGACATAACGATAAGCAAAATAGTTTTTGCATGAACAGCATATTCCTAAACTTCAACTATTCAAACAAATTGTGTAGCATAAGATTGCAATCAAACAATTAATAAACGTATTTGCATGCTGTTGTTATTATACAATTTTTTTGTTATGCTTACTTTTGTGAAAATCTTTGACTTTTTAATCGGGCGAGTCATCTGTTTGTACTACGGAACTTTTGTTTGCCCGATTGTTTGTTTTTTGTTTTTTTCCTTTTATTCATCCATAAATTAGATAAACATATTTAAGTCTATATAATTGTTTTACCCAAGGTCTGGGACAAACTTTTAGTATGCTTATATATATCATTACGTTATTCTAGATAACAGAGGTCAAATTAACCTTGAGGAAAATAATTGTGAAAATGAGTTTTCTATTTTAATGCCATTTATCTTTAATGTTTCCTTTTTAGTTTCCGACATTATTGTAACAACGGATGTTCCTGTAAGTGTGCGTCTTTTATTTCACGTCATACATTGGGAAGTTTAAATCAGAATGCATTCAATTTGATAGAAATATGAGTGCTATATATACTTTGGTAATTGACACATCTTTCAGACATTAATGTAATTGGTGCAATTTATATTATTTCATGGTTTATTGATTTTACTGACACGGAATTCCTATCATTACATATATCCCCCTCCAGCATCTGCAATCTTTAGATATATCTTAGGTTGTCTTAACCACATATAAAACATGTTTATTTCAAAAATACATTATAATGAGGATATTAAACATTCACAGTGATTTGTTAATTATCACCATTAAAAAAAAAATTAAGACGACATGCCATGAATATATTACCAATAACTCTTTTTGACCTACTAAAACAGGAAATTGAGTAATTATCCGTAAATAGAAACATATTCTCAATCCATCGCAAACTGGCCCGAATACTATTTAAGGATGTTCGCTGCTCAGTTTCAAAATAAATAACTTTTCTTAAAACTAGTATGTATTGATAAGAAATAAATTGAGGAATCAAAAAAGCAAAAAAAAATATAGGGGTCAATGTGCTCGTTTTCGAGATATTAGCCATTTGCATTTTGGCGGGAAAATGTTCTCTCTTGATTTCGTATAGCTTTATCATTGACCAGTTAAAGCTCTCAAATACTATTGAAAAATAAATAAAATAAATAAAATTTTTACAAATGACTTAGAATTATACATGTAAAAGATTTATCAAAAGAAAAATGGGGGTTCATGGGGAATTTTTATGGCATTCAAATGGATAAAACCAGAGGATTCCAAAAATCTTAGAAAAATTCCAAAACATGACAAGCAGACATCCTTAAGGTTCAGTTTCAAAGATCCATAGGACAAAATCAAAACACACAAATTAAAATCATCTAAATAATAATTTGCAAAGTAAGATTTGTTGTTCTTTGTTTTTACAATCAAACTTTTCTTACAGCTTATATTTTTGTCTTTCTATCGATATTCAATATTGGTGCGTGTATGTGCTGCCAGTGCACACAAGTTTTACGATTAATCTTGCTTACATTACTATAATACAAACCATTGACTTTAAAAACAAGACAATGATTGCAAGATTCATTCATATAGCAATCATTACAAAAGCATTTCGCTATAAACATGTTATATGATCCCAAAATGGCAGAAAACCTTGAACATTCTTTTCCTATAGTATTAACTCTAAAAAGACCATATACTTTGCTTCGTCCAATTTTGACCATGTAGTTTTATTGTATAATTATTTTCCTGTCTGAAAACTAGTCAGATAAAATAAGATAACAACATTGTACAAAAAAATACGAGGATACAATGAAACAAAGCAGATGTGGAATCTGTTTACAGTTTAAAAAAATCTAAAACCAAGTAAATGTATTAATTTATTCCTGAATGAATGGTAAATTGCATAAGGCTAAATTCGAAACACATCCATAACCAATTACAAACACAATTGATTGAACTATATTAGGTTGTTTCGTTATACGTTTTTAACGGAATTTAATCTTTTCATATGATCATGTTTTTGTTTATAAAATATGTATGAACGAATACAAAAAAGCATCTGCTAATTAGAACATTGTTATCCTTTTAAAAGCCACATAATCGAAGAACATTTGATTACATTAGCTTATGTAATAGAATAAGTAAATTATGTCGTTAAATCTTATGTTATAAATCACAAACGTAAAGTTAATTGATATGAAAAGGTCATTGTAACATCTTTCATTTAAAGGTCAAAATATGTTTTTAAAGTCAGAAACAATAGTCTAACTTGCATATATTTCAAGTTTTGCTCTTTGACCTGCACATGGATGTGACCATTCTGACTTTTAAGACCACGCTGTTTTTATTGTACATATTTCGTTCCAACGATACGCAGTATATGTGTGAGTTTGTCCGGTGTATTAAAACATTTAAAAATGATCTCTGGTTAAAGTATTATTTTACAAAAGTCAACATACTTGACACCATTGACACTAGATTAAGACAATGATTACCAAATGACATAGATGTGTTTCGTTTCATGAAAACAGCAATCATTGCATAAGATTTATCATTATTAATCTATTTATATATTTCCAAATGTTAGGAGACATTCAGCACTCTTGTCCTATGGTATTAGCTCTACCGACACCATATACTTTGCTTCGTCTAATATTGAGTATTTAATTGCCCTGTATAATCATTTTTCTTTCTGATGACTAGTCAGATAAAGTTCAATTAACTTTTACAAAAATACTAGTGTACAAAAGAACCAAATGTAATATGGAATCTATTTTCAGTTTGAGAAGTATAAGCAAGTATTCAAGTATTAAATAAACCTTATTTTTTTAAACATCGTCATGTTTTTGCTAATGCATTATGCAAGAACGTTGCTTCTGCTAATTAGTAAACTGTTTTAACAATTTTGGGAATTAATCGTTACATTTCGATGTACAAATATGTTTTACAAATGCGTTCCGTTGTCTAAGCTCGACGTTAATTACATATTTGATTTTGGTTTCAACAGTTTTAAAAGAGGGACGAAAGATACAAGAGGGACAGTGAAACTCATATATCGATAATTAACTGACAACGCCATGACTAACAAAGAAAAATACAAACAGATAAATAGTAGTACAGAAGACACAACATAGAAAACTAAAGACTAAGCAATGCGAAATGTGTCACATTAACACAATCACACAGGTGACATGCCTAGTTGTGAAATCAACGAAAAAACACACACAGAGCAAACACCAACCTATGATTAGACAACCACAGTTTTCACAATTGTGATAATCCACTATAATACTGTTTGTTAAATTTTTGACGACTAAACCTTTCGTTTATTGAAGTGTATACATGATATCAAAGGTTTTGCAATGCCATAGGTTACTAAAAAAAACCACCCAACTTTGCAGTATTGTATGTAAAATGGCAACAAAAACACAGGTTCTAGTAAAACTATACTGAGTACGTAGTTGGTTTATTTGTGTATAAAAGAGATAGCCTGTTCCTATTTGGCTTGCTGCGTTTAAGTCAAGAACTATTTACACATGACATATGACTCATGTTAAATTTAATAAAGCATCTGTTGTGTGATCATTAAAAACAAGTAAACATTTATTTTCACTGTGTAATGGCCATTTAATCCCTGAAATATTGCTATTTAAAATACTATTTACAAAAATAACTTGCACATTCACGGTGCAGCTAGGTTTATTATTTTCTAGCAAAGTGACAAAGAGGTTGACATTAAGTCCTTTTACAAATGGAACACTTGTGTTTTAATTAAAATAACATTGTTAAAAACGAAATGAGTCATAATTTAAAGTTTGAATACATACTTTAAAAAATTGTTGCATAATTCATCAGTGGCAAGGATATAATTGTTACAACTTCTATATGACATGTTTTATAATCGGAGTTTGTTTTTATGAAATGTGGACATCTCTCAACAATATTATCCTACTATTGCTTTCATTTTATTAGTAGTAGTTTTTGTCGACATTTATTATTGTTATAATATTGAAGCTATTTATTTCTATTCTCTATTGAATTTATTGATTATTGAGAGTTCTACACACTTTGCAATAGAGATCTTTATAAGTCTTTTCTGTCCATTAGTGTTTCTTTGAAGTTATATACTAGTATATACATCTCCTTTGTCATGATTTTTTTCACAAGGTAATGTGGATTTTGAAAAGATTCAATGATCAACATAATATGTGTCTTAACAAAGACCAAAGTGTCAAATGATGTTTCTCCCATGCCCTTATACAGTCGTAGATGTTAAATCGTATAGTTGGTAAAATAAAAATATTTTCTTCCATTTGAGAATGTTTCATCACGTTAATACCTGTTGATCATTCGGACAGCTAAATTACGACATTCAGGTAATAATGTAGTAAATGTTTTTTTTTTTATTATTACATCAAGAAACTATAGAAAATGATGAATCTGAGCACTTAAAATAAATTAACAATACAAAGAGAATTCTAAAAAAAACCAAGTCATTTGTATTCTGACAGAACAATATTCTTTAAAGTACAATAAAAAAGTCTAATCAAAATTTAAATAAAAAATAATATGATTTTCAGTACAAAACATTGAATATGGACTAAAATTCTATTAAATCTAATAAATAACCATAGAGAAGAGCAGGTTTTATATCATTTCCACAGATTTACTACTGCCAGCTTGTTCTTATTGACCGCACTCATCTTCGTGAATATATAGATTGGATTATAGGCAATGTGTAAATTAAACTTTTCTTCTCAATTACGAAGTGTTTTATTTTAAAAACACCAATTGCATAAGTTTTCAATTTATCTATTACCAAGTTAAGCAGAACAAGTACATATTAAGTCGACGACATGGGTATCTATCAAGTGGTACATGTATGTAGAAAATGCATAACAGCTAATTTTTAAAAAAAAATACCACGGACGGAGGACAAATCAATCTATTAGTTCAGTAATTTTCGTTGTTGCCCTTTCATTATGTGACTAAAGAACAAATTCCAAAGAAGGGGTAACAATTGTATCGAAAAGGGAAAATCGACTGCACTTTTTTATGTTTGAGTTGAATATTTTGTCTTGAAATCGTACAAAGCAAGAATATTTCATACATCATCTCGCTTCAGATTTTATCATTTTTATACATCAAAGCTACAGTTTGACTTTATAACATAAAAACATCACAGTACAAAAAGATGAAATATATGGGTCAAGTGAAATACCTATCCAATGAATCACAAAAACAGAGTAGGTGTGTTCGAAAAAGTATGTTTTTACTAAAAGTACTTGACTACAGTCTTTTAAGTTGGATGATGAAAATACATATCTTCGGGGAAAACAATTGTGTGTTTAAACTAAGGTTTATAGTCTTCAATCAAACAATAGTTTTAAGTTGAATCAATGCAGACACGATCATTTACTTATGCTCATTAGCTAGTAGATACATTTGTTTTTTTTAAATACAACTGACATATAAGGATCGTAATGGTGCTATGTGGACAAATTTATCGGTTTTCAAAAGCAAAATTGGCAGCGCGTCATCCCTACAATGGCTTCCATTTCTATGATTGTGAAAATGAACTGGCGTAATGGGAAGACAATTTTGACGAAGTAGCATCCTGACTGTAAAGGTTGCAAATCTTTCAATTACATTAATTTGTTGTTCAGCTAAATACTTTCGACATTAGAAATTATTTTTCATGAAAAATAGTTAAATCGCCGATATATTACTTTCAATTCATCATGCATTGCATCGGCAAAAGCCATCATTTTTCGGTATGGAACCAGTCTATGATTGACAAAGGGAAGTAATTTGTTAAGAAAGTGTGTAATAACTACATAAAAAATAATTTCTGATATCAAAAGTATTTAGCTGAACAACAAATTAATGTAATTAAAAGATTTGAAAACCTTAAAGATTACTCACATTACGCACAGGTAAATTTGTTCTTTCTGCTAGCTTTCCATTGTAAATAAAAAATTCTGTCCCTCATGAGAGAGACAACTAAAAGAAGGGATCTCTAATTACAGGGTCAATTACGGGAATTGGCAAATACTGTAGCCTATTGACACTGATTCCAAAAATTTTTGGTTATATATATTTTTACAATCAAAAAGTACAAAAACATAGCTATTTCCGGTTTACAAAGGGTCATATCCGGTTTCTTTTTCAAGGTCATTTGGCTTGCAACTAAATGCAAAAAGTCCCATGGCTTTATCATGTATACATATGACTTAAAAGCAAAGGTCAAATTCTAGAACGTTAATTAGACCTATGACCTTGAGCTCAATGTCAAGGTCATCAACCAAGGACCTCAAATCACAAGACCCTATATCTTAATTATATTTGGTTCATGAGTTATATCACCATATGCTGTTTTTTAATTAAAGAGGGAAGAAAACTTTAATTTGATGTTATCGCACCATTAAAACTATTATATCTGTGTTACGACATAACAACTAACAATTAAGCAAACATATGTTGTCGATATAATATATCGTGTTTGATAGTGGTGAAAGTAAGCCAAATTAAAAATTAAGAAATGACCTTGACCTTTGACCTTGACCATATTTTCTTTTTTTTTTGGACCAAGGATCTCAAATCAAAATACCATAGGTCACTTTTACTTATGGTTTGCCAATTACAATTACATTTTTCTTAATAAAAATACAAAAGGGGAAATAACTACCATGTGTAGTCTCCGGACCGCTTCGGTCAAAATAATTTTTAAGATCCTTAGAATATATAGAACGAGCAAATTGGTGAACTAATTTTGTCGTTATCTTGAATGGTTGCAAAGGAGATTTGTACACAAAAAAAAAACAGTGTTTTGGGAGATAACTCTTACAAAAAAAGTCTTTGGCTTAACAGGGTCAGTTTCGAAATCGTAATAACTGTTCGATATCATACGCAAAATATCTGAGCGACATCTTGGGAAACAAAAAAGCACCGTCAGAAAAAAGTGGCGGAAGACAAATAAAATAATAATGAAAAATAAATTGTTCAGAGAACAATTGAAGGTCTTTATACCAAAAACCAGCGTAATTTCCAGCGTCAAATGATAGCTTATTTAACGCTGATTCCAAAAATATATGGTTTCTATGAAATATTTTTTAAATAAGGGTGATAAATTGTTACTTCCGGTTTGAAAAATGTTTCTTCTGGTTTAATTTGAAAGTTTAGTTGTCACTGATTCCAAAAATGTCTCGTTTTATATACTTTAATCTTAAGAAAGTACAAAAAATAGCTACTTCCGGTTTACACAAGGCCACTTCCGGTTGGCTTTTCCAAGGTAAATGGCAGGAAACCTAATGCAAAAAGTCCCATGGCTTTATCATGTATACATATAAGGTAAAAGCAAAGGTAAAAATATAGAACGTCAATTTAACCTATGACCTTGAGCTCAATTGCAAGGTCATCAACCAAGGACCTCAAATCAAAAGACACTAGGTCTAAATTATATTTGGTTCATGAGTTATATCACCATATGCATATTTTCAAAAAAAGAGGGGAGAAAACTCTAATTTGAAGTAAGAGTACCCTTTAAACTATGTTCCGACATGTCGCAAATAACAATATGTTGTCGATATCTTATATCGTGTTTGAAAAGAGGTGAAAATAAGCCAAAATTCAAATTCAGAAATGACTTTGACCTTGACCCTATTTTCTTTTTTTTTTTTATCCAAAGACCTCAAATCAAAAGAACCTAGGTCTCTATCACTTATGTTTTACCAATTACAATTACATTTTACTTATTTTAAATACAGAAGGGGAAAAAACTCTCATATGAAGTTTCCAGACCGCTTCGGTCAAATCTATTTTTAAGATCCTGAGGATATAACGAGCATATTAATGAAATAATTTTGTCGTAATCTTTAACGGTTGCGAAGGAGATTTATACACAAGAAAAACAATGTTTGGGGAGATAACTCTTACAATAAAAAGTGTTCGGCTTAACAGGGTCAGTTTCAAAATCGTAATAACTGTTCGATATCATTCGCAAAAAATTTTAGCGACATCTTGCGAAACAAAAAAGCGCCGTCAGAAAAAAGTGGCGGAAGAAGAAATAAATAATAATAATTATAATCAGCAGAAGAAAACAATAGGTCTTTCCACAGAAAAATGGAAAGACCTAATAATTATAATCAGAAAAAAAAACAATAGAAAAGTGGAAAGACCGAATTATAATAAAAGAACCTCATGATCTCCATATAATACGATCTGATACGTAGTCATGTTATGCTTCTCTTGCATATAACTTATTAGATGAAGAAAAGAAAAAGAAAAAATAGGATGCAATTCATGCATCAACCACCATGCGAAATCATACTAAAAATATAGGAAAAGTTAAAAGGGGCATTATGCAAATTATCAAATCAAACATCTATATAAGGCAACGTACAAATAGATAGAGGAAGATGTGGTGTGAGTGCCAATGCATGTTATGTGTAATATTAGAGACATACATATCGTTACGTTCAACTCGTCCATGTATGGTCTATTTCTGTACTTCATTTTCGTAACTTTCTTCAATACCCTTTCAGAGCCAGGAGCACATCCAGGTCAGCAAAGTTCTTATAATGTACATTTACATGCGCGCACGTTATGTTGAGATATATGATATATATAATGGAAAAGTGACTATTTGACTGCTGAGTAATTAGAAGTGAAACTTGGTAAAGTTACAAACGAAACGCTCGTAATATATTTTAGTTTAATTCGTCAGTCTACAAGTCTGTGTCAATATCATGAAACAGATTCCGATATTAAGCAACTTTCTTGTTTTTGGGAGTATTAAAGTTTAAAGTGGTCTTGGATAAGATGCAATCTCTCACCGAAATGTAGATTATTGAATAAAAGGACATCATCAATTCAACCATGATAAGAAATACTTTGCAAAGAAAACAAAACCAAACAAAGTGTACGCTAATGCACCTTCTTTAGGAGCGTCGAACGCCGATTAATTGAAAGTCGTAGGGGTTATGTAAGAAATATGACAGATAACTTGATATTTATTACAACTGAAATATATAAAAAGACATTTTTTTCGATTGATCTGAACATTTACTTATTTATTCTATTATTCAATAATCAATTGAATTATTCATTAATATTAATATTTATTTATTCATTTATTTTATTCAAATCGTTATTTACATTCTTATAATGAACACGGTAGCTCTGTATTATACAAATTTAGCCTTTGTATGAGGTCGATACAAGGATATATTGACCTAAAAGAAGTATATTGACTGAAGTCGAAGTCCGAGGTCGATATACTTCTTTGGGTTGATATATCCTGTATTGACATTATACAAAGGCTATATTTGTTATATTATTAATTTCCGACCATATTTGTATCAAAATCGTCATTTGATTTTGTAGGAATTTTATAGATATCATATTGTCTCCTTTACAATACCAATATATTAGTTGTTATTTCATTTACTTTTTTTGTTTGTTTGAAATCTTATGTATTTTAAGATCCTTAAGTTTTTTTTCGTCAAATAATATCGATCAGTTATCTTTGTTTCAAAAGTTTAACAATATCCTGAAATTTATTGCATGACGTCACAAAGTAAATCGGTTTTTGGATATTCTACAAATAACCGTGCAATATGCTTTTTGCTGTGCAATATGCTTTTTGCTATCCGCCGTTTTCTCTCCAAATTCCAAAAATATAGTTTAGCATATGACTATCCCTAAACGAATCAAGTTTATTAAAATATACGAATTAATAATTTTATACCATATTTTGTATTTATGTTCATGTATATTCATACTCTCCTTTAGGAGGATAATAAACATAATATATATATATGAACGTCGAAATCCAATTAATTTAAAGTCGTACTTGTTAGGAACCAAATCATGTTATGAGCTATATGACCAGAAATAACATAAAATAGTCAAGTCCATCTAATGTAGCAATGAAAAGTTAGGAAAAATAATACAAATTTACCATATATAATACATATTACATTCCCCTTTTCCTTGCTTTCTTATGAATCAAGTCTTTAATTCGCGTTATATGTACATACTTATGTAATCAGTATCTTCCAATGATTTGATTTCCAGTCGTTTAAATGGTTAAACAAAGCTAATTTTGGTATATGCATGGCATTTTTATGTATTTAATTGCTATAAAGTATTGCAACAAGGGGTGTAAAAATTTTACATATCTCCCGCAAATTTGTTACAAACTAGAATTTCAATCCCTTGGAGTGATAACTTTCCCATCACTGTTTACATATATCTATCAAGAGATTACATAAAAATGATATGTCTTTCGCCTAATGTGTTTGTATAACTACGTCCAACACTTCGTGCGAACAAATGGGTTTGTAAACACGTCAATAATTTCTTATTCTGTAGACGGTCTGGCTTTGAAAACACCGACTTTCAAACAGAAATAGCCCATTAAAAATGTAAAATTTGCAATTTGCTATCTAAAACAAGTTTTATTGCACAATAAATTTCATATTTGAAAAATCCACCAAAACAAAATGCGAAACTACAAGTCTTATTGTGTATTGCTACCTTGGTCAACGGATTTTTTTTAGACAGGTTTGTTATCAATTATGTTAGTGCAGAAGTACTTTCATCTGAGTTGATAATGCTTCAGTGTACAATTTGAGTAAGTAAAGCCCTCCTCTCACAAGGGACAATAATGCTACAGCACATCATAAAAACAAATGCAAAAGACGCGATTTTAAAGAGAGGTACATGCACAAAAACAAGTACATCGTTTTCAATTCAAATATCTAGTTTTTAGGAGATACTGCATTCTGTCTATTGGTTGATGGAGCCAGTGTGTGATGCTTGAAATATATTTTAATATCAAAATAAGAAAACCGAGAACGGACAAGACATAAATTTTATAACTTAAGATATATTCTCAAAAAATTGTGTTAATTAACAACGTGTTAGCGTATGTGATACAAGCATTTTGTAGTTTGTAAAATTACAAAACTGGTTTGATTATGAAAAGCTATGGAGATCGAATCTTGAAAGCTTATTTCAAACGTCGTTTGTACGAACAATTAACCATATAAGATATGCCTCTTAACACTGAATTATTTTATATGGTTTACAAACAATCTTTCAGTTAATAAGGGTGTACGATTTGTAAGTACAATCCTCCTCTAACCAGGGAGAGGGGTTAAACAGCACATAAAAAACAAAATGGCAAACATAAATGATTATCTTTCAGTTATAATTTCAACAGATGATAATGCCCTCTTTATAAACTACAAAAAAAAGAATCGATTATTTAAAAGAAGGCAATTTGATTTAATTATATATATGAATCAAATAATAGCGTCTTATAATTAAAAGCAATAAAGTTTGCAAATATGAAAATAAGGAACAGAGATCTATTTCATTTTAACAATGCATGTTGTCCTCAATCCGAATATTTGGCAATCAATAAACAAAAACTAAAATGTACTTTTCATTTCTGTTACATGATTAATTACAGTGCTTATTTTTTTCTATAATCTAGAAAAAAATGAATAGGATCGCTAAAAAGATAAATTCTGAATCAGGTTTTAATTTCATTCACTGGTAACAGCTTTTAAGTTAACAACTTCTCAGTAAGGTTCTACGATTCCTGTGATTGTGCAATGAGGTTTACATTATGGCAATTATAAAAGTACCATTAACATTACTAGGTCGTCCGTTTAACGACCATAATCAATTTAGTTATTTCAGTATTAGTACATTTTGTTTCTAGGGCATATGCTGTTTCTATTTAAAGTATAATTTTTATCGTGGGATTAAGATTGATAAAATTATGTCAGGCTTCATAATATATAAATATATCAATATATAAATAATTGTAGGAACTTAAAAAAATTACACCTTTGTTACGCAAGTGTTAACGATCATGTATACCTCCACAATATCTACAATTGATTGTCTTTCTGGGTATTTAATCTGAAGAGTAACTTCATAAAAAATAAAAAATGTCCATAATTGTACGTTTTTAGTTCACGTCATAGTTTGGGATGTTTAAATCAAAATGTATTCAACAAAATAGAAATATGAGTTGCTATATTTACTTTGATAATTTATGCATCTTTCAGACATTAATGTAATTGATGCAATTTATATTATTTCATTGCTTAATGATTTTACTGACACGGTATTCCTGTCATTACATATATCTCCCTCTAGCATCTGCAATCTTTAGATATTTCTTAGGTTTTCTTAACCACATGTCAAACATGTTTATTTCACAAATACATTAAAATGAGGATTTTAAACATCTCACAATAAAATGTTAATTATCACTGGCAAAGAAAATAATTAAGATGATTGGCTATGAATCTTTTTCTCATAAGTTTTACATCCTGACCTAATAAAACTGGAATTTAAGTAATCATCCGTAAATATAAACATATTCCAAATTTCTGCGCAAACTAGTCTGAATGGCTGAATGATATATACAGTTAAGTTTCAACGATCCATTTGACGAAATCAAAACACACATGTCAAATGATATATTAATTTGTAAAGAAAGATGTGTTAACTAAGTTATCGAGTGTATCATTAGCTAATTATATAGTCAGTGCTTCAGAACTTACATTATTTATAACTACATTACAACATTATACGTTGAGAAATTAAGAAACTGTTGGGAAAGTATGTTTCCAACTTTTTGAATGACTAACCATTAAACCAGTCAGACAGTCAGAAGTAAGGAAAATGGCAGTTGTTATCGAATAGTTCGTTGCTATGTATGTTGACGTTTGTTTTGTTGCACTTCAGTGTTCCTGTTGTTTATTTGTTTTCCTCTTATAGTTGAATTACATCCCTTGGTTTCAGTTTGTGAACCGGATTTGTTTTTTTCTCTATCGAGCTATGACTTTGAACACCAGTATACTACTGTTTCCTTTTTTATACAAAGATGATTTAACTACTGTCTTGAGGGTCCTTCTTGTCATTAACAACTTGCTATTCATTTTTTTACTACGAAGCTTTTATCAAATTATTTCTCAGTGTATCTTCGCATAACTTTATTTTACTACATGTACTTATAATATAAAAAAGAAGATGTGGCATCATTGCCAATGAAACAACTCTCCACCAGAGACCAAAATGACAAAGAAATTAACAACTATAGTTTACTGTACGGCCTTCAACAATGAGCAAAGCCCATACCGTATATTCAGTTATAAAAGGCCCCGAAATGACAATGTAAAACAATTCAAACGAGAAAGCTAACGGCCCTATCCATTTAAAAAAATAAACGAAAAACAAAAATGTAACACATAAACCAACGACAACCACTGAATGATAGGCTCCTGACTTGGGACAGGCACATACATACATAATGTGGCAAGGTTAAACTTCCCCAATGTAATGTTGTTTCAACACTTTTTTTTTTTTATCAATATATGAAAACACTCCGTTCCGATCTTGTTTCTGGTTAGTATTATATAAGCCTTAACTATTTCAGCCTTCAACTTTTGTAAGGATGTGTATCATATTAAATAGTATGAATAAAACCAGATGATCTTGCAATTTCTTTCAAAAGAATGTAAAACAGATAACTGTCAGATCCTCAAACGAAACGTGAACACACGATCGATCTGTATTTAAGTCAGAATTTTTCACTTTTGTTCCTAATTTTGAATATTGAAACCAGCTTTTTATAAACGGGTTTGAAAAAGAAACTTGTTAATCAATCCCTCTTCAAAATCTTTAATCGAACTACACCCTTTACCAAGATTATCTCACCATAAACAAATCAATTGCATAAAAGTTATTTTGTTTTACACAAAACAAATAGGCAAAACAATTTGAGTTACACGATATTTTCAAACTCGCCTTCGCTTCGATATGTGTCGACGTTGAGGAAAGACGATAATCATCTTAGACATATACAATCATTTACAAAACACATCCTTTTAGATTCTTGAGAATGTGAAAAGAAGTTTAAGCTCCAAAATGTTTGTCTTTTTTCAAAGGTAGAAATATATTGAGACATTGTGACAATAGAGTTATGAAAATAATGTTCTTAAATGTTGTGCTAAAATATTTTAGAAAATCAGAAGGTTCAACGGTGATGCATTTTAAAAATAGGAGGTAATTAAAAACAAAGTCAAGTCAGTTGTTTTGACATTATCATCAGTATGTGGCACCAGTCATGTAAATCATGTAGGTACATCATAGCCGATATTTTAAAACTTTAACATAGACCTCAATTTCACAACCATGTGCACATTCTGGGGTCTTACGATCAATCTTTTCTTATAGCATATATTTTCGTCGTTCTATCGATATTCAATATTGGTGTGTGTTCTGTCGGTGCATAAAAGTTTTATGATAAACTCTGCTTACAGGACTATTATGGAAACATAGTTCAGATCATTGACCTTAAAAGCAAGACACTGATTGCCAGATATCGTGTTCCATAGAAATAGAAATCATTACGACAGCCTTTCACTATAACTCTATTATATAATCTTAAAATGTTAGGAAACCTTGAACAATCTTTTCTTATCGTATCAACTCTACCAAGACCGTATACTTTGCTTCGTCCAATGTGATCATTTGTTTTTACCATGTGATTATTTTCCTGTCTGACAACGTATCGAATAAAGAACAAAATGCTTCATCTTATAAAAAAATACGAGAATACAAATGAAATAAAAGAAGAAATAGAATGTGTTGACAGTTATAGAGGTCTAAAACCAAGTATAAAGATAAAGAAGGATTGATTACATAAGGCTGAGTTTTTAATGCATCCACTTTCAATTACACACACAATTGATTTTACTATATAAGGATGTTTAGTTACACGTATTGAACGAAACTTAATCTTTTCACATGGTCATGTTTTTGTTTATAAGGCATGGGAGAACGAATCACAAATAGCTTCTGCTAATTAGTGCATTTTTTCAACGTTGTTTGATATACATATATGAACTCATATTTCATATTTCGGCAATTTAAACATATTGTGTGTCAACCAAATCACACCAGAGCAGGTAGTATTCCGTTGTCCCTATCATAATCCTGTTTAATGCCACATAATCTAAAAGCATTGAATAATTTAGTGTATAAGAATACGGAAATACTGTCGTTATATCTTGTGTTAAGAATGACAAATTTAAAGTTAATTGATGTGAAAAGGTCAACGTAACATCTTTCTTTAAATTGTCAAAAGTTAAAAAAAAAAGAGTCAGAAATATTCAGAACATTTGAAATGACGTACTGTTTATACAATTAGTCTTAACTTGTCTCGTTTTGACAATATTTGCAATACATGATAAGCCTTGTGATTACATCATTCTTGTAGAAATTTACTTTGGAAAATAAAATCTGTTTTCGCATTTTACGATTTATGATGTATGTCAAGGTTTACCCTGTGACTTGCACATGAATATGACTCTTTTGACTTGTAAGACAACATTGTTCTTATCGTAGATATTTTGTTCTAATTATATGCAGTATATGTGTTTGTTTTCTGATTCATTAAAAATGCTTAAGAAATAATTCATGGGGGCTTGAATATATCGTGATTTTACCACGGGTTGGCCCTTTATGACAAATATTTTACCCCTGAGCGATAGCGAGGGGTAAAATATCGGCATAAAGGGACAACCCGTGGTAAAATCTAGATATATTCAAGCCCCCATGAATTATTTCGATTCTGATAGGACACATACGGCAATTCTTTTGGATCGAAGCGCTCTAGGTGTAGGCAAATATTTGCCGTTCCCATAAATAAACGCACTAATAAACTAGCGTAAAAGAACGGAGCAAACTGCATTAGTGACATGTTTAAACTATTTAAAATAATGTATTTAGACAGTTTTGGATGAATTTGAATGATAATTTATTTATATGTCTTATATGATGTACAATAAAGGGCTTTTGCTACATTTTAGCATCATTTGTGTATGTTTCCTTGTGATGATTTTCGGATTCACCAGCGTGTATTTTCCCGTAAAATGCTTACATTCTAACGTCATTGTTCTATGACGTCGGGTATCTCATTCATAAAAAAGCATATGACGTGGGAGTACAATCGGAACAGCACTGGCAATATATTCATATTTTACCACGGGTGTGTACTCAAAGCGTTTGAAGGACGTCATGTTAGAATTACAAATAATCTCTTGGTAAAGTATTATTTTACAAAACTCGACATACTTGAGACCATTGACCCTTAGATTAAGACAATGATGGTCAAATGACAAAGTTGTGTGTCGTTTCATGAAAATAGCAATTATTGCAAAAGATTTATCATTATTTACCTATTTAATATGATTCCAAATGTTTGGAGACATTCAGCACTCTTTTACTGTGGTATTAACTATACCGACACCATATACTTTGTTTTGTCCAAGTTCGACCATTTAATTTCACTCTATAATCATTTTCTTGTCTAATGACTATACAGATAAAGTTCAATAAACTTTTACAAATATACGAGTTTACAAATGGACCAAATGCAGAATCTGTTTTCAGTTTGAGAAGTCTACAAATAAAATTAAAAGATTCCCTTTTTTCTTAAATAATTAATTTTATTTAACCTAATTTTAAACAAATCCAACTATCGAAGCTGTTGATTTTAATATGTTAGGATATTTTGTGTCAAGTATTTAATGAAACTTATCCATTAAACATGGTCATTTTTTGCTAATGCAACATGGAAGAACGTAGCTTCTGCTAATTAGTAAATTGTTTTAACATTTTTTTTAAATACATCGTTTCCGTTCGATGTAAAAATTTGTTTCACAAATAATTCCGATGTTTTGGCAGGACGTTAATCACATATTTGATTTTGGTTTCAACAGTTTTTAAAAGGGAAGCGAAAGTGATAAATAATAGTACACAAGACACAACATAGAAAACTAAAGACTAAGCAACACGAAATGTGTCGCCTTAACAAAATCACACAGGTGATTTACCTAGGTGTTAAATCAACAAGATAACACTTAAAGGATAAAACACCAACCTATGAGTAGACATCCACATATAAAACATCAACCTAAGTATAGACAACCACATATAAAATACCGACCTATGATTAGACATCCACAGTATTCACAATTAGGATAATTCAATAAAATACGGTTTATTACATTTTTGACCTCTACACCAATCGCCTTCTGTAAGTCGAACTGTACACACGATATTAAAGGGTATGTAATAGCATAGGAAAACACCCAACTCTACAGTACTGTATGTAAAAAGGCAACGAAAACACAGGTTCTAGTAAAATTATACTGAACACGTAGTTGGTTTGTATGTGTATATAAGAGAAAGCCTTTTCCTCTTTCGCTTGCTACATGTAGATTTGAATCAAGAACTATTTACACTTGAAATATGACTCGTGTTAGAGATAATAAAGCATCGGTTATGTTATCGTTAAAACAAGTGAACAGAAATGTTCACTTTATAATGGCCATTTAACCCCTGAAATATTGCTATTTAAAATCCTATTTCACAAATAACTTGCACATTCACGGTGCAGCTAGGTTAATTATTTCCTAGCAATGTGACAAAGAGGTTGGCATAAAGTCATTTGACAAATTTAACACTTGCGTTTTGATTAGATTAGCATTGCTCAAAACGAAATAAGTCATAATTTAAAGTTTAAATACATACTTCATGACATTGTTACATAATTCATCAGTGGCAAGGATATAATTGTTACAACTTTTATATGACAAGTTTCATAATCTGAGCGTTTTTTCATGATTTGCAGACATCGCTCAACATTATAAACCTATTATTGCTTACATGTACTTGTGTTGTTTTTCGTCAATTGTGTAAAATTTTTCTCTTTTTCATTTTGTTAATAGCAATTTTACCGACATTTGTTATTGTTATAATTATGTAGGTATAAGGTATTTTTATTCTATTCTCGGTTGAATTTATTGGTTATTGAGAGTTTATCACTTCTTGCAAAGGCACTGTTTATCTTCAGAGACACTTTTTTTTTGTCTAAATAGGTCTTTTCTGTTTCTTATTGTTTCTTGATTTATATTTTCAAATCTCCTTTTCATATTTCTTTCCACACGGTAATCTTATTTTAGGTAAATATTTAATGATCAACACAATGTGTGTTTTTACAAAAGACCAAATTGTCAAAAGATTTATCACCATGTCTTAAAACAGTCGTAGACGTTATATCGTATAATTGAAAATAAAAATTTTGAATAATTTCGGGCATTTGAGAATGTGTCATCTAGTGACTATCTTCTGAACATTCGAAAAATTGAAATACTTAATAACGGCGTTCAGGTAGTAGATGTTTTTAACAAGAATTTTTTTTTTCTATAAAATTAAAAAAATATAGAAAATGTTGATTCTGAGTATTTAAGATGACTGAACAGTACAAAGATAATTCTACAAAAAAAAGCATTTGTAAGAAAAACAATATTCTTTAAAGTACATTAAGTAAAAAAATCTAATCCAAATTATAAAAAAGAGGATTTTCAGTACATAACATTGAATATGGACTAAAATTGTATTACATCTAATAAATAATCATAGAAAAGTGCAAGCTTTATTTAATTTCCACAGATTTAGTACTGCCAGCTTGTTCTTATTGACCGCACTTATCTTCGTTATAATATAGATAGGATTAAAGGCAATATGTTGATTAAACCTGTGTTTTGTTTTGTGTCTTTTATATCGTTATTAAATAGTTCAGTGTCTTTTCCTAATTCATTATATTACTATAAGTTTGTCTATGAATTATTGATTTCAACAGTAATTGCACTAAAAGAGAACGATTGAGATTGAGTAATAGAATCAAAATTGGATTACAAATGCAAATCATTTAAATGCACATAAAAGACCATAATAAGTCAGAAACTCGTTGTTTTTCGTCTTTTTCTATATATTTGTCATTGTTTATTTTTTAATTTTAGGGATTGTGGAAACTGATATTGAAAGTAAGCAAATTCAAAATGTTCACAGCTCTAAATTCCGTTCTTTTGTTGTTTACTTATTTATTTTGACGACGAGAAATAATTCAGGTTTTGTTTATAATTCATTTCATTTTTGTACAAAATGCAAGGAAATCGGAAAGCAAAAAAGTAATGTATTCCTAATTTAGATAAAATTTAGATTAAAATGGGGAATGTGTCAAAGAGACAACAACCTGACCATAGAACAGCAGAAGGTCACCAATAGGTCTTAAATGCAGCGAGAAACTCCCTCAGCCGGAGGCTTCCTTCAGCTGGCCCCTAAACAAATATATATACCAGTTCAGTGATAATGGACGTTAAACTAAACTCCAAATTATACACAAGGAACAAAAATTAAAAATCATACAAGACTAACAAAGGTCAGAGGCTCCTGACTTGGTACAGGCGCAAACATACGGCGGGGTTGAACATGTTTTTGAGATACTTGTTTGTGTTTTGGAACACTATGTTTTCAAAGTATAAATGTCGTCCTACTATGTGTTGCTAAAAACTTTTATCTGCTTCCCTTTTTCTTCTTGACAATTAAAATAAATGGGCAAAAGTATTGAATAGTTTAACCAAAACATCAATATTCAAAATCATAGCGAAATATATTATAATCAGATGCGTTTGTGGGTTTTTACAATTGGGGTATGATTATAACAGGCAAATAATTGCATTTAGGATAAGAATTGAGATGAAATAATAATAATAACTCCATACGATTCGATCTGATAAGAAGTCAGGTAAGGCTTCTCTTGCAAATAACTAATTAAATAAACAAGTTGCAGTATATGTACATGCATCATCCACCATACAAAATCACACGAAGTGAAAATATAAAAATAAGGTTAACGACTCAATCTGCAAATTATCAAATCAGACGACTTTTTTGTATAAATACATGTCACGTGTGAAATAAGAGACATAAACATGGTTACATTCAACTCGTCTGTGAGTGTTACCATTTTTCTTTAGTATTTTCTTTTTCAGCACTTTCTAAATTGCATCCCCCTTCAATACCTTTTTAGAGCAAGAAGAACATCTGGACATGCATAGTTTGAATAATATACATTTAGACGCGAACAATGTTCTGTTGAGAAATATGAATGACATATGAAGAAAAAACGACTATTTTCGGGAAAGGTACAATCGAAACGTTTGATATATACAGTAAAACCTGTATAAACCGGCCGGCTATGGGACTATGAAAAAGGGCCGGTGTGGACAGTGAGCCGGTTTATTCAGGTTTCCGTTTTGACCGGAAGTTAATGACTTGTGACGTAACGACATTTTGCATGTAAAAGTTCTCTCTGATTGTAACTTATATCTGATAAATTAAAATACTTTCACTTCGTTTTTCATTTTTTGCATTTGCATCATAATGCTCGCGTTGTTTGGATTGTAAGACGAGAGTTTCGATTTACTCCCATGATCAATAATTTAAAATGTTGGAATGGCCGATTAAAAAGCCAGAATATTTTCAAACGTAATTTCATCACTTTCGAAACGTTGTCGTACAGTGTACAATATCCATTGATTGTTGTCATCCGGGTGTTTTTCATTATCAAGGTTATTTGTTTAGGGGTTCACAACAGGGAACCCAGGATTTTGAAATCACGATGTGAATTTCTTACTCCGGGATTTAAATTTGTTTATCCAAGTTAAAAGTTCAATCCAAGATATATTAGGTGTGTCTTTTCGTTTAATTGACACGTTTATAATGTTACAATAAATAATACAGCTCACTACTGTACGATTGTAGGTTCACAGTTTGACACCTGACTAATTAATTATCATGAAAAACCATATTGTATAAAAAAAAATATGTTTTGATTGCACATCGATCATTGAAATTAATTAGACAAACCGGTTTTGACAGGTAATAATTAATGTAATTAAGAGTATTGGGACTTCATAATTAGACCGGAATTCGGAATACACAGGGTCCGGTTTACAAAGGGTATTTTAACAAAGAATTTGAATGGAAAAATATGGGACTTTCATTTTCGGCCGGAATGGACAGGAAACCGGTTTATTCAGGGTCCGGTTTAATCAGGTTTGACTGTATTCTAGTGTTAATTCATTAGTCTACAAGTCTGTGTCAATATCATAAATCATGTTCCGATATAAAGCATACCATCTTGTTTTGGAGTATCATAGTTTTATGTTTTCTTGGATTAGAAACAATCACTAACCGAAATGAAGATTAGATTATTGATGAAAAGGACATCATCAATTCATCCATGAAATGAAATACTTTGCATCTACTTACATCTAGATATTGACAATGAGGGTCGGTTGAAAACAAAACTTTACGACAAAAGAGATGATTGCAGCTGTCCAATTGTGAACTTTCCATTTCTAAGTAGCAACATTACAGCAGCACCTGTATACGGTGTATATATCTCCCAGTTGATACGATATTCCAGTGCGTGTATTTCCAATCATGATTTTCTTGATAGAGAGTTGCTGCTCACAAGGCTGCTATTGACCCGAATAGTGTTCCAAATGGTGAAGTTGAAATCATCCCTTCGTAAATTTTACGAACGCCATCACGAGTTTGTTTACCGTTTTGGAATAACCGTTTCACAGATGATATCCAATATGTTCCTTAAGTCGTAACTATAATCCCCTTCCCTTTCATGAATGTGACCTACCGCATTAGACTATCTACCAGATTTGTTATAACATGAGCAACACGACGAGTTCCACATGTGGAGAAGGATCTACTTACCCTTCCGGATTAGTTGAGATCACCCCAGTTTTTGGTGAGGTTCGTGTTGCTTATTCTTTAGTTTTCTGTGTTGTGTGGTGTGTGCTATGTTTGTCTGTTTGTCTTTTCCATTTTTAGCCATGGCGTTGTCAGTTTATTTTCGATATATGAGTTTAACTGTACCTCTCTTTTGAACAGATTTTTTTTTCTTTTTATTTTAAAGAAAGAAAACACCGAAACAAAACGTAATAAAGTTTATGCATTCGACGAGCTTTTGCTGGATTTATATTCATTAGGAACGTCTAAAGCCGATTATTCGAAATTCGTAGGTGTTATGAACTAAATCATGTAACGACATATATGACCAGAAATAACATGAAAATAGGCAAGTCAATCTAAAGTAGCAATAAACAGTGAGGAAAATCATAAAACAAATACCATTTATAATAAATTTACCATTCCCTTGTTCTTGCTTTCTTATCAATCAAGCCTTTAATTTGTGTTATATATGTATGTAATCAGTACCCTACAATGATTTGAATTCCAGTCGTTAAATAAAATCATTTTTCGGTGTATTCATGGCATTTTAAAATATGCATTGAATTGCTATGAAATATTGAAGAAAGGGTAAAAAGATGGCACATATTTCCTTCCAATTTGTCAAAAACTGGAATTTCAATCCCTTGGAGTGATACCTTTTCTATGACTGTTTACATATATCAAGAGATCAAATAAAAATCATATGTCTTTCGTCTCATCATTTTTTGTAAAACTGTGTCGAACACTTCGTCCGAAAAAAAGGGTTTTTATACACAACAATAATTTCTGGATCCTTACCCGATCTAGCTTTGACAATACCGAGTCAAACAAACTAGAGGCTCTAAAGAGCCTGTGTCGCTCACCTTGGTCTATGTAAATATCAAACAATGGACACAGATGGATTCATGACAAAATTGTGTTTTGGTGATGGTGATGTGTTTGTAGATCTTACTTTACTAAACATTCTTGCTGCTTACAATTATCTCTATCTATAACAGTACTTTCTGTGGAAAATGTTTTTGAAAATCTTCAAATTTTAAGAAAATTGTTAAAAATTGACTATGAAGGGCAATAACTCCTTAAGGGGTCAATTGACTATTTTGGTCATACTGACTTATTTTTAGTTCTTACTTTGCTGTACATTATTGCTGTTTACAGTTTATCTCTATCTATTATTATATTCAAGATAATAACAAAAAACAGCAAAATTTCCTCAAAATTACCAATTCAGGGGCAGCAACCTAACAACCGATTATCCGATTCACCTGAAAATTCCAGGGCAGATAGATCGAGACCTGATCAACAATTTTACTTCCTGTCAGATTTGATCTTAATGCTTTGGTTTTTTAGTTATAAGCCAAAAACTGCATTTTACCCCCATTTTCTATTTTTAGCCATGGCGGCCATCTTGGTTTGTTGGCCGAGTTACCGGACACAAATTTTTTTAACTAGATACCCAAATGATGATTATGGCATAGGTTGGTTAAATTTGGCAAAGTAGTTTCAGAGGAGAAGATTTTTCTAAAAGATTACTAAGATTTACGAAAAATGATTAAAAATTGACTATAAAAGGGCAATAACTCCTAAAGTGGTCAACTGACCATTTTGATCATGTAGACTTATTTGTAGATCTTACTTTGCTGAACATTATTGCTGTTTACAGTTTATCTCTATCTATAATAATATTCAAGATAATAACCAAAAACAGCAAAATTTCCTTAAAATTACCATTTCAGGGGCAGCAACCCAACAACGTAATGTCCGATTCATCTGAAAATTTCAGGGTAGATAGATATTGACCTGATGAACAATATTACCCCATGTCAGATTTGCTCTAAATTTTTTTTGTTTTCGAGTTATAAGCCAAAAACTGCATTTTACCCCTATGTTCTATTTTTAGCCATGGCGGCCATCTTGGTTGGTTGGGCGGGGCAACGGACACATTTTTTTTAACTAGATACCCCAATGATGATTGTGGCCAAGATTGGTTAAATTTGGCCCAGTAGTTTCAGAAGAGAAGATTTTTGTAAAAGTTAACGCAGGACGACGACGACGGACGACGACGGACGCCGGACGCCAAGTGATGAGAAAAGCTCACTTGGCCTTTCGGCCAGGTGAGCTAAAAAAGCAAAATAAAGAATGTTGATGTTCTTATAAAACCATTTTGAAGCATAAATTGGCCATCTTTATTGTACAATAACTTTCATATTTTAAATTAACCATAGCAAAATGCAAAGCTACTTCTAACTGTGCACTAATGTTATCTAAGGTTAACTTCGAGGGAGTAGAAAAATATATAAACCATCTTTTTGTAAAATTTTGTCATTACAGCAGTACATTGTTCTACTTACACTTGACGATGTTTTTGTATAACATCTGCCGGTAGGGGATGTACAATTTGTGTAAGTGTAAGTTAAGCCCTCCTCTTTCAATGGACAATGGTGTTACAGCACACCATAAAAACAAATGCAAAAAGCGCAATGTCAGAGATGGATACACGTACAAAAACACGCGTACGTATGTCGATTTTAAATAAAATATCTAGTTTTTAGAAAATACTGATTTATGTGTGTTTATTGATGGAACCATTGTGTTACTTAAAAGATATTTTAGAATCAAAATAAGCGAACCGACAACGGATAAGACATGAGTTTTATAACTGAAGATTTTTCAAAAAGTGTGTTTATTAACAACGTGTTACCGTATATAACAATAGAATATTGTAATTTGGAAAATTACAAAACTGGTAGGATTATGAAAAGCTATGGAGATCGGATCTTGAACACTTATTTCAAACGACATTTGTAATACGAACGATAAACCATATAAGATATGCCTGTTGACATTATTTTTTTACAAGGTATACAAACAATCTTTCAGTTGATAAGGGTGCATGATTTGTAAGTACAATCCTTCGCTAACCAGGGAAAGTGGTTGAACAGTACACTAAAGAAATAAAACGTTAAATTAGTTGTAAATGGCAACTATACATGTTTATCTTTCAGCTTAAATTCGTATGATGTGTTTTATCGTTTGATTTTGCCATTTGATTGTGGATTTTCCGTTTTGAATTTTCCTCGGAGTTCGGTATTTTTGTTATTTTACTTTTCACCAGATGGAAATTGCCCTATTAATAACATACATAACAAGATTCCACAATGATTCTAAAGAAGGCAATTTGATTTCATTACATATATAAGTGGAATAATACCGTCTTCTAATTTAAAGCATCAAATATGAAAAGAAGGAATGGAGATCTATTATATTTCAACAATGCATGTTGTCCTCAATCTGAATAGTTGGCAATAACTGAATAAAAGTTACAATGTACTTTTCATTTCTGTAACATGATTAATTACAATGTGTAATTTTTTTCTATAATCTAGAAATAAATGAAAAGGATCGCTAGAAAGAGACATTCTGAATCAGGTTTTAATTTCATTCACTGGCAGCAGCTTTTAAATTGACAACTTCTCAGTGAGGTTCTACGATTCCTGTGATTGTGCAATGAGGTTTACATCATGGCAATTATACAAGTACCATTAACATTACTGTGTGGTCCGTTTAACGACTATAATCACTTTAGTTATTTCAGTATTAGTACATTTTGTTTCTAGGGCATATGCTGTTTCTATTTAAAGTATAATTTGTATCGTGGGATTATGATTTACAAAACTTATGTCAGGCTTTACTATAGATGAATAAATGGACGCCTTTGTGTTGCGTCTAGACGATCATTTATACCTCAATAATATCTACATTGGATTTTCCTTATGGGTATTTAAACTTAAGTGTAACTTCATAAAAAATTGCATATGGTTTATTATACATGTATCAACTTTCTTCATACTTATTTTTATGCATTCCGTACTGCCAAATGAGCAAAAATCAGAGACATGCACCTGCTTTAATTTGCTCTGATTGTTCTATTAGCCTAGGTAAAGGACTCGCTTATCGAGAAACAATACACAAATTAAGTCAAACACATCAACAACAAGACAAAAACACATACAACAATCAAATAACTGCCACGGTATTGGTAGGGTAGTAAATCGGCAAAATGTTTCCAGTAAAAATCACCAAACACGAACCTTGAATTCACAGTTCAAAGTTCGAAGAAACCCCTCATTATATAACAGTTTCGACGCAAGACTAGTGAACTTTGCTATCCGTCTCATGTTTTGATAACAACTAGAGTACGTTAGCATCATTGGGATCCCTACACTTAAAACAACATAAAAACAAACCTGGATATGTCACAAAGAAGGTTGGCTTAAACAAAATACAAAACAATATTGTGTAACTAAAGTGAAATATCATAAATATTTGCACATTGTTTATTATATATTTATATACCTATATTGAGTTATTTTCTTTCAGAATCATAGGTCATTCTTTTTCAGAATCAACCCGGACGATACAATATTTCAATGAAATAGGCTCCAAGGCAAAAAATAATGACCTGTGTGAGGTCATTATTTTCCTTGATAAAAATACAATCTATAGTTTACTTCAAAAGCATATTCGTCTTTTTGTTGCCGATATCACGGTAGGTAAAGTTCGAGTAATAACACATGCGATAATTACAATAAACTGCTATTTCGTAAGTAGTTGTTTACATTACTACCCATCTTATAATGAATACTTTACATGTGTCGATTAACAAAGAAGCACAATTTCCTTGTATTTAAACCAAAACTTCAGTGTTTATTATTGTCCAGGTTTTTTCAAGAGCAACTGTGAAATCGTCCGGGTTTTTAGACAAATTGTCCGGGTTTTTTTACAGAAAATTTGAATAAGAAAAAAAGGTATTCTTGTCTTTAAAAAATGACTTTTCTAGTATATACCTGTAATTTAATGAAGGAAATATTACTTATTCTCAATAAATTATAAAAATATAATACTACATTGATCTAAACTTACCTGTTTGAATTTAATGCAAGTTTTCTGTTCGGAAATCGTTCTACCACAACTTTCCAGTATTTCATTAGAAATGATTAGATCATTTATAAAAGATATTTATAACAAAGTGCAGGAGAATCGTAATCTTTTTCACTTCATTTCATAGTACTTTTGTTAGTTTAAACATATTTATAAATAGTTGATTGGGAAACAAGTTATTGCAATTTATATTAATCCCTTTCCACTTTGGTACTTTTGTTGTCAAAGTAAATAAAAATGTTGTGGTAAACGGGTCGTATTATGGTACCCCGTTGTCCATTCGTCCATCGTCAGCATGTCGGACAAAAACTCAAAAACGCTGTAACCAATTTACATGAAACTTCGGTGAATTGTCTATTAAGGTATCATCCCTTCCGAATTTTTTTAGAAATTATTGATTTTACATTTCCGAGTTATGGGATTTTATTAAAACACTATAGAGTTCTGAAGAGCCTGTGTCACTCACCTAAGTCTATTTACTGCAGTGCATATCAAACAAAGGACACTCTTCAACATTAAAGACAAGAATAGAATTCATGGCAAAATTATCTGTTTTGGGAATGGTGACTTGTTTGTAGAACTAATTTTACTAAACATTCTTGCTGTTTACAGTTATCTCTATCTATAATGAACTTGGTCAAGTAGTTTCAGACGAGATGATTTTTGTAAGAGTTAAGTTTTTGACATTTAGAATTTTTTGTTTATAGGTGTTAAACCGAGTGAGAATAGACAATGATATCAATCGATATCCCGTTCTCACAAGTTATTAAACCTAGTTGTCTTAATACGGCCAACACTCTCATTGCGTTAAACTAAAAATTCCGAGAATCGTTGTTTTAGCATTTTGCACACGAAATGTACATCGTCGTTACTTTTGATGGTCATCAATGACCTAACAAATAGCCAGTTAAAATGCCATAATATCGTCTTATGATGATGTATAAGGTGTCAGACCACGAATGTAATTCCCTAACTGTTCTACCAAATTTTGCAATTTTCACAGCTTTCTAAGTATCTTACTCTAAGTTTAACTTCCTAAAAACCAGGTTTATCCTGCTATATACATGTATCATCTTTTTACATGCCAATACCCTTAAAGTCTTCCAAGAAAAAAAACTGACCTTCGTATAGAGGTACTCCAAAACTAACCACTGGTTTTTTCGAATTTTTTAATTAGTATACCGTGGAGCGCAAAACTCCTCATTTTTTTCATTTTAACTCATAGAGAGGTAAATTTGAGCTCAAAATGGTCTAAATATATTCCGATTAACCAAAAGTTTGATTTTTGAAAATGTGTTGGTTAGTTTAAGTAAACAAGGACATCGAAAGCACTATTTTGTGTCAGAGTAGGGCTGCTTTTACATACGTTCTATATTGGAGGAAGTAATTGGTGGTGTGACACCAGAGGATCAAATTAACTCAGATTTTCGTTTTTTTTTTTATCACACTCTGTGTAGTGATGATACAAGAGTTTTCTATTCATGCAAGAAATAGATAATAAGGCACAACATGCACAAGAGAAATGAACTTTGAAAACGTGACAGATGTATTATGCGACCATGGCGTATTAAAAAACGGAGTAAGAAACCTCAGTACCGGACAGCAAAGAAGAATCAGAAAAATTCTTTGTTATAAAACACACTAGAACACACCCGCGAAATCGCGGGCACATACAGCTTGTGAACTGTTGTAGGATGATTTTTTGTAAATGATATTATGTATGGAGAATTTCATAAAAGGTATCAAAAGCCCTCTCCCTTTTTCCAAAGTCCGATATTTGTTTCCTTTCTGTTAAATTCAATTATTTTCGTGTTTCTGGCCACAGACCACAATTATTCGTCTCCTTTGCTACAATGCTTCTTTTGGTAAAAGTCAAATCAAATTAAAAATTTGCACCGTTTCAAACATCAAATAAATGTAACTGCTTATATATAGTCCATTATAAGTCTAATAAAATATGCTTTAAGGACAATCCATCAGTGCGTTTTCTTTTGAGAGTCTTACTAACATGCCAATGGTAGGATATCAATCTTGTATAAATGACTAAGACCGACTAATGATAATTTGAGGGGTGGTCGGAGGGGTCCTGGTCCCGAAATCCCGAGATGCAGAATTTGAAGAAATTCATATCCCGAAATCCCGAAATCGAAAAATATATTCCCGGATCCCGTAAGGATCAATCCCCAAATCCCGAGCTTCAAAACACCCGATCCCGACGCCCCGAAAAAGGCACTGCCTCCTCTAATCTCTACGGCTTACTTTCATTTTTGCCAGATCACTATTTTCACTTTCAACAATTAATTGTTATGCCCCATCTAGTCTGTGCATCCGTGCGTTCGTTCGTTCGGTCGTCCGTCTGTCCCGCTTCAGGTTAAAGTTTTTGGTCGAAGTAGTTTAAGATGAAGTTAAGCATGTTTTACTTATTTTAATATATATGCAAGTGGTATGACCCCTTAAATAGTAAACATTTCAAAGAAAACAGTAGACAGAATCAGGGACTTTCTATACTAACATAGAAAGTCCCTGACAGCCGAGAATACAGAGAGTCTCTATATGTTAAAGTAGTATAATCGTAGTTTACATATAGATAAACGCGAACAATAGTTGTCCTCTCTAAGGATGTATAATAGTTGTGGTTCTTGCGATCTTGAAACGCGAAAATTAATTGTCCTCTCTAAGGAGGTATAATAGTTGTTATTTTTGCTATCTAAACACCATGATATGGAAAACGCTCTGAATGACTTATTCATTTTTCATTTTTGTTATCTATCATACGATTGGTTTTTTTAAAATGTGTCACATGTTTTACTTATTTTAATATGTATGCAACTGGTACATGTATAACCCCGTAAATAGTAAACAATTGAAAGAAAACCGTAGACAGAATACAGAGAGTCTCTATATATTAAAGTAGTATAATCGTAGTTTACATGTAGATAAAAATAATTGTCCTCTATAAGGAGGTATAATAGTTGTGGTTCTTGCGATCTAAACACAATGATATGGAGAACGATTTGATTGGCTTATTTATTTTTCATTTTTTGTTATCTATCATACGATTGGTTGTGTTTGTGCATGTTTCAAACCGGAAGTCTTATCTATGACTAAAAGTCAGTCTCATGACGGAATCATATCCAGACTCCTTTTTTGTCGTTTTTTTCCCCAAAATAACTCAATCTGAATAATCATAAGAATGGATGACAAATGCGACTATGCATGTTACCTATAGGACACAGAGGCTTGATGATTGATTTATTGTGGAAGGAAGAGAAGCGACACCCAAAATGAGGTCTTCTCGTTTAATAGTATAGATTCTACTTATAGAGGCCTGACCCCCGCCACAACACAAAAAAAATCATGAATGAAAAAAAAAAACCAGACACAATTAATCCGCTCGAGTGTTATTCCAATTAACAAAAACATTTGAATTATATATTATACATAATAAACAATAAAATGATCTGTTTGTTCGTCTCAATCCAAATTATTTATGCGTACATTATATTGTTGACATCACGAATATGTACTGTACATGAAAGTTTTAAAATATGACAAACAGCAAAATATATACAAATGAACGAATGTTTATAACATGTAAGTGTTAGAACACCATTATCAAACTGACGAATGCATTTGGTTAATGCCTAAAAAAGTACTTAATTTGAAACTTAGCATTTTAAACTATAGGCAATTTATACAATCACTCGAAAAAAATTGGACACACTCGAAAAAGCCCGTACTGCTCTCGAAAAAAAAACCGGACATAAATAATTGAATTTAGTCTCAAAATGTGGTTTTCAATGCAAAAACAAGATTTCTTGTAAAGTGTCTGTATTTCTAAGGATATATAGATTTCATGTATGTATTTCCTTCAACATTATCAGTGTTATTGGTATAAAAATGGCTTTATTCTGTATTTTGGAGATAAGCCTTTTGAGGCTTATTCTAACTTTTTTAACGAAAAATATTGTCGGGTTAGTAAAATCTTTCTATATCAAATACTACCATGCATAATATAACTTTGTATATTAAACACAAGCGTCTGTATCACGTCTTCTTAGAGATGAAGTCGGTTTATTTACATTTTGTTCATATTCACTTAAAAAAAAACAGTGGTCACACTCGAAAAAGCGCGATCAAATCACTCGAAAAGTTCAATCGATGAGGTGTAAAAGAAATCGTCATTGCCAGCATTTTTATTTTAGAAACAAATAACGTAAAGTTTTGTTAATTTATCGCCACAATACAGAAATATTATCATATATGTGAATGTGTGAGACCAGCAAAGGGTTAAGTGAGCTGTATCCAAAGTACCCCACATGTGCGGGTGAACTCGACTCCAACCTTAATTTAAGGATTGTCAGTTTTCCAATCGAAGGTCAGTGGTTTTTTCCGGGCACTCCGGATTCCTCCACCAATAAAAACTGACCGCCACGAAATAGCACAAGAGCGGTGCTTAATAGTGGCGTTAAAACACCAAAAATCAAAAATCAAATTAAACGATCGATAAAATAAATTAACTACGGATTTGTTAACAAGAAATGCTTCTAGTTGCAACCACAACTTTTTAATCCATATAAAATATGTGTGTTGACATAATGAACGTTTTCCAAAAATGTAGAAGAAAAACAGTTTACAGAAACTCTTTTTGTGAGTTAGTTGTTTCATATAAACTCCATCAACTCATTTTTACCAAAATCTTAAGGCCCAAATATATTGTGAAAGATTAAGTTACTTTGAAAACACTTTAATAAATTTGCACAATATCTGTTCTGATGGTAGTCAAAAGTCTGGAAAACGCAATTATATTAAAATGATGTCACGTGTCATGATTGCCAATACGACAACTATTAACCCGAGCTCAAATGACGTTATTGGTTTTGTTATCAGATAAATGTCACCAAACAAGTGGTTTACGTAAAAGATACATCCTGTAATGTAGATACTAGGCTAAGATTTTGAATGCAAGACGCGCGTTTTGTTTACCAGAGACTCACCACTGGCGCTTAAATCAAACAAGTTAAAACACAAAATAAACTACAAAATTGGAGAGCATTTAGGACTCAAAACTCCACAAACTATAAAGAATGACTGTGATATTTTTTTTGTCTAGTTATAGTCTTTGAATTTCATTTTACAGGAGTAAATCATGAATAATGTTGATGACGTCACTCCCAAAATGACAACAATAAATCCTGAGCTGATAGACAAACCACTGTATGTCAATCAGAAGACGTGTTACATTCAAAATTAAATTCTTTATTAATAAAATCCGTTTTAAATTTTGATAATATATTCATGCTTCATAAGTTGTTCATAAGAGAGGTAATATTCTTAAGTATTCAATTGACAACATGTTCTATTGCAGGGTGTTTATTACACCTTTGTTCATACTTGATTTTAAACCATATGCATATATTGCCGATTTCATAATCAAATTCCCACCGAATTGAGAAAACAGTTGAGGACATTATTTTACAAAAACAAGTTGATGAATATTGACTGTCTTGGCTTGAAGTGGTTTTAATGTTTTTTACGACATTATAAATGACAGTGCAGATCAATCGTGTGATACAGAAGTTAATAAACTGGTCGACATTTCAGGAGTAAGTCGAACTTTAATTTTGTTCATTGGCAACAGCGTTTTTTGGAACAAATTTATAAGTTTCAATCCTTTTGATTATTGTTAAAAGTAAAAGTAAAACATAAACAAACTAGAGGGTCCAAGGACCCTGTGTCGCTCACCTTAGATTTTTGTTGACAATTGTTGCATGAAATAACAATAATACTTTTTGTTGAAGGAAACTTTGTGAACCAAATTCTAATCTTTCTTGTGATTGAACTACTTTTAACTAGTTTATTATTTTCAGTTTTGAGGTCTAGAACACACTTTTCGAGTATTGTGTTGTTTTCTCATTGACATACATATATATATATTTGTTCTATATAAACTCATCATCGATACCAGGACTACATTTGTATATACGCGCGACGCTACTGGTCAAGAATCATCAAGGAAACTTTAATTAATTTTGACATGTTCATCATATATGAGTGGTTCAATTGGTTATGACAGCAAAGTTACTGATCATTATGGAGAATGACAACAGATCAATCTTTTTACTGGACCCAAGATTATAATCTTTTATGAGTGGTGACCTGACCTTTAAATTAAGATTCAAAATAAATAGGTATTACTTGAATTGAACAAGAAGGTAAACACAGAGAACTAAGTTTTTGCTAAATTAAATAGAGACGACCTTTATAGTAGTTCTAACATGTGTGAAGCTGCTACTTGTTTGTCATTTTTGGGTTGTGACCATGTTTGTCTCCAACTCATTTTTTTCTCTCTTCTTGACTGAAGGTTTTGTTCTTATCAATTTCAAAAATGAATGGGGTGTGAAAAATATTAAAAGACATCAACTTTAATTGTTTATTATGAAAAATTTGAACACATCAAATGCTACAAATAATGCATTATAATATTCATTGTCTTATACATTTTTTTTTATATATGTGCATTAAAACAGTTCACTTATAGAACCATATTTACATTCTATAACAACACATTTTCAAAGTCAAAATATGACAGTAAAAACAGAATATATAAAAAGCAACACAGCGATTATATTATGATATGATTATTGTTTCCATAACTTGACCTTCAAAATGACTTGAAGTTTATTTGTAAAGACTTGTCAAGAAGAATATTCAACAGTTTTTTTTTCAATTTAAGAGTCTAGATTCTATATATAATTTATTTCCTCTTGAGCATTTTACAACTATTTGTCAAAGTAATTGTCATTTTTGTTTCCTTTCTATTCATGGTATACTGAGTTATAGTCCATAGTATCTCTGTTTTAAACTTTATTCAGATCAGTTCTGGTGGATTTGCTTTAATGCAAAATTCTAGAGTTTACTCCATACGTTTATTAATTGTTGTATGATGTTAATATAACAACAACTGAAACAATCTATATAATTCTTATTTTCTTCAGCAGTTAGTTTACTGAATTTACTTTACATTGGCTTATCATAAAACAGTTAACAATTAAATGTTCTCAAATTTCTTCTCTATTAAGCAAATGTTCACAATTTTCGGCTCTTTTAAGCAAATGTTCCTGCTCTATTAAGCAAAGGTTCACAAGTTTCTGCTCTATTAAGCAAATGTTCAAAAATCCTTCTCTAATAGGCAAATGTCATAAATTTCTGCTCTATTAAGCAAATGTTCACAAATTCTTCTCTAATAGGCAAATGTCACAAATTTCTTCTCTATTAAGCAAATGTTCACAAATTTTTTCTCTATGAAGCAAATGTTTACATGAATTATTCATCAGTTTCTGTTTTATAAATGACTTCTACATATTTATCAAATATATAAGCAACCACATAGTTGAGTAGAATGACAAATTAATGCAATATTTGATTTTTTTCTCAACATTTAATCCTTTGCATGATTTAATGATTTACACATTTTGATAAACCTGTATTTAGAATAAGACATAATTGAAATCATAAGAAATCAAAAATGTTGGATTTATGGATTGTTTTTCAATTTGGAGAACTCCAAGTAATTACATTATAATAAAATATGTGGTATTTGTACAGAAACTAATTTATTATGTCTGATATGAACATTAGAGCATTTCTTAAACAAAAAAGTCAATGAATATTAGATGAGATGAATTTGGCATTACAAAAAGTAAACTGTACATACTTAATCATGATAAATGTTTAGTATATCATATATATATATATATAGTGAACAAAAGTATTGTAAATGTATTAAGTTATCTATATGAAAAATTACAATGAATATATGTACATAACAGCAAGGATTTCAACATTCATAAACATTTTGATTATTTAATCATAGTTCTTCAAACAGCCAGTTAAATTTAATTATTGTGTGAAAAGAGAAATGAGGCATGGAACTTGTGGTCTTCAAACCTCCCTTTTTACATTTATATTAAAGCAATGGATTTTGATTGTATTCAAAAACAAATATTTCAAGAATTATATACATATACATCTATAACACGTAAATATCAGGAGTGTTCACATGCGAAGTGCACACAACTCTCCACTGATACAATGAGCATTCAGGTAGTTGAGGTTCTAAAATTTGATGTCTCCAATCATTACTGACTTGAAATGAATGGAATTCTACTTTTCTTCCATAGTAACATAAGTCCAACAATGTACCATAAGATGTAGTAGGTTTAGACACAATTTATGAACAGCAAAATGAATCTCTCATGAACTTTAAAAAAGAAGCGTTCCCAGTGTTTAAATCAAAATTAAAGTCTCCCATTATGATAATTTTTTGATGTCTTAAATACACATCAGGAAGAAGGTTTGCAAGGAAAGTATTTTTTAGTTGTTGCAATTTTCAGTTTGGTGCTTTGTAAACAAAGACAACCTGAAAAAGACATTTGCTGGGTGATATTATGTCTGCTATAACAAACTCTAAAGATGGAGTTGAGAAAGTGACTGTATTGTGAAGAATACAATTATTTCGATAATATAATACCAATCCATGAGGTGGTCTTGTATTAAAGTTTGTTTGCTTTTGGTCTAATCGAACTGGTGGTTCAAAACCAGGTACATGAAAATCATTATTTTCATCTGTTGAAATAAGTCTTGATTCAGCAATACCAATAACATCAGCATCCAAGATGTTAGGGTCTGATTTTATATCATTAAAGTGAGCATGCAAAGACCTTGAGTTGTTGAAAACTACTTTAAATAGTTACTTGATAAATTATACAATGGCTTAAAGCACAACTGTAGAGTTGGTTCCATCTGTCCTAAGTCTGTGTAATTCTTGTCGAACACACTCTGCTACAGCTATTGCTTCTTGATTGAGATTTAATATCTGTAATCCAGTTAAAGATGTAACTCTGCTTAGCGCAACATAGTGAATATGTTGTATTTCCCCTTTGCGTTTTGATTTCAGACTAACAACAACTTCTTGTAATGTGTCTCCTTGCGATTTATGAATTGTTTTTCTGGCTGCTGGACGAAGAGGAAATTGAATTCTCTCAAAAGTCTTATATTTATAAGTAAATGACCTTTTAATGTCAAACATTGGAGTCCATGTTTTTTCAACATCTTTTCTATACAAGTGTGAATATTTTCTTCTATTGTTAGCACCAATTCTGGCATCCTCAAACTTAAACCATATGATACTTGGTCTTTAAGATTTAGTTTTGCACTCTATCAATTTAAGTTCACAAGTTGAACCATTTGTGAGACCATCAGTGACTTCAATATTAGCTGTAAGATCATATTTCATCCCAATTGCTAAAACCACTTCCTTTGCAAGATTGGCTGTATCAGACTGTTTTTGTTGAAAAGAACTAAGTAATTTTGTTTTTACAGATGCTGGTAAATCCCCACAAACTGTGTCAACTGCTGTAACTTTAACCTTTTGTGAGCCTAATTTAGATATGTATTGCAAATTAAAATTATCCACTTAAGCATTTTCAACAAACAAATGAGTAGCATTAGTTCTGTATGTTGGATCACTGATTGAAACAGTTCTTGTATTTAAAACTGCAAAATCATTTTCAGTCAGCTGATTTTGTCTCAACCTATTTAGTAATTGAGCAAATTCCAAATCATCTTTTTGTCTCATTATTGCAGTAAGTTCATGAAAAGAAAATAATAATTTCCAGTAATTAGGAGCTATTGCTGTTAATCCTTTGCTTAGATCATTGAAAATCCAGCTGTCAAATACAGGTTGGAGTTGGAAAAAGTCACTAATAGCTATGATACTCACGCCACCAAATGAACAGTTGCTTCCCTTGATTTTTTTAGCCTTCTATCCAGTAAAGAGAACATTTTGTTTCCAACCATTGAAATTTCATCAATCAAAATCAGAGACAAATTTCTGTATTTCATTCTGAGTATATTGAGAACATCACATGACAGAGACTGGTCAAGTCCTTTATTTGGTTGTATCTGGAAAGCATTGTGAATGGTCAGACCATTTATATTGTAAGCTGCCTTTCCAGTAGGAGCACAAAGAAGAATTCGAATATCGTCAGGGTCCTCACCTTCAATAGAACATAAGTTTCTGTGTAAAGCATGAAATATTGTTCTGACAACTACAGATTTTCAACATCCTGCTCCACCTGTCAAACATGTATAAAATGGTTCATGTTTTGTTTTAACCCATGTGACAACATGTTGGAAAAATTCCCACTGTTTCTTATTCAAGGATCTTATCAATGCAAAATAATCACTCTCACTTATTCTGTTGGCATGATTTGTCAATTCTACTGTTCTTGCTTCTATTTCAATTTCACGGGACATATCATACAGTCTATGTTCTGTTGGTGTATCTGGACTGAAATGAACATACTGTTCAGATTCTGTTGGGCTTTTTTTCAGCATCTTCCATTTCTACTTGCTGAGTGGCAGGTGCTATTTGATCATTCTCATTACAATCATTTTCTGCCTATTCTATAGCTTTCTCTAGGTCTATCACTTTTCCTTCATATTGCTTAGCTTTTTTTTCTAATAGTCTTGCAACAGTCAAGTACATTTTTTCGATTGTTTCATGTCCGCATTGTAAATCTGAAAGTTCATTTCTCCATGGATAAAATAACATTAAGCGTTCTCTGTAGAAGTTTTCAGAGTCAGTCTTGTAATTGTATTTAACATATCTTATAAACTTGGGAGTTTTTCTTTGATATATTCGAATACCATTCTTCAGGGTTATGTCAATTTTGTTATTGATTTTTCTATAACATCTGCATTTGCCTCTTCATTTTCACTTTCAGATTCATGATCTTGCTGTTCTGTTTCATGATCATCTGAGGACTCTGAAGTTTTAGGATACTGCAATTTAAGCTGAGATGCATAGTCTGTTAGACACCAGTTCTCCAGTTGTTTTGGTCTACGCGAGTATCTTTTAATATCATTGTCTGATTCTATTTTAGAAGAGTCGGGGTCTAGTTTTTCTAGGACTGATGATTGCTTGAGGAGGAAAGTTCTTTTGTATTGTGGAGATGTGTTAATGAAGACAACTTGTCTTGTAGCTTTTGTTAAAGGCATCTGTAGTGTTAAGTATGTTGCTTCTTGTGCGCTTGTTTCAACAGAATTTGAAAAGTTATTCCAAATGTGCCTTACTTGATGCTTCAAGTCTAAATTTTCCTGTCGTGCTTCTTTTGCTGCTTGGTCTAGTAATGCACTCATACCTTTTTGTGACTTGCTTATATATGAAACAATATACACTGCACATGCAAATGCATCTAAAACAAACTGTTATTATGATTTGCTTGCCAGGCTATCAACACAGTTTTCATATTACCATTAATACGGACTTCAGATGGTTTTCGTTTGAGAAAAAACTTTTGGACCACTCAAGTTGCTTCTTATGGCCTTCGTGTAATTTTCATCATCCATTTGTAACACATCATCTGAAAACATGTCATATGTCATCTAAAATTACTGTTGCTTTCATAGGGGGAAGGGGGAAACCAAAACGACAAATTGGGTGACCTTTTCTTCTGCAATCTTTTTGAATGTTTATGAACCTGCAAATTAACTAAACTAACAATGAACAAGTTTAGATTTCTGATGCCAATCCATTTCTTCCAATTCATTGTCAGTATAGTCTTTGCCATCATTTAATTTGCCAAGAGTTCGTAACAAATCTTTCCAATTAGTGTCTGCAGATGAAAGAGAGCCAAACCATGTTGGAAGACCCAACTGTCTGATCATCACAAACAAATCTTTCTTCCTCTTTTCAAGGTATATTGGAGAATTTCTGAAACTTCTAAAGATATAATAACCTTCATCTAATCTTACAAGATCGTTTACAGTGTTAGGATTCAGTACATCTTTTACTGTCCATTGTTTTCCTTCTGATTGACACCTTCTTAGAGCAAGATTGACCTTATCACTTATGTTTTTTAACTGAATTTTCTTTAACTTGAAAAATATATTTCGTACAGACTGTGCTACTCTCCTATCCATGGACCTTAGTTCCCATTTGACAATATCAGTATAGTGAACAGAGACAGACCTGTCTTTGTTATCTGCCCTTCTTTGACCACAAAATATAGTTGGAAAAGATAAGTACTCTACATCAGGATCACTGTAAAGACTAATTGGTCGTTGACCTTCACCAGGAGCAAAAGTTAAACCTGTATCACATAGTGGATTGTCATCTGGAATGTGATATAACAGTGTATAAAATTGAGAATGGAAATGGGGAATGTGTCAAAGAGACAATAACCCGACCAAATAAAAAACAACAGAGGAAGGTCACCAACATCTATGTTTCCAACATGCGTTTCACTTTCATCTACTTTGTCTCTTCATCTCTTTGTACCACCGCATCCCTTAACATTAAAATGTATTAATTTACTTAATCCCTCTAAAAGATATCTCCTAATAAATATTGTCTTACCAATTGAAGTAACGAATCTGGATTAATCTTTCCTTCTGAATATTATAAAGTAGGTTCTTCAAGCATAGTTTAAAGTATGTCATAGATCAGTAAATAAGAATAAAAAAGAAATATAAGATGTAGAATTGGAACAAATCAATTCTTATATATCAAAAACGCATAATGCAAGCACTTCAATATACTTATCAGTATTGACCATGCAAGGTCATGATACTAATACTTTGCTAATAGGCTTATATTTTTACAGCTATTGCGTATGTTTTCTATAGATATCTTCTTTCTTGTGTGAAACCTCATTTTTCTCCCTTTGGCAAGTTCTTTTAATTTAAGAAAACGGGTTTGAAGTCCTACTGATTTACCAGCCGTATTTTTTCGTTTTCATCCGTAAATCATATAACAAATATAATGAGGTTCCTTGAAGCCGTCCATTGTCTGCGTTCTGTCTGTATTTTACAGTTATCATATCATAATCTTATGACAGCATTTATAAATATTTTTTGTTTGACTCAAACAACTTATAAATTGTTGATTTATTCTCAATTATGTTTGAATAGTTCTAATAAAGAGTATTAGTTAGCTATAAGACCAGGTTTAGTCTACCATTTAGTCGTAAAAATGTCTGTTCAACGCCAGAAAAATGACAATTGATTTAAACTTGTAAAGTTGATTGAAAGCGTTTAATTTTGTAAGGTTGATTTTACTTCTTCATTTGGTTTTTGCCTTTGAGTTCGTTTGCCTTTGAGTTCGATACTTATTGTTGAAGGCCGTAAGGTGACCTATAGTTGTTAACTTCTGTGTCGTTTAAGTCTCTTGTGGAGAGTTGTCTTATTGGCAATAATACCACATCGTCTTTTTAGCTCACCTGGCCCACAGGGCCAAGTGAGCTTTTCTCATCACTTGGCGTCCGTCGTCCGTCGTCGTCCGTCGTCGTTAACTTTTACAAAAATCTTCTCCTCTGAAACTACTGGGCCAAATTTAACCAAACTTGACTACAATCATCATTAGTGTATCTAATTTAAAAAATGTGTTCGGTGACCCGGCCAACCAACCAAGATGGCCACCATGGATCAAAATAGAACATAGGGGTAAAATGAAGATGTTAGCTTATAACTCTGAAACCAAAGCATTTAGAGCAAATCTGACATGGGGTTAAATTGTTTATCAAGTCCTGATCTATCTGCCCTGAAATTTTTAAATGAATCGGACAACTGGTTGTTGGGTTGCTGCACCTGAATTGGCAATTTTCAGGAAATTTTGCCGTTTTTTGGTTATTATCTTGAATATTATTATAGATAGAGATAAACTGTAAACTGCAATAATGTTCAGCAAAGTAAGATCTAAAAAACAGTCAACATATCCAAAATGGTAAGTTGACCCCTTAAGGAGTTATTGCTCTTTATAGTCAATTTTAAACAATTTTTCTAAATGCTTCAAATGTTTTATTAACATGATTAATTTAAATGCAATTATAATGATTATTCTTCAAACATTTAAATATATCCATTGAAAACTTGTTTGAACTTCATCCTTCTCTTTTACAAGAATGTTTTCTCCACAACAACATTGACATTGTTCAATGTTGGGATCATGCAAAAAAATCTTAAATTACCAGTGTTTGCAAGTTAGATACATTTAATTGTATGCTACCTTATTTTCAACTGCACAACACAGTGAAATAAATATAAACAGCAAAATAATAACTAAGCTATTTCAATAAGGTAAATGGTATTTGCTGTCCTTTATCTTTAATGTATGTTTCCCTTTCATGATCGTCATTTTTATTTTATACTTTAATTTTACATTCTAAATTTAGAATGCTAGCTAATCAGATTATTAATATAATTTCATTTAATCCTATTCATCTATAAGATATTATATCTAAAAATACTAAACAGTTTGTGAGCTAGTCCCCATTATATTTTATCTTATTACCACAAAGAAACTTTTAAATAACAAAGTACAATAAACTAAAACTCATGACACTGAAAATATATAGTCTTCATTCTTGTAAAGTTAATGGTATGGTTCAAATATTTTTTAAATATTAATTCAATACCAATACTTTATATTAGATTGATCCCAGGAAATGAGAACAGGGGACACAATTACATTAAAAAAAATATTTTCCTAAACTTCTAAGAAAATATAAAATCAAGAATTTGTATAGTTAAACTAACTGTACAAATCCTTGATAAAATGTAGAACTTTCTTTTTTTAATGACCAAAAACATCTTTTAATAGTTAATTGAAATTTTGAAGAATATTCAAAAAGTTTTAAATCTTGTGTTGTTGATTAATTTAGCTCTTAAAATTTCTGTAAATCTATTAAAGTTCGAAAAATAATACGAGGCAGGCATAGGGGGAGGGTTGGGATCCCGCTAACATGTTTAACCCCGCCACATTATTTATGTATGTGCCTGTCCCAAGTCAGGAGCCTGTAAATTCAGTGGTTGTCGTTTGTTTATGTGTTACATATTTGTTTTTCGTTCATTTTTTTACATAAATTAGGCTGTTAGTTTTCTCGTTTGAATTGTTTTACATTGTCTTATCGGGGCCTTTAATAGCCGACTATGCGGTATGGGCTTTGCTCATTGTTGAAGGCCGTACGGTGACCTATAGTTGTTAATTTGTGTCATTTTGGTCTTGTGTGGATATTTGTCTCATTGGCAATCATGCCACATCTTCATTTTTATATTACCAGTGAAAGAGGATGCAGTCTGTATAAATTATTGTTTGAATTCAAACATCATTTAAATTTCCTAATCTGTTGAAAATGAAACCAAAATACTAAAACATTTCTGATGTTTGATCTATTGTTAGGGATTATAGTTGTGACATCATCTTCGATTTGAACAAAGAAACGCAATCATCAGGAATTGATGTGTTGTTTCCTTTCATGTTATAGAATTATCAAATTATTGTTTTTGCCAGTTCATTAGTAGATTGGGTTTTTTTTTAATTCTCTACTGCAATTTCAGCAGAGAAGATAACACGAAAATACCTAAAAATTGTTAAAATTAACTATGAAGTCCAATAACTCCTTAAGGGGTCAATTGAAAAATTTGGCCATAACCACTTTTTTGTAGATTGTACTTTGCTAAACATTATTGCTGTCTACAGTTTATTCATCTGAAAATTTCAGAGCAGAATTTTATCTGTTTAACAATTTTACCGTCAGATTTGCTCTAAATACTTTGATTTTAGAGATATGACCTAAAACGACATTTTACCCTATGAGCTATTTTTAGCCATGTCGGCCATCTTGGTTTACGAGAAGGGTCATACACATTTTTTAAACTAGATACCCTAACGATGATTGTGATCAAGTTTGGATATATTTGTCTCAATAGTTTTAGAGGAGAAGATTCTTGTAAAAGATTACAAATATTAGGAAAAATTGATAAAAATTGACTATAAAGGGCAATTACTCCTTAAGGGGTCAACTGACCATTTTAATCATGCTGACTTATTTGTAGATCTTACTTTGATGAACATCCTGCTTACAATTTATCTCCATCTTTAATAATATTCAAGATTAGAACCAAAACTGCAATATTTCCTTGAAATGACCAATTCGGCAGCAGCAACCCAACAACCAGTTGTCCGATTCATCTGAAAATTTCAGGACAGATAGAACTGGACTTGATAAACAATTTAACCCCATGTCAGATTTGCTCTAAATGCTTTGGTTTCAGAGTAATAAGCCAAAATCTTCATTTTACCCCTATGTTCTATTTTGAGCCATGGCGGCCATCTTGGTTGGTTAGCCGGGTCACCGAACACATTTTTTTAAACTAGATACCCTAATGATGATTGTGGTCAAGTTTGGTTAAATTAGGCCCAGTAGCTTCAGAGGAAAAGATTTTTGTAAAAGTTAACGACGACGGACGACAGACGACAACAGACGACGGACGACGACGGACGACGGACGACGGACGACAAGTGATAAGAAAAGCTCACTTGGCCCTTTGGGCCAGGTGAGCTAAAAAGACGAAGTGGTATTATTGCCAATAAGACAACTCTCCACAAGAGACTAAAACGACACAGAAGTTAACAACTATAGGTCACCTTACGGCCTTCAACAATAAGTATCGAACTCAAAGGCAAACGAACTCAAAGGTAAAAACCAAATGAAGAAGTAAAATCAACCTTACAAAATTAAACGCTTTCAATCAACTTTACAAGTTTAAATCAATTGTCATTTTTCTGGCTTTGAACAGACATTTTTACGACTAAATGGTAGACTAAACCTGGTCTTATAGCTAGCTAATACTCTTTATTAGAACTATTCAAACATAATTGAGAATAAATCAACAATTTATAAGTTGTTTGAGTCAAACAAAAAAATATTTACAAATGCTGTCATAAGATCATGATATTCTAACTGTAAAATACAGACAGAACGCAGACAATGGACGGCCTCAAGGAACCTCATTATATTTGTTATATGATTTATGGATGAAAACGAAAAAATACGGCTGGTAAATCAGTAGGACTTCAAACACGTTTTCTTAAATTAAAAGAACTTGCCAAAGGGAGAAAAATGAGGTTTTACACAAGAAAGAAGATATCTCCAGAAAACATACGCAATAGCTGTAAAAATATAAGCCTATTAGCAATGTATTAGTATCATGACCTTGCATGGTCAATACTGATAAGTATATTGAAGTGCTTGCATTATGCGTTTTTGATATATAAGAATTGATTTGTTCCAATTCTACATCTTATATTTCTTTTTTATTCTTATTTACTGATCTATGACATACTTTAAACTATGCTTGAAGAACCTACTTTATAATATTCAGAAGGAAAGATTAATCCAGATTCGTTACTTCGATTGGTAAGATAATTTTTGTTAGGAAATATCTTTTAGAGGGATTAAGTAAATTAATACATTTTAATGTTAAGGGCTGCGGTGGTACAAAGAGATGAGGAAAATTGTTATTCTATTTTTCCTTTTTTTGCAGGTTTTTAAACTTTTAATGAAATATTTAAAAAAAACTCTTTGAACGGATATGTTCCTATTGTTGCAGTTACCATCCAGTAGACTTTTCATCGAATGAGACCTACCGCATTAGTTTTATCTTCGTGTATGTACTTGCAATAAAAAAGCGACGGCTGCCACAATATAGCAGGAGATATGCTCATCATTCCGGAGCACTTCAGTTGTACATGTATTTGGTTTTGTTTTGCTCAGTTTTATGATTATATATCGTGTGTTTGTGTGTGTGTGTTTTTTTTTTGGGTTTTTTTTGTCTTTTGGAAGTTTTTTTTTTTTTATTTTTTTTTTTTATTAAGTCTTTCCACTTTTCTGTGGAAAGACTTATTGTATTTGTTCTGATTATTATTATTATTATTTTTTTTTTTTTTTTTCCGCCAACTTTTGTTCTTGCGATAAATGTTTGTTTCGCAATATGTCGCTTAGATATTTCTCATATTGTATCGTATAGTTTATGCGCTTTTAAATTTCACCCTGCTAAGCCTAACCATTTTCTTTGTAAGAGTTATCTCCCTATTCACTGTTTATCATCAGAGCGTATCTCCTTCGTAACAAAAAAAGATAGCGACAAAATTCTTTTTACAAATTGTTCGTTACATCCTCAGTAATTTTTGGCGTATTTGGATCGAAGCGATTCGATGAAATTTTAAAGGAGTTATCTACCTTTACGGAATAAATTTGTTCGTATGTTTTTTTAACTCATAAACCGTTAACCGTATAACCCTGGAATGTTTTTATTTGAGTTCCCTGGGTCCTAACTTAGAAAATAAGGTCAAGGTCAAAGGTCAAGGTCAAGTTCTCAATTGTGACTTTTGCTTGTTTTTGCATTTTCTCTGACACTGTGAGAGATACATATAAAAGAACAAGTGCAAAATGTCTGCTTTATTGTAATGAAAATATGCTACATTTAGTCTTATACAATTAAATGGCATCTTATAGGAGTTGGTGCCCCTGGAATGTCTTGATATGAGGTTATTTGATCATAACTTCAATAAAGTTCATTATAAAGACATTTGACCTTATACAAAAGGTTAAGTGACAAATGACCTTGAAAAATGGCTACCGGAAGTGACCTTTAGAAAACCGGAAGTAGTTTTTTTTGCAATTTTTTCACATGAAAGTACTCAGAATCCATATATTTTGTCATATAGATACATAAACAGATTACTGAAGACTAAAAATGACTTCCAACAAACCGGAAGTGGCCAATTATCTCCCCTTCTACATACAATAGTATATAGAAACTATATATTTTTGGAATCAGTCTGAAAGAAGCTATCATTTGAGACCGGATGTGACATTCATTTCACCGGAAGTAGCATATTATCTCCCTTATATCACTCAAAAAGATAATTAAACCATTATTTATCGCATCAGTATGAAAAAACTACCTTCTTATCCAAATTTCTTTGGTGTGGAAAGACTTTCAATTGTTCTTTGAACAATTGGTTTTTAATTTTTTTTTTTTTTGTTGTTGACATTTTATAGTTTTGAAAGTATGAGTTATTTTCTACTTTTAGAAACTTCCGCTTTCCTTTACAAGTTCCACTTGCTAAGGCCAAAGGAGTTAAAAGAAAATAGTAAGGGATGTTTGTTTATACTAAATCGAATTATGACTATTGAATAGGGGTATACTACTGTTGCCTATAATTCTGTTTTAGCTGTTGCTTGACGCAATGTACGAGGTTTTTGTTGAGGCAATTGTTGTCTCATTTCATTATTCGTCTTTCTCGTACCTAGATATGCAAACCTATACTGGATTTGCGCTTTACGGTCTGATTAAATATAAAACAAATAGTTTTTTTATCAAACATGTTTTTTAAACATTTAAAAACTTTGAAAATTTTAATGGTATGTAAAATGCACTGAAACGTATATTAATATAAGGGCCTGTCTATTGTCTCTTATTTCCCAGGTTGGGATACCTGGTCTTTGTGATCAAGTTTATCTAGATACAACTTTGGTGAGGTATCCATTACAATAGAGGATATCGAAAATTAAATTCAGGATCTTATTATTAATGACTGAATAATCAAATCCACTGTTGGCTGTATGCTATTATCATTAGTATTCTCATTAGAGTAGTGAGCGATAAAAAATAACTTTTTCTAAATGGAAAAGTCTGGAATTGAAACTGAATTATACTTTAAAGTTTTTAAGTGAATCTGCCAGCATTTTTTATAAAGGTGGTTTTTGGAATATCCTAATTGCGTCCATATTGCACTTTCAAACCGAACCATTTGAGAAATAGATTTGTTTTAGTGACAACAACAATATTCAGTAACGTTTGTGATTTTGAAATAATGTAATACCTGCCCATAGTTTATATGATATGGAGGATAATATAATACAGAAATATTTATTTCGCAATTTTCCAGTGAATGATAAACCCTGGTTGTGCAAATGTTGTGAATTATATTGCTACTAACTAAGTTTCATTATGTCACACAAAGTTACGGAATATCATACGATAGAAAAAAAGTTCTTTGAACAGCGGCTTTAAGGGGGCAATCTCAAATTTCCAGTGTGGGCAATAGTCTGTTTCTAATCCCTTCTCCACCTTTTGACCGATTTGTTTGTAAGGAATTACACAAGAGGGCATGGACTAAGCCTTAGACTATTAGACTAAAGAAACTTTTTTCCATTCTGATGCTACTACCCACTTCTCCATTAATTGCCTGAATCGGTATTACAAGTTTTATAATGGTTAAAAAGAATAGGACATATGTCTCTTAACTGATGACAATGAAAACTGATAATGCAGTCATTAAGAAATTTAATACTATACAACATGATCAAGTTTCACTATTCCGTCAAAAAAGACTTATTTATATTTATGAGAGACATTAATATACTGCAGAATCAGCTGATACTGGTTTTGTATTTATACATTGAGTAGGCTAAAAATAATAAACGGTCTAGACGAGCAATCGTAAGTTTTCAATCAAAATTAGATCTGTTGCAGATTTTTGATATTTTTCCCACTGTTTTTTGCGTTTCGTGTCGAAAAACTATTATCAGTTATCGAGCAAATGTTCCCGAGGACAATCTATACTGATTATTTATATATTGATGTATAGTTTTAGATCTTGAAATAACTCTCAAACACGCAAGCAGCTGCAATAGAACTACAGGTGATTGGAAAAGGTGGACTTCGGTTTTGAAAAATCGAATGAATAAATACATGAATCTCAATTTATGTTTTTTTTTTTTTTTTAGAGACTATGTATGACGCTGAATATTTTTTAAAAGATTTTCCGAAATGTAATTATGATAAGAATAAATTAATCATGTTTCCAAAATTTGCCTAGCTAGCATAAAACACAATTGGTTTTTTTTTTTTTGTCACGAATGATGGATTTATGTACGATGACAGGAATCATAACAGGATATAAATCGGATTCATTATCATCAATTATTGAGATTTATTACGTCAGTATGAAGAACTAACAATTGCAATGTCATGTTTAGTGACAATTTGACTGTAATATTAGCATATGCAGTTACTCAAAACTTATGCACAGTCACATAGCAGGTCACATATAATCATATACGAGGTTAGAATGACTGACCGGTACCCGGCTTAAGGATGACAATTTTGATATACCTTAATGTCTGGCGTACTAAATTATAATCCTGGTACCTTTGATAAAAATTAAGCATACTGAATATTTATCAAGAAAAACCAAAGTAATATAAAGACAGCTTTTGCGACCACGTACAAATTACTGTAATAATTTTACATATTAGCCCCATTCCACGACTTTTAAGATGTAATACGGTCTGCTTGACATATCCTGTCTATACAGCAAGAATGTTACCCGCCTATAGAGCATACATGTCCACGCATACGAAATTCAAGAGCAGGAAGTTGCTATTTCGACTTTTCAAAATGTCATTGATATTTGCGCAACACATTATTCTGTAAGGGTTTTGTTAAAAAACGTTTCGTCCTTTTTTAGTTTATAGGCAAATTTGAAGATCTTATAGTTAAATGTTAAGTGTTTACTTCCCAAATAAAACAAGATGGTCTTAATTAAATTGCGGAAATTTGTTGCTTTGTTTCTTTTTTTCGTATGAATTTTTGACGTGTCGCACTGTTTATGCATCCCGCCATCGGGTTTTTACTTTGGGCGTTCCTGGTCAAGGGGGATCCTGACATGCAATTCAGATGCAAAAGGTGTTTGAAGTTTTGTTTCTATTGTGTTGAACTTTGTATTTATATTTAAATTAAGTTGTACTTCATGAATAAATTTTATACTATTTACGGTATCTACTATCAACTACAAAAACGTTTTCTAGGCGTCTTTTTTATACATATGTATCTTTCTTTGAATGTTTTAGTATTGTTTTTGAGTAAAGTCTAAAATTTTAGCAACATTCATTACAAAGGATTGAAATATTGATTGCTCTAACTTTCAGCCCTATCGGATATAACTTTGCAAATAGCTTTTATTACAGAAGAATCCAAAATATCCGAAGAATACAACTGATTGTCGTTAGGAGTCTAGCCCAAAATTAACTAATACTCAAGAAAAAAAATGGTGAGTTGAATTTATTTAACGTTTTATTATAAAGAAAGTAAATGACTTTTGATCTTACTGTAACAATGTATCACAACTACGGCGTTGGCATGTATCCTTTTAAGGCATTACAGCACCTGGAAATTTGGTCATGGGATTGGAAACTATCGAAGCAATAATACAACAATTTACCGGACTGACAAAATAAATAATAGTTGTTTCATCATAAATTCTTTCGTGATCCTTGATCGTAGCTCATTAATTATTGTATTTATATTCGGTGCTCATAAAATGGATCAGTGTCAATGTTTGTCTTTCAAGTTTGTCCTTTTCTTGTCCCAGATATTATATTACATCAATTAAATCTAATTGACCAAAAGCATTGGGGGGATCTGTTGAAATACAAATGCAAAACAAACTAAATGAGAGCAATTAAATGCAGTACAATTGCAGTTTCAAATATCAAAACAACTACTTGAAAGGAAATTCTGGAAATTGATAATCGAAATCTGTGTTATTAACTTTAAAGTGCTCTCTAATTAAAGCTGAAATTATATCAACTCTGGTGCACCAAAAAGATACTTAAAAGTACGGATTGAGTGACATTTCAAAACCAATCATTTAAACTGAATACAAAAGACACAACACTTCAAAAATTGACATAATTGTTTCTTCTGGGAAAATCCAAAGGTTAGTGATGGTGTCATTGGGGAGAAGTAATTTTGTAAGGTATTGGAAGGATTATTTGTAAAGACTTGTAACATCCGGAAACTTAAGTGTGGTAATATCAAACTGCTTGTTCATATTCAGGCAATCTTCACGACATTTGACATAGTATTATTAGTTACAAAGTGTGCTAGTGACCTAATACGGTATATATGGGGTCACTAAATTCCATATGGGGTGAGAGCGAAGCTCGAATCCCCATATGGAATTTACTGACCCCATATATACCGTATTACGTCACTAGCACACTATGTAACGAATTAATCTTACCGACTATCTTAACGTGTGAAATTAAGACTAGTGATTCTCAAAATGAGCAAGTCTTCAATACTGTTAGCACTAAGAAAATACTTACATTAATCCTACAAAAACAGATGCCAACAATAACGACTTGTAGGGTTTAAATGTGTTTTATGAATTTATCATCTATAATTTCTTCGTCTGTTGGAACTTTTAAGATTTTTTCTCAGTACCGTTTTGTTTTTTATCAAGGGACATAACACCATTACTAACCGTGTACGAAATAAGCCCCGCCCCCTTTTTACCTAATAAGGAATATAAAGGGACGTAACTCCACTACTAACCGTGTATGAGATAAGCCCCGCCTCCCTACTAACCTAATATCAAATATAAACGGTTTGCACGCGGACGCTTTTAACCAATCATATTCCTGGAAATGTATAGGAGGTAAGATAAATATCAGTATGCAACGCAAATCATAGAAGCTGTTTCTTAATTTAAGAAAATTCTATTTATATACAACCAGCACTCATGGTAATGAAAATATTGTAATGACATGAAATCAGATCAAAACCTCTGCATGTATACATTCTTCTTCCCTGATATTCCAAAGCACTATATGGTACCAAGTGTCAGGATCAGGGCATTTATAAGTATTTTTCGCTGACATCCCAAAGCATTATATATGCATACAGTACCAAGTACATATATTCGGATCAGGGTATTACACACAATGTTATTTTGTCAGATGTTCAATGTATAGTTCGTCCTTAAACGCTCGCATTGACCTTTCCTCATATTTCTTAAATTTTAACCCATTTTCAATAAGAGTAACGTTTTTATCTAATAGAGATCTAGATAAAATATCACAGTATGTATGATATGTTAGAGTGGTGCCTTGACTAGGGCTTAAAATCAACATCAAGAAGACAAAACATATGAAAGTAAATAGATAAAGGCAGATGTGGTGTGAGTGCCAATGAGACAACTCTCCATCCAAATAACAATTTAAAAAAGTAAACCATTATAGGTTAAAGTACGGCCTTCAACACGGAGCCTTGGCTCACACCGAACAACAAGCTATAAAGGGCCCCAAAATTACTAGTATAAAACCATTCAAACGGGAAAACCAACGGTCTAATCTATATAAACAAAACGAGAAACGAGAAACACGTATATATTACATAAACAAACGACAACTACTGTACATCAGATTCCTGACTTAGGACAGGTGCAAACATTTGCAGCGGGATTAAACGTTTTAATGGATCCAAACCTTCTCCCTTTTTCCGAAACAATAGCATAACATCACAACATAGAAAAACATACGATAAAATATCAATTGGCAGACTTAACTCAATCAAAAAACGTATGATTACACAATGAACGAATAAATTTGATCTGCGATATCTGAATACAAATGCACAGTTAAATAAATATTAGAGACAAACATTCATGACCAAAAAGCTGACAAACAAATTCAAACACACTGAGAAATATTTAACCAATCAATGTTCACTATAGAAAAAAACCGTTTTTTTATAATCTTGAAGTTTATACAAATGTTGTAAGAATAAGTGAAAAATTAAGGATATTACAAATAATCAAAGCTGGTGTACAGACAAGATCCATATAAATAAAAAATAACAAAAAAAGCATTATAAACAGTATCAACAGGTCGAATTAACAAGAAAATACGATTTGAGAGTACTCGCAGTTACTGACAGCTAGTTAAAAGCCAAAACCAATTAATAGTAAAAAACCATGCATCAGATACTAAAATCGACTAAAACACATCACAGGGATTTAGTATTTTAACGTCATTAATAGTCAAAGAAGACATGACTTGTGCAATGCCAAAAATAAATGTATCGACAGGTAGTAGTATAGTGAAGAGCGACTTCTATAGAAACAAAAGTTAACGTGTCTAAGACCAGAAAAGGAGGAGCAGTGTCAATTGAAGGAGTGGATATTGAAGAAGTAGACCAATTTACTTATTAAGAAGCATCATGGATAGAACTGATGGGACAGATGCAGACATCAAGACAAGAATAAATAAAGATCGACAAGCTTTTGCTATGCTGTATCCAATTTGGAAATTAACAGCAGTTATAGAAAATACCAACATTCGAATTTTCAACACGAATGTAAAACCAGTCCTTTTTTATGTTGGAGAGACCTGGAGACTTAGAGCAGGGTACAACATCAAATCCAGGTTTTTATCAACAAATGCCTACGCCAAATTTGTAAATTTTTGTGGCCAGAAACAACTAGTTACAAATGCTTATGGGAAATATCTAACCAGGAACCAGCAATTACACAGCTAAAGAGGAGAACTTGGCAATGGATTGGGCACACTTTGAGGAAACCTGTAGGTACCATCCCTAGTCAGGCATTAGAATGGAACCTCAAGGACATCAGAGACCGGGAAGACCATTTCACAGCTGGAGAAAATCAAGGCACTAGGAGCTGGAGGAAATTTGATATACCTGGAGCGAAGAAAAAAAATTAGCCCAAAATAGAGTGTGGTGGAAAGCGACTGTGGCAGCCCTATGTTCAACAAGGAACAAAGAGGATTAAGTCACAGATGCCTTTACAAGTGTTAGGATTTCAATTTTGATTTAATAATTAAAAAAACGAACTTAATAATATTAATATCGTAATTGCTTATGGGGTTATCCGTTCATACATTTCTATTCAATACTGTTATAAATAACATGAAATTGTCGACTATAACAAACGCGTTATAACTGATACAGAAACGACTCAACACAGAGTTACAAGCATAGAAGTATACCGCTGGTCAACAGTCATAAATCAATTGATTCCCCCACCTTGGTAGTAATATACCAACTTCACCTGCATATGGAATATACATTTCCCAACTTATTAGGTATTCAAGAGCTTGCAGCTCCTATTCAGACTTTGTAAAACGTCACCAGTGTCTGAGCAGAAAATTGATGAACCAGGGGTATGTCAAAGAACGTCTCGTCCTTTTTCTAAAAAAAAGTTCATCGGAAGATACCCAGAACTTGTTGATAAATATTCCGTATCAACTTCACAAATTATACAAGATGGTCTTGAAGTATAGATTTTGCGTACTGACGTTTGTTATCATCTTAATTACGTATTATAGTATTCTTTTATATGTCTTTTTTAGATATTCATTAGAAATGACTCTGTGGTTACGTAAAACCACATACTTTGAACGGCAAAATTATTTCATTTATTGATATTACTTTTACTCAAGGATCTTGACATACTATGAATGACTAAACTATTTTATTCAATTAGACTACTTTTTCTGTTTAGTCTGTTTTTTATGATATAAATTTGACGTGAAACTGTACTTATGTATCCCGTCATACTTTGAACCACACCATTATTTTATTTATTATTATTACTTTTACTGTTAAATCTGGTTTTTGTTATATCTACTTTACGTGAGTCTGCATTTATGTATGCCGTCATTGACAAAATTATTTTTATGTCTACCTGTGCGAATTTCAAACGCGCAATTTTACACCAGTAATGAAAACCTTCTATCATTTATGGGTAGACTTTACAAAGATAAATTCAGCCGTATTTGACGTGAAACTGTACTTATGTGTCCCGTCATACTTTGAACCACACCATTATTAGGTCTTTCCACTTTTCGTGGAAAGACCTTTTGTTTTTCTTCTGATTATTTTTTTTTTTTTTTTTTTTTTTTTTTCTGCCGTCTGAGATGCTTTTTTGTCTTACAACATATCGAATGGATTTTTTGGCCAATGATGTTGTATAGTTATGGGGGTTTCAAAACTCACCCTGTGTGACCGAGCACTTATTAGGTCTTTCCACTTTTCGTGGAAAGACCTTTTGTTTTTCTTCTGATTATTTTTTTTTTTTTTTTTTTTTTTTTTTTTCTGCCGTCTGAGATGCTTTTTTGTCTTACAACATATCGAATGGATTTTTTGGCCAATGATGTTGTATAGTTATGGGGGTTTCAAAACTCACCCTGTGTGACCGAGCACTTATTCTTATAGGAGTTATCTCCCCGCGTCCTTTTTTCTTGTTATCGCTATATCTCTAAAACCGTAAAAGATTTTAACAAACTGGTTTCACCAAATTGTTTGTCTACTCTTGAGAAGGATTTGGTGTATTTTGACTTGACTGATCGGAAGACATCTTATGGGAGTTATTTCCATTTGAAAATTTAAGATAGGCGATTGGTTGGATAAATTCATACGTTATAAGTCGTAGAGGCCTACAGTCTTTTGATATGAAATCCTTGGTCCATTTGAAGGAAATTGAGGTCAAGGTCAAAGGTCAAGGTCATGTTCTAAATTTTGAATTTTGCTTGTTATCGTTATATCACAGAAACTGTGACAGAAAATGATATGATGTGTTTGCCAAATAACTGTTTACAATAAGGCGCAACTTCAACCTATTTCAGTCAAAGTGTTTTGGTTAACCCTAATAGGAGTTTTCTCCCCTTATGTATTTCAAATCAGTATTTCTCCACAACCATACAAGTGTTTGACCTCCAGTCTTCCGTTTTGAGTTCACTGACCTATGACTTTGAAATTGAGATCAAGGTCAAAGGTCAAGGTCAAGTTCTAAATTTTGAATTTTGCTTGTTATCGTTATGCCACAGAAACTGTGACAGTAAATGATATGATGTGTTTGCCAAATAACGGTTTACAATAAGGCGCAACTTCAACCTATTTCAGTCGAAGTGTTTTGGTTAACCCTTATAGGAGTTTTCTCCCCCTATGTATTTCAAATCAGTATTTCTCCACAACCATACAAGTGATTGACCTCCGGTCTTCCGTTTTGAGTTCACTGACCTATGACCTTGAAATTGAGATCAAAGTCGAGGGTCAAGGTCATGTTATAAATTTTGAATTTTGCTTGTTATTGTTATTCAAAAGAAACTGTTACAGTAAATAATATGATTTGTTGGCCAAATTACTGTTTACAAAAAGGCACAACTTCAAACTATTTCAGTCGAAGTGTTTTGGTTAACCCTTGTAGGAGTTTTCTCCCCTTATGTATTTGAAATCAGTATTTCCCCACAACCATACAAATGATTGACCTGGGGTCTTTTGATTTGAGATCACTGACCTATGACCTTGAAATTGAGGTCAAGGTCAAAGGTCAATTTGACGTTCTAGATTTTGACCTTTGCTAAAAATTATTTTCTGTTCTTGATAAAACAATTAAGTGTTCTACATATACCTTTTAATCTTATTTTTTTATATTAATTTGAAGAACTAAATGACATCAACAAGGAGTGACATTTTCTAACATCCTTTTTTAAATTTCATTCTTATTATCGAGGTGGAAAGACCTTCAATCGTTCTCTGAAGAATTAGTTTTTAATTTTATTTATTATTTTTACTGTAAGTCTGTTTTTTGTTATATCTACTTTACGTGAGTCTGCATTTATGTATGCCGTCATACGACAAAATTATTTTTATGTCTACCTGTGCGAATTTCAAACGCGCAATTTTACACCAGTAATGAAAACCTTCTTTCATTTATGGGTAGACTTTGCATAGATAAATTCAGCCGTATAAGAAAAGCAAAATGAGAATGTTAAATTTGATGTATGCCTTTTTGTGCTACTTTGTTACATTTGTTGTTTATGTAGTGATATTAAGATGATAACACAATATTGACTGTTGTACCCCTATTTTTGACATTTTTACTCTTTGGGTATGTTTGTTTTGTTCATGCATCGTTGACAATGTAATGGAATTTTATGCGACTGTCATACAAGTGAGAGGTTTAGCTAGCTATAAAACCAGGTTCAATCCACCATTTTCTACATTAGAAAATGCCTGTACCAAGTCAGGAATATGACAGTTGTTATCCATTCGTTTGATGTGTTTGGACTTTTGATTTTGCCTTTTGATTTTTGATTTTCCTTTTTGAATTTTCCTCGGAGTTCAGTATTTTTGTGTTTTTACTTTTTTGATAAAACAAATCCGGGTTACACACTAAAACCAATGGAAACAAATAAAAATGATAAACTATAAGAGTAAAAAAAATACCATACGAATTAGTTCCTATATTTGATGTGTTGTAAATGAAAATATTTCAGTCTCATATGAATCCAGTATTGTACGTGTACTTTTGTATATCCAGCAGCCAATCCTTAAGGGTTGATTTTGAACTATATCATGTGTGTTTCTACTTTTAAAATATGTGTTATAAACTATAAATGAAGTAAAGTAACAGAATGTACCGAACGCCGAGGAAATTTCAAAAGGAAAGTCTCTTATCAAATGACAAAAGCAAATGCTAAAACACATCAAACGAATGGAAAACAACTGTAAATATTTTCTATTTAAATTATTTAGTCTATAAAATAAGATTACAAATAAATGTATCCTTCATGTATCCGATCTCTTTGATAATTGACACTTATAATGCGCCATTCCCTTTTGTATCACAAAGTTTAAAGACGTATTTTTGCTCATGGTGACAGCAGGAAAAACAAAATAGTTATTTACGGAAGCTTTGGCATAAAAAGTAAACAATTACCGTTTCCATATTAAGGTAAAGCAAGGAATAATACCCAATTATAAGGATTTTTTATGAATTATAAGGCACATGTTGAACTTGAAATATATATTGAGTTCTTTATAAGACAGAATCACTGTTCAAACTTCAAGGTTATTGAAGACTTATGCATCGAATATCTAACAGGTCTTTCAATTAAAAGTAAAGGATACAAGTAAAGCATGTTTAAAAACTTGTACGAACTACTCAGCCACGTGATTCTTTTATAATCAGAAAATCAATATCTCATTCATATCGCTGAAAGATAAAAATCCATAACAAAATTACAAAATAAAGCAATAGCTTCAGGATGTCATTAATTTCTAGAGGACGGAATGTGTGCGTGTATGCACCTACAAAAATGAATACATAGACAAAACAAGTTGAACTCCATTTTGTTCCACATACATATATGAATCTAAAGAAAATACAATGATTAAAACTTACACCAAACGAAACAAGACGCATTGAACTAGATGTCAATCGGTCGTCTAGTGTCTTTACAATATTACAAGCATTTTACTGTCTCTATATAGCTAGTCTTTCGTCTGAATTGAAACCAAACCTGTTATAAACACTTAATTACAAAAGATTCAAATAATACAAAACAAAACTATTGACGAATTTTCTGACTATCATGTGACTAAAGTTTGTAACAAATCATAATTGAGATGTGGTTTGATTAAACAACTATCTTCAAAATTCAATTTGAGTAATCATCAATTATTATAGTAAGCTATAAAAGGCCGTGACATGAAAAATATGAATTAATTCAATAAAAAAATGTATAACAAAACAACTTATAAAAAAAAAGACAAAAACGGACAAAAATGAACTAACGGCAACCACTGAACTATATGCTCCTGACTTGTAAAAGGCACAAACAGAATATGGCCGGGTTCAATTAGTTTGCTAGAGCCAACAATTCCCCTAACCTGGGCTAATGGTGTAACACTACAATATTGATTTAATTCAGACGGTTTTAAAAGAATTCTAGATATTTCTTTAGTGCTTTCACTAGTATACCTTGCATAATGCCCTTGAAGGTCTGTTTGAAATGTTATTTATGTTCTATAGGTTGCATTCCTGTTAATATCGACAATGCATTTTCCCATAGGAACTCTTTTTACGGCTCAAACTGTACCACTTTTACTATGGAGTTTAGAAGAAAAAAACATATCCTAGAATGGAAAGTTCATATGCACTACTATATTTTTCAAAGGTCAATTTATTGTGCTGCGCGGCATATTTCCAACGTTTATATGCCTTGAAATTCTAAGAGTTTCTTAACTACCACAACATTGACTGTATGATTACAACAGATTTCAATATAAACAATATTCATATGTAAATTTACTGGTAACATTCCCAAGTTATGTCTCTATGAAATGAAACATCTAGATCAAAACTGGGAACCAAAACATAAACAAAATTAATTATCTATGAATATTCTATATCTCCCCAAATGAGGCGTGGTTTGAGAAAAAGCTGTTCCTACAAAGTGCAACCTATACATTATAATAAAAAATCTATTTCAGCAGTCTTTAAAATATTTGCAACGTTAATTAACGTAGATGACATTGGAACTCTGTTCTTTTATTATATATAATAAGAGTAACGACCTTTTTATATTTGGTCAGGGTAAGGAAACTCAGTTAAAGTAAGGAACCTTTACATTCGGTCAGGGTAAGGAACCTTTAGATTTGGTCAAGGTAATGATTTTTTTGACTCGGTCAGGGTAAGAAAACTTTTAAATTCCTTCAGGGTAAGGAATCTTTTAGATTCAGTTACGGTAAGAAAACTTTTAGATTCAGTTAGGGAAAGGAACCTTTTATGTTCGCCAAGGGTAGGAAACCTTTTAGATTCGATCAGGGTAAGGACCCTTTACCGATAGTTTATACATTTGATACTGTCTTAAGGGTAAGACAATAGATATTTTCCTCTAAAACTGCTGCTTTTCTCCATTTGTTTCTCGTCTACGCATTTTAACAGGAGTAATACGATAGGTGACACTAACGGAAGAGGATCTGAGAAGTTTGAATAAATCTACCGGAGAGTCGTAAATCCCCGCGTTTTGTTGTTGTTGTACGTTATTTGTGGTTGTTTTCACCGGATGTTTGTTGTTTGGGTAATATTCGTTATGTTCGATCATTCAAAAAGTGTTATGTGTATAGTATTGCGTATTGGTGTCTGTCTTCTCTCTTTTTTATTTGTTCATATTGATTTCTTTGTATTTGACTTCGAGTTTTAATGCTGTTTTGATATCTTCTAATTGTTTAATTACAATAAACCAATAATATATCTTTAACTAGGGTAGTTAATTCTTCGACTTTAAAGCAAAACTAAATTAATGGGAACGACGAAGAATACTAAATTTTATTTTTGTACTTCTGCTTATGATAATATTATACATTGTTTGAAAAATATTGTATTTGTGTTAATTTTACAGGAATAAAAATACACTTACTTTTCCCTTTGTTTTCACAATGAATTCTTTTCTTCCAACCTTTGAGCATGTATTTAAAAAAAATTGTGGCATTCTGTTCAGACGTAGTATCAATTATTTTGTCGTCTAATTGAATTGTACCAACATACCCAACAGTCAAACAATTATTTATTATAATGTGTTGTTTCGGATACTCACGTGGATCGAAAGTCCGTATGAACATTTACATGGATGTGCTCTCACATTTTGATATTTCCGAAACACAACAAATAGACTTAGTATGCAGTCGTAACATTGTCATAATATATTTATTCCGTTTGAATAGAATAGAAGTAGGATATTAATCGAAGATACATGAAGCATCTAATAAAGGCAACAGTATTATACCGCTGTTCAAAAGTCATAAATCGATAGAAAAAAAACAAATCCGGGTTACAAACTAAAACCTAGGGAAACGCATTAAATATAAGAGGAGAACAACGACACAACATTAAAATGTAACACCAACAGAAACGAACTAAGCAATAGACAAAATCCGATGAGAATAACAAATATAACATCAAAATTAAATACATGAATTTAAACGACACAAAAAAATAACAGATATCTTAATGTCAGCATTTTCAACAAATGTATATATTCTTATTTATATAAGGAGTGTATTTCTTTCTTACACAAACGATACAAACGGTTAAGCAAGCAGACTTTTAGATCATTTCTTTCTAACATACGTTGGAAAAGGTTGAATAAACTTTGACAAAAGAGGGGCGAGAGATACCAGAGGGACAATCAAACTCATATATCAAAATAAACTGACAAAGCTATAGCTAAAAAAGAAAAAGACGAACAGGCAAATCGTAGTACACAGGAAACCACATAGAAAACTAAAGACTAAGCAACAATAAACCCACAAAAAACTGTGGGTGATTATAATCTCAGGTGCTCCGGAAGATAGGATCCTGCTCCACATGTGGCACCCGTCGTTTTCAAAAATCCGGTAAATAGTCGAATTTGGTAGGTTACATTCGTAAAAGGAAAGGGGATTGTAGTTACGACATAAGGAACATTATCTAATATCATCTCACAAACTATACACTATACACTATAAAAATGCGTCTACAGTTTGTCGTTCGTCGTTTGTGAGTACAAACGCTACATTTCTGTCTAACATCGAATCATTTATATATTCAAATTTTTCCACTAAAACAAGAATGATTCTGACGAAAGAAAACGAGTTATAATTCTGATTGGCATAACTCAAATAGTTATCAAAGGTACCAGGATTATAATTTGGTACGCCAGACGCGCGTTTCGTCTACACAAGACTCGTCAGTGACGATCATATCAAAATAGTTAAACAAGTACAAAGTTGAAGAGCATTGAGGATCCAAAATTCCAGAAAGTTGTGCCAAAACAATGTCAACAACTACTCAAGCTTATGTATATTAGGTATATACCAATGAAAGTATATAAGCACAGAACAGAAGTCCTGTGTGTCTAAATAAAATTGAGAATGGAAATGGGGAATATGTCAAAAAGACAACAACCCGACCAAATAAAAAACAACAGCAGAGGGTCACCAACAGGTCTTCAATGTAGCGAGAAATTCCCGCACCCGGAGGCGTCCTTCAGCTGGCCCCTAAACAAATATATACTAGTCCAGTGATACTGAACGCCATACTAATTTCCAAATTGTACACAAAAAACTAAAATTAAAATAATACAAGACTAACAAAGGCCAGAGGCTCCTGACTTGGGACAGGCGCAAAAATGCGGCGGGGTTAAACATGTTTGTGAGATCTCAACCCTCCCCCTATACCTCTAACCAATGTAGTAACGTAAACGCATAACAATACGCACATTAAAATTCAGTTCAAGAGTAAACATCTTCTACAGACGCTATTTTCCTGTGCAAGTTGTTTACATTTTTGACAGTTCACACAGATGCATTAAATGATGCATTTGTTTCTACTTTTGCAACATTTAACTATAACAAACGTCATACAACGTTAACAAAACTTTGTTAGAAATAAATGCACTCTCTGCAATATATAAATCGCTGAATTTGAGTTATTCTTAACACATACTATCATAGGTCATTGATCATATATGTCCAAGGATTGGCTATAAAAGATGTTTCCAATGGATTACTTTTCACGTAAAACAACTTTTAAAACAGCATAATGACGCACACAGTTAACTGGTTTTTTTTCAATCCTATTTCAACATTCTCATTTCAATGATTTTTCAGATATACTTTTAGCTCTGTTTGTTAAAACGGCATGATCTTTAATTGACTTTACAAAATTTGGAGGCGAAGTGTGTTCTAATCATTGATTCCATTAAGAATGTTGAGGATAATATCCTTTGGATTATATGAAACCACACAGTATTTAATATATATTTCAGCTGCTTGACCTAGTATTGCAAAGAAGACATTTTGTGTTAGATAAACTGCATTTGATTTTTTTCCCTTTGAACAAGCACTCCTGTCAAATTTTGCGATTCTCAGTTCTATAATTTGAGAGAAACCAAGCATAATGTAAGCAAGTGATAAGAGCAAGAATTCTTCAAAAAATTCAAACCATGCAGCATCATGATAGAAAAAAATGAATACCAATTAATGATCAAATGCTCATCTCATCTGCATAGAAACAGTTAAATATGACACAAAACATTACTTAGATAATATTCAGCCCTTATGTACCTCTTTGTCTTCACTATAAGGTCGCTTATAATCCATTTATCTCCGCCTTCATTTTGGAATAGTTATTTATTTTACGAAATGTGATAACAAGTGTTCAACTGTATGAATTATCCAAAAGTTGCTTGACTCTATTGAGGGTTCAATTAGTCCTTACGTAAAACTTTCAATTTACGCTACGTTCCAGACAAGGACATACAATTGTCCTTATACAATAATTTTTGTTTAAAGCTTCAAAAATTATTTCGTTTACTTATTACTTTTAAAGAGCCACTTTGGAAAAAGTTTTCTGGTATATGTAAGTAAAGAAAATAAGGTGAAAAAGTCAGAAAAAGCTCCTAAAAACATTAAGTACTGTATGACCTCTTGATCTTCTGTCTACTAATATTCATGGTAAAGCTGCAAAAACGTGCTTTTGATACTCAATCCCTTTTTACACAATTACCGAAATAGCAACAAAAAAATCAATATGAAGTATCAACAACAAAAAAAGAGAGGTGCTTTTAATAAAATAAGGCAATGGTGTTCATTACAAAACGTTTTTCTCCGATACTTTAAGCATATGCCGTTATATGTTTTGTGTACATGTTCCAATTGCAATTGCTTAATATGTAAAGACATACGAAGATGTGGTATGAGTGCACATGAGACAACTCTCCATCCAAGTAAAAATTTGTAAAAGAAAAACCATTATAGGTCTAAGTACGGTCTTCAACACAGAGCATTGGCTCACACCGAACAGTACGCTAAATGACTAGTGTTAAACCATTCAAACGGGGAAAACCAACGCTTCTCTGTTTTTATGATATAATAAGAAACTCGAGGCCTGATAGCTCTGGTTTGCGAACACTAGAAACTGGTACGATGAGCAGAAACTTTGCTATCATAGTTTTACAACAGCTATATCTCTTTCGCCGCGTAAAGAATTGTTGTTCATTTTGGATACCACTTATTACATAGCGTGTGCTTCTGTTTTATATTAATTTTTTCACAATTTGTTTAAGTTATAAAACTTCGCAATTGTACTTCAACTATGTGTGCTATTTAGTCCATGTTTTGCATAGGTGCACTTATTAAACAAACGTTGCATTAAATCCAATAAACAATATTGCTAGTACTGTTTTAATTGAATCAAACCATATTTTCAATACCATTCTAAAACAAATTATCTTTTATACAAGTAAAATTAGATCGAACAATTTATCTCGATGCTTAATAATCAAAATAAGTGTCTGATTTGAATATCAAGATGTATTTTTTTCGAATAGTTTAAAAATTGGCATTAGGAACGATTGGCAATAACAATAAAATCTCAACTTTAAATTAGAATATTACACATGTTTAGTTCAGAAAAACACATAAACATGTATACATAGACAAGATGGTGTGTTTTCTTCTACTTAATGGACATGCAATATACTTTTAGTTATATTTTTTAAATCAATGTGTAAAACAAATCTCTCAGGAATGACATTTTTATATATGTACTAGAAATTTTACTTTTTCTTAATAAGATGCCAATCAAAATAATGACCAATGATATAACACCAATTACCATCCAATATAAATGCCAATGTTGGTCATTGTTTAAATAAACTGGATCCTTAGTGAAAAACAGGAAAAACCAATCATCGTCTACACATTCGACAAAATGAACCATGACTTGGATCGCTAGTCCCCGAGAGTATTATCAGCTCCGCCAGAGATGACACGAACATGATTTAAACAAACCTTTCTTAAATTCTCCGTTTATATAATTTAAACTTAGCACGAAACTGAGCTTCAAACTCCCTCAGTCAATCACAATTAAGATGAATTTGTTATTTTTTTAATATCCCTCTTAGTTTTATAGCACCTCACGTCGAATCTACTACGGCATGTGTACTTTTGTAGTACTATCAATTCAAAGTACTGATAACTTACCTAAATCTTGTAATTCTTTTAAGTACTTCAGTATTTTATACTCTTTCAGTATCATAATTTCACGTTACTGCATTTGCACTTTTATTTAAAGATAACAGTTGTATACCTCTATTGAGAAGTACCTTTTAGGTACAAACGTTTTTCGTATCGGTCCAGTACTTTAAATAATTTATTAAACATTACTATCAAATTATAGTGAAGGTGATACACTATTATATATCCATTGCGTCATTTTTAGTCCTACACTATGGAGTAACAGGTATTTTAAACTTGTAGTACTTTAATACTGTAAAATAATGGTACTTAAAAGAACATTAATTTAGTTTAGAAATACAATATCCCTATTTTATTAATAAGGTAAATTTCCATTCCCTTAAAATCAAAATACTAAAAGCGTACAAATGTTAGAATAGCTGCTGTGTATTCAAGTTTTAGCGCCCCTGAGAGAGGTAGTTTCAAAAAAATACTTCAAATGCACCAAATTTATAAAGTTTTTTTTTCTTTTTGATCAAAGTTTTTATTCGATAAAATGAAAATAGATTGATCTGTTCTTTCTGTGTTGACATACAATTGATGTTCATTTTAGGTTAGTAAATCTTCTGGGAGCAGCTTAATTATGCAACACTACTTAACGAAGATCTGAAGTGTAAAAATCAATTAACATTTAAAAGTCAAATGCTGTCAGCAAATATTTTGTTCTGAAAACATTTAGGTCGCTAAGCCAATTAATCAGTGCAAAAGTGCTGTTAGATTCTATATCTTAATGGTCAGAACGTACTATTGCTATTATTTAAAAAATTTTCTTTGATTTTATGAACAAATGAAATATTTACACACAATTTAAAAGCAAGTACAAAACAGATAGGAAATTAAAATCTAGCAAATAATATCAAGTAAAGGAAGTTACATTGCAAGAAACATCAATATTGTATATGAGATTGTGGATTAATTGTATTATAGAATAAACTGAAAATGTAATTTAGTTTTCGTTTCACTTTGTTGTTGTTTCGGTTAGTTACATGTTAACAGAGCAATGCATCCTGTTAAATCAAATTTCAAGATAATAATATATAAAATAAAGATTTGAGAAGGTTATGCCTCAGAATGTTTTTTATGTTATAAAGAATAAAAATCCATATCCTTATTTTTGCGGGATTCCAAAGTTTTTAAACCACTGCCAGGCCAATGTTCATACAGAAGAGATTACTAACCTAAATTAATTTGCTACAAAATAAAAATAATTAAACTACAAAGCGTAAAAAACTAATCATCTGATAGACAAGAAACTATATTAATACTGAAAGAACGTATAGAATACCGTCTGAAGTAAAGAGGACGCAGATGGTTAAGAGCCCATTGATCATTTAGATTTCCCAATCATTTTAGAATAAGTCTAACATCTAAGCGTGACCTAATTCTTTGTCGGACAGCTGATCCAATATGAATGTAACACAATTTCGTAAGTGCTCCTATTTCAAAAGTTCACTGAACGTGGTTCGTAAATTACGTTTGCAACTAATTGTTTATGAAGTATATGCTACATCTTAATACACCTTCCGACTTACATCTCGATGTATTATTGAATGACAGCAACCTAATATGAGACAAGATCCCGCTTCTGACAGATATCTTACAACATAATTGGACAAGAGACACCCATATGGGAACATTTCATTATATTATCGATATATTATAGCGTTTTATCCTACATCCTTTATGCCATGCGTTACAGAAGAGAGTTAAGGCAAAATATTTGTTTTCGATAACTTGATCAGTCTGTTTTAATTTATTCAAAACTTTTACACACTCGGAGAAATGAATGTAAAACGTTTTATAGATTGTATTTATAAAAAAAAATTAAAATGGTAATTTGGTCAAAGAAACAACGACCCCATCAATGAGCAACACGACTATCTACCACAAAAGATACCCAGTTATTGTTTCAAACTGTTTGCTATGGTTTTGTTTTTCACCATCTCGGTGATCTATTGATGTGTAAGTGTAAGTAAGCACCTCGTAATATCCCTAGTCATGTTTTAATCTAAGGTTTGGCGATGTTAACTGCAGTACGTTTGATTATTGTCGAAGCATCTCCTAATCTTGTTTTTATTTTTTATTTTGCGCAATTTAATTATTCTTTCAATACTGGAGCAACTAGTTATATTTACTTCATATCCAACGCGGACAATAAACGAAGAAATATAGAATTATCACCACTGCATCAAGTGTGTTACATTGTACGGTATTTCTCCAATCGAGACAGATAAATTTTACAATTTACATGGAAATATGATAGACTTCGAAAATACTGTTAAATAATTAGTTTTATAAATCATGAAGAGAACAATCGTTAAACTCTAGCCTAAAGGAATATATAATTCCATTAAACGAACTTATTCAGGATACAAAACAAGTTAGTTCCCTACAGTGTTATGATTTAACAATGATTAGTTTCATTCTTTTATACAACATAAGGCAAAATATTGTGCAGGTCTTAATTTGACTTTTATTGTCTATTGCATTAAAATATCACATCGATCATATGCAGACATTTCTCTAAGGAATTGTAAAGAACATTTCATGTATCTGAATTATAAAAAAAACTAAAGAAAGTTTTAACACCAAAAATATTCCTTTGCATGATACATCGACCTACGTGCTAAAAAGGTAAATACCAGCTTATCATTTGTCTTTAACTATTGTTAAAAAGTAACCATATTTGTTTGTTTAATTATTTGAATAACAATGGGGGGAAAAAGAACCGCAAGGTGGACACACATAGGCAATTATGTAAATCGCACTCGATATTTAACGAGTACTATTTCGTCTTAGTTCCTTCAATGGCCAGCTCCAAAATCAGTACTGTTTGCTTATAGATTATAACATTATCCGTATTTCAACTTGTATATATCGTTTAAAAACAACCGAGTTCCTCAATATGAATCCTTGATAAAAGGTGCACATCAAACAAATTGTAAGGATTAACGCTGTATATTATGGCGGATTTCCTAAGCATAGTAAGAACAAGAAATCATCTGCTTATCTCATTGAATTGAGCCTTCAGAATAGTGTCAATTTTCCTATCTCAAAACAATCAATTCTGAAAGCGTCTGCTATTGAGGACAAGGGCATTTTGTAGTCTGAGAAGAGAAACCAATATATAGTTGTGATAAAAAATTATGTTAACTCGCCCCTAGGATTCTCGTCCCATACTGAATATTTCAGTTTTTCCTTATAAAATATATTACAATTATTATTCGGACAGTAAACCTTTTACTATTGCAAAGACATTCTGTTGAAGGTGTAACACCACTAATTCAGGCACGGCCAGAAAGCACATACCAGAAAGTAGTACATATTTAACACAAAATAGTTCCTACGCATGGACATAACTTTCAATATATTTAGAATATTTTATTAATTTTGGTATCAAATGAAAGCTGCATGACTGGTGATCATTGCAGAACAATTTTTGACTGATAAATTTGAATAATAAAAAAATGGCATGAAATTTTAAAAGGAGGGTACATTTTGCCTTTTTGTCAGATCGGACGTACCTGTTTTGGTACATCCGAAGTTCCGGGAACCAGTTCTTTCTTATATGCAATGTAAGGTATGTTGATTTTTTCAGTACAGGACACCAGAAGGTGTTGCTTTGACATGCAGTGATTGTCACTTTATTTGAACTTAAGATAAAAGAGCTGTGACCACTCGAAATTGAGGAATTTAACATAGAAAGCAATGGGGCCATTAATTAGTGGTGTACTTCCTATTACAGAGAATCACCAGAAATCCAATTTTTAGAAGTTGTACCTATTCCAATGAAAATAAGTCCAATTTGATGTTAGTAATCATGTTTAATCATCTTTTTTTGGTCAACCGTCCTGCTTATGGGAAATTTAAGCTCTTAAATTGGCATACTCAAGTATGTTAGCCTTTTATGGTCATACAGCATGCATGCAGTTAAGACTTGACTCCAAGTTCTTATTTTTGCATTTTTTCTGATTGAAATCAATAAAACAAGTATTTTATGACTTGTATATGGAACAAAATAGCTCTTGGTCAAAATAATCTTATGATTTTTCAAGTTTTTTTGTTTTTCTTATGGTAGCCTTTTACAATCAAGGCAAATGGTACATACTCATATAAGAATTCTAAAATCTCACTGTACATGCAATTTTGAACCAGTTTAGCAAGTTATCTAGCTGCGGGATATATAAATTGCTCTTATTAATCTATGTTTTACCACAGAATTATGGTATATATAAAAAAAAAAACCTTTTCCAGTTTCAAGAAAAAAGGGGGGATAATTTCTCATTTATGTCTTAAGTTTAAACTGATATATTTTTATTTAATGAAGAACCTCTGATAAAAATATGACTATTAGTAAGCAAATAGCTTTCCTAATAGAAATTAATAAATAAAACAATAATATTGAGAATAAAAAAGGTATATTGGCCAATGGTAATATCCATATGCAGTTTTCTTTGAATAACCCATATGTTACTACCAGTCCAATTTGAGCTTAAAATTAATAAAATAGTATTTGGACTAAAGCTTTATATGTTTTTTATTGCTTGAAATAGATCATAGAATGAAATAAAGTAATGCTCAAGTCAATATGGCAAGTTTGGTTCTGTTATAGGTGTAACACCACTAATTCAGGCACGGCCAGAAAGCACATACCAGAAAGTAGTACATATTTAACACAAAATAGTTCCTACGCATGGACATAACTTTCAATATATTTAGAATATTTTATTAATTTTGGTATCAAATGAAAGCTGCATGACTGGTGATCATTGCAGAACAATTTTTGACTGATAAATTTGAATAATAAAAAAATGGCATGAAATTTTAAAAGGAGGGTACATTTTGCCTTTTTGTCAGATCGGACGTACCTGTTTTGGTACATCCGAAGTTCCGGGAACCAGTTCTTTCTTATATGCAATGTAAGGTATGTTGATTTTTTCAGTACAGGACACCAGAAGGTGTTGCTTTGACATGCAGTGATTGTCACTTTATTTGAACTTAAGATAAAAGAGCTGTGACCACTCGAAATTGAGGAATTTAACATAGAAAGCAATGGGGCCATTAATTAGTGGTGTACTTCCTGAAGGTTTTGTAAGGGAAAAATGAATTTTGTCTCACAATTCTACTTTTTTCGTTTGCCTTGTTAGCCAACCTGTTCAAGATTATGTGAAAATGTCAAACGGTCAAATTCGACAAACGTTTGTGATTTTCAAGATTTTAAATGTTTGAACAATTTTTTGTAGGAATTTAACGACAAAAAAAATTCTGTATAAATTTGAAGAAAAAAAATGTGTTATCTGAGCTGGCCAGACTTTTCCCCGTATCAATTATTAAAACCGGGTTTTTTTTAACATTCAGGCTATTTGTATTACTATGCATATGATGTTTCAGATTTACTTTAAAATATGTTTCTTATATCCATTTTAACAGTCAGGGGCATTGTTAATGACAACATGTGCAAACACAAACAATGATTTTTACCTACTAGTGTTTTCGACCGTTTTCTATGGTACCCCAAAACAGGTCATATTCAATATACCCTAAACATAAAATGAAACGGTGAATTTCATTAAGACTTAGGCAGATGATGCATGGACCTCTACCTTTTCAATGATGTAAATATAAGAAAAATTAAACGAATGTAAAATTTTATTATTACTAAGGACTACCCACTTAAATTGAGAATGGAAATGGAGATTGTTTCTATTGCATTATGTCACATTTTTACCTATTGAGTATGTTTAATTTGTTCATTAATCGTTGTCAATATAATTGAATTTGAAGCGACTGTCATACAAGTGAGAGTTTTAGCTAGCTTTAAACACAGATTAAATGCACAATTTTCTACAAAGGAAAATGACCGTAACAGGTCAGGAATATGACAGTTGTTATCCATTTGTTTGATGTGTTTTATCTTTAGATGTGCCATTTGATTAGGGGCGTTTTCAATTTTCTTCGGAGTTGAGTATTTACGTGATTTTTGTCATAGAGACAACAACACGACAGATATATCGTCAATATAAAAAAGAAGATGTGGTATGTTTGCAAATGAGACAACACTTTACAAGAGACCAACATGACATAGAAATTAACAACTATAGGTCACCGTACGACCTTCACACAGCTTCAGCTTCATGTGTGTCCTAAATACAAATATGTACTAGTTGTGTGAATATCGACGTCACGCTTAACTTCAAAATATATGAATAAACTAAAATTAAAAAACAAACATGACTCCGGACTTTGGACAGGTGCAAAATGTTATTTGGAGATCTCATTGCTCCTCTACATCTAGTCAATTTCGATGAACCACATATTCGTTTTAAACTAGGCTGTTAGTTTTCTCGTTTGAATTATTTAACTTTTTTCATGTTGGGCCGATTTATAGCCGACTTAACGATATGTTTGTTTTTTATCATTTTTAAGGCCATGTAGTGGCCTATAATCGGTTAACATGTACTTTATTTTAACTCTGGTAGATAGATATCTTATTTAAAATCATACTACCACTCCCTATTTTAGATTGATTGGTTACCAAAAAGGAACTCCTTTTTGTATACTCTAAAACAATTTCCATTTTTTGAAACAGTAAGTCACTGTGTGTTCCTCGGAATATGAAGTTGTACGTTTTCGTTCTTGTTTATGTAACTAGTCTAATTTGGAGGTAGTAAATATCTCGAACAGCCAAACAATGAATATTTCAAATATGTGTTATGTGTTACCCTTGATCGTCCATCCTCCCGTCTTTTCGTTTTTCCATCATTTTATCTTTCCGGCTATCCATCCGTTCTATTTCCTTGCGGGGTATAAGTGTCCTCAGACACATTTTCCTTTTGTTTTTCTATATAACAACCTAAAAGTTATAGTGATGAAGTGTCAGAGATTCTTAAATAGTAGAATACTGAAGGACATTGCACTGGTGTTATAATATAACATACAATTAAAGAATAACTTCATTTCCTTCATTATAGATTTGCCCTTGTAAGTACATTGTTACATATTAATGGAATATATGTGTAGACAGTAATTCTCGTTAAGATGCATACCCTCTGCTTAATAGTTGTTCTTAGAATTACAATTAGATATTTAATCAAATACCAAAAATGTCAAGTAAATATTTTTGAGCAGCCTTGAATCATTGTTATCATTTAATACTATTTACCGGATTTGTTACCACATAAGCAACACGACGGGTGCCACATTGTGACATGTGGAGCAGGATCTGCTAACCCTTCCGGAGCACCTGAGATCACCCCTAGTTTTTTGGTGGGGTTCGTGGGGTTTATTCTTTAGTTTTCTATGTTGTGTCGTGTGTGCTGTTGTTTGTTTGTCCTATTCATTTTTAGCCATGGCGTTGTCAGTTTGTTTTAGATTTATGAGTTTAACTGTCCCTTTGGTATCTTTCGTCCCTTTTTTGATAAATATATTTTTTTTCTACAAACAAAACAACTAAAAATCAGCGATACCCTTGCCAGGGTTAACACTATCACATGGCATTGTTGTATGCAACAAAAATAAACAAACAGTAGATTATGCACTTTTAAACTCACTTAGAATAAGTATCTGAAACAGAAAAATGCAGAGGCTTATGATCAATATACAACTTGAAGAGAGTCCTTATATGTAAGGTGGAAAATTTGTAGTGCATTTGCATATTGAAGCCTAGTCATTATAAAGACGAGGAATATCAATAGAAGTGTTGCTCCTTTGACATACTTATCATTATTGCTTGGTAATTCAGATAATAAGACTATTGTGTATATATTTGCTTTAATAATATTGATTAAACTGAACTAAGAATTGCAAGGTCGACACACATAGGTAATTATGTAAATCCCACTCGATGTTTAACTAGTACTTTTCTGTGCTAGTACCTACAATGGCCAGCTCCACCTTGTACATGTGGTAAAAAATCGACCGAGATCCTCAACTTGACAGGGGTACTTCAAACGAATTGTAAAGATACATTCTGCGAATCTTAAACATAGAAAGAATACAAGAAATTATCTGCTCATCTCATTGAATTGAGTCTTTATAATTGTATCAATGTTCTTTTTTTTTTTTAATTTATACTTATTTATTCTAAATATTTCCTATTTACAATTTCCTCAGTTGCCCAGGATGCAAACTGTGGAGTCCCGTTTACATTTAAACCAACTGTCCGGGAAGCAGGAGGCTGAAAAAGTGCACTGTACAGTACGGGTAGGGACTTATTTTTATGGATGTCTTAATCCGTCTAGTCGGATATGAATAATCGGACATTTTTATGGTAGGTAGTATGTTCATTAAACAACAGATCCAGGTGTGAATGGTCCTTTCATCTTAATCCGTGTTGCTAAAATTACGGTTCACTGATTTCAGAATCAGATTACCTGTAATTTTAACCTCTCAGTCACTTTATTGATTATATTAGTTCTACATCGTATTTGACATAAAATATTTTTACAGGTGAAGTACTGGAGAAAACTTTGTTTAATAAAAGTAGCCTATTTTTGTTAATTATGGTTTTGATATTTCAACTGTTAATATTTATTTTCTTTGTTCCTAAAAATTATTTTTATTTTATGTTCCTTTTCGTTTTTTTTTTTTTTTTTGTATCTTTTTGTTATTTGTTTGCATAAATTGTTTAAACATTTTTACATGTATTCTATTTCTTGAAGCTTACGGTTATTTTTATTTTACTGATTTATTTTCCACGTAAATCCATTGATTAGCAGAATGCTATCTCAAGTGCTGCTGCATACATTTTAGTTTGACGCGGTCACATGCAAAATATTTCTAAAATTTGTATTTAATATTCAGTCTGTTGTGTCAGTTCCGAGATAAAAATAATTACAGTGAGCAACACTTGTATATTATTAGTAGCTTGGATCAGCTTGATGATTCTTTGTAGTTTTTACTTTTTACTGTAAACAAATATTGTCCGAAAGTTGGAGATGTATGACTAAAATAGAAATAAAATCCCGGGCATAAGTTTATTTTAAGATTTCCGTGTTTGTTCATTATGCTAAATTAATATAATTGATCTGCATTTGGGGGTTGGGGGTAAAAGGGGTCCGGATCTCGAAATCCCGGGCTTAAAAACACGAAGTCACAAGGTCCCGAATTTAAATAAATTTAAATCCCGACATTGCGAAAAAAGGATTCCCAGATCCCGAAAGGGTTAATCCCGAAATCCCGAACTTATTTGCATAATATTAATTTACGTACAATCCATGTAACAAAGGAAACTTGTAGGTTATATTTTTTTTATAGCAATCTAAAAGAAAAAATTTCCGTGAAAAGACAATTCCATGATACACATATCAGTGATCAACAGCGTGTGCACGTGGTTGAACTTTAACTTGACTCCACTCACAATAATATTGAATGCTAATAAAAGATATTAAAGATCGATTTTGTCCACTGCACGAGATTTTTATATGGCGGGAAATGTCGTAACAGTAAACACAGGTGACCTTACTGACCGACCGTGGGAAAATTCATTCATGATTAAATTTGATGTGGAATGATTGACAGTATTGTGTTTTAGTTTTGAGGCTCTTGATCGATTTACCAGAATAGAAATTTAATCGATTTACATACATGTATAATAAAAACACGATTTAGTCTTCTTTAACTATTTTTTTGTTTTATTTTTATCAGTCATTTCCCGGATTCCCATTTAAATAATCAATTTGGAGACCTCCTTTAAACTTCGGAAATAATACAACATCGATTTAAAAAATCAAACTGACTGCGCGAGCTTTAAAATGACTAGAAGTACGACGAAAAAGTATTAAAACAGCTGATCATGACTAGTAGGACTAGCGTTCAACCCCATTGGGGTATAAATGTGCATTTAGTCAATAAACTATATAAGGTTAAACTTTGATTTTCGTGTATCGATTTGATACAATTTGTAAAATATATTTATAACACCCGCGATTTTCATAAAATATTTTAGACATGAAAATAGAAAGGCATATTATCTCGAGTGTTTTAAATAAAATAAAAAAAATAGGAATCGAATTATGATCTCGGCGTGATAAATATTGTATTAAAGGAAACCAATTGTTTGACTTTCAAAGAGATTAACGGGAAATATGTCAAAATAGAAAGCACGAGTGATCTGTCTGACCAAAATGTTTCACTTGCGAGAAATGATTGACAGGTGTGAATAGATGTAGAGGCTCCGACGGGGAAAGTTGTATCAAAAGGAAAGTTCATTTTCAAATTATAAAAAAAATAAAATTATATTTAATTTTAATTTTATTTCTTATATTTAATTTTAATTTTAATTCTTTCTCTTTGAATACAAAACAATATTTTACATTTATCTATCCTCCATAAATACTAATATATCTGTACAGGTAAAATTTAATTCTAATCAAGCTGGTACAGATTGATTTACGACCTTCCACTTGGATATTGCACAGCAGGTGTTTATTACACTGGGACAACTGTCCGACCAGTCTGACATCTAGACGGATTAAGGCATCCATAAAAATAAGTCCCTACCTGTACTGTATTATCAGAAAAAAATAGACTACATGTAATAATACTTATATTCTTTTATATGACAATGAGTGAAAAAAGGAATATCTTTCTAGAATGTAATACTAGTGATAAATAAGATAACATTATAACATAAACTAGTGCACCTATAAACCAGATTAACATAACATTATAACATAATCGAGTGCATCTTTAAACCATTGATTACCGTAATCAATATAAATTAAAGAGATATAAAAAAACAGACTATAAAACATCGTGACAGTTATCTCCTGCAAGGTATGTACTTATAGTATAAAAGTAATTACTGTGTTTATTTTCTTTTTGTCTAATGTATTATTCGATAATTAACAGGGTACAGATTTCAGATGTGTTATCATGTATGATTTCCAATGATTCAAAATATATGTAGAGGACATCATATTTGATTTTGTTTCTTATTTTCCACAAGGACCATTTTGTCAAAATAAAAAAAGAGATTTACAAGTAAAGTTTGGTTCGATTGAACACTGCTATCTCCCAAAAGCATAAAATGTTTAAAATTTTCATCATCTAATTGAACATTCCATTATGTAAAAATATCTTTGATTTTACTAATGATTAATTTTGTTGTATTGCAATCGAAAAATAAATGTTGCAGATTTTCAGTATTATTAGCTGTTTGACAATTGCATTTTTTTAAGTCTACTTTCCGTATATATGATATTGTGAATGCATTTCCATTGAAATTCTTTTATTTTATTGGTGATATTAACTTTTTCAAATTGCCCCATACTATTTTCCAATTAATTTCGTGGCCATAAAATTCTTGCCATTTAAGTTGGCATTTTGGATATATATTTTTATTAATCATGTCTCGAATATATTTGAGTTTTAATTCTTTAGGTTTGATTTTTTTCCATTTCTGTCTAATATAACCATTTCATTAGAAAGTTTCAATTCTATGTTTGTTTATTCATTAATTTCATTATCAATTTCTAAAATTTGTAAGAAGTCAATTGGTATTGAACTTTTAACTCTTGATAATTCCTATATACAGTTTCTTTTATCTACAAGTTTTTTCAGATATAGAACAACAACTGTAACAAATGTGTTGGTTTCTTCATTCCATATGTCTTTGATATACTTCATGTTACTTTTTATCAATGTTCTAATCTTTTTTTCATTTGATAAATGTTCTTAATCAGACATGGCCATGATAAAAAAAAAGTAGTGAATCAATTTAAATGGACCATTTTTGTAAATAAATGCAACCTCTATCATAGTTAACATATTGAATTCGAATGGTTGATCGTCTGAATTTTGTATTCTGTCCAACATTATCCAATGTATTCCTTTTACTGAAAAGAATTTTTATAATGATCATTTTGCTAAGAAAATCACAACTAAATGGGTTAATAAAATCATGGATTGTTTAATCCATGATTTTATTAACCCATATGTACCGTTTATATCATTTCAAGATTATATCTCGTATAGACCTTGGAAAAGGATTTATCATTTAGTTGTGATTGTCTTTGAATTAGGTTTCAGTTACTGTCAGTGCTCTTATTTCGGTGAGTTGCGTCTATTTGTGTTTTTGTTAGTTGTTTTTGTTCATCGTACCGATCTTATAAGTTTATTCACTTGCAACCTGTTTCTATGGTTCTTTTTTATGAACGTAGTGCTGTTACACAACTGTCCTACGTAAGGAGTAAGTTTTAAAACTCACAAACGTAAAACCTCGCCATATTCATTTTGCCTGTCCTTAGTCAGTACTCATATGAGCCAAATTTTTTTGTTATTTGGAAACAGTTTTGTTATAAACTACGCCATCAGTTTTCTCGTTTGATTTGTTTCACTTTTTTCATGGTGGGACGTTTTATAGTCGATTTTACGTATATTTGTTTTCCATCATTTTTTCAGTGGCCTATAATTGCTAACATTTACTTCATTTGCACTCTGATGAATATTTGTCTCACTTGCAAACATAACACTTCTCCTGATTTTATATTTATAGGTACTTTACCAAAAAGTAACTTCTTTTTGTAAACTTTTAAGTTAATTTTCGTTGTTTGAAGCATAAGGCTTAAGTCATTACGTGTTTCACGAATAAGAGATTTTGCGTTCTCGTTCTGGTTAGAATAACTGGTATAATTTAGAGGTATAAAGTATATCGAAAAGTCTAAATATTTCATATATATTTTACGTATTATCAATGACCTTCCGTCTTTTTGTTTTTCAATTCTTTTTTTTCTTTCCAGCTTTCGGCCTGTCTTATTTTCTTTCGAGTCCTCGGAACTATTCTCCTTTTCGTCTTTATAGTTCACCCTAAGTAATGACATGCGGAAGATTCGTAGAAAGTACAGTACCAAAGGACATTGCACTGGCGTTATAACATAACATACTATTATTGAATAACTTCATTTCCTTCATTATAGATATGCCCTTGTAAGAGCATTGTTACATATAAATGGAATATATTTGTAGACAGTAATTCTCGTTAAGATGTCTACCCTTTGCTTAATAATTGTACTCAGAATTCTAATTAGATTTTTAATTAAATATAAAAAGTGTAAAGGAATAATTTCCGAGCAGCCTTGAATCATTATAATCATTTGATAAATATATATTTCACTTCCTTAAAATGCACTAAATATCATCGATACCTTTGTCAGGGTTAAATTACTATAAGACATTGTCATATGCAACAAAATAAACAAAGATTAGGTTATGCACTTTTAAATTTACTTCAGAATAAGTTTCTTAAACAGAAATGTGCACAGTTTTTCTATGAATATCAGACTCAAAGAATGTTCGTAGTGTATATCTTCTCTTGTAAGTTGGGAAGTTTTTATCTTATTGACGCTTAGCTATTTACCATTGCTTAGTATTTTCATGGACGTTTTTGTATTTATTTGCCAATTACAATAGGTATGAATCACTGAGTTAAATATTATTTCTTATCTATAATAAAGGATTTTATTTCACGCCCTTTTTCAGTCGATAGATGCATTTGTAATTATCCCAAGGACAATATTTTTTTACATTTTTGTTAATATTGTTCTAGAAGTTCTGTAACTGTGCTCACCTTGGTCCTCGGGTCTAGGTAACCTTAAACCATTGTCTATCATGTATACCTACTGTAGACAAATGCTTTGTCGCAGTATTTTTTATGCCCCACCTACGATATTAGACGGGCATTATATTTTCTGGTCTGTGCGTTCGTTCGTTCGTCTGTCCCGCTTCAGGTTAAAGTTTTTGGTCAAGGTAGTTTTTTTGAAGAAGTTGAAGTCCAATCAACTTGAAACTTAGTACACATGTTCCATATGATATAATTTCTAATTTTAATGCCAAAGTAGAGTTTTTACTCCAATTTCACGGTCCACTGAACATAGAAAATGATAGTGCGAGTGGGGCATCCATGTACTGGGGACACATTCCTGTTACGAATTAAAGTGGGGAAGGGATAGAGTTTTCATACCCAACTTTAGACCTCAGTTCTAGAAGTTCCGTAACCGTGCCCACCTTGGTCTTTGAATCTAGGAAACCTTAAACCATTGCCTATCATGTGTACCAGTTGTGGACAAATGCTTTGCCGTAGAGATTTTTAAGAATTAAAGTTGGGAGTGTAAAGAATCTCCATACCAAAACTTTGGACCTCAGTTGTAAAAGTTCCGTAACTTTACCAACCCTGCTTTTTGGGTGTAGGCAACCTTAATACATTCCCTATCATTTGGACAAAAACTTTGCCGTAGGGATTTTTTACGAATAAGAGTTGGGAGGGGATAGGGTCTTCATACTTAAAATGGTTGTCAATGGACTTCCTAAGTTATTGGGAGACTCTGGTTTTTAGGCATGATCAGGTTTGCGCGTTTTCTTATTGTTCACGAGCTTATAGTTCACTAGCTTGGTGCATCTTATTGTTCGATGGCTTATTAACTAGCTTGAGGTTGATAAATAGGAGGTACTTTTCTAACCTTTTTAGCACCAATACACAATTCCCATTGTTTTATGTGTTGATTGAGATGGATAATGAAATGTCATGCCCATATACTAGAAATCATTTATAAAGTAAAATAAAACATAACTAAATCGCGAGATGAATAGATATGATTTGCCCGGTTACATAACAGAACAAGAGTACATGCACTTTAAAGATAAATGACAGCTTAAGCAAATACAATCTGTTTACATGTTTGATAAATGATTATATTTATTTAACCGTAGGTTACTTAGTTAAGTTTGCAGATATCTACAGCTTCTTACAACATGTTGATGCACATTCTATTTTTAATTTGACATATATGTAAGCCTTCCTATTTTTATAAGTTGTAATTAGTTTTAAATCTGAAGAGTAAAATGTAATTTTATGTTTTTGAAATGTTATTATGCTCCCTTGATAAATTGTTTGGTATGTATAACATCAATTTCGACTAATTTCTCATTAGTGATGAAAACAGAGATAAATTGGATAAAGTCATATATATATATATATATATATAATGTTGACTGAACTGGACGGGAATTGAGACATGGACTGGATATGGACAAGATTGACTAGAATGTTTAACTTGAGTCGAAAGTGCGTTATTCGTTTAGTTTTTTATAAATAAATTATCTCCTTTGAATGTGAATAACTCTCATTCTTTTTTAAACTGTCAACGCATGCTTATTAAGCTACATATATTAAACAGATGTTAAAAACAATCGAGTATGTAAACAGTTTATGATAACCAATCGGAGAAATATGATGAAGAAAAATGACCAAAACACTCAAATTTAAAAAAAAGTTGAGCATAAAATACTATATAATGGCAGTGAAGATATGATATAAAAGGGTAGAAATTCGCTCTTACAACCGACCACATATAGCAACCCTGAAGAGCTGTTGCTAGGGTTCGTTGTTATAAACGAGGGGCGAAAGATACCAGAGGGATACTCAAATTCATAAATCAAAAATAAACTGACAACCCCATGGCAAAACAGAAAAAGACAAACAAAAGTACACAAAATACAATATAGAAAAAAAAGTAGGCAACACGAACCCCACCAAAAACTAGGGGTGATCTCGTGTGCTCCGAAGGGTAAGCAGATATTGCTCTACATGCCAATGTTATGAGCGTGGTGGTAAACCTTAACGATGTTTCATATTTGACGTCTCAATATACGTAACTGCGTTTTTTCATAGCCAAACGGACGTAAGTATCGATTCACTGATGGATGTGAGAGGTCCCGGTGACCATATGTTTTAACACCATTAGATCCTAGATGTTCAACGATGCATTTTTTCCACTGTACAATATTTAAGTAAATTTAAAAGTTAACTTCTATCATGGCAATATCCATAACATACATGTAATTTGCCTTTCACTACAGTGGAATTGTATTCCGTCCCTTCAAAATTTACTGAATCCTTTATTTTGTTTTTGCATATAGGTATTTATTAGTTACGAACATCAACAAAAATCAAAACATATTTTTATCATTTATGTTATGGACATCATCCCAGTTATTAACCGTTTATTTCTCCAAAAATGATCCCATGATGATCCCGTTCTAGTCTCCATGTTAAACGGTGTTATGCTTGTATATAGATCGACTGTGATTAATGCTTGCATTGTTACGTTTCTGTTGTTTCGTTGTTATCCTCTTATAGTTGGTGTGTTCCCCTCGGTTTTAGTTTGAAACCCGGATTTGTTTTTGTCTCAATTGATTTATGACTTCCGAACAACGGTATTATATTACTTTTGGCTGTATGTACATAGGGTATTTATATCGGAGATCTGTTTCTGTCTCTATGCAAAATGAGTTTCAAAAATGTGAACTATTGTCGTATATTTTGTTTCGTTTTGTAATCCTCAAAATAAGCCACCGGTCAATGTAGAAACTTCTTACAATATGAGCTTCATACGCCTGCTTTCTTTCCTCGGATTCTTAATGATATTTGTTAACATATGTTTGAGAGAAATTGAAACAAAGCTTTATCGTGTTATCAATGTTTAAAAAATATAAGCAAAATATGAAATCAAAACCAAACATGAAAGCTTGTATGTCATATATTTCCTGATTGACAGACTTCATTAACTTGTGTTATATTTTTCGTTAAATGCAAGTGAACTTCTCATAGAAAACATATCTCACGGTCTTAGTTGTCTAGAAACTAGAGCTTTTCCGTTTCTTTCTAATTAAAGATATTTCAATCAGAATTGATAATTGCCTCTTTTATTAATCTACTACAAGAACATATCAAAAGAAATTGTCAGATAAACCTCCGAAGAATAGAACATACTAATACCGTTCGACAAGTTAAGGCGATTAAAGAGTGTATATTTAGTAACATTCTTATTGGAAATGTTCAGGGAGTAATTCAAACGTCATGCAATACCACCGCCTTTGTATCGTTTTACACTTTTTTCAGTACACTGAGCTATAACTTATACGTGGATAAGTTCTTAATCGATGTCGGACATAAACAATGATGTATTATAAAATTAACAATTGGTAGGTATTTTGGTTTACCCGAAGTATACTGCTATTATGTATATAAACTGTTCATAGATACATGTACGTCAGAAGCTAGTTTCGTCTAAAACAAAAAGGACTCACTAGTGACGCTTGATAGAAGAAAGTTAAAATAAAAAGGCCAAATAAAATACGAATACATCAGCTACTGTCCAACTTTGATAACGTTTATTTTCTTTTTGATTATGAAACAGTAAACTAGTTTATGAACATCCATTTCAATAGACCTTCATATTTCTATCTTCTTCACATTTATGATTTTATTCTTAGAGGTAAGGCATCTTTTTGTGTAAAAAAAGAATTAAAAACTTTAACTCCGAGGAAAATTCAAAACGGAAAGTCCCTAATCAAATGTCAAAATCAAAAGCTCAAACATATCAAACGAATATATAACAACTGTCATATTCCTGCCTCGGTACAGCCATTTTCTTATGTAGAAAATGGTGGATTAAACCTGGTTTTATAGCTACCTATCTTCAAGACATTGTCATTATATGCTTCATATAGGGGCGGATCCAGACATTTTGATAAAAGGGGGCGCACTGATTGCTTAGAGGGAACCCGCTCCAGTCATGCTTCAGTTATTACCTATATAATCAACCAAATTTTTCCATCGAAAGGATCCACTACAGCTTTACTCGTTTTATAATAAATATT